>NC_136639.1:13742427-14342427 GCF_949748355.1 Melanostigma gelatinosum | reverse complement strand
TCCACATTCGTAATCGTAGCCAGGTTAATTAAAGAATCCTTTTCTTAATTTCCCAGAATATAATCGTGACAGTCTTACAAGCAGCAAGGTAACATGATCTCATATTTTTGTTCGGTGCTGCTAACCGTGTTGCAAAGTAGTTTTAAGCGTGTCTCCAATGGTGACACCTCATCATGCCGCAGTATGAAATGGTCCTGAAGTTGAATGAGACCCAAACAAAAGCGTGAGGGAATTAGTACATGCGAGGCACATTTCCAGAAAGTGTTTATGTTCTTCTTAAAGCCTTTCTCTGGCAGAAGCGATTACATGAACGTCTCCTACTCATTTGTTTTCATCTGAACGTTTGGCTGAGGGGTTTATCCATCTTGACAAGCACATAATGTGGCTTTTGGTGCTGTGAGGGAGAAAATGAGTGAGATCGGAGGAGAGAGAGGGGAGAAATTGTGAAAGTTAAAACAGAGGCTCTATGGTGGGGTTTTATCACTTTTCTTGCTCTTCCCTTCCTCTCTTTAACAACATGCTTAACCCCCCAAAGATGTGTTAAAAGATCACAATAATCCCCTCGAAATGACATTAGTCCTCACTCTCCTCTTTGAGTAGGTGGAATGTATCTGAGCCAAATTACTGAAGACACTCTAGGGTGTTGGGAACGATGTGATAAACACATAAAGTTCCAAATGTAATTTGATTAAGTCTAAAAAGTATAAATATGGTGTCTGCTCGGCTTCCCATGCTAAGCCAATTAGAAGCTCTGCAGTAAATGAATTTGGATCCCTATGATAGTTTAACTTGACTTCTGCAGCAGTCAAAAGGAATCTTATCAAATAGTGAGCATTCTAGTAAACTTTCCATCATCTGCTGTTGGTCACTATGATTTCTTAAGAAGTAGCATTAAAACCATACCAGCATCAAATATAGATTGTAAAAAATTATTTTTACAACTTATTGTGAATCACATTAAATCAGGAAACTGTCAAATACACATTCTTATGCTTTGTTGAATACTATGATGTACCACACCAACCAAAACCACCATAGTAACAGAGCAGGTCAGAAAACAGTATGTTATTTGCTGAGGGAGAAGAGAAAAGGAAGAAAAGGGAAAATGTGTAAAATAGCTTAGTAGGATTGTCCTCTAAAACACTGTCTCAACCACTTGGCCACTACTTACGGCAAACTTCAAAATAGAGCATTACAGAATGTGGACCTCTCCCTCTACCAATGGTGCATTTGGACATTGCAGAAACAGCACGGGAATGCTTATTTCGACTCCATGAAGTGGGGAAGCTGGGAGGCTGGATTGGAGTGCTCAGCCCCTAGAATCGCTGCCAAGATGTGCCACTGACTTGTCAACCAGATTCCAGATACAGAACAGTAAAACAGGAGTGGACAGGAGGGCATCTATCCATCTATATATTTATATATATATACATATCGTGTCATGAGCCTACCATTGTGTTTGCACTCATACGTGTATATGTGTAGCTGTCTGTTTGCAGATCCATTTCCCCTTGTGGGGGAAGTGTTGGATAATTAGCTGCCTTATCAGCCTGGGACACGGGCAGTCTCCTCTCCACTGACAGGTCATAGAGCCCAGGACCAGCGGGAGGTTTGAGAAGGAGGAGGTGGGATGATAAGACCACAGGAGAAGAGACAAGGAGGAGAGAGAGAGAGAGAGAGAGAGAGAGAAGGAGAAGGAGCTGAAAAAAGGGGAGAGGGGGAGGGGGCAGAGAGGCAGACAAAACCTGAAAGAGAGAAATGGGATGAGGAGGCAGACAGAGGAGGAGATAAAGAGATGGAGCAGATAAAAAGGGGGAGACAGTTAGGCCCCGCAAGGACAGAGCAGCTGCTCCGGCCTATCAGCACTTCCACGAGACCTCGGCACTCATTAGCATGAATTCGAATGACAAATGTGGCCCGCTTTGGCAAAGACGAATTAATTCACGGAGGGGGGAAACTCACCAGAGTAAGAATTCAAATCCTTCAATGCCACAGGCCTGAACAAGTGTTAAGAGGGAGCGTGTTGAGCTCCATTGTGTTTTGGAATGACTACAGTTGCCTTACATGTCCTGAAAAGGCTACAGCTTTCCTTTAAGTTGTATTTGTATTTTGTACATATATTTTTTTTCAGAATTCAGGTTGAGCGCTCAATTTATTTGGAAAAGTTTGAGCTTGTTAAAGTAAAATGTTTTTTTTAAATATATATTCCATATTTATGCGATGTGTGTGGTTGCGTGTGTGTGTGTGCGTGTTGGGAGCGTGTGCTTGGGTTGATTAGACTGATTTCAGTATATTTTCACACACATACAGGCACTCACACACACACTTTATAAGAGGCAACAATGGACAGGAAAGCTTCGCTCTGAAGTGATGGCAGGCTGTGCGGCCTGGGAAACACAGGGAAAGGATAAGTGCTCCCCCTTGTGTTCAGCTCAATCTGGTTTCAGAGGCTATGATCATACTCACTAGGACAGTGTGACTCCAGGTCACATTAAAATGATGTTAAACTCTGTCACGATGGATACCTGAACAAAGTTTTGCACACCACAATCTTGCTTTCTTCTTAGCACAGTGAGCATTACCTCATTCTATCCTCCCTTGCCTGAAAAGTCTGCCAACGAAGTGTCTCCTCAACTTTTGCTGCAAGCCTATCGCTCTTAGGGGATTGATGTATAATGAATCAGTCCAACATGTTGGCAAGTGGCACCGACTGGAGTGGGGGGTCTAAATGATCCGTTTGAATGAGATTATAAAGTGTCTGCTTCATGCACCAGCTTGTGTTAACCCTAAATTCTCGTTGTTTTCCACTTTACAGCAGGTTTAAGTCCAGGTGTTCCTGCAGCAGCATAAATCTGTGTGTGCGTAACTGTATGTGTGTATTAGGAAGAGTGCCTCTCATTCTCTCCTGCTCTATGTCTGTCTCTCCTGCTCACTACCTCCTTAAATCTTTCCTTTTCCTCTCTGTTCTCCAAAACACACCACGCTCAGCCAGGTGCAACTGGCATTTTCTTTACCAAATCCCTTGTTAAAGACCCCAATACGGTTGCCCAAGAGTGCTCCCTCCTAAGCCAGGCTCTTCCTGCACCATAACTGCATCAAAACAGAACATGTTGTGCAGTGTGAGGACTATTTATACATCCACATCAAGAGCCAGTTTTTCGCGTTTTCTGCTTTCAAGGAACATCCTTCTGCTACACTGTGAGTGCATCTGTGTGTGACTCGGGGTGGGTGTTGGGGGAGTAAATGGGTGGCGGTTGGCTGGGTTAGTGTGATTCTCCAGGTGGCACACAGGGGCCCCAGATGCCGTTGCCCATTACCAATTACCTCAAGACTCCCACACCTGTGAAACGCATTATATCTTGACCAAACGCTGAAAGGAGTTGGTTCTCTTTTCGTCTGACAGTGGCGGACAGCTTAAGGAATTTGAAGGCAATGCTATAACCAACTGTTGGTTCAAAAGGCATCGTTCAGGCTAAGCCGCAACTATTATGGGCCTACTATTCATATCTTTGCATGAAACCATCACAATTTCCACACGAGCTCTGTATGTAATATGATTGCTCTCTGGTTGAAGCTACTGAATGGTCTTTGTTGGGCAGATACTCGTGCAATGTTCCAGGCTCTGATGGTCAATTACACTGTAGGCCCGGTCATTTACTTATTTAATACCATTGCTACTATGGCAACGTTTGTCTCATTCTAACATGTGGTCATTTTATTGGATTTCCCACATTTGTAGACAAACTTTTAAGGCATCATAATGTCAATGTCAACAAAGGAAGACATGTTTCCATACATTACAGTAAACTCCGTAAAACTCAGTTTATTTTTTAATTGCTGTGTGTGTGAGTAGGTGTGTGTGTGTGTGTGTGTGTGTGTGTGTGTGTGTGTGTGTGTGTGTGTGTGTGTGTGTGTGTGTGTGTGTGCGTGTGTGTGTGTGTGTGTGTGTGTGGAGGAGGAAAGAAAATGTTCAGCCTATAAAAATATACGAAATTGTTTTGATATATTATGGCCATGGTAAAATGAGCACTCGGTACATGTGAGGAGCTGGTTAGTCAAAGTGATAGTTATGACTTTATGGGTCGGGAGCTGGACCCGAGGCTGAGCACGCTAAGAACAAAGCAACGTCTGATTCAATGGAAAAACACATAAATGCTGCTTTGGAACTGCAATAGCTACCCTAAAGACAGATACACTTAACTGACTAACAGAATGAGAAGCTTAAATACTATATGATACACAATTTAGTTTCTCTACAAGATAGAGTTCCTCACATAGAAATTGAAACACAGCTGAAAGAAAAATCTGGAAACAAGTCATTTTCACTCTTTTTGTAATTAAATATTACATCCGCTAGATTAATCTCACCGATTGCGAGCAGTTATTTGTAAAATCCATTAATTGTTAGATGAAAAAATATAACCTACAGAAAGTCCACATCTGCCTACTCAGCGTAAATGCAATGCCTTACACTCACACTATCAACTTCAGAGTGTCCTGACCAGTAGCTTTGATAGGTTATCCACTGAAGAGACCCTCACATTACTGATAACAAGCCTGGGGAGCTCCAGAGAGAGGGATACAGCAGCAGGCCCCACCAAAACTCCAAGCTACCGGTAGTAAACATGAATTGCGCAGCAATCGCTTTACGGACCAACAAGATATTGTCATTTGGTTATGCAACTAATTATTTGACATTATGTGAAGTCCTACATCCCCCCTGTTATTCATTTCAAATACATTTTTAGCAACGTTTGCAAGCTTGATATTTTGACTCACTAAAACTAAGGTATGGCTGCTGCTACACCTGGCTGCTGACGCACGTTGAGCAGAGAGGAAGGGAGTGGAGGAATCATGGGAGGAAATGGTTTCATGGCTGAGCTGACTGCTTGAATTAGTGTATCTGAAATGGGCATCGTCTGCTAGCACTCTGACATGGTGTTGCTCTCGCCTTTGGCATGAATCCATCCCTTCAGACTGACACACATGCACACACACACACACACACACACACACACACACATAGGCACATGCTCACACATGGAAACTCACATCGTGCATTTAGCTTGCCTTCCTCCAACCTCCCCGCTGTGTCTGACACAGCACCCATGATCCTTTGCCTCGCGGGCTGTGAGCTGTCAGAGTGACAGGGCATGAGGAGGTTGACATGTGACACTGCGAGACAGGATCAAATGTGTCATCATCTCCTCAAACAAAGAAACAAATAGATTAGAAACTCTTCTGTGTACCGTGAGCTAATTTGTGTTTGCTATCACAACAATCTTTAAATTTCCATCGACTTTAATTTCATCAGTTTCACCCATGATTGAGTTCTTTTAATTAGACACGTCTTCAACCAAACCTGCAGTCAAATAGGCGAAAAAAATGTTGTGGCTCATTTGTTGTCTTTTTCTTTTCCTGTTTGGATTCCAAATACCGGTAGACAGAGTTTGAAAATAACTGAATGGGATGGGTCAATACAGAGAACTTGAGCTCAATTATTACCTGATCTGAGCAGGCGGAGGTGTTAAAATTAGATTGGGGCATAACCGTAGAAGATTACTGCAGTAATCCTCTACTCTACTCTCCTGTGTCTGACAAGCTGTCGTTAGGTAGAGCACATGCAGTAGGATGCGCACACAAACACACACACACACGCACACATGCAAACCCAAAGCTGTCCAGCTCTCACTAGCTGAGTCCAATCCATCCAAGGCTGCCCAGGCCTCTGCTGTGCTAGCAGACCACACATCCACACATCAGCCCTTTATTGTTCCTTCCACTGTGGTAATGGAAACAGAGTCAATGTGGCACGGAGGGGGAGGAAGTGGTGGCCAAGGGCTGTGGGCCCCGGGCCCCGGGCCCTGCATGGCCCCTCCATGGTTGGCATCTCTTTACTCACACACACTCATGCACACATATACACATTATACACACAACCTGTCTTTCTCTCCCTCTCTGGATTTGACACACACATATACACCATTATGAGGGAGTTCGGCAAGCCGCACGGTAGTGAAAACACACACCGCCTCTGCATCCCTTCAAATGGTAGGAAATCCTGGACATGTCGGGCACATTTAGAAAAATACTTGAGGTTTTGGGGAAATCGGGATCACCTCATCTCAGAGTAACGTGATGCTGGATATATTGCAAAATTTAGGGGTGCCCATATGGAAGCCATCGCAGACCTCGTGCATGCACGTACAAATCAAAGGAGCTCCAGCCCGGCTGCTAATGAGGGTGACCGTGACGTTTTTATGTTGTTATCCTACTGTGTGGCTTAGGTAATGGCTGTATAGGATGGGAGGAATTTCATCCACACAAGCACAGGGGGGTCTGGACGGTATTGTTACAGCCTAAACACATTTTTATGGTCTTTGGAGCATTTGAATTATAGTATCAGCTCTACACATGGCAGGTAGGGTTTAGTGGATGGTAAGCAAGCCGGATTTATTTACATTAAATGTCTCACAGCAGCCAAACTGACACAGAGCGACTGGTGCTCCAGTTACAGTGGCACACGTTCATGTGTGCAAAGAAGAATAGAATAGAAGATATGCTTTCATTTGCTGCACGGGCCTTTTAAAATCTAAACAGAACTATAAAATTACTGTTTTGTATTCCTCTAATGCTCCAGTGTGTCTTTCACATTTTGCAATTGATCTTAGTGAACAAAGAGCTGTTAGATGCTGTGGTATTAATTGTGTGAGTGCTGGACCTGGCTGCTGTTTGTATGTGTGTGTGTGTGTGTGTGTGTGACAGATACAGCGCGTGCATGCCTGTGTCTGTGTACTTCTGCATCTGTGTGTGTACGTGCATGCTCCTGTGCTATCAGTCTTGGTCAGGTCCCCGCCTGGGTGTGTGAAGGTTTGTCTCCCCATGTTGTTGCAGCCTGTGTAATCATGGTATTAATTATTAGCTGTTTGCTCTCCATCATCCACCTCCCCTGGGGGCGGGCACCGTGCCTGGCCTGCCAAGGGCTGGCTCTGGGTGTCTCATCCACTATAAATCTGCACGGTTAACATCACAATCATAGAACAGCAGTGTGGAGCACAAGTTCTGGTATGTCTTATTAGAGGGTTGAAAAATGTGAATTGGTTTGGGTAGAACTATTTTTATTTGAATTAAAAAAACAAAAATGCAGCTGTGTGAAACAATGCCATGTTTTTTTTTTTCTGTGTTTCAAAACCACCCTTATAGCCTGAAATCATGTAGTTCAGCGAAGAAATAAACAATGCGTCCCCATGGGCTTAGCCTGAATGGTGTGAGAAAAGATGTCTCACTTTATCCTGCTTAATGTCCTCAGGCCGGGCTGTGAATTAGTCTCAGCTCTATCTGATCTCATATGTGTCCTTTTCACACAGTGCCACCGGCATATCCCCATCACTTACTAACACACACGCGCTTATGTACATTTGTCTCCCTCAGATGCCACCATCGGCATTGCTCCTTCAGAGATACTTGTGAAATGAATTGTCTGAAAGAAAGTCACAGCATCTGGCAGTGATTGTGATGCCACAGGCATCATGTGTGAAACCCAGAGTGTGTGTGCGTGTGTGTGTGTGTGTGTGTGTGTGTGTGTGTGTGTGTATGTGTGTGTGTGTGTGTGTGTGAGTAACCAAGAGAATAAGTGCTTTTAGCCCAGGTAGTCTTTAGGGACAGCTCACCCAATTATTGACCACTAGGACTTTACTCATGCTTCTGAAAACAATTTAGACTTTAGTTTAAGGTCATGATTTACTCTGACAATATTCCACTATTCTTCATAGATCTTTTACTATGACTTCTTATTAAAACATATTAAATTGTGTACAATCAAAAGCAATCCAAAACATTTAAAGTAATTTACTGGATTGAAAGCAATTTAGACAATTTTAAGATTAAACCCCATTATCTATCATTCATCTTGGCCAATTTTGCTTTAGTTGCCTTTCAGCGGTCACCACACTCAAAAAAACGATTCAAGCCCTTCTTAAAGGTGACACATTTAAATCGTGTTTGATTAATTTAAATATATCAAGTTAAAAAATGAACACATTTATATTTAATGGGTCTAACATAAAATGCATGAATACTTTCATTTATTAGATTTATTTAGGTTGGATGGTGTGTATCAACTCAAAATAAATGTGTTTGGTTGGGGGACTACCCCTTGCGCCTGTACCAGATCACGTGCTCAGTGTCTTTCCCCCCTTTCCGACTGCAGCAAGATTCAAACCGACCGTCCATTCTTTGGTAAGTAACTTTATATATTTTGTTGTAGTAGTTTAGACTGTACCTCGCTGTCAATGAAGGCTTCCATTCTGTAATAATGACCACAATGTGTGGAACAGACGTGATAACTTAGCCACACGACTGTTCCGTTTTTAATAAGATCGAAGGCAACACAGGCTAGCTAGCAAGCTAGGTAGCCAACGTGGTTAGCATTATAGAGCAGACCAGAGATCAGGGTACTGTCATTAATACGGCTTGGACGCAGCGCCGAAGGCTTCCTTATGAACTGTATGCACTAAAAAACAGTAGGAGAGCAGTTAAACGAGCAGACTACGGTCTCCCCCTCTCCAGCGCCATAATGTCGGCAGGCCGTAGAAGGCCACTCTCTCTAGTAGTGGGCGTTCAGTTGTAGTGGGTTTAGCCACGTTTTCGTCACTGAAAAATGTTTAATATGAATAAATCATGAGCTCATAAAACCGCTGAATTCCTCTCACTCGCGCGGGCACCTGATGCATGAACACACGGAAGTCAGCGGCGTTTTAGCGCAGCAGCCATAGAAATAGAACGAGCGTAGAACGGACATTCCCATTCAAACCGATGTAACTGGATCAGAGCAGCGGCAGTTTGTACGTGTACCGTCGTCATTGTGAAGAACTGATCGATGTAGCGGGCTAACTTTTCTGTTATACTACGGTCAATGCGCAGTGTTGAGCACTATTTTCTTTTGAACGAGTAAAACGACCAAGACAAACATCGATGTCCGTTCTACTCATTGTATTTCTATGACCTTACACTGTGTGAACGCAGGCAGGAGTGCGAATGAGTTTTCAAGGCAAACAGTTTGATATTTTATTAAAATGACTGTCTTAATCTTATTTAACACGCATGCATGATTTGATTGCTGTTGTATGTAGCTTTAGTGTTGCTGTAAAAGGTGAATTGCTCGTCCATTCTAAATGGTAACATTATATCTATGAGTGCTCCAAAGCACTTTTGACTTGACTTTGTTTTATGTGAACTTTGGATTATTCCAGCCTTTCCCTCCACAAATACATTCATCTCATCTTTTGCAGTTTGATCAGCATTACCAAGCTTCTTGAGGCAACCTCCTAATGATAGCACGTAATAGGTTATATGCTCGATGCGAGCTGATCTCTCATTGTTATATGTTCAGTTTGATATATACTAATTATCTTTATTCTCTTTAGGACTCTGCATGTGGCAGTGTAAAGAATGCAGTTTGGAACTAGCTAGCAGGTATTTCTTGTTGCATGGGCATTGTAGGGGCAGTTATCGCTATACATGTCCATACATTGCCCATGTACATTTAATACATGGAGTAAGCTTCTAAATCACACATGCTGAACTGCACATTCAACCAGAGATTGTGGAGCAGAGGCCCCTTCCCTGTTCCAGCAAAGTTAAGTAAGTAAATGTGTGTTTCTATGTGTTTACCATTTTGATGATTAATGGCTTCACAATCGCAATTTGAATCTAATAATCCCACATAATGTGATAGTAATTATAATAAACAAGTAACAAACAGCTGTATTTTGTTTGTTATTCAGGTCAATGCAGAGTTCCTGCTGATCACCACCAAGCCATTTCAATCAAAGTTCATGTCACAGCTGGACCTCTTCTCAGACTCCCTGATACAGGGCTTAAAGAGCAAAGGAGGTGTGAAGGAGAAAAGATCAAGGATGTCCTGACCATCAATGATTTGGTTAGTACATATGTATACAATATTAGTTTCACTGTATTGGGGTGGTTATTGTAATATTTTCTTGTCCATATCTGCTTTTTTAAAAACATTTGATGAATAGTAAATGGCCTGCTTTTATTCTGCTTTTATCCAGAACCTTTAGTGTGATGACATCAACACCAAAAGGGAAGGGCATCTGAGAAGCCTGTCATCTACCTCAATGAAGATCCAGACTCTTTATCAATCTGGTAAGTTTATCGCAATATGTTTCCCATGTAGCGTCAAAGTGTTACCCACATATATATATATATATATATATATATATATATATATATATATATATACACACACACATGTTTGTGGATTAATCACAAGTTTAAACACAAGTTTTCTGTGTTTGTGTTGTTATCAGGCTTCCGCCGCTGAGGATGCAGTGAGGGACATCGCATTCACTGTCATAAGGATTTACATGATCCAAAGAGATTGGGAGCCAGAGGACGTGGGACTTGATCAACTGCATTAAAGTCCTGAACAACGTAGACGGTGTCATCATGGCGTTCATCATGCTTTGGGCTAATTTGTGCCCTTAATCTAAGCTTTCCAGACAACTTCAAGTACATCTTTGAGCTTCTCCAGAAGGTCATAATGAATTTGGATGGGCACAAGCTGAATTCTAAGATACAGGAGCTGAAAATCAAGATGTTTGCACAAGAGGTGAACACCAAGTGACAAAGCCAAAGAACCTTGTCAGATCTTTTGGATGTTTTCTACTTTCATCTTCCGCCCAGTCAACGACAATCCATGACCTCATGGATGTTTTCCTGGTTCTGACATTTTGAAAAAATTGACTAAGCTGCACAGAGGCAAGCCAGAGACTGTAAATTACGGAACTTTTACATGTCACTGCAAGCTTGGTTAAGTGTTTACCCGCAGAAAGTTTTGCCCAATTCACCTCCACATCCCAACTCGAGTGTGATTACGCTTGAACGTCAACTTGCACGTCCATTTTCCTCGTTGTCTGATTGAATGACTCTCTACTCAAGTTGAAATGGACCCTAACACGGTTCAATACGCTGTAACTTCCATTGACTATGAGTATCCTTGTTATTTATAATCTATAAGTTTTAGTTTGTGGATGTTTTGTGATTTTACTGTTGTAGCCCAAAAGTGGTCCAAGTTGCCTGTTTCTGCACATGATAACACATCATCGGCTATTCTTCAGTGTAAAGGAGTCCTTTTGTACTACCATCTGTACTGGTAGGAAAGAAAACAGCTGTATTGCTCTTGACAAACCAAAGTAGTGGGAATTTAGCACTTGCAATAGTGGTTGTACATATCGATTGCAGGAAGTTTTGTGCTTTTTGGAAATGATAGTTTATGGTGAGTGACTACACTGCAGTGCAATGATATTCCCTGTTTGGAGAGCAGTGCATAGCCTCCACCCTCATGGCGTCTTTGTTTGTGGCGCCAAGGGATTTGGGATAGCTTGGTATTTATTTGTCACCAGTTGTGGAGCTGTTACAAGACTACTGTTTTAATATTTAAAAACGATGAAAGATGCACTGTATAGATCATTTTGGAATTTTTTTGCTATCCTTTTCTGATCAGTGTTTTTGTAAAAAAAAAACAAATATTTAAAAAATGAAATGCAGGCTCTAGAATCATGGATGGTCAGATTTGTACCATATTTAATGTATTTAAGCATTTTCAATAAAAAACACTTGAACTAGGTTTTGTCTCGTGTCTTAATTGGGGGTCAAATAAAAAAAAGTTTTTTACCTGATTAATTCATTTCCAATGAATTGTACTATATTGAGTTGGACTAACACAAATCAATTTCATTTCATGAATGGTATTTTTTTATTTAGGTTGTATTTGATAAAATTGAGTCGGACTAACTCAATTTAATTATATTGCATGGATGTTTTTAGTTTAAGTTAGGTTTAACTATATTTCCTCGGTGGAAAACCTGCCCACAATTTAATTGAGTTCATCCAATGAATTATTTTTTTGAGTGCACAGCCTCTGTCATGTTCCCCATTGCTTTCAAATTCAATGATAGTCATGAAGACCAGGAAATATAATTTTAGAGAAACACATTTTTTATCAATTTACTGAATGGAAACATAAATGATCACGATGAACAAAAATCCAATAAACCTAAACCAGAAATGGAGATATTTCTTCTGGAACCACAGCAGAGTTAATAAAAATCACTTTATGGTTTTCAGAGACACAACAGCATTTCATTGTCCAGGATAACGGTTTTGAAGATGAGGTAACAGATTTGAATGCTCCTGTTGCTAGATTCAAAGCATGATTTATTTTTTTCATCTTTAGAATCAAGAAAATAAAGCATTTGTACAGAGTCTGTTGCATTAATTAACAACTACCAACGTTTCCCTGTGGTTTCCCACCACTTTGAAGATTCCTTCACAATAGACAGAGAGAGACTTAACAATTTACGAACTGAAGGGGGGAAAAAAAATCTCGTGATTGGATCACAATGCCACATGTTAGCTGATTGTGAGCGGAGGAATTGTATCGTAAAAGCAAAAACCGCCTCTTGGGAATCATGTCAGGAAAAATGGGGGGGGGGGGGATGCTGCCAACTAGTCTTGACCAATGACTGGTAAAAAGAGAAAAAAATCCCTTTTTACTGTTTTTGCTGCAAGACAGAGGGATGTTCTAATCCTCTATTCATTGTTAGGGTTGTACTGGCCGAGGGAAATAGCTTTTTTTGATGGCAATGGAGGGGAAAGGGAGCTTTGCCAAAGAGGGTTTCAGAAGTTAATGGGCCGGTTTCTATGCTGACAGTAAAATCTTGGCTGGAGCCATCAGGAGCTTCCAAGGCGTTATCTACTTCAGCGGTTTTGAAGATTATCTTTAAAGGGAAAACAGAAAATGACAATGTCAAGAACAAGAGAGATGTCTAAAAGCAAAGGTTTAATCAAGACTTACACCAGAAGGAATTATCACCAAGCTAAAGCTGATTCATGTTGAGGAAGCATAATAGTTTAGAGAAATTCTTCCCCGATAACAGTTGTAGCCTTGAGATCGTCTCACAAGCAAACAGCATCAGTGGTGCATTCACATTTTGATAGAGCACCTAGGGTTGCAATGGAGCTTATTCTATTGCCGGCGGGTAATGTTCGATACCATGGATGAAATACTGCCCACGGTAACGGATGCCCCTGCAGAACAAAGAGCCAAGAACAAAATGAGACCCATTTCCGAGTGCTCTAACATACAGGTTCTTATAAACACTGATCTTTATTTCACCAAGGGAAGAGAAAGACAGGAGCTTCTTAAGTCTTTTAAAAATAACACTGCATGCCTGAGCTCTGCCAAACCTTTACGAAAGCATGAGCAATGTGGGTACTGTATCGTTCATAGCACTTTGGAGTGGGGAAGATCCAACCGGGCAGTCCTCTGGCACAAATATTGGTAAGGTAACCTGAAGCCTTCAGGACGGACGCGGTGACCCTGTCCTTCATGTTTCTCACTGCAGAACGATGAGCCAAAAGGAAAACAAGTGCCATTCGCTCACACTTGCAAACAGGTGCTGGCAGCCAAAGAAGGAAAGCTGAACACGGAGTTATGAAACTGCTGTGGTAAGATGTTTGTCTCTCGTAAACTGACACTCTCCCAAACACATAATTAATCACAAAAAGTAGAAGTAACTATTAGTTAGACAATGAAAGGCAGAGGTTGAGAGGAGTGGCAAGGAGAAGGAGGTTGCCTCAGATATGGAGGCTAAGAATAGTGGGCGTCTTCGGTTGTTTGCACATGTATGTGTGCTTCACGTGGGTATCCGTGCCCATGTGCACATATTTGTGTGTGTCTGTGCTTATCCTCCCCTCCAAGGTTTGCCAGAATCTGCTTCAGAGCAGAAACCCAGCCAATAAGCCACAAGCCATCAGCAGCCAGGTCAGATTAGGTGTCTGTCGTTGGCCTTTGTGCAGATAACACGACAATGAGTGGCACTTCCCTACCGCCACTTCACCTCGGCCGTCCCACACTTGTCAGTCCTCCGCCGGTCAGATAGGCTCTGTCAGTTAAATGAGAGATAAAGGGAAAGTCAGGAGGAGGGAGGGGGGTTGTTCTCTGTTAGTTTAGCACCCTAGTCGGAGGGTTTTTGTTACTGATGAGGGTCACAGAAGGAATGGACAGCCTAAAGACAGAGGGGAAGGGGAAGGGAAAGTTGACTGGCACATTAGCCGGTGTCTCCCTATCACTCTGCTTAATCTGAAGGGACAAGGGATCTCTTGAGTTGTAGGGATGACCATGGGAACGGGGATATGGCGAAGTGAGAGAAGAGGGGACACAACATGTCGAGATACATTTGCCTTCACGTTTTCTGTGCACAGATGTCCTCTCACTCTCAGTTCATCCCTTTGCCTGTTCATCTTTCTCATGCACACCAATGTAAAATGATATACATTGGTGTTGCACGATGAGTGTTACGTATTTCGTCTCGCTGTTTAAAACTTTTTTTCTATCTCTCAATCTTGCTCATTTGAGCTTTGCACAGCCTTCTTCTTGAAACCCAATTAGTATTTCATAAGAGGCTCATCACCTTTTCACACATATCACTGATGATTAGCCTTCTGGGATAACCTCAACAGAATAGTCTCCTGGATGGATTAAGTCAGTCTGTCAACAGGCATCAGCTCAGGCGGGATGAGACCCATGTCAGACCTTACCTCTCTATTTCAGAACAGAGGCGCATGTGCCAAACACTGTTATTGAACTGGCACTACAAGAGCGTAACCTAGCGCTTAAAAACACATTAAAGGTGTATGGTTAAGAAATATTGATGTCATATTCAATCAATCATTATTATCCTGAGAGGAAAATCCTGTTTGTGGTGTAGCAAAATTAGCAATTTTTAGCTTCGGAAATGTCTGCATATCCTGCTTCTAAAATGTGTGTAACAATGAGCCTCCTCTCTGCCTGTCAAAATATTTTGCCTTTCGTCCTGAGGAATCGGTTCATTTCAGTGAGCTCTCTCCCAATGATGTCGTAACTGACACATCAGAAAAGGCAATGTCTCCACCTATAGGTGCAAACACGGCACTACAATTTATAACTTTCTTTTTTTCTCCCTCACAAAGCATTTAGGAAGCAGTGCATAAGATGAGACCAATAATAACTATATATTTAAATCAGGTTTAGGCTACCAGTGAAAATATCAAAATAAATACTTTTGCTGAAAATCTGTGCGCTGTCTTTTATTACGAGAACAGAAAACACCCGCTCATGATCACCTCACTGTGACAATTTGAGTCCATTTTTGTGTGCTGTGAAAATATATTTAGTAAATGCTTTATTTCAAAGTAGTAAACATGTAATGTCTGTGATGTATTTATGGTTTATTTTGTACGTTAAATACATTACATTATTTTTAGAATTCCTTCAAAATGCCTGTGACATTTGCTCTCATTTAAAAAACTGTGCTCAACTTAAATGGATGAAAATAAAATGTCTATCACAGTGTGTTTGGTTGTAAAAACCTGTAAATGTGAAGAAGAAAACAAGAGACAAACACTTTAAAGTTTGAGTTTGTAGACGCTATATATTTGTAAGTTTGGAGTAAATACAAAGAACATATACACCATCAAACAAGCGTAAAACATACAAATATGTATAGAAAATGAGAAGATCTTTGCAGTTTTTATACATTCTTATATACAGTGTAGATTAGGATATAACAGAAGATTAAAATATGAAGATTTTTATAACATCTGTGGAAACACAAAACTTTAATTTCTTAAAATTCTAGACAGAAAATTAAGATGAGAAGTAATCACAAAATGTATGGAAGGACATCACCATATGAACAAACTACAGCCCATCTTAACGAGTGATGGAGAAATACAGATGTCAACACAGTGCCTCTTTCTACCGCTTGTTCCGTCGTCTGTTTCGCTGCCGTTCAGGTAATTAAAATGTGCTGTGAGACCGTCAGTAAGAAAACAGTGCTATAAAACAACTCAGGAGACACAGGAAGGTGATTATAAGATGATGTCTGATACAGGTATCTTGATTATATATACCAGTCAAAAGCAGTAAATTATTTTTTTTTAGCAATGCAACACACAAAGCAAACGCTGAGCAGAATGGAATGCTTGTTATATGTGTGGATCAAAAAGACGGCAACACACCAGAAGAAGCTGTTTGTGTTTCTCACAAGAAAAGCAAGTTTGTGATCCTTTGTCATCGAGATCTGATCCCTCCCACAAACATTCCTGCTGTATCTCAAAAGGAAATAAGTTATTTTTGGTCCAGGAAAAAGGTCTCCGCTATTATATCCAAGAAAATGAGGCTGGGTAATGTCTGCATACTTATGAGAATATTTTGTTTTGCTCAAAAAATTAAAAAAAATAAAAATAATCAAAATAGAGTCACAAAACAGGGAGTCACACTTTTCTTTATCCTTCCAACAAAATAGAGAGTACAAAGTGTCAGTGGGAGGATTAAGGTAAGAAAACATGCACAAATGTGAGATGGTGTCCCTGAGTGAGTGTCATGTGTCTCTGCCTGTCTATATGGTCTCCACATAATTGGCAGGGAACAAGCCTTGACGGCCATCTTTGCTCCATCCCCTCCACCAGGCTTTGTCCACCGTTTCCACGTCCTTAATGATGTCACCGGGTTCAAAGGAGATCTCAGATTCGTCCTCTGTGGGAACCGCAAGACAACATGTTGAAGACCCGCTGATCACGGTGCAATTACTGTAAGTGGAGGCACTTTAAGTGCACATGCATGGCGATTACCTTCTAAATGGCAGCTTACCTGCTTGGTAGTCATACAGAGCTCGGACACACATTTGTTGCTCTGCTAAAACCTGTGTGGAGAGGAAAATGGAGTCAGAGAAAGGCTGTAATGAAATACATGTCTTGTTTAACTTAAATTCACTTTCATGGAGACTTTCTTCAAATTAAATTGAATCTTTAATGATAACGCTGGCAATATTCTATACATTTGTCAACAAAGCCCATTAAAAGGCAAACCATCAATTAATTTATCTTACGAACAAGTATTGCCCATGGAGCTAAAGCCTGATATATCTTATTCCGCTGTGCAATAAACCTAAATTATTGCTCAAAAACTATGACAAATGCATCACTGAGCAACACCTCAACTCCGGGTGACATGTTCTTTTTACTATGAAGAGGCATTGTGCTTTATTCTTAATCCCACATGTAGTACGCTGTCCCGCTGCTGTAAATAATCACTAGTAATCCGAATGCGTATTCATCCACTGCTGAAAATAGTCCCCAACAAATGTACTAAACACTTTCGTTTGCTGAACATTATAGCAACTAAATATTTTAGAACATTTCTGAGCATTTTAAATAAAAAATTTTAAAAGACATTTGTAACCGTTTTTATAAATTAACATCTTCATTAGTAACTAATTAGCTTGGGGCTGAGTGCAACATACAGGGTAAAGAAGTGACCAACCAAATATTCAACAATATTCTTTTCTGAAATTAAGAACAGATTCCAATTTTTAGACAAACCGGCTTTGTGCGAGACACTGAACAAGTAGTTCATGTGTGTTCATGTATGTGTTTGTAGCTTCTTATAAGTCTATGGTTTGTAGATAGACTACCTCTTGTCCATTTTCTGAGATCGTCTGCTCCTCATCCTCATTGACGTCAGCATCCTCTGCTGCGTTGTGAAGTTCGTAGCAGCCGGTCAGCGCCGCTGAGCTGAGTTCTGTGTCCGATGGACTCAAGGATCGCTCTGAGGTACACCAGTGTAAAAAGTATTTATCACAGACCAACCAGCACAGTGAATGAAGGTATTGTCACTGAATAATCCTACATTGTAATATTGTTATAAATAGATGTGTTGCCAAACCTATGCCATTCTGACTCTGTTCTCCATTTGTGATCCCATTGGTTGACACGACGACAGTCTCATGTTTGATTACTTGACAGATTGGTTCAGCATCTGAAATAATGACTTGGTTGTAATCTTTTGTCATAGAGCAGCATATTATCAAATGCCATTCCAACTTCTGGAAGGCTTTAGTGCATCATTCAAAAATAAACCGTGTGTGACAGTGTAACAATAAGAAATGTTAATTAAGTCAAAATAGCAGGATACAAGAACAAGAGAGCTACCAGAGACTGTCGACTCTTCCTCTTTCTTTGAAAGCTCAGCAGGCTCAGAGGGAGTCTGACTGTCTTCTGATTGATCATTCTCCTCCTCATCTTCCTTTGCCTCCTCTTCCTCTTGCACTACCTCCACAGGGTCCTCCAGTGGGGCATGCTCAGCTTCCGCTTTTAATCCCTCATCCTCTTCCTCCTTGTCCTCTTCCTCCTCATTCTTTTCCTCCTCATTCTCCTCCGCCTCAGTCTGGACTGGTTCTGTGGTAACGGCACAAGGCTCTGGTTGCGTTTTACCTTCATCTTCTTCATGCTCCTCCCCATCCTCTTCCTCATCTTCCTCCACCAGTACAGCCTGCACTTTGTAGCCAGTGTCTGAGACCAGCTCAGCGTGCACAAGAGTGGCGTTGTTGAGGTCTGTTGATTGGAAAACGGTATCATTAAAAACACAACTGATAAGCTTACATGTTGTAAAAGAGCCCACAGTGGCTGTGTATGCCTGTGGTAGAAAAACTGAACTATAAAGAATCCTGGGAGCACATTACATTTAAGCTTGGCATGGCTAAAAGTATATGGGGTTACTTTAGGAATATGTAATTGTGACTGGACTGTAAAAATATTCCATCTTCCATTTCTGCACAACAGGCCACCGATTCATTATGTACAAATTTAAAAGTCGGTTAAATGACTCAGAAAATGTAATTATAAAAGCCTTAACTGATCCAACACAAAGTGACACAAGATATACTTCTTGTTTCTGGAAACATTGGAACAAATGTCTGTATGTTTTTAACAACGAGTGACTTTTTTTTTTTTTTTATTAACTGCAATGATTACACTGTATTTTATATATTGTTGTTGTATTTGTTTGTTGTTGTTTTTTTTGATACTATATGGACTCATGAGTCTGAAATAAAAGTTGATATAGCCCCTGGCCTGCTTTACTGGCTGTGTGGAGTATGTTTTGGCAGAAACAGCCAAGTCACTTAAGCCTGCAATAAAAATTTTAACAACCACTACTTAATGTCAAACGATTCATGTTTTTGGCAACAGTAATAGGCTCTTCTTCACATTGCACCATCACCCTGATTTTCTTGTTTTTGGGATAATTACACCTTCACCACACACCTCAAAAAAGTAAAAAACATTGTATAATCAGATCCCAATGTAATCATTTGTGCCCTGCTCCACCCTACCTGTGTCTGGCTGTGGTCTCTCTGGAAGAGGAGCTGTCGGAGCCTGGGGAGCTACAACAGACTGGAAGCAGAAAGTTAAGTGCTCTGGCTGGGTTGGGGTATTTGGGGGCGATGCTGGCAGGGCCTCTGGATGCGACTGAGAGGGGTTGCTTTTTACTAAACCCGGGGACAACGAAGCCAACAGACTAGGGGAGGCGGGAGGTGCAGAAGGTTCTGTGGGTGATGGGAGTTTGGGCTCAACAACAGCCTGAACTTGGTCGTTAGTTTGTGGAACGCTGGGCAGGGCCGAGACTGGCGGGGCAGGGCGGAGAGGTGATGTGGGCAGTGAAATGGGGGCTCTAGGCCTTTGTGGAGAGGTGACACGGCGGAAATCAGGACTTGCTGGGGGAGACGTGGCACGGTAGATGGGGGAGGGAGGAGCTCGGGAGAAGGGGGAGACCAGGGGTGAGCTGTAAGGGGAGGATGACGTGTTCTCTTCTGCTTTAGAGAAGATGAAGGCTGTATCCGTCAGGCTGCGCTGGTATCGTCTGAAGGGTTTGCCTGGAGAAAAAGAAAACGGGTTTGTTTAGCAGTTAGTTCAAGAACTGAAAGAATTCAAAAATTCCAAAAACTGCATGCACTGCAATCCAGTTCTGATCCTTGTTTCAAAAAGCTAGTCTAGACCTTTGAACGCATGGTGCCATGTGGTACCACCGCCGTTCAAGCTCACACACACACAGTATACGTACCAGAGCGGGAGGATCCAGGGCTGGTGGGACTTTGTGATGATGATGATGATGACAGCTGCCTGAAGAACTCCCTTGGGTTCATGGAGCGCTGGGACACTAATGTGGCTGCCTCCTACAGGTCAAGTAATGTTTAGTATAGGCAAGAAATCGAAATGATTAAACAGACTGAGACAGCTTGCAATGACAAACGTGTGGCCCATTCAAGTCTTATACAAAGAGTTATTTCAAAACATCATCAAGTAATGTCAGCTGTATGGTTTCTACGAAGATTCACTTACTGCTGCTTTCTCTATGGACTCGCTCCTACTAAGACGAGACCTCATATCTTCCACATGCTCCCTCTGCTGCTGCTCCTGTCAGTGCAGAAACACAGTGGAATCATATTTACATATTCACACACACATTTTTATGTTTTTTTAATCTCTTCATTTAGAAGAGGACTATTTGAAGACGTAGAGGACAAAGCACTTGAGACGAGTGCAACTTCTTGAGTGTGTTGACATTGAGCCCTAATTAATGATCCAAACCACGAACATGCATACAACCCAAAGTCCAAAACTCGTTTACATTAACGTCTGACGTAAAATCTTAGTGTTGCACAGTTTGAACATGGAAGCCAGAATCCAGGAATGTTTGTGCATTCAGCATACAATATAATAATTGTGTGTCAAAATGCATAAAGGTTGTCATGTCCATTCAGAGTATGCGTCAATGAATCAGTGACGTGTTAATTTAGGTTTAAAATGACATATGTAAAATACCATTCTTATCAGTTGTAAAGTCCCTTAAATATCTCATTATAAACCAAATGATCAGCAGTGGGTACATAGTCCACTTTCCCCTGTACATTTAAATCAGTCCACTGTTTGTTCATGTAGCAGTACATCTGTGCATATCAGCAGATATTGTGGCAGACGACGGTGGTCATTACATGGTTCTCATAGATTACATTACATGGATCAAAGGTTGAGGAAGGAACAAAGAAACAATTACAGTGTTACGTCAACCCAGTTCTTACACGGGGGTCAATGAGTCCAGGCAGCCTGACCAAACTGAAAAGTCAGACGCCAGCAAGGCAGGTGTGCTTTTTGACACGACAAAAACAGTGTCTGACCACTTTGCATCATTAAATAATAAAAAACATCATCTTTAAAATACGCATCTGTTCACTCACCCATTTAAATTTCTCCTTTCTGCGCAGCTCTTCTTCTTGCTCTGCCCGTTTTCTTCTGTGCGACAGAAAAACAAAGACAGTGCCATGTTACCGTTTCCAAAAGTCATTATCCAAATGCTTTTTTTCTCCCATTATTAATGAGTTGAAATAAAAGATCTAAGACTTAGTCTATGCACACAAACCAACTTAGTTCAAATTGTTCGCACCCATTTGTTAAAAACTGTGTTAGCAAGCACTTCTCCTTTGCCAAGGTAATCCATCCACCTGACAGGTGTGGCATTTCCAGATGCTGATTAAACAGCATGATTATAACACAGGTGTGCCTTGAATAAAAAAAAAAAGTCACCCTAACATGTGCAGTTCTATCACATAACACAGTGCCACAGATGTTGCAAGTTTTGAGGGAGTCTGCCATTGGCATGCTGACTGCAGGACCGGCCACCAGAGCTGCTGCTGTGAGCCACCAGCTTCCCACAGCCATTGAAAAGGACGTGGGCCAACATTTCTCAGGCCACAACTAAATTCTGACCAACTCTACACAAGGAGATGTGTCACACTGTATGAGACAAATGTTGGTCACAGCCGATACTGACTGATAATTGACCCAAAAAAAAAAAATGCATTTCTGTAGCCCTAGTCATGTGAAGTCCGAATACATGTTGGCCTTTTATTGTGACCAGCCCAAGGCACACCTGTGTGATAATGATGCTGCTCAATCAGCATCTGGAAATGTCACACCTGGATGGATTATCTTGGCAAAGGTGCATGTGTTCGCCAACAATGATTCTCACACATTTGTGCACAAACTTTGAGTGAATAAACCTTTTGTGTGCATAGAAAGCGTCTTAGATCTTCAATTTCAGCTTAAAACAAGTGTTGCATTTGTATTTTTTCTCAGTGCATTTTGTTCTGCAAATCTTTACAAAATACAGCCACTGGAGGGCACTATGGAAATAGACATTGTTCCTACCTCTGCTCCTCAATCATCTGCAGCTTCTCATTCATCTTCCTGTCCCTCTCGTCTGCATCCCTCCGCTCCTTTGAAACTCTTTCTCTTTCGAGGCGACGTCTCTCCTCTGCTGCACGCCTCTTCTCCTCCTCTTTCCTCTCTTCCTCTTCACGCTGACACACACACACAACGGGAAACGTATTAAAATAATGACTCTCTTCAATAGCTTTCCAAGTGTACATTGCGGTAAACATCCGTCTGAACTACATTTTAGCCACTCAAATGTGGCCAAATTGAGATAAGTTGTCATACCTCTGCACGTGCCCAAAAGGAGTCTCTGTTTATTCGTCTCATCTCCATTGCAGCATTCGTTTTTCTGTAGTTTGTACCCTATAAGACAAACAAAGGAATAGTGAACGAAGAGCCACATATTTGTACATTTTCCAATAATGTGTTCAGAGGCATTTTTTTGTGTCACTGTATTATACTGCATCATTGTCAGTAATTAAAACCTTTTTTGTATTCATTTCCCTATTTTCATGGGCATGACTGAATAAACATACTCGAAAAAATAAAGTGAAACGTTGAAGTCACCGATGAGGGAAGCGTCTAAGTTGTGTCACCATCTGTTTATGAAAGTCTCTGTCTCCATCTGATGGGTAGATGAGGTATTGCAGTAGACTCACCACTAATTCCTCCTTGTCCGCAGACCTGGAGCTCCTTCTCACCCACTGTGTTGGAGTATGGGCCTGGGCCTTGCCGAGCTCTGCTGTTATCTTCTCCTCTATCACATCCTCCATTTTATCTGCGCTAATGAACGCATGTGCTTCCTGCAACACGGAGGGCAGGGAATGAAAAAGAGATGGTAAGTAAAGTAAGACCGATGTGAATTTAATCCAGCCTTACATACTGTATTGAAGCCACAC
This sequence comes from Melanostigma gelatinosum, assembly GCF_949748355.1. Lineage (NCBI taxonomy): Eukaryota > Metazoa > Chordata > Actinopteri > Perciformes > Zoarcidae > Melanostigma > Melanostigma gelatinosum. Next base: position 14,319,412 of record NC_136639.1, on the reverse strand, counting down.
ACACACACAAACACACGCACAACAGCTAGAAATCCACACACACACACAAGTATACGCAGACCCTCAAGTGTTTTTCTCTTGGTCTGACTTGGAGTTATGCAGAGTTGGAGCCAAAGAGTTGTGCAACTTCTTCAGTTATAAGGATTGTGAGGGAGCAATAATCCTTCCTGGCTTTAGCGTGAGGACAGGAATGCTTGGTTTGGATGGTTAGCAATGGCGGAGGGAAGGATGCAAAAAAATTAAAATAATAGATGTGATAAGCTTCAGGGAGATTTAGAGATATGAAAAAGACTATTGATCACGTTCAAAAACCGCAGAACCAAGACATACTGTTTCACTGCAGCTATTTCCATGGGACAGATCGGTGTTAAGCATGAAACCATGCATGTATACAGGCATTTGTATGTGGCCAGGACCTCAGAACAAATTCCACGGAGAGTAAGACCAGGCTTGTTGATGGTGGGCCAGGTCTGTCAGCCTCCAAACAGGAAACCACAGCTTTATCTGAGTGACAACGCTGACACTGACACTGAACAGAGCATTCAATGTGCCCTATAATACATGTCAGAACAGTGTATAATCCATATCACTCTAGCTGTCACTGCCAACTGCACACACACAGACCAGACAAGCAGCCCACAGTGCTGCCAGGGATGCAGGGAACATCATGGAAACAGACAGAACCAAAATATACAGCAAAAGCTCCGAGTAGCAAAACATGTTTGCCTAAAACTGACAGCCACCTGGCATCCTCGTGTACCGTAGTTCATCAAGTACAGGAGGTACCAAAACTGCCAGGGTAGTCGATAGTATTACGGAATGGCAGTTCATTTGAATGCATGGCAATCATTAAACATGCACAGTTCAGACACCAGCGTGCAGGATTGACAGATTTGCATTAAACATATAACAGAACAGTTTTCTCTCAGGAACAAAACGCTGTCTATATGTTCTTCCCTGCATACCTTATGCAAATCTAGTCATGCCTTTTTTATAACATGATATGGCTGTGAATCATTCAGCAGCATTAAGGTGTTAAAGGCCTAGCATTCCCTTTTTACCATCTTGTTTAAGATGTAAATCATAAGTGTTAGAGATTAAATAACACCCTCCTCAGTCTCTTGCCTTCCCCTTGTATATTCTGTTGCACTTATTTCAACCCCTTAACATGTGTTTTGCTGTAAATGTAACGACTTCACAAGTGCCAATCTGCTAGCTTTAACATTTTACTCTTTCTATTTGAGTTCATAGTACTGCTTATATAGTAAACTGCTCGATTAAGGCAAATGTGTCATAATTACCCCTATCAATGCTCCAAATATTTTCAAGGGAAAATCTTATTAGTATAACATCCAAGTGGGATATTGCCTGCGAACCAACCATCTTTTTTTTAGGATTTGTGACATTGATGACCGTGGCGATGAAAACCAGCTCCGGGTATAAGAATATAACCTCTCCGGGAGGAAAAGGAGGCCAAGGTGACGTGACAATGTGAGAGTTACCAACTCGATATAATTGTGCTCAACTCTGCACAAACTGTCTGCTCTGGAACTGCTTCATACAGTCTCCTACTCAGGAGTTGTTGAGACTGAGGGAGACAGAAGGTGGATGTGGAGAAACTGTATGTGTCCCCAGTTGAAGTCTGACCCAGATGGGTGATGGGTCACTTATGATAAGGGTTATCATTTGCATGTAGAATTCAGAATTTCATTTTGTTACGCTGTTCGCTAAATTATTACCGTTTTGAACACTCCATTAAATGTAAAAAATAATGTAAGTTGATTCATGGACTGTAAGATTGTTACATTAACAGCATTTAATGTTCCTCAGAGGGCTCCTCCTAAGACAGAAGCAGTAATAGAAGCCAATCCTGAAAGTAAATCCTCTCTTCTCAGGTGTGTCAGGGCGAGATGCCAGAATTCCATGTTTACAAGAGACTGTGACTTAAGTTCCATTTTTTTCCTTTTTCATATCTGATTATATCAGATACTCTCATATCTATCTTTTTGTATCAACATCGAATGCCCCTGCACACACACGCACACACACACACACACACGCACACACACCTCCAATTTAACTTTATTCTGCTATTACTTCTGTGTAAATGCAGAACAATGGAAACAGCTGCACCCTGTTCATATTTTAGTTTTCATAACTTAACGCCACAATTGAGTCCAGTACGTAACAAACCCAAATCTGCTGCTGCAGACTCTCCTTAACAAAACAAAAACCTCACTGCCAGCTGGGACATGCAGAATAGCAAGCTAGAAAGACAGACACAAAGTGAAAAAAAGAAAGAAAATAAGGAATACAAACGAACAAAGTGCAGAGGGAAACTGCATCAAAAGCAATGAAAGCCAAGATTCTAAGAAAACAAGCTAATTGAGCCCCAAGTTAGTATCATCACTCAATCTATGTATGTGGGTTATCTCACTAGTTTTGTTTCCCGGTCATCACAAGGTCAAGTAGGAATTAAGCTGAGAGTCTGTGGCATCGGTTTATTTCTGCTAAATGTGGACAACGGTAAAATACAACCTTGCCTTGGTGAGCTAGGTAATGTCAGTAACGACCTCATGACCCCTCTATTTTCATTTATTTCCCCCATATCAGTCACATATTGTTTTAGGTCACAGATCAATCAAAACGAGAGAGGTGACCTTAAAACAGTAGCCTATGAGTTTTCATAAATGCATTCTGTAACACCATGTGTTTGACTTTGAACCAGCAGAAAAAGTTTGCATTACATTTACTCAACGTAAAAATCCACAATTCACGTCACGATAAACTCATTGACGGATCGACTATTAATTGATTAATGAACATTAAGTTGCCACTTTGACAGTTTGGTGCTTGAAACACAAGATATTTGTGAGATCTCCACAAACACTGGTATCATGTGTCACCTCTTGTAATGCTATTTTTTGCTGTGAAATCGAGAAACTGTTAAACAAACCGGTTTGAGTAATCACTTTTGAGGAATTTATCACACGGCAACCCCCGATTATTTCCCAGACAGAGGTATGACGCAGACTGCTGTGCTTTTTTAAAACGCTTCCCATGACGTTTACGTTGCTCTTTGCCAGCATATGAGTCAAGTTTTGAAAGATCTCTTTTGCTCATGAACAACGTATGTGATGCCATCAATATGTTTGGCTGTGATGTCCATGGTGCAAGGTGATACAGTATATACTCTTTAAGTCTGAACCAGCTGTAACTAATACATCTAAGTCTGAACTGCTGTGTAAAAGGAGAATTAAACTTACTTTTTTATTTTTATTATTATTACAACTTTTGGTTTGGTCTTGATCAGTTTGGTCTTGATCAAAAATAGTTTGTTTCCTTTTTTGTTGCGCTTAAAGATACATGGGTTAGTAGTGACAGTAGTGACCACAAGTGCATTGTCGTCTCCCAGGTCTGGCTGTTAATGTATATATGTGTGCGTGTGTGTGTGTGTGTGTGTGTGTGTGTGTGTGTGTGTGTGTGTGTGTTTGCTAAGGTTAGGGGTCACAATTCTCCCACAATTCTCAGAAGGAGAGACAATTTTCTTCACTCCATGCCATATTGACCATGTGGTAATTTCCTTACAATTTTGAAATCCCACATGAATATGTACACAGGACCAAGGGTGCTCACACACACACACACACACACACACACACAAACACACACAGAGAGGTTAGGCGCTTTCAGACAGTGGCTCACAAACTCGGCATTCACTGTGTAAAAAAAGGAGACAAAAAACAACAAACATTCCACACATGCTTCTGCAGTTGACTGGGTGATGCCTTTATATGGAAACTAGTAAACCCAGGGGTCAGTTCAACCTCTCCTAGTTAGACTGAAACGCAAAATAAACAGTTTGAGGGACACAGATGGAGAGAAGAATCTGCAGCTAACGTGATGATGGACGGAGTTGCTGATAAACTGTATGCAGACCCGAATCATAAAACCACAGAGGTGCTCTCTTCTCCATTCCCTCTGCTTCCTTTCTCTCCTATTACCACTTGAGTTTGTGTTTCACCACAAACAATAGAGCCCAACCTCAGCTGTCTCCCTCTGGAAGACAGACCAATCGCATAGCCGAACACATGACCAAAACTGCAATACAACAGGAAGTGGACTGAGGACAGGAAACTCTCAAGACAATACGAAGTAAAGTGCCGTGACTAAATATAGAGTTTTTGTGCACAAAACTGAAAAAGCACAGAACTTTTTCACCACAGCAGAGATTTGGGAAAAACAAAGAGACAGGTATTTTCATGTCCTGGACTGCTCCCACCCCTCCTCAAAGCTAAAAATGTCACAGCTGGAATTATGTCATCTTTAACACACAGTTTAATGGGGAAACCAAACAAATAGACAAACTACGGGACGAAGTGCACAAAGGTTAAAGCACATTGTGATGTACTGCACCTTGAAGAAGTTTTTGATGGCTGGAATGTGGCTGGCACATTCTGTCCTTCGGAAGTCATCCACATTTTGACCGACCTGCAGACAAACAGAGGATGTAGAGACTTACATTCATATCATACCTCTCGCTCAGAGGCGACTAAATAAAGAGGAAGAAGCAAGCTTGGGAACAATAGGATTGACGTCTTTCACCATTTGGATAGATAACTCACTAAAAACATAAAAGCATGAAAGTAATTGTGATGTACAATTTACAGCTTATCCCCATAAAATAGGCAGTATTATTTTGTTTATTGATAGCCCTAAGGTTATAATAATGCATGCGTGTATTCTTTTTACACTGATTTTCTTCAATATTCGGATCTAACCATGCCATCACAACAGCGGACCAGCAACATTATAAACCCTCTTGCAGCATCTGTTTCTTGGAGTAATTCTTGGACCAATTCATGGCCAGATAGTCTGTGGTAAAGGTGGATTTACAGCCAATCAGAGGCAGTGGCAGCCTGCCTGTTTATAACAACTCCACGTGTCCCACAACTATCCGACATACACTGTGATTCATAAAGTTTTGTCCTCCAATGACAAAATAACATTCTCACAGCATTTTCCTACATGTCAGATGCCAAATAAGCCTGTGTCAAAACAGTACCAGAGAATGTGAATAAGTCAAGTAGCTTAAGATTGTCCCCCTCGAGTATTTTACAGATTAGTGCATAGATTGTTTCTGTATATGACAAATTGATGTTAAAACTTGTTTGTGTACCTGCTATTTCAAAATGCATGTGCAATGTTAATGTGTGATTTTGTAATTTGTGCTGGTATGTGAGTCTCTTTAACATGACACGCTTACGTGAGCTAAGCCCCATGAGCCTGTCTGCCACTCACCCAGCTGATCATAGCAATCCGAGGGCCCCCTGTCTCCACACTTCCCACTTTGCACAGTCCGTATTGAGGCTTGGCGATGTGAAACTTCCCTGCCAGCTCCGCCACACCACCCGCTGTAAGAAAGGAGACAGCGAGACTGATGGAGAGACAACAGAAATGCCACATTTGCTCTCAATCACACATTGTTAGAGTGTTAGAATTGTCTCTAAACGCAAGAGGACATGTGAATTCCTTTCAGGCCAAAGTGAAGATGCTGATTTCTAACAAACATACCATATATGACAGTCCGTCTTACCTCCTGAGTCAGCCAGTTTGAGCTTGTTGGTGATCCCATCATATGTGAATATTGCCCTGTGGACATACAGACAAGCACACAGGTCAACTACTGAGAAATGTGGGTGACAATCACATGACAGACATATTTGTGACGAGTGTCAACAAAACACAGGTTGGATTTTCTGTACTAAACGAGTACTTTGATTTCTGTCTGCCCAAAAGTAAAGGCTCATTCAAAACTTTCATATCCAAGAATGAGCGTGTGGACAGGTATGCCATGTGTTCAGTCTTTCATGGTGCACAGGGGACACACAAAGACACGCACACATGCATAGCCAGATGTTTTACTGCACCTACTTTGTGTAAACCATAACAAGCGTCCCTGCAGTGCAGAGCATCTCTACAATGCACCAACAAAAAACAAATTCTCTTCAACTGTGACACATGCACTTGTTTACTTTTTTCCTTTCCCAGAGGCCTGTACAGTACACGTGTAAAACAGGAGGGCACTTAGCAGCACAACAACCTGCATTCATAGTGTTTGCCTCAGAGATGGATAGCTCCTGAATGTGAAATGAAGGGTAGTCAGTGCTGTTCACAGCTACAGGGTATTTGACATTTTGCAGGTGAAAACCTGTCCTACCGCACCCTTCAGTCAATCAGGTCACTGTGGCAACTCAACAACTCATAACGTGTTTCCATGATACCAGCGAGCTACAACTCCACTGCTGAACAAACTAAGCGAAACTAAACCGAGTGATTGTTTTGCGACGTTAGCTTTGTTGCAGAATCTCCAAGACAGAAATATGTGACTTCAGAATCAACCAAAGAGAAACAAACCACAAGGTACTTCGGTACTTGTAATGCTACACATTTTCCTGCTGCTATCTATACAAATAGTTAGTCCAGAGTCCAAAATGACCCATCTGCTATTTGACATGACGTGCTACTCACATAATCCTGATTCATGTGTGTGTTTGAAGCTCAACTGGGGGTAAATGTGTGTGTGTGTGAGTGTCAGGGAGTTTATGAGGTGGCCTGCAGAGAGATGAATTGTCACAGCTTCATAGGACTGTGGTTGTGTGTGTGTGTGTGCGTGTGTCTGACTGTGTGTCAGTGTACATTTCACTCTGTAGGACTCCTGGGGGTGTGTCAATAACATCTGGAGCTGGGTGGCAAGAGTGTACGGCCATGAGCAGCTATTACAAACGGCCGAAGGTGAATGTTCTGTGTTTGTGGCTGTGTGTCGGGAGGAGGGAGCGAATGAGACTGTGAGAATGAAACACAGAGATGGAGAGAGCGAAAAAAGAAAAGATATATTGAAAAAGGATTTGGCTTTTCATACAAAATCAATCTACAGTAAAAACAACAGCAGTCGGCATAAAGGCTGACAAATGGCCAGCTTACTCAGTTCGCATCTCTGACTCACTCTGTTATTTTTTTCCTGATACAACAAGTCTCTGTCTGTTCAAAGAACAAAGAGCGACAAAAGTCAATCGGTATGTGTGTGTGTGTGTGTTCTGAGGACACAATCACCATAGTGTGCGCCCTACCGAGCAAAGCTGCACGCTGGCCCTGCATGCGAGAGGAGGCAGGCTGAAACGGCTCTCTCATTTTGTTCATTGCGCTGATAGTGACAGCCAAGTATTTACTGAATATCTGTCATATCATCAAGCAAGACCAAGCAACAAAGCATGGAATCATTCTCCGGGGCTTTGGGGCATTGTGTGAGCTTTGGGTCACCTGGGTTTTTCACATGTCACTTCAGGGAATAGTATAGCCACAATATTTATAGAAACAACACACTCCACTCCCTCATTAGTCTTACCAGCATCCAGAGCTTAGACACCAATCCACATTTACTGATCCTTGGTCCTCAAGACATTCCTAAAGGTCACCATTCACAAGCAGCCAAGGCCAAAGATCACTGTGCCTCTGAGGGAGTCTTAATTGCATGAGCAAATTCTCCACCCACAGGGAACAGGCTTGCACATGAGGATACACTGTGCTGTGGGAGACTCTTTGTTCTTACAGAGCTTTCACTTGGATGGAATTTGCAGAGGTCTATTTTTTAGGATTTGTTTCCCTTGAGACTTTACTTACTATCATCCTGATTTTACAAACAACCAAAACAAAAAATGGCATTTGTAAGAATCATAAATCCCCTCTTTTCTGCGCCGAGGAAGGACACATATCTGAAATGCACTGGCACAATAGCATTTATTGCGGGGATCAAGTAAATATCCTGATGCTTCTTTCTACTTTTTATGAAAGTCTCATTTTTAGGATTATTCCCTTATCCCAGCGGTTCTCAAACTTTTTCTGTCGCACCCCACTTTGGAGGAAGAAAAATGTTCATGCCCCACCGCCCCAACAAAATTGTAACAAAATGGTCTATATTGAATTTTTATTGAAACAACATTTTGTGACTCCTCCGTCTGTGCTTTTTCAAATAATAGAATAAAGAAGATTGCAATCACTTTTAAGTAAACCAGATTGCTCCATCAGACAAAAACAAATAAAATGTGCAATCACTTTGTCAGAACGATGCAAATAAAGTTATATCTGTGCAAAAAAGAACTACAATTTGGCCAAAAATAGCTTATTGCAATTGGCTGCAATTAACCTGTTTTGCACGAAACATCTTTTCAAGATAACAATAAAGTGCAACCTGTGAAAAACTAAACAAAACAAGTTTTATACTAATCACAGCTAGTTTTCAGACATAAAACACAGACTGGTCTCTCCTCATCTCCTACCGCGTTCCCTGTGAAACCCAGAGCAAGAGAGGCGTCATCATATGTTCTTCTTGGCTGCTTGCTGTTCGTCTCGGATGCATCGCTTGCGGTTGCTTTTCTGTTCCCGCCTGCCAAATGTCTCTTCATTTGGAACACTAAGCCACACATGTGAGTCGCCAAGGATCATGGCCGTCGCGCATGCGCAAGCGTAACCTGTTGACGGCGTAACGTAAACATTTACACGCAAGTACAGGCATTTCGCCATTTATTTATCAATTACTTACTTTTTTTATTGTGAAATACAAAAATTCTGCATTTCCCCCTGCGCCCCACCTGTAATACCGCCGCGCCCCACTAATTTAAACGAACCCTGCTATTACATTATTTCTACGGTTCAGTGAATCCTCGTTGCTGATATGAAATGATGCCTGCAAAAGTTCACAGTTGCAGATATTACATGTTTTTGTGCCATTTACTGTAACAGAGGATAATGTCAAATACCGTGGTAAACCAATGATTGTGAATCTGGATATGCCAGCAGTGTGGTGTAGTGAGTACAGAGGGACGGTTCTCCCTCTATACTCACTACACAGATGGTTAAGGTTAAGACTCCCATTGCAAGTGTATACCCTGCTGAAGTGTCCCCGAGCAAGACAACAAATCCCAAACACTTTTACGGTCACTCTTATGTAGCTCACGAATGCTACATGCAAATAAGACAAGAGGATGGCCTTCTCTCTCGCTCTCTCTCTCTCTCTCTCTCTCTCTCTCTCTCTCTGTTTTTGTCGGCAACTTGATTGACTTTGTTACTGTAATGTAGCAGCAGAAGTATTCAAAATCTTTCAGAACTAACAGAGCAGATAGAGCCCCATTCCTTCACACATGTAGGTTTCATGAGAGCTACACTGACTGATGAGAAAAACAGACTCTCTTATGTCGGTACTCCAGCCCACAACCAAACCGAGCCAGCTATGACCTCAGCTCTGAGAGGGAGGGAGGGATGGAGGGTGGAGAAGAGACATGCTAAATGTAGAGAAAGAGGCCGTCATCTAGGGGAGTGAGGAGCATGAGGAATGAGATCTGTGCATCATTACCCCAACCAGCTACGAAGTGCAGCTATAAAACAAATAAACGGCCGTTCATCTCAGAGTATACAGAGACAAAGGCACACATACAGGACATGAACACAGACATGCACACACACACACACACACACAATATACTGTAAGCCTGAGCCAGTAACAATAGGGATTGTTTGCTTTGGAGCCCCTGTAATACCTCCAAACATGCTACGCGCTACCATTTCAAGATGAACATAACAGAAGCAGATGGTGAGCTGTGCTGGAGAAGGCCTTGTTTTCACTTATCCAGGCATTCCACTACACCAGGCTCAAATATGAACTATTACAGTGTGGTAATATGCAGGAAACACTTGAACACAATGTACACTCTTGTCTTGTATTGTCATTTCTAAAGAGACCTTATGGCGGATTTTCTTCCATTCTACTCTCATCCAATTTTGTTTTTGATCCTCTCAAGGAACACATTTCACTTTACTCGTCCATTGTCATACAAACAAACCTATGAGAATGTATTTTGAGTGCCAGAACCAATATCCATTTCTCATAAACCCTGTTCACTTCACCATCGCCTCTCTCTCCATATATCCTGTTGATATCTCACCATCATTACGACTCTAAATTCATTATTCTGACCCCCGTCTCCTACAACACATATTTCTTCCCCTCCTACTTTAAATCCTGTAGCACAACATACCTCTTCACAAACCAGAGCAATATCTCATCCTGATCCTTTTCCCCTCAACTATACCCTCTGTGTCTCTCTGATCTTGTGGGCTCATGGGTCATTTATTCATTCCATCTTTGCCAGCGGGGGAGATATAAGAGATTTGTGGTTATGCATGCTGTTGCGATATAATAAACTGCAAATGAAGAGAAAGATATGAGAAAATGGATGAGAGGCTGGGAGCTCCCACCAGAATTCACTGCCCAGCTCAAGCTCTCCATCAGGTCCATATTTTGTCCCTGTTTGCTTTGCTCTCCCACAGATTGCACACACATCCCCAGTGGGTCCCACCAACTCTCATGTACGGCATTTGACCTGTGATTTTAACAACGCAGCCTTCTGAATGTTTACGTCATGCTCTAACTTCTTTCAGATTTTCACTACATCTACCTTTCCACAAGCTTCCTTCTGTTCATTTCATTTTACATCATATGTTTCCTTCTCTCCCCTCCCCCATCAGCCCCCCAACTTCTTGCTCTTGACTCAAAGCTGACCTGGGCTCAGTGCTATTTTTAGTTTCCCTGTCTACCTCTCTGGCTGTCTTGGAGTGGGGAGCTCGGAGACGTCCCCACGGCGCTCATTTCCTCTCGCCAAACATGGGCAAAAAAAGTCCAGCCAGACTCGACTGCTGAAAAAGTCCCCCCCCCCTGTCCGGCATGTTACTCATATAGTGTTCATGTGGTGCACGCATTCCTCCGTCCGTCTGCAAAGCAGACACATGTGGAGGTTTATGGGTAAAGGTGGAGAAATGTGAATAAGAGGAAGTGACAGAATGAGAGTGTAAGTGGAGAATAAGAAAAGGAGAGAATGGCACTACATGTCTGCAGCACCTGTGTGTTCGAAGGCGATGCATCACTGTGACTGAATAACGTGGCATGCTAAGCCACAGGCACATTTGAATTGTAATGTGGTGAAAGATGCTGCTAGGGAGCACACATTTACATAAAACAAGTTCAAGTTTTATGCTGTTCTAGTTAAGAAACCCCTACACAAGGCATGAAGACTGTCCAACATCACATCCCACAATCCTCCAGTACTTAACACTGCAGTGACCCATCAGTGTTTCTCTCTTTGGCCCCTCATTTAGTGGTGAAGCGTGGATGTCAAAATGGTGTAGAGTGCTGCTGAAGGTCGGTGCTCATATCAACACCTCTGTACTTATTAAATATCCCATTCAGAGAAAGAGTGCCGGGAAAAAACCTAAGATATGTGATAGAGTCTCTAGAAAACCAGTAAGAAGAGAAGACATTTGCAAAGAAAACATAGAAGACACAAAACGGGATAGTCCTGGTTCTCAAACTCATGGCCTGCTGCAGAGGATTCAGTCAGGTGCCCTGCAGAGAGTGGGCTGCAACAACTGTAATCCCCACAGACCAAGCAAGAGGGCCCCTTAATACTAGCTGCTGAGCGGGGGGGGGATTTCAACTCGGCACTTAAGTCTCCTAAAGAACATCTTAAAATGACATTAGTGAATTGATAGTTCTCTGTGCTTGCCTTAAATGAAATGCATGTTGGTTATTAATTCAACAAAGAAATGTAATTTACATTTGAATGTACTGTATAGTTCATTGTAAAACAATGCTGATGTGCTGATAAAGCCACAGGGCATAAAGCAGACAGGCAGCAAAGACATAGCTATGGGGATGTTTGTGGAACTCCCTGAATGATATGGGGTGAAGTCACATATGAATAAGCCAAATATCCTCAAGCAGTATGTGGTTGATGAAGTCAGGCGTACTCTCCCTTTGCTGTCATTTCAACTGACAGACCAGACAATACTTAACATGCCCCTCTCCCACTGAGATGGACTCCAGAGCAAACAAGGTGATGCAAAAAAACGACTTGCTTTGCATGTTTCAAATACCTTTAAAAACGTTGAGAGGAGAACTGAAGGATGTTGAGACATGTTGGAGTAAAGTGACCTCATGTTAGTCCAAAATTACAACTGTTTTTTTTTCCTAAAGTGTTGTGTCCTTTACCGTCTTGTTTTCTGTACTCATGCAAAAACTAGTAAACTCTAAAATGATCAGTTTCTACATGCATGGATTGAAGATGAAAACTTTGCCATGAAAATATTTCTTAGCTTTTATTTTTGTTGCATTGATGGGCTAATGTTAATACTGTTGATAAATCGTGTTTGACTTCCCTTTTAACAACATCCATGGAAGTCAATTAGAAGAATAAGTTGGCTGCCTGTTTAAGAGTACTTACTCAGATCCACCCACTGAGTAACACTGACTGATCTGTAGAGTATTTGACTGGGTGGAGGACACAGCAGAGTCCCCTGGAGACTATTACAGACCACTGCAGCTATTTAGCCTGGAGGGAATGGTAAATAGTGGGAGAAATGACAGAGGCAACGGAGAACAAAATGATAAGAAAGAACAGAAAATGTAGCTAAAATAAACAAAAACATGGGTACAAAGTCAAACAACAGAGTGCATACAATATCAATCAGTGGAGGTGATTTAGCAGGGGGCAGTGGGAGGGACTGAATGGAATGCTGCTGACAGGAGGAGGGTAGGGAGGAAAATGTCTGTTCTCAGCAAAACACAGAGCCAGCGAAGTTTAGAATATGACAAACTAAACAAATAAGTAATTAAATCAGTGCCAAGGACCAGAGAGAGAAAACAGCCTTGTCTGTGCTGAGGCAGATGGAAAAGAGTGGGGGATGGACAAAGAGAGACAAAAGCATGCTGCTGTAGATGTTAATTTCAAAATGTACAGGGACAAAAAAACAGCAAATACAGAAAAAACACATCTGTAATACTTAGACTGGGGCATGAGACAGAAGAACAGCAGTGAACACTGTCATCAGGTGATGAACTGCGTGTAATGGTGGAATGCATGAACAACAGTTGGTCTTGTGTTACAGCTATGAGTTAATTCCACAGATAACAATAACCAGTCATTGTGCAGCACATGTACTAATGACTTTGCCACCACATTTATCTCTGTGTAACATAACCACCATCAACAGTGTAGGTGTGTGTGTGTGTGTCAGAGTGACACAGAACGTGAAAGCAATACATATTCCCGCACCTGGAGTGCCCCGCTATTTATGACACATTGGAAAGGCTGAAGCGTGGAGCAGCTCAGTCGCACTGGTTTTTAAAGAGATTTACAGAAATCACATCTTTCCTTCTCAAAGCTGTAGGACCTATACGAATTCAGCAAGAGGAAACAGTCTAGACTTCCCCTGTTGTGTGTTACATACTCTATGCAAGTGCTGATAACAGAGAGGAAGCTGGTGTGTTTTACACTCAAACGCTCTACCTCAACACGACACGAAATATGTATAGTGGTAGATCAAACAGTTAGTTTACCAGTTAGTTTAAAAAAACTATTTTATTTATTGTTACCAAATGTATAATAAAAGTTTTTTTGAATTAAGACGATGTAGAACTGACACTCTTCAGTGTGTACCTGCATGCGCAAATACTGTGCAATAAAAGAGATATACTGTCTCACTCAAACATGCAGGTAAAGTAAGAAGACAGCAGTCGTGAAATCTATGTTTAGGTTTAATAGAAAATGGGTACATGCAGTTCAATGTCATGAGGGCATGTGCTGAAGAGTGATGGTGCACGTGGAGAGGGAGTATACCGACCTATTCAGGTTAGAGAAAAGCCACTCAAAGATATGGGTTCACACTGGGGAAAACGATGAAAAGCAACAGGGGATGTAGATAGGTATAAATGGGTAGACTAAGAGGGGCGCATTTAACAATGCCGCACAATGGGAAACAGCCAGATAGTATTGGACGTTTCCAAGGGGGCAGAAGAGTATGTGGTTATTGGACGAAAGTGTCTAGATGGGCGTATTACAGGGGTCTCTATGGGGTAAATTGTTATGACTCTTACAGGGTGGTAAATCGCTTGTTCAGAGAGCTACAGGAGAGTGGGTGGCAAAATAATTCCCTTTCCTACACCTGACATGGGAAGGAGTAAAGGAGGATAAAGGGAGATGTGGTGAGGAATGAGTGATGATGAAACCTCTAAAATTGTGTTCCACTGGGATCACTCTGGCATTTCCTGTGCATGCTGTCCCGTACTGCTTACACACACAATAACACATAAGCACAAACACACACACACACACACACACACACACAAACAGGAAAAGACTCATATCACAGTCATTATCAGTTAATTAAAAACATGATGGCATCTTATCGAGAACCATTTCCTTCCGTAAAACAAACTAAACTCTCTCAAGTATCACATACCCACTCAGAACTCATTTGGCCTGTCTTCTCTGCTGCCTCTCTCAGTGCTTTGATCTCCCTCTCATTCCGCTCCACCTGCCCTCTCATATTTCCCTTCGCTTTACTCTGTCACTTCTCCAGCTTCAGACATTCTGCTTTTCAGCAACCTCCGGATACAGGCCATCCCGCTGAACTGAAATAATTTCTCTTTCCTCTCACGCGTTGTCCTTTTGTCATCTCGTTATTCCTCTGTATTTCTTACCAAGTGTCCCTTGGCACCCCTTTCCCATCCTCTTCAATCCCTCTCCACTCATGTCCCCCCCGCTTCATTCAGTCTATCTTAACAAACAAACTAGTTTTCCCACCAGGGTCGTCAGGACAACAGACCCTCCAGACTCTCATTACCCACCCACCACCCACCATCCGCCACCAGCAAGTGAACAAACAAGACAAGAACAAGTAAAGTGGAGTTCTCAGTCAAGGCCCTGCAGTGAGACTTTGCAAGACACTAATAGTTGACCATAAGAATGTCCTGATTACAACCACGGTCCTCCTTTGTCACCATGGTGAAGAGGGAGAAATAGTTTAAGCAAAGGGTGATGCAAAGGGTGATGATACCTCACAGCGCCAGTGAAGCTATGGGAGTGAGAGAGGGATGCGTCATTGTTGATGTGGCTCAGTGTCGTTCTTGTGTGTTTATATTTCCGCATGTGTCGATGAACACTTGCGTAAAATATGTGTGAAAGTGTCACTGCGAGTGTCGGATGATCTCATCACTGAAATTAAGAGCAAAATAACAATTCTGTTTTTGTCTGTCAACAGATTTGTGACTATCAGACACACAGACACTACAAGTGTGTTGTGCTTGGCACGCTCACAAAAGGACAAGACGCAGCAACACAGGACATGACGAGATGTTTCGGTTACGCCTTTCACAACATTAATGCAGGCTAAAGATGCCAGAGAGGAGCGACTTAAGAACACATCCTAACTTCTACAGGAAGTCGAGCATTTTCTTGATATCACATATTTGGTTAACTTCTGGAAATAAGACAACACACCTGAAATCTCTCCCACAAGAATCTTTAAGAGGTTATCCTCATCTGGCCCGATTCTAAGACCATCTTTTCCCGAGTATATTCTTCAGCAATTAGACACCTGTGTGGGAGCTACTCTGGAGGATGTGGGAGCTACACAGGAGAACATTGTGTCTCTCTACCTCCTGCTTGGGCAATTCAAGCGTGGAAACAATGTTAAGACAGGTCGGTCACTCTCATATGTGCAATGCTAGAATATGAGTTGCATTGTACCTGAGTGCCAAATGCTTGGTTTCCAAAATTATATATTTAGCAAACTCTGCAGTTCAGACACAAGTAAATGTCAGCACAGGAATCTATTCTTACTTTATCATTTTGTTGCTCAGCCGTCCCCTAAATGTACCTCATCTGGGCTTTGAAAACACACACACACACACACACCATATTCATTGTCTTGCCAAAGTTTGAAGACACACTAAAATACAGATGTTTTTAGACAGATATCTGACACACCCTTGGAAACACCACTCTGTATGTTGCACTCAAGGCCCATAAGTTAAATTAAACAAGCAATTCACCTCAACCCAGCTTCTATTTTTCATAGCATTTGCGTGAACAATTCATCTGGTTTCACAAACACAGCCACAGTTTCAGCCTTGATCTTGAACTGCAAAAGGGAAACAATACCATATTTGTTGAGCTCACTGCTGTGGGCATATAAAGGACAGATTTCCAGTGGAAACAATGTGCAGAGGGTATCTGGATTAAGGTCAACTGCTCAGAGGCACTTGAATGAACAAAAGGAGGATTTGACAGAAAGGTCACGTGTTAGGACGACTTGACAAAATACTTATTGGTTATTGTTCACAGAAATCTTAATACAAAACCTTTAATGTAATAAAAACAAATATGCCACACCTGCTAGATATTACATCGTTTTCAGGGTAGCGGCTCTTTTGTGTTTATCTTGAAGTTATTTTGTTACCAATAGAAAATTGACACCGAGAAGAATAACAGCACCGGCGTGCCACCAGGTCATGAAACATTAATTACCAACCTTTTGCATCTTCTGTGGGGCAATTACAAGTCACACCTCAATTAACACAGTATCAATTTGGGGTTATGCACCCGACAGTTTGCATGCTAAGGAGCCCAAACATACAGAGATACACACACACATACAGTATAACCTTCTGCAGTCAGGTCTCATCATGACTGAGACCTACCATTACCCTGCAGCTTCATCTTAGACCCCAAATGAACCTAAACAACGTTTAAAGGAGTAGTAGGAGTAGTAAGCAGTTGTTCGGTGATTACTGTTTGGAGCAGTCTCTAAAGAGATACATATAACAGCCATTATAGCCATCATTGTTGTCATCATCTTCCAACATGCCACCCACAGACACGCTCACACAAGCAGCTAGGTAAGCTGAGGGGACTCTTTACAGTCCTGCTTTCAGGTGCAAACCCTCTATCTTTGAAACGGGCACTATGTTGGTGGTATGCAATAGCTTTTAAAAAACTTTTATTTAACCAGGATATGTCTGTGCCCCAATGGGACACATCATTTCTGCCCTAATCTCACACTAGAAGCACTTGAATGGCCCAAGCACCACTCTGGTGAGCCCAAGTCAGTGCTTGGGGGCCCCATTGTCCAGCCAACTAAAGCCCCCTCTGGTTAAGCAAAGTTCCCGTCCTGCTAGCTTTTGCAACGGTGGTGTGACCTGAGAGTAAAATGTGTCGTAATGCTGAATCCTTTGTGATAATCACTGCTGCCCCTTACAGAGTCTGTGAACACCATGGTGTGAAAGGAAGCCCCAGTATCTGATGTTAGAGCCCGTGAATTATTTCAACTGAAATACACCAAAACTGGTGTTTTTGCTGGGTTTTAGCAGCAAACATATTGTGATAAGTGATAGGAATGCAAGCCTCTTTGGAAACCAAAGGAGATCTATGCCTCACAAACATCGACTGCAAAGTATTACACAAGAAGCAGAGATAGAGAGAAAGACAGGGCGACAAAGAGAGATAGTGGACTGGGCATTGGTCCAGTGTAACTGCCCTTTGACTTCCCATGAACTTTAACGCTATTTATATCAAGATTCAATCAAACATGTCCTTTTATCATTTAGCCTGATAAACACTATGTGCTGCCTTTGAAGCCGTATCCTGAACAGCAAGAGGAAACCAACCAGACTGCTTGTTTTTTGTCTGCGGGATTTCACAGTGAGGTGATCAGAAGGATTTGTTTCAACACAGAACGGTATGACAACCTTGACAAGGCTGGATAAGGATCACACAACATGTTTATGTGTCAACAGCTCGTATTAATATGTCAGTCAGTCTCTTTCTGGCAGGTGGATAATTAAGGAACTAAATAAAAAGCAGAACAAGAGCAAGGAAGTTCAGGCAGTGTGCAACTTCTCGATAACAGTGCGATGACAATGGTTGTTTATCTTTACGAAGAAGATAACTGACTTGATGCTGAGTCAGGACACACTGTACACCTTTACACAAGCAGGAGCACTTAATGCATGTGCATCTACACACAATGCCAGCCCTGCATTTTACCTCCCTCCCATCCTCTCCCCACAACCACAGGTGTCTTCCAAGTAGCGAGTAACTTTAGACGCAGGAACTCTTTAGCTCTTGGTTAATCATGCATGAGCCTGTGGAAATTCTGGCGAGTAGCAGCAGCGCAAACACCCCGGGCCGATGCTGAAATAAAGGCTCCTCCATTTATCAACGGGAGATTCGCTTCACAGGATATCAGAGGCCTGGCAAGGAGAGGTTGTTGCTTATTAAATTTAAATGGGTAAGAGTGATTGTTGAAGTTTCCCAGAGACAGTCAAAATCAAAGAAAAGATAAATGGTAAATAAATAAAGTGGATTGAATAACATGTTGTGTTATACTGGAGGACAGCTACAAAAGAACAACGCCTTGGATACCATTCCCGTTACTGAAATAAAGTGGATGTCTTTAAAACGTAAGTGGTGCCAGAGGTGAATATGTATTTCAAAACAATGCTAAAACTGAAACTGAATCCTGGAATTCCATGCCCATTTGGTGACTTAGAGTTAGGGGTTATAACTTTGCAGCTTTGCAGGCTTTACATCACTCAACAGTAAGTACTTCGTAACTTCTAGGGAAATTCTTGGATTTTTTCAATTTTTGTGGAACTGACTTCAACAGGCAAAGCTAAATCCGGGACAGTAAAAAACACCACCCTAAAACGGGTTTCAGTTATCTCTGAAAAAAATAACATTACAATATATACTTCCTTAACAATATAAAAATACAATCTGTAATGTCACAATCTTAGCATGTTGTTTCCTTTATGGACATATGGTTACAATACACTTCATTCATACATCCCGGACTGGAGAAAGGGTGTTTCTGTCTAAACTGAATCATTTCGTTACTACAATGCAATCAGATATTTACTTTATGCGTCACGACGGTAACTGTAATAATCCCTGCTAGAGGACATGGTGAAACACTGAAACACAGCATCAAAGTGTGGACAGCAAGAAAGAGGTTTATGAATAAGAAGGTGTGTCCAAAGTCACCAGGGCCCACAAATGTCTGGATACAGCCCACACCCAAGTCTGACGAATACGAGGTCAAACTGCTCCACAACTCAAAAAGGAATCTGATCAGTTTGCACCACTGAAACAATGCTGTAAACATTTCTCGAAACTCACCTCTCCCACCTCTTTCTCATGCTTGGCGAAGCAGGTGCCGCACTCTATTTGATACTCCACAGGAAGACACTCTGATAGCGCATGCTGCTTTGGTCTTATTTACCGAGCTGAAATGTGCAGAACACAAACCACTCACTGAGGTATTGTATTGGATTGTATAAAACATTTATGAGTTTGTGCTTGAACAATGTGTACACATCATTTCGTACAAAATGAAAAGCAAAAAGCTCATGTAGTGCCTCTAGTTCTAACCAATGATAGCAATGGAGACGCCAACATCTACATAGGTTCGGGCAACGGTATGCAATAATTCACGAGAGGAGTTGGTATTGAACGGCTGAAAGTTGTATTGCTTTACAGCAATAACAAAACATAATATAAAATAGAGCTCTTTAAAGTATCAAATAAAATGGGAAAAAAACAAAGAATAAGTCCTCTTTAAATGGAAAGCATCAATGAATGCTCCTTTACATGTAGGAGTTTGAGATCCAAAGAGTTCCTTGTCCTTGTGGGTGTACTACTATTGTACTGTACTACTGTATATATATATATAGCAACGAGAACGGAAAAAGGATTTACTATTACGTAACATATTTCTTTTTAGTCCTTTTATACATAATTCATACATAATATATTTCCCCTCAAACATTAACAAATATTAATGGAATTATTACTACTAACTTACTTGACATGTGACATTATATTTGAATGACCAAAATGTGCGTGATCACAATGTAACAGTAGTTGTATTACAAACCATTAAAATGTGTTAAACCGAATAGAACTGAACGGCTTTAATGTCAACAGAATAAGTGCAATGCAACTTTAATGCTTCACCAGCTATTAGCTGTTCCACTAGCCAAGCGTTAGCTACATAGACTGTAGAATTAAACGTTAGTTAGCGAGTGCTAGCAATTAGTGTCAGCTAGCGATTAGCTATATCTAGTGGATAGCGTTTGCGATCTTTTTACAACATTACAATGAAACAGTATGCACCAGAGTGGCATGGCTCCTTGTTTTTTTAATAAAAAGGTAACGTTATCAGACATAGAACGGAAAGTGTGGTGTTACATTAGCTCCCTGAACAACTGCTTACATCAGACTAGACATTTCTCACAATGGCTACCAACAACTATCAAAGAAATATGCACTTCACTAACTGGAGTTTCAAACACTAATAACTCAACGGGCATTGTGTCCCTCACGTTCACAGCGAGGATTCTGATAAGAGAACAACTTATTGGTGTTGACAAACGGCAATAGTCATAACAAAATAAGTGGCCTTTTACCAAGAATGTTCTTCGGTTTGCTAAGTTCACGGGAAAGACTTACAGTGGAAATGAAAATGGCCGCACGCTGCGCCCTCTATCAATCGTGCAGGCGCCCAGCTCGGGAACAACATGGTACGCTTCTAAATGACAAATGAGTTGTAGTAGCCATATATTCATAAGCGTTACACCCGCATGAAAGCTGTCAACATAGTTGCATAGAAATATTTCCATTTGTCAATGACCAGTTTGACCTTACCAAAAGTTCCTATCTGATTTATTTTGGTGTAAACTAGACATAAATCATGATTTCTGCTTCTAACAATGAGAAGTATTTCCTGCTCAGAGAATTAGACCATGTCTTTGGGAACAAACATTATCACTGTTTCTCTTTTTTCTGTCTTTCAAGACACACACTAACATAAAACACATGCAGGCAGCACAGCTTTCCAGCCTACAAGTGGGACATTTTGCAGCCCACAATGGTCTGGGAGACTGCGGAGAGACCTCCAAGGCTGTATGTTGAGCAGAGAGGTCTGAATGAAGGATGCATTGAAATTGCCCCGCTTTTCTTCAGAGTCTTACTCACAAAGGGTCTGTTTCCCATTCATGACACAAGGTCATTAGATAATACACACAGGGACCTCAAGGCCACATAGTGGGGGGCGGGAGCATTCAACAAAACAAGCCTCCTACCCGTCTCAGTGCAAACTGCTCAAGATCCAAGACTCACTGTAATAGTCTCTGCAGGGTGCAAATGCACATCCAGAGACAAATATATCCACAAGCAAACTCACGTGCATGCAAATAGGAGCCCTTCGACACGCACAGAGACACACACACATGCAAGGTGGGTGTCTGTGTGGGTGGTTCGACAGAGGGAATCATGACCGTTTCTCCTCCCACCTCTCTATTCAGTCACAACAGAGTTATTTAGTCCTCTAAAGTAAGCTCAGTGAATGCTGGGGGATTTTTCTCTCTCTCTCTCCTTTTCTTTTGATTATATCAGCTCAACCAAACACGTGCTTGTTGTGTTTGTGTGATTGTCCACGATGGTCTCATCCAGCATTGTGACAATACATTGGATTGTACACTGAAACTTTAGGTAAATGCTCTCCAATGAGAAAGTAAGTAGTACGCAGTGAAGTACGGTAATCACTGTGAGGTGTCGCTATGGGACAAAACCTCCGTAGTGATACTGAACATGGAAACTTTTACAGATTTTCCAAATGCAAGAAAGAATGGAAACTAAGCATGTTCTGCCTGGATGGGGAACTTATTTCCACCACATTCATGAAGATGTCAGATCTCAGTTTGTCAAGGTTTACTCATAGTGTTCTGAATCCCATTTCCTCAAGTCTGTAAGGCATCATGAAAAGCCAGGAAGAAGGTAGGAAGAATGTGGGCAGGGAAACCCTGTGGCAGCGAGAGATGTGAGGCAGAGGAAGATGAAACAGCAATGGACAGAATCAGTCCTCTACTTCCACATGAGCACACGTGTGTGTGTGGGCTTGGGCCTTGGCCTATACTTCTCTAAACTATAACTTAATCAAAGTGAGTGGTTATGTGGAAAGAGCAGGGTCATATCTAATTCTCCCTGTGTTAGCTGAGTATAGCCAGTGACAACATGTCCGTAGCTGAGATGGCAATACCACACACACACACACACACACACACACACACACACACACAGTATATGAGAGGAAAATGGAGAAAGAATATAAGAGACAAGGAGAATGTTTGGAAAAGATGGATAGGGCACCATAGTTACAGACCAGCCAAACTGTAACAAACGAAGTTAGCCAAATCTCAGGTACAGCATGACATTGTTCCACATACACCAGAGCACAATGACTGAATTATTTAAACGTTTCATGTGTTTAAGAATCGTCTAGAGTCAAAATGTACCTTGAAATTTAAAAACTGTGAGATAGATCTTCTGGTAAAACACTTCAATGTGTTTACTTGTACTTGAATAGTATAGTTGGTCTTGAATATTTTGTTCCTAAATAATCTTTACTTACACATTTAAGTAAGACCTCAATATTTGTTATCATAATTATCATTGGTTAATCATGTGGATGATACTCATGCATGCGCACTGAGCTGTATGTCAAATTAAAGAGCCTCTCCCTGAAAGACAACCCCTGCCAGAGATCGGCACTTCATCAGGAACATGATCCTCGGCACAAAGAATGAAGCCTCACAGCTCCTTGGGGAGAATAACAAAGTCATAGAGCGCAAGACCCGGGTGAGGGCAGCGGGTGCTGCACTTTGAGCCACACCAGACGCCTGGCGTGCGTAATGGGATGGTAATCCATACCTCACATTACCTCTCCGAGTGGATTGGGAGAGTCAATACACGCCTGTGTGACGAAACCAATTTGCGTGCGTTTGCCACTACTGTAGCCTACTTCTAAAGACATTTCTGGTTGCCTCCGTATCCCTCATTGGATTGACTACAAGCGTTATGCAACAGCAAACAGCCCACAAAGTAAACATGAAAGTTTCATAAGATACAGATTATACTCGTTTTCGTAATTTCGTATCGTAATGTCGCAGCATCAAGAAATTGGCATTTCATCTTATATATCACGAATATTGTGTTATATGCAGGCAGATGCAAGTTTGCGCGAGAGCTCTATGTGTTACCAGTTGGTGGAGGAACGGGGGTTGAGGATGTCCTCTTTGGCCGTGAGCAACGACAGGCTGTAGGTATCAAGGTTGACCGTCTGCGAGCTCATGATGGCAAAAGTTTCCAGACCACTCCCGCAGCTTCTCTCGTCACTTTTCCCGACGGTTTTCGGGGTCGGAGTATCTGCTGCAAAACAGCCACAGCGGAACAGTGAGGGTCGTTCGCGGCCGAGGACACAGCAGTAGAGGAATGCAGGTTCATGCAGTGTGGACTTAAGTTCCAAATTGGAGGCGATCTGTGCAGGCGCTGCGCACTCACAGCGTGAAAGAGACTTGCGACTGCACACTGCTCTTTGTGCAGCGGGGTTGAATACGTTTTCACTGTAAGGCCCCACCTCCCGTTGAGAGAGTGGAAAGCGTAATGACTTCACTAGCTGGGTCACTTGGAGGAAAACCGCTCAGCTACACGTACAGATCACTACACTGTCTCGTGCATCGTCCTCATCGTGATGTTCACTTGGTAACTCTTCTATAAGGCAACTTGGCCTGCCCTTTAATTGTCGTACACTGTGTGAAACTGTCACAGCAGAGCCCTGGAGTTATTGTGCCTCATCACCATTATTCACACAGAACGACCAGAATGATCGCTGAGGGAACAGCATATAGAACTATCCAATAGAATATTCATTTATTGTCAAATTAATGTTATTATTTCACTGTTGTTGTTGTTTTTGTGATGGCTTAGCCATTGTTTGAGCAAAATATCCAGAATAGTAAATGTTGATGTGGGTTAGAGGGGCTACAGGGGGCAGTGCGGCAGCTTTGGATCTGTCAGTCTCTCTTCGTCTCTTTTTGTCTTTGAATCGGCCCCCACTGGCCTTTGGCAGACTCCAGAGAAGCCATTTACAGTGCAGTCCATCTCTGAATGAGCCAAAGAAGGGCCAATTTCATGGGAACTGGGTCTGAAGCAGGTTGCACATAAACAAGAGGCCGCTTCGGTGTTTAAGAACGGCTGGGGGTCTGTTCAATGGCTACCCAAGAGTGACAACACACAAACACAAACTGACCACACAATCATGCACAAACACGGCCCTGCAGAGGCTCACATGCACACACACACACACACACACTAGCTGTGAACCCTAGACTAACTCCCTCCAGACATGCAAACACACGCAGCCACACACTCATGCACTGGTGTTTCACTGTGGGTCGGTGGCATGGGGGTTTAAGATCTTGGATGATGGGAATGTTCCTGAGCTCTGTAATTTACTTAGCAGCCATTCTTAGATAATCCAGGACAGATGTATGTGGGCTGAAAGTCATAGGATTTTATTGTCTAATGTGTCAGACTCTGGGTGGATTTTCACTGCTGAGATTTGGTCAGAAAATAGTTCTCTCACAGTGGCTCATGATAACACTGGAGAGTATTGGATTAACACAGTCACCCAACACAATCCCTTGGGAAAGAAGAATCATCTCCTTTTCAGCCGAAAAGTTTCGATTTCCATCTTTGTAGTCCTCTTCCTTGGTTACATTTTTCACTGATAGGGTTGTAGCTGTTTTCCAGGGATGCCAGAGTCAGGGAAATGACGAATAAATATTTACCACAAATACAAAACAGTTTAACACTTTTAGTATTTACATTACAGAAAAGCAAACCACTTTGAATCAAAGGATGACTGGTGTACAAAAACACATTTAAATTGCCATAATGTCTAGTAATACAAATCATGTCACAAATCTGGCATGACACATTCCAACTGTTTAGCCTCACTCTTTGTTTGGAAATGTTCTCCCCAAAGAACCCAAATCTGGTAAACCCTTAATGCAAGTTGTGTTAAAAATGTTGCATTTGTTGTTTAAGCAAGCATGCAGCACACACACACTCTGCTGTTTGGGCCAAAGCTTGCATGCCAGAGGGACAGGG
The DNA here is from genome assembly GCF_949748355.1 of Melanostigma gelatinosum. Taxonomy (NCBI): domain Eukaryota; kingdom Metazoa; phylum Chordata; class Actinopteri; order Perciformes; family Zoarcidae; genus Melanostigma; species Melanostigma gelatinosum. The sequence continues at coordinate 14,294,510 of NC_136639.1, read as the reverse complement.
GGCATGACATCCCCATGCCCCTATTATTCTTACAACTTCCTGCTATTAGATGCTCTCCTGCCCTTCCAGACTCTCAGTGCTTCACTGTGGATGTGAACTGCAGTGCTGTTATGCTCCACTTCAGAGGACTTTGGCATTTCCTTTGCTGGGGTGCGGTGGCAGCTGTTGTTGGAGATGGGGTCTAAATGGGGGAATGATTGTATATCCAGTGGGGATTTGGAGATGTGTGGGTGTGTGCACGTGTGTGTGTGTGTGTGTGTGTGTGTGCGTGCCAATGGGGATTTTCTCCTTATTTACTGAAACTCCTCTAATTGTCACAGGCTTTTTGTCCAGCTTCCTGCCTTCCTGACATCGTCTAAAGTAGCAGAGTGCATGGTGACATGGTGAGTGTTGAGTGGTCCAGTCACACGCAACATCCTCTCATCGTCTCTCAGCTCGATCTTAAATCCAGAATCCATTCATCAGCAAGTGTCTCAGATAATACCCACCAATAATATGTGGCATTGCACAACATACAAAATGCAATCTCCCTCTGAATTGATAAAAAAAAATACTTCCGCCACTAAACAAACCACTTCCTTGTTGGCATGGATTTGTTTCCCTGGGTCGAGGCTTGCGTGGCAGGTTCATGTGTGCTCAGAACTGATGGGTGGTGTTAAAAGTTCAGAGATGTGTTCGGGTTTAAGGTCACAGCTTGAACTTTGTCCTCCTGCTGTCCTACTTCACTAATAATATGTTTTCCACTGCTCTTCTCTGCATGATGTGAGAGGCAGGATTACCTGCATGTGCGGTCATATTTCCGTGTGTATGAACAGTTGCAGTGGTTGTAATCTTCCTTTGAAGTTGTCACAAATATAACATTTCCTGTGACATTATCCCATCGTCTTGTGAATTGACTGTTTTACAGTATGAAGAGCTGGAATGTGTCCAACCTTTTGAAAGCCTTTTGTGCCAGCAAGTCAGACCTAGCTGTAAATGGTACAATTAATTCATCCCATGGAAGCAATCGTGTTTTATTGCTCATCATATGATGTTTTAAAGGCTACACTTAAATAGTCCTTCCTCAAATTAAGCTGTGTTTTAGGAAGGGAATATTTATATGGCAGATTTTCTGTGTCAATCTTTCAGAAGTTCCACGTTTGCAATGTGATAAGCAGTTTTTGTCTGTGTAGTTATTCATAACAAAAGTTATGAATAACTATAAGCCTAAAGTCAATTCTTAATTTACTATATTACTTATTGTATCAGTGACAGAGTATGCTTTTTTTTTTACTCTAGCAGAGTGAACAGACTTTGTCATCTGTATCTCACCTCCTCCTGGGAAGCTGAGCTCAGTGGAGGAGTCATGTTATTGCTCTCCTGGAGGTAGATAATGAGGTAGATGTGGGAGAGGCTCATGATTGGCAATGATACAACAAAGAAGTTAGTCAGCGGTGATACAATGTGGTGTACACACATTTATCTGACAGCTGAACTCAAAAACGTACAACAGCAGCTGGTTGGGGCTAACAACACCGTGCCTTAGCATTGGAAGACATGTTGAGGTCAACTCAGGTTATTCAGGCGTGGTAGGAGAAGAAAACATCAGCGGTATGTGGCAAAGATGGAAACAAAAGGCATTTGTAGGGAAGAGAAAGAGAAAGAAAAGACAGAGGGCACACTTGCACATCATCGTCAAACATACCCTCTGTGTGTGTCTGTGTGTGTGTGTGTGTGTGTGTGTCTGTGTGTGTGTGTGTGTGTGTTTGTGTATGTGAGAGAGAGAGAGAGAGAGAGAGAGAGAGAGAGAGAGAGAGATTTACACATTCTCTGGGAATCATCTGGATGTCTTCCCGTCGGGTCTCCAGGTGAGGTCACTGCTCAGCTATGCGCCTTTTAAAACAAAACTTGAGATATTTTCCCCTTGAGTTTGAGAGTGTATATGAGTGTGTGTGCGTGAGTCTCTGTGTGCATGCATTGTATGAAATCACGTTATAAGTTCAGGAAACACACAGTATTGATGAACAGCATGCTTTTTCTTTCTCGCTTCACTTTGTCTCCCCTTTACTCATTCCCGAGTAAACATAAGATTTGACTTCCTCGTGGTTTCGAGTTTGCCTTGCTTCAGTGAAATATGACAAGCGTAAACAAATGGCAGGGTTACACGGAAATAATAAGAGACCACAAATATCTGTTTGAAAAGGAGCTCCACGTCTGCTTTTCCATGCAAAACAGACCTTAAATGACTGCGGTGTCAGGATGATAAAGTATTCCTAAACTTTGCTGTGAGAGGCCCTGATTTAGAGGTGTATGCACGTGTGTGTGTGTGCGAGTGGGAGGGTGGGGGCGGAGGCAGACAGTTTTGTTTATGGAGCAGACTTTGGGGAGGTCTGGACCAACAACATGAAGATGAGATGTCACTTGGCGGAAGGTGAAATATACAAAGGAATGTGTCACTCCTCTAGCAATGTACCTTCTCTGTACGTTTGGAATGACTTCTTGGACTACTTCTTTATAAAAACGTCCATAGCATTTGAGTGTCAAACCTGGATCAGCACTGAGCTGCTCCCCAAATACAATCTTGCTGTTGAGCAGCTCAGTGCTGATCCAGGTTTGATCAGGCATACATCCTCCCTGAGGTTTAAAGCTTCTTCTCCCTCCTCCATCATATTCTTCAAGGTCTCAAGCATCAGCAGAGATTCGTCTGTACAGTATCTGATTGTTTCATGCTCCTATCACACCTGAATGGTCGAAGAAGAGCCCCAACGCATTGTCCATTCTCAGCTGTAGGACAGCGTTTTGTCTTTTGCTCTCAAATTCATACCTTCTTATCTGCATCCCGAGCGAACCCTGTAAAATGAGAGCCAGATGTGGTGATGTCATCGTGTGTCTGGGATTTAAGATGTGTTCTACGAGGCTGCGGTGCGAGAGCAGGGGCAAGGTTGGTGGGAACCTTGAACACAGCCTACGGATCAAACAGCTGACGCAGCATAAATGTCTGTAATCAATGTTCAAACCATGGCTCGTGACCATGGATGATGCTGAGGTCTCCGCTACATAAAGCACGCTAGTAAATTCCTCCATTTACTAGAGAATGAGAGGAAAACTGGTGCGCATCATTGGTTGTTAAGAGTTTCACGGCAGGCAGCTTCACTGCTGTGTTTTCCTGGCAGAGTCTGGCTGTAGCACACATGCACACACACATGTCGAGATGGCCGAATGACATACATATTTCACTGTACCGCAACCGACCACCTTCCCTCGTCACTCTTCTAAAGTTACTCATCATCAGCCACATCACTAAACATTACCATGACAACACTCGGCCCACTCCCCTCATGTTTCTGTGGCTTTCTGGGATCTCTTACCAGACGCACTCTAAAGTCTCAGCTCACAGCATGTTGATGCTGATTATGCATGGGCTCAGGAAGCTACTGGGTAGGAGCTGCTGATTCAGTCTCTCTTTCATCCAAAGTTTCAAAAGAAAATGTGAAAAGAATATACGTATGTAGGAGGGCCACTGCTTGGTGATCTTGAAGACAACTTTTAATGTTAAAACTGAACAAATGAATGATGAGACAGAGGCATGCAAATTTCAGTATGCTGCTCAACATGAGTTAATGCAGCAGGGAACCCCTGACAGCAGCCCAGCCGGGGCCCTGAAACGGTAAATATCTGTGAACCAAGGCACGTGTTAGGACTTCAAACATAACTCTGGGTCTCGTGAATCATTCAAAAAATCCCCCACTAAACGTAGAGCGCCTGCCAGAAGACCCGTGCCATTACAGTCTTGCAATGCCTACCTTCAATTCTGTATGATACATGTGTTGTCGATTTCATCACAACAACTAAATAAAGAGAGTTTATTTGTATATGTGTGTGTTCAACTTTGAAACCAATTGATTTAATGGATAGAAAATATGTGTTCAACCTATTCCATGTAGAAATATATGTATTTTTATCTCACACAGTAAGGTTGCACAGTGGGGGTTTTTCTCCACTAGGTGGCACAGCTGCATCAAACTTGCAGTGTGTGTAAGTTTGCGTTTATTGTGTGAGGAAAAGGGTTGAGAACGACAAGTGGAAGAATAGAATCAACTGCTTTTCTTGTTTTCAGTTGTTTTTTTACTTTATTCTGTTGACTTGTTAACTGTCACATTTTACAAATTAGTGCGTCAACTAAAGGACAAAATCGATCATTAGATCAATGTACTGTAAATGGTTTCAGTTAAAATTCCCAACAAAGAATATTTATATGGAATCTGGATATAATTTCAAGTTTTCAAATGTTTTCTCATGACTGTCCGTGGTATTTATTGGTGTTATGTTCTCCTTAATGATTTAAATCTTAATGACCACCTATTTTAAGTAATTTAATTGCACATTGATATTGAGTAACATTTAGCAGAAAAACTAACTTAGGTATCAGAAAAGTCTATGAATTATACAGGAAAACACACAATAACAAGAAACACATGAGACAAGTACAAAAGATTAACATTTTTAATAAAATCCATGTCAAACTTCAAAATACTGAAATCGCAAAAAACGGAAAAAAACAACTTTTTTCTACTTTTTATTTTTTATTTTGTACAAATCAGTGGTTCAAAAATATTACAAATTTTTAGTTTCAAAACATCTTTTGCAAAAGGAGCAAAACATTCAGATTGTTTATTTTCTTGAAAGCCCTTAATATTTGTGAGTGTAGTGTGCTCTTTCTTTTGCCTTTTATTGTAATAAACACGATAACATGAGCAGTAAATGTTAATAAACTCATGAGTCAATGGAAACAAACACAACAATATTATACAGTATATACGATCCACCTAAAAAAGACAGTATAGACCAGGGGTTAATCACACCATGTATGTCTACATAAACACTCCCTGTTCTGGGCCTCACCGTCCTTTCAATCCCATGTATACACCGGCTAAGTAAATACTGTAGACACAGTACGGTGAGCAGGCTAATTCCAGCTGGGACTCAGATTTACATGACTGTACTGTACTTTGGATAACAACTATATTAATTAAAGCGTAATATATATATATATAGTTGTCCCAACTAATATCTGCCTTTAATCCAACCAGTAGTCCACAGATGCCATTCCCCAAATTAGAATACACTGACTTCATGCATGATAGAGCTAAATAGTGGAAGCAATAGGGTATGCTTTTGAATTTGGCTTAGTGAGAGACAGATCACAAGAAAGTGGAAAAAGTAATAAGATATTTAAATGTTGATCAAGAAAACTGGCAAATACAAAGACTTAGCGTACTTGTCAAAAAAGTTGTATTAGGCTACATAATAGAAAGTGCAGGCACCTGAAAGAGTGCAAAATTATTATTTTTTTAACTGCTGGTTTGCTGGGTTTATTGGTCATTTCATAATTTAAGCTTCTTTAGCATAGATGATGTTACACACTGAACTTGTAAAGTGTTATCATTGGAAGTTAGCCAGTAACAACGCTAAGATACTGTACATTAAAGAAAGCTGCATCAGTTTTATATCGGTGCTCACATGTGTGTGTATTTCTTGGCTTAATCAACTTTATTGTGAGCCCAGAAGGCCGCAGGTTTAGTGCCGCCAACCATGTACAGAGCCAAAAGCGTGAGATTTCACTGAAGGCACAGCAAAGGAGACACCTATGACTAAAAACAAGGTGTTCCTTCAGTCACTAGGCCTCACACTTAAAAAGGAAGGTCAGGCATGCTAAGACGGAAGAAAAGCTCCACCTAAGATAAATGAGGAGAATGTTACAGTAAAAAGGGTGTGTTAGGATAGAACAAGACAATCCGGTTGTCAGAATGTGACTTTGGCCTGTAGGGGTCAGTGTGGAGCAAATATTGAGGGCTAATTAAAGCTATCAAGGTTTGCATCTCCTTCTCTCCATCTCTGTATAGGGGTTCTCAACTGGAAGTTAAAATATCCAAATAAATATTGTAGCGATATATATTATAAAGCTACAGTATTTAAATGATCAAATATGATCATTTCCCACCACCCCACATGCATACCAAGTGACCCCAGATAGGGTCCCGACCCCAAGGTGAAGAAGCACTGTTGTCCACAGAAACATGTCATTTCATACAGGCTGAACCTAAACATTACACTTGGCTTTCAGCCATTAAGGGCATTCTTGAAATATGAAATTTAGCTTTTTATGATTTTCTGTTTCATGCCCAATATCTTAAAATTCGCAAGAATAAGATTGATTGTAGTAATTGCCGTAACAGCATAGGGGACTGCTGCACGGCAGCAACATATCCTAATTATGTTATTTAATTATGTATAATTAGCGATGCTACCTTGAGCTGTGCTGAGCTTACTTAATAAAAATTATGCATAAAGCCACATAGCACGCAGAGAGCTACAGTGTGGTTCAGCGTCCAACTAGACATGAACCAAGAAGCTGAAGTTGTGTTATTCAGCTCCTCACTGAGCAAGTTGTGGGAAATTCTGAAAGACTGAAGAAGAAGTGGAAATATCGTGCTACAATCATCAGGTTTAAAAAACAATTTGACACGAGAAACAATTCATGCTAAGCACATAAAGGTATTCAGAGACAACAAAAGGAAGAAAAGTGCATTCCAACACCAAGTGTCATTATCATGACAAAGATAGGCCACCATGCAAATTAACCACATTACAAAAGTGGTTGCGCTCCCCCAGCACACAGGCCAGCCAGTGCTCAAAGTCAGTGGTTTCAAAGTTACCATACAGGAATCAACCTGCTAATCAATCACCTGCTCTTCTACATCCAAATAATTCCCTGTCTAGAAAACATTCTTGTTTAACCAACCTACTGTACTAGACTCTACAAAGAGTTTAATTTAAGTGTCTTTGTCTGCATAAAAACAAGCAGCAGGCCTTAAGATTCTCGGCAGGCATGACTCCAGCTGGCTCAAAAAAAAATATCCTCAAGAAGGATAATGGCTGAGAGTGCATAAAGCAACCAACCAATCCATTCTAACATTATCATGGCGGCCTTTACTGTATCCATCATGTCCACCAGTGCAGAACCTGTCTGCAGCTTTGAACTACGATATTGCTGGTTTTTAGTTTCATCCAACTATAAGGCACACAGACCAAGAGAAGAGGCTTAATGGGTCATACCGACCATCAATAAGAGACATCTAACAGCCATCCCTTCTATGGGGAACCAAAAGGAGGCCAGGGAAGTCCATCAAAAACTGTCCCCCAACTTTTTCCTCTTTAGGTCTCATTTCTAAATTCCCAAAGCACTGCACTGGGATGAGTTTAAAAATATCCGTGTAGTAATTCCAAATGATGTAGGTTGCATGTAATACTGACTGAGACTTGTTCACTTTTACTCCACTTTAAATCTTTTCACAGAGGAATCAGCTAAATTCTCACTTGGGTCTCGTGATATCCTGTCACACTTCTATTTCGGTAGCCGACAATGACTTTAACGCGCCTCCCATTGAGAACGGCAGAACGCACCACATGTCTCACACAAGCCATCTATCTCCTACGGTTTGGGTCTGGGTAAAGCTGAGGGGCACAAACCCACAAATAGAATGATGTGCTAAAAGGAACTCATCGCCATAAAGTCTCATTTTCACATTCAGTGCTAAAGCCCAAAGAAATGAGCACCCTTTACGAAATATGCAGTTCCTTTAAGACAACACTCACGACTGTAAATTGAATCTAAAGAAATATAATGTTCCTGCTGAACAAGGAAGCATACCAGATCACACTGTTTTTGAATTCAAAAGCAGGTAAAGACATTACAAAGTTGAAACCACTGTATGTAAAGGCAGAAATCTACACACGCTAAAAACAGTGACCAACCTCTTGCAGACTGTTAAGAGTTAAAAAAATGTGTCAAATTTGAATACCATCATCAATATTCTGCACGTTCATTGCAGATAAACACAGACGCTTAACTGTGAACATAGAATAGCTAGTGTGTCTGTGTGTTCATGCGGACACTGTCTCATTATGACTTAAGCACCATGTTCAATTCCAGCAAGAGGAAAGGAAGGCAATGTCCAGCAGTGACAGCAGTTTTCTTCTGACACCACGGACTGAAAACACCACCACGAGAAGGGATTCAAATACCATATCATACTGCCGCCTCCTTCTTCCGTGAGCCACTTTCTCTGTTCTCCTCCATCCCCTCTTGCCAATAAAAAGAAGCAGGGAAGCAGAAATGAAGAAAGCGAGGAAGAAAGAGATCAAAAGAATCACAGCTTTGGTATCCAGAATTAGGTGAAAATCCAAAGTCAGCTGCAATCCGTTTTTCAAATGCACTAAAAACACGGTGAGCTTTTCTTATAACACTGCAAGGATAAGTTATACTGATCTTAATAACTGAAACTAGAGTGAAGCAATCACAGGCACAGAAACTAGTTAGTGCCGGGGCCCTGAGCTGTGCTGCCCCTAGTGGTGTAGGGGTGTAAAGGCAGGCTGGCTGAGGTGCTTTGACGCAACCAAGTGGTCATCGACGTAACAAGCGTATTTGTTTAATGCTGCATCCACCATTCCTCAATGGCAGAGGTATCAAGTAAGGCAAGCCCTATTTGCCCCCATCATTGCTGTAGAGTGGTCACTTTGAATGCCTCTGAGGTGCATCAAGGAGAGCTTGTCTTTAGCTTTTGTTGCACGTGGTGGTGTGCAGGAGGAGGGGTTTGGAAGTGCAGGGGTGGATGATGGACACCAAGGACCACTTCAGTTCTAAACTGTAGGCTAATAGCAATGATCAAGCCTCCTGACTGAAGTATCCCAACTTGCTCACGATTTTAAGGATGCCCTTGCACCCAAACCTGGGCTCTAGAACAGTGCTATTGTTGCAATGGCAATCAAAATTCTCAACGCTTCCACTTGCCCCTGATAAGCAAAAAATATGTAAAAAGGTCAAATAATATCAAAACAATAATAATTACATTGCTAAGTGTCAGTTCCTGGGAATCCAGTGCTGGTTTTAGAGGGGTGGATCTTTTGCACCAGTCTGTGTGTGCAAATTAACAGTCTACGTAGAAGTGAAGGCAGAAGTGAGCTCCCCGAGAGGAGCTGCAGTGGTCAATGAGTAATAGTCATTAAGGTCAATGTGAAGGAAGGAGACTGAGAGAAATAGAGAGCCCTTGCTCCCAGTCCAATCACTCAAAGGCTGGGACACTGTGAGTGCTGGTGGAGGGACAGAGCTCTTGTGGAGGGGACAAGGGGGTGCACTGCAACGCTGCACGCCCTTATAGATCAGGGAGTCTGGGAAGCACTCAACTCGGAAGAGTCACTCAGTCATGCAAACGGCAAACATCCACTCACACATCCACGCACATAACCTTCAGTTAAGTCCACACAGGAGCATATACCAAAATGCACTCATGAAGTCACCCACAATTATAAAGAGGCACATACATTCCCTCAAACATGCTGAGATTCAGGCATAGTAGCACTGAGAGTCATTTATCTACTGATAATAGAGGGTTCAATGTCGACCTCCTCTGTATGCTGAGGGGGGGGGGTTAATCATCCTGGGTAGGATGTTAGTGGACGAAACCGTTTAGGAGACGTGCGGAGAGGAGGACGGGTGCCTCCAGAAACACCAGCCCCGTTTGGTGTGTTGCTTGCGCAAGATCTCCTCCTCGCGCTCACGCTCCTTGTGAGAGCGCAGGTAGCGGTCCTCCTCCTTCAGGAACCACACAGGAGGCCAGCGCTGCTTCTCAAAGTGCATCTGGTTTTCTACAGCGAGGGGTGGTGGGGGGGGGGGGGGGGGGGGGTACAAAGATAGGTACAGAAAAGGGGACATTAAAAAAATGGAAGATTTCAGGTGTCATTTCAGATATGCACAGAAAAAGAAGGGGGAAATATCAACATACCTCCAGACATGACCTTCATCTCTTTGGGAAACTTGCGGCAGATGCTATTATAATTTGTGCAGATGTGATGGAGACACCAAACTGATAGTTGCTTGGCATTGTGGAACTGCAAAAGAAAAGAAAAAACAGAGGAGAAATGAGTTATTACAGCTGTGAGAGAAGAGGCCTACACAATGTAAAATGTGTCATTGGTAAATTATAAATTGATCATTTGAAGAACAGTTTTGTAAGAACAGACCTGTGCAAGCTCGAGGTAACCCAACACTTGTTCATCAATGTCACCTCCTTTTGCTGTCAACTGGAGAAGCTCATCCACAGCATGCTGTTCTGGAGACGCATAACATGCACATAATCGTGTCAATATTACTGTTTACATGCACCACTGACATTGTTATCTCCTATTCAAAATCTCTTTTGAGTCATTGATGAAAAGGTAATTTGTGCCTGATAAAGCTTGATCATAACCATATTCTGCAACATATATTCAAAAGAAGACATTCGAGTAAGTGGTTCTCTTTGCAACATGTCTAACTCTGCAGAGAGAGTCTTTACCTGTGAGGGCGACTAGGCGTGGCAAACACAGACGGTTGGCGAGAATAATAAGTTCTATGGGCTCCAGACCAGGACAGGGTGTCAGCAGACCGCAATACAGGAACTCCAACACCCCGCGCATACAGGCTGCAGTGGTGTTAGGAATGGATACCTGAACAAAACAAAACAAAAATACATGAGGAAAGAAAAATGGGCACAAATATAGACATTTGTTTCCATGAGAAGTTAATATGAAAGGATGTGTTGGCAAGTATATACTGTAAGCGTAATGGCTAGAAATCGGGTAAGGTGCAAAAAAGACAGTAACTTCAATTAAAGCAGTGCAGTGTGTATTTGGAGGTAAAGGGCAGAGGACATGCTGTTCTGGTAGCAGTGTTTTTGATCTAGGCTCAGATGAAAGCGCTGTCTGGGGGCCAGTGATGTGAGCAATATGGCTATAGCTAAAGACCCAAAAGCACACACAGGCAACCCTGCTATCAGACCCTTTGCACAAATGAGACACTCAGACTGGCGCTCAATGTCCTCCTGGGAAAGACGATGCTCTTATAGTGAACTACAATAATACATGAACATAGGAGACTATTAGTGATGACTGGACCACTCCAGACATGCACAGCAAAACATGTTTTTATTGTTACGGTCAAACAACATATAAACCAATGTTTTGTAGTGGGGAAAAAGTGCAGAACCAGAGACCATTATAAGAAATAAAAACAATCACCTGCAATAACCTCTAGATGTCACCATACCATCAATCACACCTTAGCGACAAAAGGCAAAAATGCTGCTTTTAGGTGTAGCCCACTAACACACTTGGTAGTTATATACATACATGAATAAAAAGAGCAAGACCTTTTAAAGGTCCTAATTACTGAGAGTTGGACAAACAGCAAACAGGAAACACAAAAGTCAGTGGCAGGTGATGCAGTCTAAGCCCAGGAAGGACGAAAGGAAGGCAAGATAATGGAAGTGATGACCTGCCCCCTCCAGGAGCTCTCCAAGTGTACCCACTGAGAGGCTCTTCAACTTCCACTACCATGGCCAATTAGAAGAATGTCAACTTGGCGCGACCTCTCGTTATGACTAAAATGTTACAACACCACGACAAGGGTGGTCTCTAGAACTTGAAGCCCCAGCTGGGGATAGGAAGCATTAATGAGTAGACATATCCACAGTATGGAAAACACCCATCAGCTGTACTGACACGTGTTCTTTTGTCCCTTCAGTCTGCCGCCCGAGAGCTCAATGAATAGTTTACATTATTTGCAAACCCAAAAGGACAGTTTTAAAACACTTCCTGGATTGTGTTGTATTGCATCTGAACTTGTAAACTTAAAGCAAGTTGTACATTTGTATCAATCTTTGCAGAACTGCTGCGGAAACTGGATTTTTATCCTTTATCCATTTTTCAAGTACTATTGATATCTAATAGGGCATGTATCTTCCTGAGCCATTTTATGTTTTCAATCTCTCCTGCACAATGTCTTTTTACTTATGTGTATTGTGCAAATAAACAAACAAATAAATCTTCCTCTGTAAATGCGATATATCAGTCCTCCAAGGGCTTAAAAAAGGCCTCAGCTCAACGGAATTGGACATTTAAAGAAGCAATGAGTGTAAAATACTCAAAAAACTAAAAAAAAGAATGTGTGGGTGAGGGAAAAGCAGTGAGTCATAGAGCCGCCACCACAGATCAGGTACAAAGTTTAAGAGAAAGAATAAGAAACTTGACATCATTCTTCTTCTCGCAGTGAAAAAAGGACACGTCGTTTCCTCTTTTTTTCTGAGTAATAATGATGATAATGATAAAAAATTAGGATGAAACACATATCTTAACGCTGTTCTGCACCGAACTAGAATGTTATCACACAACAGCATCGCCACTGAAATGTGTGAATCTAAAAATAGTGAGAAGTGTGATGTGAGCATGGAAATAGAGCAGCACGGGCTGACCACATGCTACTCTCAGTTATATTTACAGGTTCTATACATTTTCACATAATATATTTATAATGATGATCTTCCCAAACCTAAGAGAACAGATGCAAAATGATAATATCATGATATCGTCTTTTTTTGTATTTCATAAAGATAACCCATTAACTGTTACATTTCCTGTTTTTCCACTCATTTAATTTGATAGATTTTGTGGAAATCAACAATTTCGTTTATTTTGAATATGTCTAAGAATATTGCCCTGAGTAAATGAGACTCATCTTGTCATTTTTCACTTCTTTTTTGTAAATCTCCAACATCCACATCTCTTAATTCTTTCTCCAGTACGGATTCTCTTTTAGAGTAACCGAACAGAACCGGACCATCTGCTGTGTCAAAGTAGTTGCTCTAAATGCTCTGCGTCTATCAAAGACCAGTGTTGAGTGTTTTAGTCAGCATTTCTGCTAACAACTACTGACACTGCTTGTCAAAATAGCATTTATCCGTGAAGATGTGTGCCTCAAGGTGAATACAACACGTTGTGAGTCAATGTCATGGCAATTCTGTAAATGCAATCTGTGCATTAGCAACACTTCACACCTTTGCCTATAAAAGAAGGAAATAAGTAACTGCAGCTTGCCATTGGCATATAAAATCACATTAAATACTTAGCACTGCAAAGCCATTTTACCAACGTAAAAACGCAGATACATTTACACGCAAATATACCGTATACACAAATATACCGTATACACTCTCGTAAACACAAGTGCCGGCAGTTTCATTGTGCCGTCAGCCTTTGAGTCTTTGTCTCCAGTGCACCTGCCTTCTATGCTGTGCCAGCTCCATGCCATAAACAATGCCACATTAGCCACTAACATGACCCATTTAGAGTAACCATAGACACCGGCAGCCCATCAGCACCAAACACTGTGCCCCCTCAGTGATGCTGATGTCCTGTGTTCACCACCTTCCACAATAGCGGCAATGGCTTCTTTTCACACCCACTCACATGGTGTGTTCTGGACTAAAATACAGGCCATCCGCATGGAAATACAAAAAAAACAAAATGGTTTAGTTTTCTCCTAACATGCCTTCTATAACTTTGAGCTATACGCCTAAACTGGATATACAACATCTGTATTCCTTGTCTGTCCCTCTCTGATTACTTCCAATCCTTCTGAGGGCCTGAATCTAGGTAACCTAATCCTACTGACCGTGAAAGTCATGATACCCCAGAGGATCTGGTTCGGCAACACAGTCCAGGGAGAGGCGACTTAAAGACAGACGGAGACATGAACTTCCTCTCTGATTCGGTCAAGTCGGCTGCACATGCACAGAAGCTGAACCTCAGGTGAGGGAGAGCGTAGGGCTGGGCGATATGGCCTAAAAAAAAAATCTCCGATTTTTTTACAAAAAATCCGATTCACGATTTAAATCGATTTTTTTCCCCCAAAATTTTTTGCAGATGACAGAAGCTGTTGAAAACATTTTTTTCTTTTATTTTGTGATGATTTTCCCAAGTAGGTTGATAAAAATAAAGTGCAAACAAAACCTGAACATTGTAGAAAGGTGCCTGTAGTATACAAAAAGTATTTGGTCACTCTTTTGTTTGCCTGAATCATTTAAATATAAAATTAAATTAAACATAACATTAAATGGCATTAAATAGTAGCCTTCCATTGTAAACAACTGTGCAAATGTAACTTTTTACAGTAAGCTTTTCTAACTGAATACACTGATACAAACACAGCATGAAATAAAATGTATGTGACCCTTTAACATTCACATTTTCAAAAGTGCAACATCTGATCTAACATCAACATAACATATTTTGCACAGTAAATAAGTGCATGTAAACAAAATCAAGTGCATTCACAACATAACCAACAGTATTAAACAGTAGTGCATGTTTTTTCTAAATATTTTTTGCCAGGAAGACAAGCCTGTCTACTACCTCTGGCTTCAGGCATGCACGGTGGCATGTAACAATGCCCCCCCCCACACACTGAAAAGCCTCTCAGAGGGGGCACTTGTAGCTGGCACAGAGAGGTATTTCTTTGCTAAAGTACTTAGCCTTGGAAAGTTAAGTTGGTGACGCTTCCACCAGTCAAGTGGATCGGTGTCTGGGTCAACCTGCTGGACCACAGGTCAGTTGTTGCGGAGTAGAATGACATCCCCTCCAGCTCCGCAGAGATCCTTTGGCGTGTACTATTGTACAGCCGAGGCAAGGCAACGTCAGAAAAATGTTTACGGCTTGGTAGCACGTACCTGGGGTCCAAAGCTTTGAGACGGTGAATAAACCCCGGCTTTTCCACGGTGTATATGGGCACCATATCTTTTGCGATATACATCGCGACTGCATCCGTGATGGCTTTCCACCGGGCACTCTTCTTCTCATGCGGAGTACAGTTGGTGAATGTCTCCAAAATGCTGGGTTGTTGTTGTGAGGTGGCGGCGGCGGCGGCGGTGACATTGTTTTAGTTTGTAAACAATGCGCGCGCACTCTACTACGGGAACCCAACGGGGGGGAGGGGTGGGGGCGATTTTCTCGATTTTCAATAAAACACATCGCCTTAAAGCACACATTCGAATTAATCGATTAAATCGATTTATCGCCCAGCCCTAGGAGAGCGCACCTGAAGTAACCAGACCCACCACTTGGACAATGCTGACCTCAAAAGAGGTACTCTTCTGGGCTTACTTTGAGCACTGAGACAGGTTAGTGAAACATCCAAGTTCTGCTATCACGGGATGTGTGAAAAAAAGTATGTCTGTGTGTCAGAGATGCTCACAAGTCCTTTTTGGCAAGTCAAGTCTCAAGTCTTTAAGGGGCAAGTCCAAGTCAAGCCGGGCTACTGCATTATCATCACTCATTATGTGTGCAAGGCCTCCGGGGATCTAGTAATTGCAGAGTTTCAACCACATTTGCAGGTGAAACAACAATTTATAGGTCAATCTGATGAAAGGCCTCTGGCATGCTGAGCTGTAAGCCTTCACATACCAGAAGCACACAATGAGAACAAGACATACATTTGCAGG
Source organism: Melanostigma gelatinosum (assembly GCF_949748355.1). Classification (NCBI taxonomy): domain Eukaryota; kingdom Metazoa; phylum Chordata; class Actinopteri; order Perciformes; family Zoarcidae; genus Melanostigma; species Melanostigma gelatinosum. The sequence goes on along the minus strand of NC_136639.1, from coordinate 14,279,160 downwards.
ATTTGCAATGTCAGGAGGGTAAGACATCTACCAAGTAATAAACCTTATCCAAGCAACCCATTCACCTTTGCTTACTCGCTTCTTGAATCAGATGTTGCTGTTGTTTGGTACAGGAGCGTGCTTAGGTTGCTCCTAAAGGCTGACCTGAGTTACCTTCCTAAGATTCAGGACACAAAAACTAAATCCCTGCTCAAAACTTAAAGTTAACTCCATCCTGAAGCTCATCCCGGTACATCTGAACTCACCTCCTCGATGTAGCTTTCCATGAAAGAGCCTCGGAACATGGCAGCCATCCAGCTGCAGCTGGAGATGAGCAGGGGCTTGTGGGCCGGGAGGCAGCCATCGTCCAGTCGAAACACCACATCTAAAACCGGGGTGGGAAAAGAGCATTCATCTCTTGGAGTGCCACAGAAGCCCAAGCTACAGAGGGGGAAAGACAGACAAGGCAGACATCCAGACACACACACACACACACACACACACAGGCAGAAGGCCAGACAGACAGACACACACAGAGACATAGACACAGGTAGACAGACAGAAAGATAAATTGACAGAAGGGCAGAACAGCGTTTGACACAGAGTAAGGGAAGAAGAGCAGACGCAGGGCAGTAGGTCATGGAGTAAATCCTGTGTGGAATCTGGACTACAGCTTTGGTAGAGAAAGTGTCCATAAGGAACACAGCAACTATATTTGTGTATTCATGTTGCAATGGGCAAAATCTGAAAGCAAAGGATTTCATCTATCTTCAAAACAATCCTTGAATAATAACTGGGTTGAGCAAGTCTGATAATACAGTTGTTCTTGCTTAATGTATCAATATAATCTCTTATTAGCACTTTATATGAAGATTACCATTACTATAATCATGAAGACAACAGATAAATTATAGAGAGAAGTGAATGTGAGACAGGCGTTATTTAGAGACAGCTGATCTCTGGCTCTGGCTGCAAATGCTGTGACAACATGCATAGATAACAGCTTAGAGGAGCAGACAACACCGCACACCCACAACACACAGGATGCACACGAGAGCGGACAAAAGACAACCGAGCAGACTGAAACGTCAGTCATCAGATCACCTGATGACTTTAAAAGGACTTCAGAAACCAGGGAAACCACAACATATAAAATGCATCTTTGTCGGCAAGTATGTGATCAAAATGTACATAACGTGTACATTTCCAGAGACAGAGAAAGAATGCTGGACATTAGTTCAATATTTAATGTCTGTCTCGCGCATTCTCCTCATCAGCTTTTCGTAATCCTCTACACACATGCACACACCTACAGTCAAGCACCTACTGGTGCATATATGGAAAAACAGCTACAATGACACCAATGCTACTGAATGTATTGAGGCACTGAGTTGTTGGCACATTGGTTTACCAGAAAAAGCGCCTTTATTGAGACACTCCTTGATGCGGTTGGCTCTGCGGACGTGGAAAGCCTTGGTGATCTCCTGGTTCATGAAGCTCTCTCTGTTGAGAACATTGGCCACCATCATCCGCAGGTCAAACACCTCAAGCAGCTCTGCGATGGTGGCCACCTGCATCAGATCCCCTCGGCCCTCGTCCAGACTGCCCGTGTACAGGTACTGAAGCACCGCCTGAAACCAGAACAAATTCAGACGTCAAATATACAGCTGGGAAAACACCAAAAAAGCTTTTGTAGCCTGCAGTAATATGCCAAACACTTCTAATATTCACATCAACAGATTTATGTTCTATTGCACAATGATGGTTTTTGAAATCTTGTTGCTTTAAAGTCACCTTGAATGGTTCTTCCTGTATAAGCGCATCCATGGCTACCACAGTCATGAGTCGTGGTCGTCCCGTCATGGGATCATCAACATGCTCCAGACACACACTCAGGAACCCCCTTCCCCATCCTGAAAGTGCTCGACCAGTACCCAGTGCTCCCATGGAGTAGTGGGCTCGAGAGGGGAGCGCATTATCACTCTGGGAAGTCCTCAAAGAGCCCTGCTGGAGCAGTTGGGGTTGATTCAGGCCCCGCACTCCTCCATCTACCCCGTCTTTATCAATGTCCAGGCTCTTCGTGCGCCCAGCTTGCTCCTTGGCTCCTCTCCTGCTCTGCTCCTCTTCCTCTCCACTCTCCAAGTTTTCCTTGCTCTCCTGTTCCTCCCACCATGGCCCCATGCATGATCCACCAAGATCAAGGGTGAAGAGGTCATAGAACTTGGAGCAGGACGTTGCCAGATATACTTTGTGTGCAAATACGCATGTGGCACCACCGTGCAGAAGGAAAAGAACATCTGTACACAGTGGCTGGCAGAAAAGGGAATCGGGGCCCTCGCCGTCTGTGGGAGGCGGGTCTGGGATGCCCACTATGGGGCGAGGCGGACGAGGAGGCAGGAATGGCGCCTGGAGAAGGGGCCTCTGGACCCTTTTCAGGTGGGACTTCCAGAACTGCAGGTGACGACGGGAGATGAGGGCGGCTCGGATGGCATTGTCAAAGACATCTTTGACTCCAAACTGGGCAACAATACTGGTCTCAAAGTAGGGAATCCCAAGTTCCTTAGCCACCTCGTGGCCTCTCTCTGGGGGAAGGATATCGGTAAGTTTGATTGGTCTGTGGGACAGGAAGAGATAATGATATAAAGACGAAAGTGTTCAGATAAAGATGCAAGTAAAAGGGAAGCAGGAAGTTGAGGATCTTTTACACAATTTGTGATCTGAGAACTCATTTTAACAACATATATTTATACTCTCATTTTACTACTACTAATAATATTACATACTTTTATGATGGAACAATTGGGATTACAGTTAATAAATGAATTTGACTGTTAATGCCTGATGAAGAAGGCGTCTCACTTGGCTAGGGGTCGCCGCGCACGGTTAACTGCATCAAGGTCGGCATAGCGCAGGTCCAGCTGGCAGCCAACCAGAATGATGGGCGTCCGGGGACAAAAGTGCTTGATCTCCGCGAACCACATGGTGCGTATATGGCGCAGGGAATTGGGATTAGCCAGAGAGAAGCAAAGCACCACCACGTCAGACCTACAGGGAGAGGAGGGGTAGAAAAAGTCTTCATTTCAGACTTATAACCTAACAGAGATCATAGATAAGATGGGAAAAAAAAAAGATGGCACGGAGGAGCAGATTTGTTGTGTCATAAGCAAGAGATGTCAGCAGAGAGAAGACATACGGCCTTTGATGGCGTAAAGGGGACAGAAAAGAAAGGAAGAACAAAAGGGGCCAGTATACTGAGTCACTGAACATCTTGTCAGTTTATGTTAAAACATGTGTGATATGTGTATGGAAGAAGCTTGTTCAGCTGCTGCAAAGCATTGTGGGAGCATCGACAGTGTCATCCAGAAAGCTGGGGTCACAAGACGTATGTGTGTGGGCGGGACTTTGTGTGCGTGAGTTTGTCGGGGCCTCTGGGCTGGTGATCTGTGTGGCCCATCTCTCTCTCTCTCTCTCTCTCTCTCTCTCTTTCTCTCTCTTACGTAAATATCCCTAAGCCCTGCAAGGCTGCATGCACAGAGAGAAGGCTAAGAATAGATCAGTATACACACACACACACACACACACACACACACACAAATTCATTTCCTCACCCGATGTGTTTAAGCAAGCCCACAACAGCACGTACAGCTATTCTCTGGTGCTGATATATATATATATATATCTCTGGTCTGTGGCATGTTTGCGCATGTCTGTCTGTTTCTAGGTAATGTTAAATCAAGCTCTGTCAGTGAGACGGATCATTTAGTACCAGTACAATGCTTACCGTGCAAGAATCTATGATTCCTAAATGATCCACTTCTTAAAACAACACAACAACACAGGGCTTTTGACCCCAGGAGCACAAGACCAGGCCTATTTTTGCATCACCATCACTTGTGTAACTTATTAATAGCCTGCAGATAATGAAATATATATTCCTGTTTATGACATTCATCAGGTATTCGGTATACACCAGAAGACATGAGGTGCTAAACCACATCCTGAACTTGAGAACAGCATTACAAACCACCTAAACACTTCTCTTTTCCCCTCCTGTGCTACAGTGAACATGGCCTATTTACTGAATAGACAAAGGCAACGCCACTGTAAAAAAAAAACTTATCTGCTTGTTTTATTCATTAACTTTTAAAATATTTACTACACTTTGTGCAAATCAGGTAAAAAGTCCAACAAACAGAGGTAATTCCACCTGTTTGGAATCAAATTCAACAGTTTCAAGCATTGAAAAATCTTCAAAGAAAAAAACGGCCTCGAAGAAGTTTAATAAAAATACTCAATTTGCATTACAAACATACAAGCTACCTGAGTGACAAGTTGAATTACTTTTTAAGGCACACAGCACCATATCAGACATTTTCTACAGTGTCATAGAGACACAGGTTCCATAGTCCAACTTTATTCTCACGAATGTAATCTCTGAAAAGCTCCTACTCCTACTCCCAATGACACAACATTACATCACACTTCACACACACACACACACACACACACACACACACACACACACACACACACACACACACACACACACACACACACACACACACACACACACACACACACACACACACACACACACAGTCCATTAGCACTTTGTCAAAGGATCATTACCATGGTTTATTCTGTTTGAGGTCATGTTATGTGTACGTGCCTTTGTTCTTTGTGTCGTAAGCATTTTCTTTACAACCTAGGCTTCACTGCCCTAGTTTGTGCCAGTATACCTTGATGATAGCATAATACTGTACCAACATATGAGCCCAAGATATATTTTAAACCTGTACAATCTTGATAAATCTGTCAAAAGCAGAGTTACGGTGAGGTAAGTAAAAGCTAGTACCAGATTAATCCATTCGTACTGATGCTTTGCACTGCAGAGCTACTTCCAGGTTCAACCTGCAGGTCAACAATGTGTACTGTACATATAGGTTTGTCTGAATGAGAAAGCACATGTGAGTCTATCACAATTTACCCCCAGCACGAATGCTAATAAATAGTGTGTGTGTGTGTGTGTGTGTGTGTGTGTGTGTGTGTGTGGCAGATTCAAACTACAAAGGTCATCAGCTGCCCGATTATGTAAAAAGAAAAACAGACATAGACACACAAATATGAGCAGAGAGGTCCCAGATAATCAGATTGTCTGACTCTCATGGCATAACACTTCTCATCAGTCATAAAGTCTGTCTATCAGTGTCATAAAAGTTAATAACAAGCTACTAAAACAGATTACAATAACAATCCTTACCAGAGCAATGTGATATTGTTGTGCTTATTTATTCAAGAAGCAAAACTAGATTTTTATTTTCTTCACAAAATTCTGCTGACTGAAAAAAAACAAAACCATTTAGTTGAGGTTGGCTCAGGTTAGGTTCGGCTTAGCCTATTTTCAGGCTGAGATTCCTGAAGTTCCCCTCCGATAACGAAAGCATGTGACAGTCTGGGTATTGTCTAACTATGTGATGTTTTGATATCAACAACAGGCTGCAGAGTGGAGGAAGATGTGAAGAGGGTTTGGGAGCAGCAAGTGTCAAGAGTATAGAGGAGGCTAATGATGGGAGTTGAGTTACAGGGTAATAAGGGAGATGGGGGAGAGGGGAGGTGAGGCAGAGGAGAGTCTGAGGGAAGGTTGGAAGAGAGAGCATGGCCAAAATGAAAGAGTGGATGAACATGGCTGGAGGAGGAGGAGCAGGAGGAGGAGCAGGTTGATGCCTGGAGCTGCAGACGCCAGGGAGGCAGGCAGGCGGAAAACAGCTGAGCTGGCACTGTATCTTAATCAGCTGACTGTAGGCTGACGAAGCATGCGGGACATGCAAACAGACACGAACGCACACACCAAAACAGACACACACAGAGGCAGATCAATGTACAAGTGTACAGACACTGAGGGAGTGGAAGAACACAACAGAAGGGAGGGAATTTGATCCTCAAACTGAACTACATCCAACCTACAAATGCACAAACGCAGTCAGGCATGCATACTTGCCAAAAGGTGACAGCGTGACATGTTACACGAAGTGCATCCACCCACCCTTGTGAGAACTCACAGGTTGCACAGTGTGATGTGTACATGCATGTGTGTGTGTGTGTTGATGTTTGTATCTGGTTATGGCTTATGATGTAATGCTGTGAACGTAAGAAACAGTCAATTCTGAAAGATGTGTATAAAATAGATAAAATGGCAAAGTAGATGGCAACAAATGTCTCAGCATTGTGTGGGAAAAGAAAAAAGAAAACCTCTAATTATTGTGTTTAGATAAATATGTGGCATATATATATATATATATATATATATATATATATATATATATATATATATATATACAGAACTCATCTAATAAAGTATGAAATGTATCTTCACTTTTCTGTGTTACTGTCATGTGGTCAAGTTTGGTCACCGTCGTTTGAATTGGTATTTGCTGATTTCGCTTTGGCAATAAGTACTTTTGCATTTCATGCCAATAAAGCAGCTTTGATAAAGGGAAAGGGAGTAAGAGGATAGAGCGATGATCCAATCATGTCTGGTGGAGGAAGGATGTAACAGCTTGAGAGCAGAGTTCAACTAAAAAGCGTGGCAGCTGGATTACACACAAAAAAAACGACTTTTGGGGAGGTAAATGTTATGCGGGCATTTTTATGTGCGGGTCTGTCAGGTTTCTTTCTCCTAAACCGCCCGGCAAAGAATTAGCTCACATGTTCGCCGAAATAAATTGTGTCAAGGCCATACAAATTCTACAGAGACAAGACAAAGATGTCTTGGATGCACCAATTGTGAAAAAGGATTGTGTTTGCAAGGTGTGCCTGTTACTGTGTACTCATCCGCTCACCTGCCATAGGCGAAGCGTCTGTCTTTGTGATGATCCCCGAACGTGTCCCACAGCCTCAGGGACACACTGACCTCATCCACTACATCACGAGATCTCTCTAACACCTGCAGAACAGTCACATATCTTAACTTCATTTTGATGTTTGATGTTTTAGTGATATTGAAGGATTATGCAATCACTCAGGAAGGAAAAAAACACAAACAATGCACAATATCAAACTGCATGGTCAACATCTTTAGAATCAAGTTGTATTTCATAGGCCTGAAGAGAGAGGTTTTCAGCTGTGATACATATGAACAATAAACAGAATCAGCCTCAGTAACATGTCCAACGGTGTACCAGAGTGTGCCTATATGTGGCTCTTTCCACACTGTGTTTGGCTGTGTGTTTAGGTGTACGTGTGTGCCCACCTCCTGGCATACACGGTACTGGTCGATGGCCCAGACGGTTGGCACGTGGGTGGCAAGCAGCTGATACTGTGTGAGGGTGGCATTGCAGGCCCGGGCACAGATTAGCCTGGTCTTGCCTACTGCATTATCCCCTACCACCACACATTTAATGGTTTCCACATTGGGCCGCTCATAGTCTGTGTCTATATCCATGGAGAGGGCCCTGGAGAAAGGCAAAAGGAGAGAGAGAGAGAGAGAGAACGAAAAGAGGTTAATTCAATATTCATGGGATATTAAAATCACATTGATAATGCATCCCACGAAGACTGACACTGCATTTGGACAATGAAAGCAACTGGCCCCAGCGACAATACAGCTTCTAATTCTCGCCCAGTCCAGGCTAGGGAGGCTGTGTTAAGGCTCCCGTAGCTGTACTGACCAGTGTGTTCAGACGCGTCTGCCAAACTCCTCAATAGAACACGTGGTTCGCAGGCTGAGGAATGAAGGGGCCGCAGAGCTATTTCTGTAACAGCACAGAGAGAGGGAGAGAAAGACAGCGAGACTTCCCATGAGCTCACTGTCCTTTTCTCTTCTTGTCTGTCTTTCCCTGTATCCACTCCCCTTTTGATGCATTGATAGCATGCTTCACAGAAAACACAATGCAAAAAGACAGACAATAAAATCACTCCCAGGGGCATTCGTAATAACTTTTTAGCTCATTCAGGGAGCCCAGGGGGAGCTTTGCGTCATCTGTTGGGTTCAAACCTATTTACTGTTGGCTTACATAGAAGGGAAAGTAGAAAGAAAGTGTTCGTTGCAAGTTTGAGCACCTGTCAACTCTGCACTGAACCGCAGCACAAGACAGAGGTGGTTATGCAACACAGCTCGACTTCCTCTGTTAAAACCACGCACCTGTGAAAAGCTTGTCAAAATCCCCTGTCGATAAACTGCTTGCAAACATTTCTGAGATGTCAAAACACATGTCAATACCCATTTTCTAAAACATTTCTGGAAGAATCTGCTGTATTGCATAAACAGCCCCCCCCCCCCACACACACACACACGCACACACACACACACACACACACACGCACGCAACCAAACACCCAGTTAGACCTGAAATCAGATAATCAGTCCATCCGTACTTGCAACTAGATCAAAGACACACCCCATAAATAGAGCAACTGAAACATTCATAAAGGCCTTGCTTATCCTTTGACGTGGATGCCAGTTCAGACCAACAGCTAAAAATGGCATCTATTCATCGGACATATGAGCCATGTGTGCACCCTGTTAATCAGCCATCACTTGCTCTCCATGTCCCCAAAGACCTCCAACCTATTCATAAGACCACGGCTAAACTATAGAGCTTATTTCTTCCCCCAGCAGAGACATCAGACAACGATGTCCCTTGCCAACATCAACAAAAGCATCTTTGCTGTCAAAAGGAGTCCCAAATTACGTCAGCCAGAAAGTACAGCACAGAGAGCCTACCTTTGTCTATGTGAGCTGAAGAAAAGTGTCCGTCATAGAGGCCGTTTCCTGATTGGTCCATATGGAACAGATAGAACTGTGCCTTTCGGAGCTATAAATACCATTTTTCCCCTGCCACCTGTCTGGCTGCGACACCTTCTGAGACACGTACTACAGGTGGAGGAGTGAGATAGAAGAAGCAATAAAAACGTTTGCACTTATCTAACAGCTATCTGCCTAATAGTCATCGCAGCAGCCCTCTTCGTGCTGTAATAGGAAAAAAACTACTACGCAAGGGGTGCTGTAACATCCCCAATATGAGAGGACGCCGAGTATTGTAAATGCTTAGCGTTTCCAATGCAACATTAGATAAGCAAAAGGGATTGCAAGAGAAACAAGGCAGGGGCGGGATTATTAGAGACTTAGAGAGAAAGAGAGGGACTGTCAGCCCAGCATTAGAATCGGTCAGTTATGCCACTGGGATCAAAAGGGCAAGACCAGCAATAACCGAGGCTGCTCAGGGGAACGTAGCACAGCTTTTCCTGCTGCTGCTGCTTCTCTCTACCCTCAAATATGTGGTTCTTTAAGAGCGGAAGACAGTTAGAGAACAGTGTGAGATCATATAGTGACCCAAAGGAAGGTAAGTCATCGGCATATAGGCATGTGAGCATGCATGAGTGCATGTGTGTGCACGTGGTAATGAGCTTAAGGCCGGCCTATGAGGCATGGAATGATGCGAGCAGTGATGTAACCAGGAGGCGGAGTTGGCGGTGTCGGTGTGTGGACAGTTTCCCAGGGGGATCAAGAGTACCCGGCTCCCAGATATCATCCTCCATCTGATGCTCTGCATCGGGCTCCGAGCGAGAGTCTGGTCACACGGCAGTCAGCGCACATAACACAGTTGTTTACTAGCACACCACTGAACTTGTATAGATATGCACCTGCTCTCAGGTTTATATTTAAAGTGATTGGGCTTTCACCAACTTCAACAATTATTTTGAATTGCATGACTCGGGATGAGCTGAAGCCGGAGACTGTGAGAGCAGAGCAGTGCAGCTCAGAGGAGCGGAAAGAGAAGCTGCATAGCTCAGGTTTCATTTTCAGCCAACGACCTATAGTGAACTGTACACAGACGTCTAGACTTCATCTGCCAGCCAGTGTCATCTTCCCAGCAGGGCCCCAAAGGAGGCTGCATGGGCAAAGAAGTGTCGCATGTAACCATAACATGCGTGCTTGAAAAAGAGAATGAGATTCTGTCCCAGTTCTTTTGTGCATGCATTTCTGACTCTTGTAGTGACATATGAATGGGTGTAGGCAAGACCACAGTGATAGGAACGCTGCGATGGGGTCTCAAACACTCACTCGAAAACACTCAAACACCGACCTTCTGGTTTCTACTCTGGAATGTCCCGGATTGAGTCAGTGTGTGTGTGCGCGTGTGTTTGGTGCAGGAGGACCAGACAGACAAAGAAGCTCATGCATAATTTGGATAGTGTGCATCTCAGTATGGCTTTGCTTTAAAAGCCAGATGGGGGTTTCATAAGGAGATGGCTTGAAGCTCTACTTCATTGCACATTTCCTGGCATCTTTGCTGTTTGTTTTTTTACACACTTCCTGTCTAAATCCGTTCCTTTATCCTTCCGTCTGTCTATGTCTCTCTGGTTTGTTCCCAGCTGTGCCCACTCACCCGCACCTTCTGACCCGCTCACAAGCTCCCTCCTCTCTCCTTCCTATTCTGTATTCATTCTCCAAATCTAACGCTCCAGCTCACAGTTATTCCATTCTTCACTTCCCCCATTGTCTTTTCGTAACCTCTCTCCACCGCCCTCTTTCTTGTCCTCTCCCTCGTTTTTTTCTCTCTCCCTCCGCCCCTTGATTTAGAAGTCATCTATCTATCCATCTATCTATGACCTTGCACTTTTCTGGATAGCAATCAAGGAGCATTAAACAGACAGCCCTCCCACACCCGGTTTACTTCCCCCTCTGTCTCCCTCTCTCTGTTGTGCAATACTTTTAGCAATACACTGGCAGCCACCTCTCATCCCAAAGCCCTCCACAGCCCCCCATCTGCCTCTTTTTTTGTCTTCTTCCTTGGGGCTAGAGTTCACCACCCTGACTGAAGCCGCCTGCCTCTCCGCTCCCTCCCACCCAGCAAAAACAAAATGCCCCCAATAACCACCCACTTTATAGATGGGTCAACACTTGCGCACTGGCACAGAGCTATGGGGTTTACACTATCACAGGCTTGACTGCATATTTAAAGTGTCCATGTGCAATTGCTGGATATAATTATGGCTACATGTGCAAACTAATCTCACTATTTGTTTGTCAAAGTATGCCCTCGTGAAATAAAAAGTCTACTCATTCGTACTTGGGTACCGGTATATGCTTTTCAGGTGTGTGTGTGTGTGTGTGTGTGTGTGTGTGTGTGTTATGTGGGTGATTGAGACAGTGACTGCCACAGGCGCAGCTGGCACAGACTGGTTACATAACCTGGTCTGTAGCCTATAGCCTCTGCTACGGACCAGGTCTACTGTCAGCCATCAAGGGAGCCTCTTGATGGCTGACAGTCGACCTCAGACTCACACACACTAGCACACACATGCTCACACGCAAGCATGCCGGCACATACTTGCCTCACCCACTGCAGATGGCACTGGTATTACTGTGCGCACCGTGGCAGACGGCGATATGTACGCATAAATCCTAATGAATGAGGGTCTTTGGGAGCAGCATGAGCCTGCAGGAGAAAGCCTTCCTCCTCTCTTCTCTCTGCTGCGATAATGCTTTGTAAACACAGGAAGGCTCCTCTTGATGCCCTAATTTCCTTTCTCCCTCCCATCTTCCTCCTCCTCCTCCCTTGTCCATATTTTACACCTTCTCTTTCTCTCCATCTCTCTGTCTTAACTCGTTTGTCTTTATCGTGTTTCTATTTCACAACATTCTTTCCAGCATCTGATCCGATACAGAACATTTTTTGCTGTTTATTATCTTCCAGTATGACTTTTCTTCTATCACCTCTCCCACTTTCTCACCCATTTTTCTTTTCTAGACATTTCTGATACAAATATACAGATGACCTCTCAATTACAGTACTTTGTGACTGCTTTGACTTCATTTTGAGAGTACAAGTTTGAAGAGCAAAACATTCTTTTTGTATGCAGTGTTTGCATACAAAATGCAAAACAGATCATTGCAATCACTATGTCATACTCTGGTTTGATGCTTGCCAACATCATTTGTACTGATATTTCAAAATGCAATGATGATACATTTCTCCAGATATACATAATTATGTTCTGATTGTGTGCGTTGTGTTTTTTCTCTGAAATTGAGTCAAAGCATTTGGGAATTACTGTAACTTTAAGGCAAAGTGACCCAAACAATATTGCAATTTTGGACTGGAGGTGGATAAAGTTTGCCTGGCAGACACATTCCAGGCCATGAATCTCCTTTGGGAATGTAACAGGGGCTTTAAACACAACATACTTTAAAAATGTGCTAGAAAGCCTGGTCCTTTCAATAGCCTGGACCCTAATTAGCATTCTATTATATTATACATCATATTACAAACATACCACTAGCAGAGCTGAACACTGAGCACTTTTTTCTCACCAAAGCGGTCCATATCATAACATACTGGGTTCAGATCCAGGAAGACACACACATAAAGCACAATACGTACACGCAGTTGCAAGGTCTATCACCCCCGGGTACCCTACTACAGTCTGTTCCAGGGATCAGAACATTCAAAGCAGCCATATAATGCTGGCTGACTCTTCCATGTGGGTCTGTCAGTGCTGCACTGTGTTATCTCACAGCTGTTGACACAGTCAAAGCGTTGGGCTTAGTGCCTAACCAGGCTAACAGCTCTGTCCCAGATCCATCTCACCGTACACATAACGACAGCCTCGATCATTGATAAAATAACAGAAGTAGTGGGCCAATAGAAAGTCTAAAACCAATACTTATTTGTAATTTGTACCAGAATGGAAAGTAATATTTAGTAATGCAGAAGGTTGAGCCACAGGCAGGTGGCCATTAATAGACGTATTTTCAGGAGAAAGATGCATTGGCCAAAAGACAAAACAGTTTGTTTACCGAACCACACTTTGCAGATATGATTCATTGCTAAAGACTGGAAATTACATAATTTACAGGTAAAGGGGAGAGTCACTTCCTCCGATGACGTCATAGCCACAGGATCAGCATCATTGTGTGTGTATTCAGGTGCATACGTGCACGAGTGCATGTGCATTCTTACAAACTCAAACAGCAAGATTTTGCTCGTGATCTATTGCCATAGCTTTGATCCACTATTCCAGTAGATAATGTGCTGTCGCATCACTACACTCATCAATGAAAAGCACCTCGTGCGCTCCCTCCCTCCCACCGTAGCCATTCACAACCACCTGGCTCATTCATATTTTTTTTGGGAAACCGATTCAACAAAGCAGGCTATCCATTGTATTGGCATCCCTGTGTGCGGAAACGCAATGCAGGTTACACACATTCAGCGCGGTGGTAAGGTGTCTGTTATCATCTGTGTTGTAAAAGGCAGGTGGATATCATCCTACATCCCGAGCTGATAAGTCTTGCGTAACGTGCCAAACCCATCCGCTGCACTACCACACTGATTCGAAATGCTCTGAAGCACCACGCGTGGGATTATAAAAAAAAGAATGCAATACATGTAAAATATAAGAGCCTTTGAGACTATTACAGTGGCATTATAGAGATTAAAAATCCATTAGGTAGTCTCCAATAAAGTCACCATTGATTTAAATACAGCTGATGAATTAATAATCTTCAGAGTAAAGGATATTACAAGCAGTGTGCGGATTGCTTAGTGCACAACAAGAATTGCATTGGGAGCATGTGACTCTGTATTGCTGCAGGAGGGGTCCCTACCTTCCGACGGTTCCGGAATTGACCCACATGCCACTCTGCCGGTGGTTCAGCCGGTCACTCAAACCAGACAAGGACGCGCGGAGAATGAAAAGGTGTTCGCGGTGGTCTCGCTGTTTGTATCAGAGCACATTTGTCTGCAGAGCAGCTGACCTGTCACATCCTCTCCTCTTACTTCCCCTTCGCTGCCTTCTCAATCCAGCGTCTCACAGTCCTCAATAAGTCTCGACCCGCTGTTGCAGACCTGATGCAATGCTGTTGTGATTTTAATCGGACGCTTTTTAGGGTGGAATGTAAACATAGCCGGCCTAAAGATGTTTGTGGTCTGAGTCACCTCCTTTTCTGTTGTTGTTTCCCCCAGCTGATTTCAGTTGAGGCACGCCTCCACGGCTGCGCGTCACTACACAATTCAAGCGTCTCATTTTGTGCTGCGTTCAAGTGCTGTCAGAAAAATATAAATTTGGCGCAGATCGACGCCAGCTGCACGTCCGTGATATTTAGGGGTGGACTATAAAGCATAGAACACATGAATAGTAAAGACATTTTATGTTGTAAAATATTTGGGGTGTGCATTCATTTCAACATTACATTCAACCCCTGGCGTTTACATTTTCTCTTGCATTTTCAATTTTTACTTTGACTCGGGACTAAAGAACAGCCTTCTAATAGCTTTCTTCAACATAAATATCAGCCAACAGAAGTGGCTGAACACTACAAACAACTTGTATTTAAGACCGTATGTGTCAGATGCTGGAGCTGAAGAGGAACACTTTAAGGTCTCATAAGAGATTAGGATTTAAGAGCCAATCCTATCCTGTAATGATGATGGTATCCCCGCCCGAACGCGTGCTCGTTCCATCCTGTTAACTCAATACATGCCGGAAAGCATGCTGCTTTTTGGTGGTGGAGCATTCACGTCCACCACTGTGCTGCTTGGAGACTCTCTTTCCTTGTGACTCCCATTATTACCCAAACACGAGGGATAAAGCACTTTTTAAAAAAGCATGGCAAACATTTAACAAAATATGTAAAAATAAATTGGTAAATGTGCAAAAGTATGAATATCCATCTGATGTTATCTTAATGTATCCTTTAATCCTTGCGCATACACATTAGTCATTCCCTATCCAAACTGAAATCCAGATAAATGATGCAATCGTTTCGTTATTACTCATAGGCAATGGAGATAGTTTCTCTTCTGTGGTTATTCTGGTTGTTAGCAACTAGATACCACATAGCAACACTTATGTATTGCTACAAAAGACAGGAGCCAAGAAAGAAAAGGCAGATCATGGATTGATGTGGAAAACACTCCCATTTTGTTCAAGATCTCGATGTCAGGGAATTACCTTCTGGAATGTTAAGCTAAATTATATCAGAGTAGTGAATGTCGCCATGTTGCCAGGAGGTAAAATACCTCACTTTATAAATGTTATATTGTCCAACTCAAGGCTTTGCCCAGGCATGTTTTAAAGACATGAACCTTCCTCTGAGTTCATCTGCCTTTCATTGTGCAATTCCAGATAAGAAGAGAAAATGCATTTTGTATTAGATTGCATTTTATCTTACAATTCATTTTGGACATTTTGCAGTGTTTGGCCACTTGGGGACCCGAGGACAGTCTGATCTTACCAACTTCCTTTCGTGACTGTGGAAGACTGAAGACGGACATCTACTGGTAGAATTTGGTACTGACCTCTCTGGAACAAAGACGCTATAAACTACCCTCTTTGCTACATTATGTCAGTGTTGACACTCAAGGCCACTGCCCCTGGCCTCGTCTGTGTGACATATTTTTGTGCAGATCAACAGTAGCTGCCACACTATATGCTTAGAGTCAAAGACCACAAATCTATTATACTTGACCATTTTTCTCCTTAGTCTGTCTCCACAAACTCTTGTGTTTTCATGTATGCTCTTGCACACAACATGCAATAACACCAGCAACAACACCACAGTTACATGAACAGGATTTTAATGTGCAACTAAGTGGAGATGTCTTTTTTATATGTCTATTTGTCCAGTGCTATCTTGAAGGCCTGAGAAAACTCTGGCCCCTGACCTGGCTGGCATGGCCAGAATGAAACAGCATGAAAGATGGACCGGAATGCTGCTGGAGAAAGCAGGGGTTCACAGCACTGGCACTGAGCGGGCTCAGAAATGTGGAGAGGTGTACTTGTGAGAGAACTCTCAAGCAGCACAGGCTGAGCTTATGTCTGGCCTTTTCAGCTACAGTAGTACAGAGAGGACTGAGTGGCTTTGTTTTTGAGCTTTATCGCTCTTTTATTAACTGTGTGGGAAGTCCACACCCATTGCTTTTACACTTTGGTGAGATTAAAGTTGGGAGAATGAGCTGAGATCATTCTTTGGCATAACTACCTCAACAAGGATCGTCCTGCTGCTTAGACAAAGACTCAGTTTGGTCTGCAGTATATTCAACGCCATCCAATGTTCCTCAAGTTTTATTGAAGGATTGAATTTGTTTATTTAGGTAAAAAATATTTTTTTCAAGTTCAGTAAATCCCAATTTGGCACCCTGTGGATATTGTTTTTTACCTTTAACAATACTTCCATCTTACCTCTGTAAATGCCTTCCCCTCAGTCTTCATCAAACATTTAGGTAGGCCTTCATTTTGCAATCAACGATACACCATATTTAAAATGTGACACCTGTTCATACAAAGTATGAATTACAGGCGTTTCAGTGAAATTCTCTACTTTACATTATGGCTACCTTTGGGCTCGAATGGATTGATTTTAGCAGACATCATACATTTATTTATTATTAAGCAATGCATAGCAGGTATGATTTTATGGTCGTAGAGCACTTTGGAATGAAATTCTTCCCCTCATCTCATCTCCTCCTGTCCACTCCTCCGCTGGCCCTATTCTCACCCCTACAGCTCACCCAAATATCCAACAGGCCTGCACACCCCCTGCCTCAGCACTGTACTGGAACAGTTCTAAAGCTGTCAAAACACCCAGCTTCTCACACTCCCCGAGTCCACAGAGAGTTCTCCTCAAACACACACTATCCCAAGCACTATTAAAGACACACACATACAACACACACTCAATGGAAAACAGTCTGCAGCCCCGTATACACTGACACAAGTAGGTCAGAGCTGCAGTGGGTCTTCCAAACAGTCCTCCAGCACCATGGAGCTGATAACAGTATCAAAGATTAAATTCTACCTTCAGCGCGGACAGACACACACACACACACACACACACACACATGAAAAAACACTACATACCACATGTACGTATGTAGATCTACAGTATGAGATCATTCGCTTCTTTCTTGGCAGGATGACGCAATTCTGTTTTGCAGAGCAACACGAAAGAATGCATCAACACAGGAACTTCAATTATTTTCTCTGGGAACAAAATTCAGAGGTCAAAGGTGAGGCGTGAGAATGGAATGAATGACTGGAGGCTGAAGTAAAATGAGCCTGTGGAAAACTGGCATTCTCAAATGATCCAAGGTAGAAGAACAGTGCATATCAAAAACATACTATGTAAATCTCTGACTCTGAAACGACCGTTTATCCATCACTCTTAATCTCTCTATCTCTCTGTCTCTCTCTCTCTCACACACACAAACATACACACACACACACACACACACACACACACTTTGACATGGAGAGGTGGCTGAGATGTGTTGGCTGAGCTGGCACCCTGACATGAAACAGAGTGTTTTGTAACAGCCAGCTTATGTGGCGATGGGTAGTGGGCATGTTAGCACAGTGTGAGTTAAAGTGAAAAACATTCAACGCTCGATAAGGCCTGGGAGAAAGTAGAGGAAGAGACAGACAGACAGAGTGCAAGAGAGAGGGTATTGTTTACTTACTAAGTTATCAGCAGATTGTCTTATCTACAGTCAATTGGAAAACTCCATGTTTATGCTGGTGTTATATCCTAATGAAGACATATCACTCCATTCCTTACAAGAGAAAAAGAAAAAAAAACACTCCAATAGAGTAAAAGGTTTCAGTGCATTAGTCAGGAGCTGATGAATGTATTCACTCTTCAATGCTATGCCTTGTAAAAACAAATCTATCTTGAAAATCGTTTTATACCATTTTTAATCAGCTCTCGTGTTGTGTTGGTATTGCCTTCATTTCTGCATTCTTTATGAGTACCACAGACACCAAACTGCACTGTCCAATTTCAAACTCAACCAACTGACCAAATTAGAATTTCAAAATTCACAAATGTATATAATTTTTTTTATCTAATGACCAAATCAAGCAATTACATTTTCCACAAACCGGGCAGCATATAAAAAAAACGTGTGTTTGAGGTGTGCACCCTGTACAGGGAGAAGTAATACTGAATGACCTGTGCCCTTAAAACCAATCATGGATTCAAAGAAAAAGTCTGTGATAAAAATGTACGAGCTATTAAACTGTGCCCAAGAACTCCTGTATCCCAAACAGTGAGATACATGTATAACACGTTCTGTTGACACACTTGTCATTAGGTATTTCACCCCGTTTACTGACTATAATACCGATGTACGATCAGGTCACGTGTGTGCTGGTGATGATGGGCCATGATAGTGGAATATGTTGGGAATTTAAAGTGGCTTGAGGTCCTGGGGCAAAGGCTGGATACAGCTGGGAATAGCTAACCAGAAGGAAAGGATGGAGGGCGGGATGAGTGAAGGAGAAAGGCAGCACTGCTGAGAGAGTATGGTGGGTGGTGGTGGTGGTGGTTCTGTCTGAGAATAAACAGACCTCTGATCACGATATTAATGCCAACTTACATTTTTACTGTGAGTGCCTCACTGTCCCTTGCTAAATGCCCTCAGACTCCATTTAGAGTCATGTGGCATCTGGCACACACAACCACCCACAGCACATCTGCCACCATCAATGCATACAATACCCATATCATGATAACTCAGCTTTTTGTGGCTATGGTTTCCTTGGCATGGCCTCCAGCACCATGGTTAAAACATCTCTGAGTGCTAATTAGGCAAGACTTGTAAGCCTCTGTGGGCCTTTTGTTTGACAAATTATTTTCTTGTTGGTTTAGAATCCTTGCCTGTAATTTATAGCCTGTTTCATCCTAAACCAGGGCCTAAAGCAAGAGAGTGCCTGGTGATAAACAAGATGTACAAGGGTTTTTTGAGAGGCTGAAGGGTTGAGTGGATGCTCTAAATTCTTGAGTGGCGTAAATCCTCGATGATAAAGACAAACGTGGCATAGCACAGGCATGATATACTGTCTGTATTCTGACCTGAGGGGATTGAGGTTGTACAGGCATGTCTTGCTTGCTTTTCTATGCCCAAATGGATGTACAGACACGCAAAATATTCATGACTTGACTGACTCTCGGTTTTTAACGGTAAATCAAACATGCAGGCATGAACAGGCTCCCCCACTAACAAACACAATTGTTGTAATATACACACGCATAAGCAAATACAAAATGTACACTCTGTGCTGATGGAGGCACAGGGGTCAGTCGAGGTGCCTCTTAAGCTGTGGCTGTCAAGCGGCAGGGCTAATCTTATGAAGGCTCTCTTCAGCCGCTGGTCCAAACTCTTAAAGTGATAGTTCACTTTGCTGGAAAATTTGCAGATTTGAATCCAAGCATAACTTTAAAACCTGAAGTGTTGCCTTTTTGTTTGGGAGAAGTAGTGTCCTGTCTAATACACAATATCTTGTGTATTAGATGTTTGGATTTGACACTAAAATAGGTTCCTCAGAATTGCAAGCAAATGGAGAGTGAAGATTTAAAGATCAATATAATGATGCACAGATTCTGTAACGATCTCAGTGGCGGTTGACATAAAGGGGCACTAATTGGTGTAGCTAAAAGTCCACCAAAGTGAAAGATCACTTTAATTAACTTGGGAAGTGCATGCTGAGCCAGTAGGTTCAGAATCTCCTTGGTGGATTCCAGACCCTTAGGTCAAGGGTCTGGTTTGGAATGACGTCAAGGTGAGGTGTGACAATCAGGTCGAGGAATGAGGCGGAGACAGATGTGGAAATGGGGATGGAGATCAGGAAGGAGGTGGAAATAGGACACGTGCTAAAGCTAGGGGAGTAAAGCTAGGAAGATAGGATGCAAATTAGATTAGCAAGGGAACAGACTTCAGCAGGCCACACAGACATGGACTGCAGCAGAAGACATAGATCTACAACTATAGGAAGTCTGATGTGATCTTGTTGGCAGACCAGTGGCCCTGGTCTAAAACTATGGAAAATGTGAGATGCTACCATCAGTATGCAGTTTGGTATAATGTTACCCATGGGGTGCATTTAAATACCAATGTTTATGAATTAAATAGCAATACTCACAATGCACCTGTAAACAAATGTAGTACATCCCCTAGTTATCTATTCAGTATCCGTCCACATTTTCCTTCGAGATGTTGGACTACCCACCAAATGACAGAAAGACAAAGCACAGCACTACATTCTGAGAAATAGAGAAGGATTGATACCTGCTGGTATCTGACTCTCTAAGGTCATAACCATGTCAAACCTCTTTGCTACATCCTGCCGGTAATTGCCGGTACAAGTGTACCGGTAATCCTCTGAACATCTTCTCTATGCCACGTCTGATTCGATTTATAACACTTACTCCCCAGACACGACATGGGTTCAATGTCAGTTTTGAAATTGACTTAATCCACCAGATATATTTCCTAGCCATGTTTTAATTTGTCCTTTAGTTAATCCATCAGCAGGGATAAGAGTGAAGCTTATCATGGTACCTGCAAAGTGCCTTAAATGGGATATTTTGTTCCTGGAGCTCGTTGATATGGAGATAGCTCGGTAAATGTAATTGGATGAGTTTTTAGAAATACTTTTTAACAAATGTGAAAGATGAAACCCCACATGTAAACCTTAACATAAAATGATGTATGTGTCCCACTTTTTTGCATTCAACTCTTCTGGTGTTTACTTTAGTATGTGGCATTTGCCTAAATATATGATTCCTATTCAATATATACAGTATATATTTTTTCTTTTTCTGAATAACAGTTCAATGCCAGTATGAAATATCCAGAATGCAGGGATTAGGGAATAAGCCAAATACAGGATACATCTCAAATTTCTGATTGTTGTGCTAGTATCTGATAGTGTTAAGGGAAGGTATGACTCAACTGACCCAGCAGGCAACATCTGCCTTCATTCTGTTTCAGATGGGTTCCTGTGATGGGTTACATCATGCTCTAGATACATTTACGAGCATTATTGACCAGCCCCTTAATGGCAGATCAATGGGTGGTAAACAACCAAGTCCTGTAATGTGTCATCTGCCAGGAGGTTTTTCCAACAATACTTGCAATCTAAGTACATTTGACACCTTGCTGCTACCTGTGGGGATGTTGGGAATGCTGGTAACCTCTCTGAACCTCAGACAGCTCTGCCAACACTCACACTCTGGTGAGGATGTATCAGAGTAAACTTTGGACTGAGGTTTGAGATCAGACAACAAACAGGACAAGAAGCAAACAGAGCTTTCAGTCCTCTGAAGCACAGGAGATAAAAAGAGAAATCTTCTTTGGTTGTTTTAGTTGCAATCATCTGGTAATGCATTCAAATATTTCTATATTTCTAGTTCTTGAATGTAGTGGAATGAAATTGTGCAAAGTGCTGACCAATGTGACAGTAACCAGGGAGAAGGGCAGGAGCAGAGGAAAAAGGCAATCGTTGTGAGGAAAGAGATGTATTTGACCTGGGCACAGGTCAGTCAATATTCCAGAAACAGCCTGATCAAACACAAACTGAAGCCAAGCCAAATACCTCTGGACTTCAGTCTGGCACATGGAAGCAGAGATTACACTGCACACAGTACATCAACCCAGCACTCTGCAAAGTACTGTATATGTTCCCGGCCTTTTTGGCTTGTGACCCGTTAAAATGAAGCAAAGTGCCCGGGACCTCTCATCACGTTGCATATGTCCACCAGTGGCAACCAGTTAAACTAAAGAGGGATTTATTTTCATAGTTTTATTTGAACAACTTTTAGACTCTTAAGGAGATACAAGTAGCCAGTAATCCATAAGAAATAAAGAAGAAATTAGAGAACAGTGGAGAACCACAGCTCTTTAAGCTGTAACAACTACAGCTTGAATGATACATGCTGCTTTCAGCTAATACTGGCTTATCAAAGATACAGTATATCAGAATATCCGAATACTGTTTGCTGCCAGATATGAAAATTGAATTACTATTGAAGAAGTAGTAGCCTAGTATCAGTAGTAGTAGTAATAGCTGTAGTAGTGGTCGTAGTATTTAATATAACAGTAGTAGTAGTAGTAGTAGGAGTAAAAGTAATGAAGTAATGGCAGTATTTGAAGTAGCAGTAGTAGTAGTACTAGTAGCAGTCGTACTAATAGCTGTAGTAGTATTAGTACTGGTAGTAGCATGAATAGCAGTAGTAGTAGTTGTAGTATAAGTAATAGTGGTAGTGGTAGTAATAGCAGTAGTGGTAGTAATAATATTGATAGTAGCAGTAATAGAACTAGTAATAGTAGCAACAGCAAAAGTTGTAGTAGAAGTAGTAGCAGCAGTAGTAGTAGTCATACTAGAAATATTAGCAGCAGTAGTAGTTGTCGCAGTATTAGTAAGAGCATTCATTATTTCAACAAAAAAAGCCTAATTTTCAGTTTAATGTTTACATACAGTTAATCCATGGGGCTTTTATTTTGAAAGGGTGGGGCTGGGTGGGGGAGGGAGGGGGAGAGGAGACATAATCATAATGTCTGACACATAAACAGAGGTTATTAAATGACAGGCTTCATCACAAGCAGTTCAGTTAGAATTCACTCTCTGGGGCTTTTATTTTGAAATGGGGTGTGGGGTGTGGGGGAGAAGGGGAGAGGAGACAGAATCATAATGTTAGATAAACACAAACCAGTTATTAAATGACAGGCTCATCACAAGCATTTCAGTTAGGATTCATTCTGTGGGGCTTTTATTTTAAAATGCCGTGTGAAAGAGCTGAACATTTTAATAGTTGAACGGTTTCTGTAGCTTAAAATATGAAGGAGAAGAAGAGGTGTGACGGAAGAAATAGAAGTTGAATAAAGATTCGAAGAACAATCGTTGGAATGCTTAACAGCATTCCAACAATGACAGAGAGCTGAGGCATAACAGGAAGGTCCTTTGTTGTGCTTTGTTCAAATACCCTGCATGTTGTTTATCCATTCTGTGAGTTAGAGTTCCTCATATTGTATCGCACTTGCACAAACAAAAACAAACCTGTTGTGTGTTGAAAACCTTGCATCTCACAGACGGAGCTAAACAGCAACGTATTAATCTCAATGGAAATGCAGTTTTGACTTCATCCAATGGGGCTTTGAGAAAGTTTGAGTGGGGTTTGAAACCCTCAGAGGTCAAAGCTTTTTGGCTAAGAAGAGCTATGTAATCCTTCAGCTGGCCACAAAAATCACCAAATATCGAGATATGATTTTCACCTGACCTACACACTGCGTGAATCTGTCATAATGGAGTTCAACATGCAACTCCAACTGCGGGAACATCGTTAAACAAGACAGCAGATGCATGCACACAGATGCTGACACACAACTGATACACTATGCACAGTCTGCTTCCTAAAATATCGTGATGGAAAACTCTATACTGGTGTCCGGTTGTTTCTGCACTGCTGCGCTTTGGTGATACAACCGGCACACAATAGTCACCTCACTCTGTGACCACATGTCATTCATTGCAAAGCTGCAGCACTGCCACACGGGGCTTTAGTCATATGAATAAGGGCAAGGGGCATTGGGGTGGAAGCTCTTTGTGCATAACTGTTGATCCCAGCTAATCCAAACCACTTGTGAACAGAGGTACTTTTCAGACCAGAGAAATGTTCAGATCAGACACACTAGGATGTGCAAAATGTAATTTACTGATCTCAAAATGTCCGAAACAATTCTACATGGCTTTTAACCATTTAGTTTAGATCAACAGTATGTCCCTACTGTATTATTGATCATTGCGGTGAGGGGGAAAACCATAACAGCTATTATGGAGCAGCATAACAACACTCAGGAAGTCAATAACTATTCACAACAGGACCTCTGTTGAAGAAGCACGGGATATAAAATAGGAATGATATTGATGATTTTGATTAAATATTTATGTTGAAATGAGAGTGACGTATTCTTGTGAGAAACAGAGAGAGACAAACTTTACAAACTGATAGACTATCTATACAGATCTATATACAAGCTATAACTCACGATATATATAATGATTTACATACCATCATGCTTTATACTACTCTCTCATTTATCAAAAAAAAACAACAACTTGACTTTTAAGTTGTATGATTTTTTTTCCTCTCAATTTGTTTTAATTCAGGAAAAGGTTCCTGAAGTATGCGATGACTATAAATAGATCCAAGCTGAAACTGGCTCGCCAAACCAGATAAATTATGGCGAGTCAATTTCAGATTTTTATGGAGAGCAAACCACAGAGACGGGAGTCAGACAAACACTGACTAGGATGATGACAGAACATAAGTAAATCTGATTCATCCATTCTGGTGTGTGTGTGTGTGTGTGTGTGAGAGAGAGAGACAGAGAGTGTCAGTGAGGTTGCATCAGCCGCCTAAACTGCAAAAGAAATGGGCAGCCCTCGATCGAATGGCATGCGGGCAATTACAAGCACAAAGAAAAGAAACCACATATAGATTTGAAAGGAAACACCTTTACTCGTGGACAGGTATAATCACACGAACAAGAACACAATTACAGATTAAAATCCTGTGGTTTCATGAGTGCCTTGGCCAACATTAAAACTGGTCTGAGCCTGATAAGCAGGAATGGCACCCTTGGGCGTTCCTCGCACCACAGATTAGTTAAAAGCCTTTAGTTCTTACTCGAGACAGGCAGAGAGCGTATGCACGTGTCAATGTGTTTATGTGTCTATTTGTGTTTCCAAATGTGGTTCTGCGTGTGAGTCATTGGCTTGTTCTTATTGTGTCTGTGTGTATGAGTCTGGGTGTGTTGGAAGGTTTTTGGATGCATGGGATGAAGGCAGAGTAGGGAGTGGTGTAAGAGGAAAATGTACAACTACTTCTGGGTACAATGAAAGCAATTAGATGCCAAAACAGAGCAACACCCAAGGTCACAGAAAACTGAACGAGAACACTTAACTATTGTTCTTGCTCGCTTTTTCAAGTTTCCCTGTAACACCAGCAAGCAGCGCTAAAATGACATGAGGGCAAACGTCTACGTGACATTACGCATGCAGTGGCAACTCTCTTTCTCTCCGTCTGACAAACAAGAACATGGAACTGTTAACAAACTCTCCCGCTCTCACCCGAGCACAGCCAATCGCTGATGTTGCTGAGGGTTTGAATTGGGGTTTGTTCATTCTCAATTAATGACAGCCACAGCTTTGAATAGTGTATGTAATGGGATGTGAGTAATTACTGTAAGGCAGGTGGGCAGACATTAGAGATGAGCTGCGTGTGAACAACACAGAAGCAAGACATATGGGGCTGTTTGATCCCACACAGACATGGGAAGTGGCCAGTGTGTGGGTCAGCCTCCTTAATCCTGTTGGGGATGGAAGGCCAACCGCACCCGTCCAACCCTGCTCGTAGCACGCGATATACAACAACCTGTATAAAACCCTCAGATAACCTCCTATGGTGGGAAGTGCAATCTGTGATTTCAACACACACACACTTCAATATTTAGTTGGCATATCCTCAGTGATATGACTTTGGAGCCAACTCACCCAATGGGATCGGCTTTCCACCACAAAGAAGAGAGAACGAAAGAGACACCCAGGGATCAAATTGCGTTCAGAGATGCAAACATACCAAAATATACATGTACACTGGACCGCAGATGCACATGAAGAGATATGTGTTGCAGTGATACATCACCACCACCATGATACACAGAAGTACACACACACACACACACACACAAACATGAACATAAATAGAGAGGCGCTAGAGCCAAGCAACCAAGCTGTGCCTCTTGGTGTCTGTGGCATAACACGCTGTCTCTTTCTGAACACACATGCAGGCGCACACATGCAAGTACCCACAAACATGAACTCAGTTAGCAACATAGATTTGATGAAACAGACATCAGGTCAGAAGACGGAAATATTCAAATGTAATTTCCTGTGTGTGGGGGTGAAGGGGTTAGGGAAACAGCAGCAGCAACTTTTATATGCTATTAATGATTAAAAGTGTGTCTGTGCTTTTTGGCAAATTGTGGCCTAAGACCTCCGAGCCCCAATCAGTCCACCCACCGTTTTCGTTAAAGAGCAGCTTCCTCTTCCACTGGAATGCTACCTGACCCTGACCTTGTCCTATCTCAGGCCTGTGGCAATCAGTTATTCTCAAGCTGCACAATGTCGAACATGTGAGCAGGGAGAGTTTTCCTACAGGTGACAGTCCACTGAAAACGACCCAGAACCTGAAGGGCATAAAGTCACAACAAGAAACATCCACTAAAATTGTTTTAATACAACCTGAATGCACTGATCATACAAAAATGAAGCGATTCTTGCTGCATAACAACCTTCAGCCCATAAGTCTTTCCCCATATTCTGTAAAGCCTCCCCGTCAGTGCAGCCATGCTGGATATCAACACACAACCCCCTGGCCTCGGGCCAGCCCGGCCACGACCGGATGAAGATACCGTCCCTGAAATGAAGTGGCTCTCTTATCTCCTCTCGCCCTCTTGGTCCGACCCTGCCCTGTCCTGTCCTCGCTGGCGACGCGACACCTTCCTATCCGAGTCTCTCACCACACACAAACAGCCCGTTGCCTCACACATGAGCTGTCTGGCCTTGTAAAGATGTGCTGTACTTCCTGCCTACATGAAATCAGGAGTATATGTACAAACAACTGTGGCAGGCACATGGTGTTTGACTTTGTATTAATATTGTTTTCAGTGTTTTGGTGGACCAAACTATTGATGGCATTTGTTTACCCGCTGTAACTCAGACCAGCTGCAGAGGCCGATAAAGCTATTGACACACATACAGTAGAGACAGAAACAAACGGTACAGTTGCCATCACCAGCACAATCACTTACTTCTCTCTCTCTCTCTCTCTCTCTCTCTCTCTCTCTCCCTCCAACCACCCCCACCACCATGTTTTCACTCTCTCCAAAACTTACTCAAGAGGACAAACATCATGTGGTGCTGGTAAGAGAAGAAGACACTGTTGTACGGTGACTGTGAGTCTCTGTTTTAAGTTTTTTTTTCTTGTTGATGTGGGAATGCCTGTGTTAGCGTGCAAGGGTGTGCATTTGAGTGTCTTTCAATTGGGATTGCTTTTGCATTTTAATAATTGCAACTCTAAATCCTTGCATACATACATGTATGCACATACAAACAATGCAAACTAGCCTTCCCATGCTCACATCTCACAGCCCCAAGTCATTCTGGATCCTGTTGAGGGGAGGTGTGTGCTCGAACCGGACTCTGTGTATTTCTGCGTGTCAGCATGTTTGTGTGTGCGATACTGCTCAACTCACACAAAGGCTTCTTATATGACTCCCAGCTGTGTGTATTTGGCCTCATAGACGACCATCCAGCAACCAGGAACTGTTTCGTGTGCAACTCTACTGGAAAGCCCCAGTTACCCATACACACACTCACAGCCTCCTCTGGAGACAACCCACTCCTCTGAACAGGGGCAGACACAAGGGATGGGCCTCAACCCAACGGAAGAATGGTTCAAATTCCACAGATAGAAAAACATCGAGGAGTGGGACAGAGCGGAGGAACTGGTGTCAACTCTGAGACCATCCCCCCACACCCACCATCTGTTCTGTGCACACAGTGTTGGAAAAGGGAAGAGGAAAGAACAAAAGAAATAGGAAATATTGGACTCTTGTGGGCATTGCTGGTTGACTCGGCACAAAATAAAACTGACCTTTTACGGCAGAAGCCCCCTGGCTTTCATAAATGTCGTTTTTTTTGTGGTTGACTTTAGGTGTCACACCCAAATTGATTTGATGAACTTAAGTTTTTAGCTTAAACATAAAATATACGAGAGCTGTGTTTTATTTGCAAATGTAGCCGTCAGACAAATGACCAAATATATATATAGATGCCTTGCAGTGTATTTTATTTTTTCGGGTCTCATCTCCCAAACAGCTGAACAAATTCTGTCCGGAGCAGAAGTTAAATGTCAGGCAAGTTCAACCTGAGGTCTGTCCATCAGAGCAAAACTGAGCAACCCAAACGAACTCAACCGTTATGCAACCTTGTCCACATGTGGTCTGCGCTGTAGACCGTTTAGTTGAGAACATATACACAGTTGACAAGTTAAGACACAGAGCGGGCTGTGTGTGTGTGTGTGTGTGTGTGTGATAGTCCACGTAGCTCCTACCTTTAAGAGACATTCACTTCTGGAATCGCTGCAGGTCTTTCTCCCCCTTCGCCGTCCGCTCTCAGCTCACACCGCTCCGCTGCTCTGCTCCCTTTCACTTAAATTCTGGGCAGCGCTCGTCTCTTGCCTCTCCCCATTCAACTGCAAGGCACAAACACATGCAATCACTTCAGGGCATTCCTGTGGATGACAACGCCGAATCACAACTCACACCTTTCAACACTTTGCTCCGTCTCAGTCTGGACTTGAACGTTCTCAAATGATCGGCTCCGTTTCTAAACGCTCGTGTTTAGTGAAGACCTGCCAGAGGAAAAGCACTCCCGGCCCGTTGCAGCCGAGAGACGCCAAGAGGAATGTAATTACATGAAGACTGCTGCATATTGCAAAAAGCAGCAGACATGCTCTTGTTTGCAGCCCCCCCCCCCCCCCCCCTATTGTGCTTAACGATCTGTCTGGGCTGCTGTCCGCCTGTGGTCCTGATGCGAGTTTGTTCCACGTCCCTTTGTTGTTTCTGTCACACCTAGGAGGGGAGCACATTGAGGAAGGAGCCCTTTTCGACTTTCTTTTGTCTGTCTTTTTTTCTAAAGTAATAATTCCACTCTTTACATCACAAATGCACGAGGGATTTATCCGCGATTTTTTTAAACAGCTCGCGTGCATTTCATCATCATCGCATCTGGCTAATCCCCTAATGATTTCTGCTCATTTGATTTGTTCACTTCCCATGTATACAAATACAATATCCCACAATAAAAGTCGGCACCCATCTTTTTGTTTGTCCTAGACCCCTACCTCACCTAATTTCTCGCCAGTTTCTCCTCGCTGGGTAGTGGAGTGACGCTGTTGTCTCTGTCTCTGTCTCTCTCACTCTCCTCTCCTCCCCTTTCCTTCTCCCGTTGTCTCTCCAAAGCGGCGGCAGAGCAGTTATGTTTCTCTCTGGACCAGCCTTCACCACTACAGCACGCCAGCGCCTATCAGCGCAGTGACGACAGCCTCATTGCTTGTCACCAGCGCCACACCCATCCATTCATAAAGTAGAGAGCGTGCCAGCCTCCAGACCGGACAGTGCGCACCGTGAGGTAAAAGATGCATCATGTAATAGGGACATATGAAATGGCTATGGCTGCATGCCTCGAATTTGTGCGTCTCATACTTTAAAACATATAGTGATGAGCACTTAATGACTTTTACCATCTTAAAAAAATTCAATAGTTATTTTTCACAAAGATGAAATTCCTTATTCATGTGCAATTGGTGAGAAACGTGGCAGCTGTCCCTATAGGCTCTCTACGTACAGTATATAAAGCTATAGGCAGTGATGTAACATAATTAGTCAATTCCAATATATTTGGAAACCTGTGAACAGATGTCACAGATGACAATTGAAGCTGAAACAATACATTCAAGCAAAAATACCCCCCCCCCCCCCCCAAAACAAAAACATTGTTATCATTTTCTCAAATATGAATATTTTCTTAAGATTAACAAAACATTTTGGACTGTCGGGTGGAGCAAAGAAGACAAAAATAATCTAGTTGTTGCTTTAGCCACAATAGTGTGTACCACTTCATACACTTTGATATCAATAGAAGTATGAACATGGGCTAATATAATGTGAAAATTCACTGGAAGAAGTATGGGATCTTGCTCAAGAGCACTTCAGAAGGGCTGGTGCTCACCGCCTCCAGCTTAAAGCAGGTCCACCCTGCTTAGTCGGTCACACTGCTCACATCATGTCCACCTGCAGAACCTGTCTGTTTGTGAAAGGTTGCTGAACAACATTTCAACACCTTTGTTTTTATCCTTACCCACCCAATTCATTTTGAAACCATTTGGGTGGATGTTCAAGACTAGTTAGATGCTATTGTGTTGTACAGACACTTCAAGGAGGATGCTGCCCACAGCCATTGTTCAGTACAGACACTGAAGTGTACAGTTGAAACTATTAATCACTCGTCAAACATCTGCCATGTGTGTGTGTGCTATCAAACATTTTTGTGGCCAAACTCCTCTGACACCGATAGGAGATGCCCAGTAAACCAGAGCTGTACTTCTTCAGTTGTCACATACTGACAGTGTCAAGCTGAGAGACTCTTGGTGTGATCAAGGTATTGCTGAACTAAGTTATGGAGGTATAATCAAATTACGAAGTATTAAACTTCCACTATAGAAACAAGCAGGGACAGCAGGGAAATGACACAATAAGAAAAAAAACAAGGTTCAGTCCTCAGTGTCGACTTGTTTATTTGAGCTATCAGAAAAGCATTTTAGGATACTTTATCAGCAAAAAAAAAAAACAATGTTGCTCTCTGTGTATGCAAGTCTGTCTGGAACTTGGCAAAAGCATACATGTCAGGCTGGGGCTGTGAGAGGCCCCCCAGTCTCTCACTGATTATCCACGACTCCTGCTCAGCATCTGAAACAGCCATTGTCCTGTGAAGGGAACGAAGCGACCTGCCCAGGCTTGTTCCTATCTCAGCTTGCATGCAAGTCCTAGGCAACCATCCTCAGGCTGTGGCCAGCAAGCACAGAAGCCATCACACAAACACACAGAGGCACACACACACCAGTGTAGATGGGTGGTGGAACATCATGCTGTGGCCATGACATATACCTTTTTGGGATGAACTACTGTGTGTGTGTGTGTGTGTGTTTTCAGTCTGTTCACTGCTCTCATTAGGCTCTTTGTCCCCTCTCTTCTTCATGTGACACAGAGGTGTACTGAACCTTTATCTCAAAGTGTCTTGTACAGCACTTTTCTGCTGCCAGTGGCCCCTGCAATAGCGCTATCGATGCAGCCGCATGGGCACAATAGGGGCATAATGGGGGCATCCACACGGTTCACCCCTCTCTCAGTCTCTCTTCTGATGTGGCAAACCGCTGATCCCAGTGGTGTGAAAGGCCTGCGTCGGCTGAATTTCCACAAACAAACACAGCACACAGCACTCAACACAGACTCATACAAATACATATACGTAGCACGTGAACAAACAATGCAAAACTCAAACACACACAAAATGGTGATCTTTGTCCCCACTCAGATCGATTTCACTCAGCAACTCTGTACCTCCACTGTGTCACGTTATGAGACACAATGGCCTTTGGCACAATCCATCGAATGACCACAATGACATCTAACTTTGGCCGCTGGCTGACCACAATAGGCCTCTCTTTGCCTCAAAGCCTCTGCTATTATTCTGCCTGATCTCACAGACAAAGCACTGTTGCAGAAGTGCCAATTGAGCTTGAACAATCGCTCACAAAGGAGGCACTGACTTGGTGTTTCCAGCCATCTTGCCAACTGTACCACATTCGGAGCAGTGTGGTGTGAAGATAAATTGACATCTTATGCAGGCATGCTCAGAAGCACAACTTGGCTTTGTGGCAGTTAATGATTTGCAAACAATAATTCTATGACATTTTCCAATTGGTATGAGCCACACTAAATTAAATACAACATATTATCTGTTTCATTATCTTCTTCATTTAAAATAAATAAATCTTATTTAGAATACTTGTGACTCTTGCTGATATAGCATTATTGTTTTACCATCTTGTCAGTAGTTCATTGAGGTTCATTGAGGTTTTATTTGCACTTTGACAATTTGTTTTGATATGAAGCGGGAACTCCATATTTGCAATATATATATCCATACAAAATCAAATTTAGTTTCATAAAAAAATCGGATTATTTCTGACAAAAGACTGAATTGTTTGTTAATCTTTTTCAATTACGTGTCCCAAAGCAAAACAGGATAGATGACTGAAATGAAATCGTAATGACTCTGATTCAGAGACAGAGACACACAACCATCGCTCACCCGATGTTTCTGCTGAGCCAGGAAGTGGTGGTCCACTGGTGTTGAGAATATCATTTAAATACAGGTCCCCAATCTGATCTTCCAGGGACTGGCAGTTTGAAAAGAAAATCCTATCCCAAGACTCTACAACACCCTGCTTACCTGCCCTATAACTCCTAGATTGGTGATATGCATTTTAGGGTTGTTTTCTGAAGTGCTGTTTCACCCATCATGACCCCACCACATATGTGCATATGTTTAGAGACCTCAAAAAATCAGGGATTTGTGAAACGCGTTGTGTTGACTGAGGGGCCAAACTTTGTCAGTGTGGACAGAGATCAGATAAAAGCTGACATAACCCCAACCATGGGTTCATCCCTTAATCTGCCCATGCATCCATCCAACTCCATCAAGGGGTCCAGCCCTACGCCAGATCCCACACAGTTTTGGGCACTTGGCCTCCTTGGCCCACACTGCCGGCTGTCTGTGTCTCTCCTGGGTGTCACTTAGGTGCTATGAATAGACGGTGGCGTATGCTCGGTGTTGTCAGCTGGGCAGTTGCACGTGTGGCTCATGTCAGCACGGCCACAACTGGTGCCATTGCACCGACAGCACATTCGGGTCGCCATGGAAACAGGGACGAGCACAACTACCTCTGCCCTGACATCCATTGGTTTGTTTGTTTGTTTTCCAGGCTAACTCTGATCTTTCTCCCTCTCTCTCTCTCTATTTCTCACTGTCTTTCTTTCCCAATCTTCGTCCTGCTCCTTTTTTTTCCCTCTCTACCTTTCTTATTTCTTCGTGTCTTTTTTCTCTCTTTCTTTCTCTCTTTTTTTCTTTTTGATTTTTGTCTCCTGTTTACGTAACTTCTGACGCTCAGCAGGGAACGAGATGTTCGAGATTCTGTCCAGAGGGCTTTATATTCATAAGCTGTTAAAGTCTTGTAATTGTCGTTCTCATTACTCTAATGAAAAATACAGGAACACACCCCCTGATCATATTGCATTTATGCAAAGTCTGGGGCTTCCAGTCTCCTTTGGATACTGTGTGAAGTGCGTTTTTGAGTGTGTGTCTTGTTCACTTGTGCGTCAATGGCCAAAACAGGAGCTTCTTAAGGTCTTCCAAGTACATGAGGTCTGTCACGTCTCACTTCTCCTCTGACCTTCTCTCATCGCCAAACTTCTCTCTCTCTCCCTCTCCTTCCATCCACAGAGGCATGCGGTGTGGGAGCAACTGGCCTTCATGGAAGCGTGTGTGGGTCACTGCGTTTGTCAGGGAGGTCCGACAGCTTTCTCAGGACAAGTGAGCAGATTGCAGTGTTTGCGCTTCTGCTCCATTTACCTCACTGTGTCCTGGCCGGCAGGCAGGAGGCCAGATGGGTGGATGGGGCAGGTAGGCCATTCATTTAATGAAACAAAACCAAAGAGACAGGAGTTACTCAGCAGCTGCATCCTCGGCCCTGTATTGTGGTTTTGAAGTTTTAATTATCCTGACAGTGTGTGTGGCACAGAACCCTGCTTTCAAAATTTCACTGGTCCATATCAAAACAATGATAATCTTCCTTATATCCCTCCAGCTTTTCATGTTCTTTTTAAGCATCATGATTAAACATTTGACAATTTCGGCAAAAATCGTGTAACATCATACAGTCACCTCTCTAAATAATCTTCTGATCGGTGTTATCATAAAAGTTCATATTCATCTATTGAACTGTTATCTATAATAGGCAGATGAAGCAAAGCACAACAGTTCAATAGTCAGTCAGACAACAGTCAGAGGCAGCCTCGCTCTCTCATACACCATGAGAGAGCACTGTCACATGATACTCTGCACACTTTTCAAAGGAGTCCTCTATATCTCAGTCATGGGAGGCTTAAGTTCATGTCCAGTGAGCTTAGAAAGAAAACATAGTAACTAGTCATAATTAAGTCACAGTCAGTCAGTTAAAGTTTAAACCACTCTGAGTACCTCTATGTGTCATAAGGTTGTGAGTATGAGGGTGTGGGCACACATTTAATGTTGGTGTGTTGGTAGTGCATGCACCCCTCATGGTGAGTGACAGAGCAGCTGGGGAATGATGTGTTCCGAGCCTTTAATAACTAAATGCATTATAATCATCTTACCTAATGTATGCTATCTTTATTCTTGGAGTCAATAGAAAACATAGAATTCTAATAAAAAGCTGAACAAATACTATGTAACCAAGAAGGTGTTGATAATAATCAGAATCATGATAACAATGCGAAATACAAGCAGTTTATAGTTCCAAATTCTTAATATTAAAACAATATTATTGTGTAAGTAGAGATGGGGAAGTAACGTATGACGAGCCAGGGAACCACGGTGTCCAATAGTAAAAGGTCCCATCATGCATAGGGGTGGGAATGTATGGCATTGCCAGAAAAGAGCTGCTGAGTTAACATACCTCTGGCATGGAAAAGGTTTCCCAAACAACAATGAATGAAAAGCATGCAGTTGAACTCCAGCTTCCCTGACCATGATGACACAAGTCACACCGTCTCTTAAAGAAAGAATTTGACATTTGAATTAAGTAGATACATTTTTGTTTCTGCCTTGGACTGATGGAGCTTTGCTTGACTTGCAAGAACAAATGTTGCTTTGATTAATGAACTCCAATCCAACCACTAACACACATATGCACACACACACACACACACACACACACACACACACACACAGAGCTGAACTGAAGACCCTCTGTTGAAGCACAGCAGGTGCTTCATAAAACTGCCCTCTCTGTGGTGGTACTGTTAGGGTAACATCAAAACTCAACCGGTTTCTCAACCTTGACACTGAGATGATTAAAATGACTATTGGTTCCACATCTGTTCTTCATTGGTGCACCAGTAAACTCTGTATGACGTTTCTGCAGTGTTAGTTTGCCGAGGCTTTCTCCATGGCTGCCAATTACCAATGTTGTGTGCGCACTGAGGTGAATGCCAAGTTGGTCCACTCATAAAGCCTTTATTTCTCTTTCTCTCTTTTTCTTACTGACACACACACACACACACACTCATATGTGCCTGTGTAGAGAAGCATAGAACACATATAACCCAATGCCTGATGGAAATGTTTATGCATTTCAAATTCAGGTTGCGCCCCGAATTCATCTCTTTCATATTTACCCTATTAGCAGTCTCACTGACAGAGCACAATGATATGGGTTGCCAGGATGTTGCCGTTATTATTGCTGCAGCTCTATTTTAAGACTCAATAACTCTCACCCACACACTAGAGGTAATGGGAGGGGTGTTTATTTGCGAGAAATAGAGTGATGGGAATTAAAAGCAACCACATTATTATCAGTTTCATAAAGCAAAACAAATCTAGAAATTGACCATGCTGTTGCCTGATATTATATTTTTTCTACGTGGAAAAAAACCACAAAGCATGCCGGTCTAGGTTTGTCCTACAATTAGATATAATATTTTGATGAGAAACTCTCCTTTATTGAAAGAAGGCTGTGAAAACAAGTTATCCCAGATCTCTTTACAGTGTTATTACTAATCATATTATTACAATACTGTAAATATTTGGCAAAACTAAACACATACGCATGCACAAACATAAACACGCAATCATACACAGACACACTGATTCAAGTCTGAGAGCAGACTGACTTTATTTGGAAGACTGTCTCGAAAATGAGTCCATCATCATTTGAATGATGCCATCAGCACATTTGGCCACATACACACAAAGGCATAAACACACACAATAACACACACTCCAACGTCAGCACATCGACGTCGTTAGATAATCCAAACAGTGCCTAGTGCTAGGCAACCATCCCAGTGCAGATGGCAGGGTCTGATCATGTTTATTTCATTCTAATCTGATGCACTTAAGTCCCATTGCCTACCCATGCTGTCTAAATGACGTTACTGGGGATAAAGACGGGTTTGTGTGTGTGTGTGTGTGTGTGTGTGTGTCTGTCTGTCTGTCTGTCTGTCTGTCTGTCTGTCTGTCTGCCTGTCTGTCTGTCTGTCTGTCTGTCTGTCTGTCAGGCTGGATCAACTAATCGCTTCTGTAAAAGGTCAGTGTGCACTTAACTCTGTATTTACTTCCCATTTTTTAACAACTTAAATTACATAATAATACCAATCAGTCCTGGAGTCAAGGATGGCCTCATGTCCTCGATGTTGATTCTAAGCAATTCTGATGCAACAGTGTTATACTTCCACATCATTCCACACGGTTCATCAGAAGCCTCGTCTTGTCTAAACATGTTAGAAACCTAAAAATAAAAAATGAGTTAAATGTCAAAACTTTTAATTAATTTCAAATTAGTTTCAAGCCTTGACTTGTCTTCTCTTGAGCCGTGATTTTCAGACAAGATTTGGGATATGTGAGTCAGCACTGTATGTTAAGATATTCCCCCAAATCAGAAGCCCACATAAACAGGAAGGGTGGATTGTCCTGCCATGACATGTGTGGGTTTTCCATGGTACAGCCGTTTGATGCACTGAAGCTGTGGCTTCGGCGGTGGGTGGGTTGGCAAGGCCTAACTATAATATAGCAATAAAACAGAGCCAGACCAGTGCACTGCTATCAACCCATTTCTGTCATCGGTGCACGTTTGCACACTGGATGAGCTATCCAAGTCATCAGGCCACTTCAGTCACATTCCAATTATCATAATCACCATGATGTAATCACAAATATGTACACACCCTTCACTTGATCTTTTTAACCTGATATATTGCGCTGCATACCATTGGACTATGTCACTTGCATCGAATTCTTAAAGTATCTACATGTGAAAAAGATTATTGAGTGTAACTATCGTTGACTTCAAATATGACAAGATAGCCCCAATTAAAAACGAAATAAACAAAACTATGATTTTAACTTTTTTATGGTAAACAATATGTGAAAGCAGTTGCTTGAATCTGCGGCTCCCATTGGCTTAAGTTTCAGCTCATGTTTTTTTGTTTCCCTGCACGCACCTTTAATGATTTAATCACTAGTCTCATTGCTCCATGGTGTCGTTTTCGGCTGCAGCTGGCAGCTGTTTTCAGCAAAAAAGCTCAAAAAGTTCCCCCTATGCTACTTGCTCATGAAACATGGTGGAGAATTTAGCAGCTAAAGAGACAGATATTTCCCTCAGGAGTTGGTAGAGACCAACAACAGAGCTGAGAATGAAAATTGGACTTGCATTTACCAGGTGGCCAGAAAAACCAATGATCACTTGCAAATGTTATTTGACTGGTTTTGCACCTGTATGTCTATAGGTCTGTCAGTCAGCAGTGACCGTTTTTCAGGTCCGTCAGTATGTGGTACCCCCCTTGCTTCCCATTTCAGTGTGTTTAATATGGAAGATCAATTTATACAGCATGTCTATAGGAGCTGGTTTCCTGGTTGTCTCGTCAGAGAGCTGGTCTGTCTGTTGCAGCAGGCTGGAGGGGCTTCAGGCTCTTCATCCCCTGTGGTGAGGCTCCATCCCAGTAGGCTTAGCAACACAGACCTAGGCAGCTGCCACAACGCTGGATGGGCATGGGATAAATTGCTCTTCCTCCACCAGAATAATGAAGACACATTTAAACAAGCAGCCTGAAAGATATTCATGTTGTGGCGTTCACAAACACACCTACAGATACCTGCCACACCCACCAACACATATTGATGAAACTGGTGCTGATGGATGAATGGATGAGTTGCATAACCTGCCTTGTGTGTGGGTTCAAAACAGTCTTGTCAGTTGATGTTATGTGACCAGTGTTGACTGCAAACCAGAAAAGACTAGAACTCGGGGATTTAATACACGCTTGGCCCTAAACTGACAAACAGCACACAATTCATGCTGACCTGATCCTTCTTATCATGTCGTGATAAGGTGGGTCGGATTACAATACCTGCTCTCTGCAATTTTGACATGAGTGGTCTGTGTCTTGTGTTCGGCACACAGTATCCAACCAAAATGTGGAGTTTCTCAAATAGTCTGTCTTTAGCCTTTATCCACTCTGTCCTCTGGTGAAATCTGTTAACGCTGGCCTGTCACTGCCCTGCTCAAACATAATTGATCCACAGCCCCATCTATTGGTGCATTTGTGAAGTGAAGAATGACGACCCAGACACAGCTGCTTTGTTGATAAACTTTACTGCTACAGCTGCTTGAAACAACAATTATGTCAGAAGGAAAAATAGAATCATTTATAACTTTTTAAATCTACATTCTCATACATGTAAACATGTGTACGTATACTTTTTTCCTTTTGAAATATGTTGTTATATGCTAATCTCCTTCAAACCTTAGATACAGAGATAGAGACAGAAAGGCCGTGAAAACAATGTCTCTCGTAAAAAAGATTACATTAAATATCCTTTTCCTGTTGACCCTTCTCTCTGGATCATGATATCTTTCCAGAAACACAATATACAGAATTCACATTCACAGTCCTATGACTGTGTGAAATGGATAATCTCACTCAGGTCATAGCCTGTCACTGCAAAGGCATAACCATCGCCGTCACAGAACTTGGCGCCACAGATTTGCGTGTCCGTCACACACTCATTGTACAAATGGGCAATCTAAAAGGAAATGAGGAAAACACACAGTCAGGGTCACAGTGAGAGTAAGTGTAAGTTAAACCTGGAGGAACCCACCATAAATTGTGCCTTGATTCTGAACCTATTAAGAAAATAAATGTAGTATTCTGTTCATCCAGTTACCTCCACGCTGTGGCTCTCTGGGGTCATTGTCAGGTGCCACACCCTGACCAGCGAGTCCTCAGCAGCAGACAGCAGCTAAATCAAACGCAAAATCAATCATCAATGGCATGAGATATGCTCCAAAAAATGATTTGAAATACACTTAAATATACGTTAGAGCCAAATAAATAATAATAACTTATTATTGACTGGCTTTAGCTGGAAAATCTATGAATCCCTTCTTCGTGTCATCTGTGTTTGCCCCTTCAAATAATAAATGCCAACCCACTAGGCTTAAAAAATGAATGCGGTTGATACAACTCACCAGCCCAGAAAAAGGAGCAATGTCCAGTGAGTATATCCAGCGAGCGTGGGCGTTGACCTCAGCATGCAGGATTCCCGTCACTGCCTCATAGAGACGAATCTGGCCCGTGCCGTAACCTGCCACCACTGTACCTTTCCACAACTTCACAGATGAGCAGCTAATGCTGAGAGCAGTCAGGTAGATGGAGGATGATTGCCATCGGCGAATTAAGGGAAAAGATAATGGACATTAGATTAGAGCTAGGAGGGGAAATAATGACGCGAAAGACAGTGGAACGTTACATAATGTAGAGTAGATAAGTACAGCAACGCATGAAGAATAAGAGCAGTTTAAGATTGGTGATGACAGCGTTTCAAAATAGGTCGCTCTGTAAGTACTTTATTTTAGCTAAATCTAACATTGTACATCAAAACTATAATACAATCAACTTCTTACTCAAAGCCAGGGATATGGTTGAGTAACTTAAACTCCTCCCCAGACTGCCACACACACAGGTTGCCCCCATCATCTCCACTGACCAGATCAGCTATGCACACCTGAGGGGAGGGAGACAGCAACAGAGTGGATTATATATACATACATATATATATAGCTCACCCATATCAAAAAAGGTTGAAATAGACAGACAGCAGACAATGCATACACTGAATGAGCACACAAACGCCATACCTCGCCGCCACAGCATTCTGAAGCCATGTCAGTGATGGACTCCTTGTGCCCCTCCATGACATCCGACAAGGTAATATTACTGCCTTTACTGGGAACATCAAATACTAGAATTGCACCAGTTGAAAGGCCTAGAGAGAGAGAAAGCGTCATGGACTGTCGAGTTTTGCCCTTTATTTTGAATATACGTAAAAATGTATTCCACTCACTACTTACCCACACATATATAACTCTCACACACTGCTGATATTCCTCGAGCAAACACGGCTTGAGCTGGGACACAAAGGAGTTCTGTGAGTGCAATAGATTCGGTATGAAACTCTTGAATAATACGTTTCTCTCGCACACAAATGAGTGATCGCACAAATATGCATATATATGTGCGTAAATGTGCAGGCAAAAAAAGCCAGCAGAGTAAATCTGACAAAACAAAAACATTTTGTTCACGTCTACAATGTCTTCACACCCACTTGTGATTATGTAGGTATAATAATGTAGGTGTAGATGCCTGAAAATAATTGATTTCATTGTAATAATCAGGTCCTCCCACTGTTTTAGTCATGTTTGTGTTATGAGGATGGATCAACAACACTGACATGTTTCTGGGGACAAGAGAGTATACTTGTGTCATAATCTATTGTATCTTATCACACTGTATCGTATGTTATTGTGTTGCTTTATATAATGTATTGATTCTTTTCAAAGTTGTCATGGAAGTAATTGAGACAGGACACATTTGCGTGTCTACATTTGCAGCAAATCCATTCCATATGGAACTTTACCTGTAGTTGTTTCTGGAGTATCGAGGGCATGCCAGTACACCATGATGGAGCCATCAGATTCATACATCTAAAACAATGGATTTATATCATATCAAAGTAAAACATGCATTATTTATTTTGCTCTGGTTCACATTTAAAAAAACAGTCAATGACACAGTCCAGAGACACAGGCTTGATACAACCACAGCCACTATAAGTATACAAGTTGCAGAAGTAGCAGTGCTTCCTGCAAATGTGGAGACTGCTGATGACTGCAGAGAAGAGCAGATAAACAAAAACTCACCTGGATGCCTTTCTGAGAGGTCACCACCAGCAGATCACGAGAGGGCAGCGCACAAAAAGCAGCCTGTTACAAGAAAACACAGGATTTCTATATTGTTATGATGCAGAGAAATGCATATAGAGTAAAAGACAAAACAACACGATGTTGACATTATTCATTGTATATGTGCCAGCAACCTAAAGAAGATGGATAACGTTTGCTTTCTTAACTCTGTGATATGGTACTTTTATTGTTTTAGCACTGTATTCTATGGATTATACAGTGACTATGACTATGTGCTGACTTTTGCTTACTTCCAAGGAAGAGTGTCTGCATAATATCTTTGGGTGACAGAATGTAGCCACTGACTTCACATGAATTGTTTATCTCAATGTATAACTTTCTTATGGCACTATGTTTAAATGGGTCATAATACACACTTTTTGATCTTGTTAGAGACTTGTGAAAGTTCCTCTCGTCGCTGTGCAAAATGAAGAACACACTGCACACGTTTCACTGTGGCCTGACCTGCGTGATGAGAGACGTGCTCGTGGCGACATTGGGCTCTTTGGACTGCAGCTGACGGTGGGAATAGTTGAGGCCGTCCCACGACGCGCTGACCATGTTGACCACGTTGGCATGGACCACCGTGAAGTAGGTGAGGCGCCGAGGGGCGATGCGTAGCACGCCGAGGTTGTTGTACAGCGCCGAGGCGCTGTTTTTCATCTGGATGCTCTTCTCTTTGTGATACATCGAGCTATCTTCACTTAGCTGCACGGTTAGTTGCAATGACAATAGGGAATATGGTGTTGGTGTCACCACTCTCAAGAGTCTGGTTAAATAAGATTAGCAATGTAACTAATTAAAACCACGTAACGTAACGATTAGTGCAATGTTCGCAGCAAGCTAGCGCAACATATGTATGTTAGCGAGAAGCCAACTGCAATAACGTAGCGTTTGTGTGACAAAGTGCACACGCTCCTGCTTCAGACTACATAACAAGCGTCCCAGCAGCCATTGGCGCTGTCATAATCGACCATTGCTTCTATACAGTTCACGGGAACGAAGCAGTGTTCTAGCTCTTGTTAGCAACGAGATTACCTCCGCGTCGTCCGCAGCCATAGAGCCAACGCCACTTCTACGTAAGACGTCATACTTGTGTCCTCGGTTGCCGCGCAACCGTAGACTACACGGAAAACAACGGTACGAAGAAGAAGACTGTTTGGTAAAATTTTAATTTTAGTAGTGGATTTAGTCTGTGCCTCTCAGATATTGTGCCTCATACATCATTTATTGTTTGTATTCTGAAAGGAATTACTGTTAGCACG
The DNA here is from genome assembly GCF_949748355.1 of Melanostigma gelatinosum. NCBI lineage: Eukaryota > Metazoa > Chordata > Actinopteri > Perciformes > Zoarcidae > Melanostigma > Melanostigma gelatinosum. The sequence goes on along the minus strand of NC_136639.1, from coordinate 14,237,385 downwards.
AGGACTGTGGTTGTTTCATGTTAAATAGTTTATTGTTTCACACTTAATACATCAACGTCCTTGTCACCCATGTTTTGTTTACTTTTTATATTTCAAACCAGCCTCTGAACCAAGATGTCACGTCCTGCAGATAAGTTCCAAGCTGGCAAGAAAAGTCGTAGGTCTGTAAAAAGGAACACACCTCCAATACCAGACCTGGAAGTGGAGGATATTATCCCTGGTTGCTTAACTCGGGCCCAATGGACAGACACGTTGATCCGGGAGGATGCAGATGAGGCAGTGGGGGAGACCATGGATGATCTGATGAGCAAGCTCATGGAGGGTTGTTTCAAAGTGGACATTGAGAGAGAGGTAAAACTGAAAAGATTATTTTTATTCCACTTCAATGTGAATATCATCTCACTGATTGACATGCGTGGAGAGACCGATACAATGATTTATCTTGATGTCATTCATTTCAACCACACATAATATTTGTACAACATGCATGATGTTCATGTCTTTGCCCTCAAGGTAGTACCTTTCACCGTATCCTGGGCCAAAAGCTACCTCACAGAGACTCTAGAGCGGAAAATCACGTGCCTAGATAGAGGGGAAGGACCCGAGGAAATATCTAAAACAGAAGACTCCGAGCCTATGCCAACATTTTCAGATGCCTGGCTTCAAGGATGTGTGCCTGTTGTAAATGCTACTCCTCGACCTCACCCCGCCTCACAACAGGTACTCTTAATTTGACTCTTCTGCAAGTCTCTTTAGATTTCAACCAAGAGGTTATCTGTATCTATATCTATATGTCTGTATTTGTTTCTAACAGGATGATGACATTGGTCAGGTCCCAGTACCTGCCACACCCACCAACACATATTGACGAAACTGGTGCTGATGGAAACAATGTCTCGAAACAATGTCTTGGCCTTTCATTGAAGGCCTCACGTCACTCCCATTATTAAAAGGTTTCTACTGGCAATAGGATAGTGAATGTTGCTCGACCACCACGATTACTAGACACACATGCACGTACACACACGCATACTTATACAGTCCAAATAGATTCATATTTGAGCAAAGTTCATACCCAACTTTGTGTTGTTATGTAATCTCAGTGTCCCTGTCATTTCGGACCTCATATTGACAGTTTAGTCAAGAATTTGACATTTGAATGAAGTAGATCCATTTTTGTTTGGACTGATGGAGCTTTGCTTGACTTGCAAGAACAAATGTTGCTTTGATTAATGAACTCCAATCCAACCACTAACACACATATGCACACACACACACACACACACACACACACACACCAGAGCTGAACTGAAGACCCTCTGTTGAAGCACAGCAGGTGCTTCATAAAACTGCCCTCTCTGTGGTGGTACTGTTAGGGTAACATCAAAACTCAACCGGTTTCTCAACCTTGACACTGAGATGATTAAAATGACTATTGGTTCCATATCTGTTCTTCATTGGTGCACCAGTAAACTCTGTATGACGTTTCTGCAGTGTTAGTTTGCCGAGGCTTTCTCCATGGCTGCCAATTACCAATGTTGTGTGCGCACTGAGGTGAATGCCAAGTTGGTCCACTCATAAAGCCTTTATTTCTCTTTCTCTCTTTTTCTTACTGACACACACACACACACACACACTCCTATGTGTCTGTGTAGAGAAGCATAGAACACATATAACCCAATGCCTGATGGAAATATTTATGCATTTCAAATTGAGGTTGCGCCCCGAAGACGCCCATTCATCTCTTTCATATTTACCCTATTAGCAGTCTCACTGACAGAGTACAATGATATGGGTTGCCAGGATGTTGCCGTTATTATTGCTGCAGCTCTATTTTAAGACTCAATAACTCTCACCCACACACTAGAGGTAATGGGAGGGGTGTTTATTTGCGAGAAATAGAGTGATGGGAATTAAAAGCAACCACATTATTATCAGTTTCATAAAGCAAAAGAAATCTAGAAATTGACCATGCTGTTGCCTGATATTATATTTTTTCTACGTGGAAAAAAACCACAAAGCATGCCGGTCTAGGTTTGTCCTACAATTAGATATAATATTTTGATGAGAAACTCTCCTTTATTGAAAGAAGGCTGTGAAAACAAGTTATCCCAGATCTCTTTACAGTGTTATTACTAATCATATTATTACAATACTGTAAATATTTGGCAAAACTAAACACATACGCATGCACAAACATAAACCCAACCACTAACACACATAGGCAATCTAAAAGGAAATGAGGAAAACACACAGTCAGGGTCACAGTGAGAGTAAGTGTAAGTTAAACCTGGAGGAACCCACCATAAATTGTGCCTTGATTCTGAACCTACCAAGTGGATTATCCAAACCAGAACCAAGATATAACAAGCAGCAAACTGAGTGGACAGTAGCCTCACAGAAGCAACTAACCAGCTCCAAGGATCAGCCAACAAAGTTTCAGAGGGGAAATGCGGCAGATGTCTGGCTGAAGACTGGTGTACTCTGGGCCTCTGAGGCTGGACACAATGGTTTTGGCCAAGGGTGTTTCTCTCTTGGATTCTCAGGCAGTTGAAATACACCCTCTCAAAAGCAACCCTCCTACCAAGTCAACCAAGCTGAGGCTGATACGAAGTGATGTTGCCGTGCCACTGCTTCCAGTTGATCAGGTTACCACAGGTCCACCGCCTCAAGTCACCCCTTTGTTTCAGACCAAGAACTGTGACAATGGATTATAAAATGTAGTGACAACACAACTGTCGCTGAATTTAGAGCAGAATTAGCCATAATAATAAGAGATAATTATAGAATATAGGAAAAGAAAGCCTAGATAAGCCTCCCACAACATATTGCAAACAGAGTTTGATAGAAGTTCCTCAAATAAAAACTACAACACTGTGAAACAAGGACATTTGATTATGGACTAAGACTAAATTAATATTAAGTCTATGTGCTTGTCATATTCAAAGCTCAACACTAACTGTGAGGCCAAATCATGTTTTGGCCTAGGGGAAGCCAACCCAAGGGGGACAAGTATAACCCCCTATCCTACCTGAGGAAACGCCTCTTTAACCTGCCTGTGACAGGAACCTTGGGAGAAGGATGACTTATGAAGGCACAGCGCAACAAGAAAGGGATCTCCAATGTGCCATGGAAGCTAAAAGGCAACACAGAAAGGAGAGGATGACCATCAAAACTGCTCCTCCACCCACGAATACCACATATGTCACGACTGCCCACATTTCAACAGAACCCTGTGGATCCAAGATTGGCCAAGACCCACAAATAATCCATCTCAGTAACAGGATGACAGTCATACTCGACTGTGAGTGATTGCCCACGATGATGATTTTACAAATACATTTTCTGTGCCTCCATATTGTAGATGTAGTCAGTTCATTACTGTAGGTATGCTTCAATGATAGGTGTTTCTATTATTTGGTCTACCCCATTTATATCAATGAGGGTAGGCTAAATAACGGAAATACCTCTGTGTATAATGCAATAAAGTTCAACAACATCACCGACTACATCCTCCAAAATGATTCTAGTTGAATCAACACTTCCAACTAAATCCTAACATAACTTTCATGAAGAGACAATTTATTGCAGGGCTACTGTATCAACAGACTGTATGCACACAGCAATACTAATCTGCAGCTGCTGCAAACAACTGGCAAAGATGTGTCGTGATTTGAATTAAAAATAGCAATACAAACTGAAAATGATGATGATGGATTTGTTTTATAGCGAGCATTCATAAATAAACGTGTTTTTTTTACTGCATGAGCATTTTTTTCCCCCAGTGGCTCTAGAGGGCACCAATCGCACGGGAGACTGCTCGTGCAACCTATCTTGTTGAAGCCTGGTTGGGTAGGCGGCTCAAGAAGCGGCGAACCAATCACCATTCACCCGCGACGCTTCTACACCAATCAGGGAAATATTGTCTTTGGTAGCAAGTTTGTCTGACCCTTTGCACATGTGAGATCGCAAAGAAGTGAAAGCAGTGTTGATCAAAACTTTAAAAATATCGGAATTATCACCACATTGAAGGCATATCAGACATGAAGAAGAAGCTGGCATTGGCTGAGGACCCGGTAGAGGTAAGACTGGCGACATGTGTTATGATTTTAGCTGCTTGCTGACGAACTACCGCTTAGTTAGCACACGGTACAGTCTACTCGATGGTAACACGGGTGTTGCTTGCATGCGTTACCAACTGCACGTTTCATTTGTAAGACTTTGCTTAATGTCTACTTAAGAGAAACTGAATGTACAGCAGATACAGTCAGTAATACTTTTAATGTATAATTGTTTGACAAATACCAGAATTAACCCTCTAATAGCATTTTTGGTTGGCCCAGGGTTTATATCAAATGCTGATTATCTGATTCCTTACACTTAGTAAAAGACACGTTCAAAGTTGACTCAACTGCTACAACATGTTTTATTTTACAGATGATTCCCTCTGAGGGTCATGAGGAGGAAGATGACGAGGTTCCGGTTAAAGCCAAAAGGAGCAAACCTGGGGAGGAGGTCTATCACCCGGTGAAGCTGTCCCAAAGTGATCTGTACAGACCTCCCACAGCAGAGGAGCTCAACCAGCTGAAAGAGGCGGAGAGCCTGTTTCACTGCAGCCTGCTCAAAATGCAGGTGAGACATCTTGACTTGCTCACATGGGGACGGACGGGGACATGAAAATGAATGCTGGTTATGCCTTAAGTCAAGCTTGTTGTCCCATGTAAACAATAACACACTTTCACACATACTAGTAAATGTCTATGATCTACCCCCAATAACAGATGGAAGAGCTGCTGAAGGAGGTCGCCCTGAGTGAGCGTAGGAAACAGCAAATCGATGCCTTCATTCAGACGGTCACCAAGCTGCTCCAGACCGTACCAGATTCACCAGAGGTTGAGGTATGTAGCACTTTATCTGTAAGAACAGCGTCATAATTAGGCATAGAACCTCAATTTCATTCTTTCAGCTTTCCACAGATATAAACACGTAACTACATTTTGTTTTTCTCTGTGTGTTCAGGTGAGTGACCCGTCATGGCTGTCAAGTGCAGTCAAGGTCCCTTTCCTCCTGGTGCCCAAAACAACAAAAGGCAAGTTCCACATGGCACCCCCTGCTTCTGTTGATCTGATCGGCAGCTACCCCCTGGGCACCTGCACCAAACCACGCGTCACGGTGGACCTGGCTGTCACAATCCCAGCTGTAAGTCACCTGTAGGGCTGCAACAACGAATTGATAATAATCGATTATTAAAATAGTTTTCATTGTCGATTATCAAATTTCATTATCGATTTGTTGTGTCCCGCGATTATTACGCCACTCAATAACTTGCGGATATGTTTGAGAAAAAAAAAAAGGAAAAACAGAGCGCAGCGCAGGTTGTTGTGAAGTGGAGCTTCTAATGACGACCAAGACACGTCTGGTTTTGAACGGAACACTTTACTTCCTGAAAACTGCAGTTTAACAACTGTTACAGTGAACAGGCCGCGCTCTTGCACCCGACATATATGTTAGGTTTTCACTTATCGTTATCATTGTTGCCGTGAATAAGCAAGTATCATGCTACTTCCTGTCTCTTCACAGTAAAATCACTTCCGTTTTCATGCTCTTCACAATAAAAGTAAACATGCGATCAAACAATTTACAACAGAGGAAAGAGCATCGGACCCGTAACGTTGTTCTGAAACATGGTGGAGGCAGATAAAGCATTTCACACTTCATAAATTAAAAAAGTGTGTTCATTGCAAGATATGCAAAAGCGACATGATATGGCACGGGAGCACCACGGTGATGATTCAGTTTGTGAGTGTAGTGTAGAGAACAAGTTCCGACGTTCAAACAAATCCTGTTAAGTTTTCTGATTTGTATTTTTCTTTATTTTTTATAAATTATTTATTGTTCTGACAGCTCAGGTCCCTTTAAACAAAAATATACATATTTGTGTGTTTTTTGTTAGTCCATTTGTTTTTTAATTATTACTTCAACAGCTCAGGGATGTTCAACACGAAAAAGAAAGAAAGAAAACATACATGACTGACTTTAGAGGTTAAAAGCAGATCAAGATTGGTTCTGTTTTTGAATAAAGGGTTGGAAATGAATGCTTTTTTAATTTTTTTTTTTCTCATCCGATTGATCTAAAAAATAATCACCCGATTAATCGATTAAAATAATCGTTAGTTGCAGTCCTAGTCACCTGCCAACCTTTTTTATTCATTTCAATACAACACTTGAAGCCTCGAGAGCAATGTGCTGAATGCAATGTGAGAATATATTCTCGAGATTGTAAGAGACTCCGGTGTCTTCTGTCCGCTCATCCGTGCGTTATTAGGATGTCCTCCACCCAAAGGACGTCTTGAACCAGAGGTATCCGAGGAAAAGGGCCCTGTACCTGGCCGGCGTGGCCCAGTACCTGGCGTCCTCCTCTGACATCGGAAGCATGCGCTACGCCTGTCTTCATGGCAATCGACTCCGACCCGTTCTGCTGCTTACCCCTCCAGGTATTTACCTTTTTTAATTAACATCGTATTTGTACACAAACTGCCAACCTTCATTGTATTGTGTTATCGTTGTATGGATTTCACCAGCAATTAATTTTCGTTGCATGTGCTTGTTTAGCAGTATTTAGTTTTGGTTATGATTGTGATGTTGTCCCGTATCTCAGGTAAAGACTCTTCCAGCTTCACCTTACGTGTTCATGCCTGTCCGCCTCCTGGATTCTTCAAGCCCAGCCGTTTCCACCCACAGAGGAATAATATCCGGACCGAGTGGTACAGCGAACTGCAGCCCTCCCAGTGTGGTAAGAGTGTTATTTTATCCACCTTTAATCACTCGATCATAGGTATATTCAGGACCACATTTTCGGCGACGGTTCAATCAAAATATCAGACCAATTTCTGTTGTTTGTTTTTTTGTTTGCAGAGAGCAGCGGACCCCCCACTCCGCATTACAACAGCTCTGTTCTGGGGGATTTGCTGCCCAGGGCTCACCTCCAGTTTCTTTTCGCTGTCAGCTCCCAGTGCTCATCTTTTGCTGATGGAGTGGCTTTGCTCAAAGTCTGGCTTCGCCAAAGAGAGCTTGACCAGGTTGGAGGCTTGAGAGGGTTATTTTGCTTCCAGAGCTTACTTCCTTCTTTTACTCGTCTTCTGACACTGTTTATCTCACCTCACCACTGTATTGCTCTCTCAATGTGTTATAGGGCACTGGTTGCTTTAATGGCTTCCTGGCTTCGATGTTGTTGGCTTATCTGCTGACCACTCACAGAATCAGTAACTCTATGACAGCCTATCAGCTGCTTCGGAACAGCTTGAACTTCCTGGGTAAGAACATTTAAAATCAGCTAAACCACAGTCTTGTTTTTTTGAATAATAGTGATGTGTAGCACAATTTGGTAAATGGAAGATGACCTTACAGAAATTACTTTATCACTTTTTTGAATATTTTGCAACTTACCCACCTCTCATTCAAACCTCAGCATCTGCAGACCTGACAGTGAATGGAATAAGCTTAGCCAGAGATCCTGACTCTACAGCTGTGAGTGGTCTACATCTGTGCAACAAGTGTATTCACTCTTTAGTTTACCTCCTAAATGAATCATTATTGGTCCCTTTCTTTTCTTTTCCCTGCAGCCATCTCTTCCAGAGTTCCACGATGCTTTCCAGGTCGTGTTCGTTGACCCGTCAGGACATCTCAACATGTGTGCTGACATGACGGCTTGTACCTACAAACAGGTAAATACTGTAAAAGTGTTGCGATGTGAGTGCAAACTAGATTATTTTGACACTGGTGAGATTAAGCAGCAGGTTTTGATCCTTTTCATTGCATTGGTTCTCAGCTGCAGCATGAGGCGTCTGTATCGATGCAGTTCTGGGACAACCCTACGGTGGACGGCTTCCACTGCCTCCTCATGACACCCAAACCCATGATCAGGACAAGCGACCACGTGTTCCAGTCAGGCTCTGTTTATCAGCTAATGCAACAAAACATGTTATCCAGTCCTTGTGTTGTGTACTACATTATCAGCTTAGTCTTACACCTCCTCTTCAACACACATCATTTTCCACTTAGCATGACACGTGTTCACGTCACCGTTACAGATTCCAGCTAAAGATAGTTTATACACCTTCTCAAATGTCAGGTAATAAATAGGGTAGTGGAAAGAAAAAAACATCCTACTGCTAGTGTAACATCACAATAGTTTGTTTTCCTTTCAGAACAGATCTCCTTCACTCTGTCTTTGACTTCCCATTCTCATCCTGCTTTTCATCCTCTACTCAGGTTGTGTGAGCTGGTGAAGCTTCAGTCCAGCTGTAAGAAAATGAATCTCCTCAGTGAGCTGATGGACCACAGTGGAGATTACGTCCACACTGCACTCCCTTTTATTTTGTCCCTGCTTCAGCGTGGACTGGGCCAAAGGATCCACCTCCTCACCCACTCCCTCTCGCCTGACCCTGAGGTAGGAAAGATGTACACTCAGTAGGGGTGTAACGGTTCACAAAATTCACGGTTCGGTTCGGTACGATGCAGTGGAGCCACGGTTCGGTATGTTTCGGTACAGTAGAAAACTATAAATGCCAGAGAAACGTACTTGATTTTAAAATATATTTATTCATTACAACTAACATCATAAAGTTATTCTTTGACTTTGAACAATGATGGAACTATACCTGAGTGACCCATCTTCTGGGGTGTCTTCTTAGCAACACAAGCATAAAAAACAAAAAACTGCTCCTTAATGTTATGTAGTATTGGTACTTACATCTTGCAAAAGAGATTTTTTTTTCAAACGTATTCGGTTCGTCATGCGTACCGAACCGTGAGCCTTGTACCGAACGGTTCAATACGCGTACCGTTACAGCCCTAACACTCAGAGGTTACAGTCATCCACGTCTGGCGTGCTCCACAAGCAGAACGTAAACATCAAAAAGTGCTTCATTTCATGATTCTGCTAAGCTACCGTTAACACACCTGCCGTAATACTGCTACTATAACAGTATGTTTTTGACTCAAACCACTTTGAACGCGTCTTACAACACATGTACGTATGATTAACAATCTTAAGATCACTGTTTTCGTTGAACTCTCTTCATTTTTGTTTCATCACAGTGGTCTGTGGAGAGTGAAGCCCCAAAACACAAAGCTCAACCTCCTCTCTCCTTCGGTTTGCTCCTAAGTCCGGAGCTGGCGGCCTCTGTTCTGGAAAGAGGCCCCGCTGCAAACAGCCCCACGGTAACCTCACCGCTCTCTCCTTCCTGTGCATGTGTGTCGGGTTTTATTTTTTATCGGGATTGAAGATACATGGTCATTTTACCTAACTCAACAAAGAAGGAACACATCTGTACTTACTACTTGCCATACAGTGTATTTGATTAGTGAATACCTTAAATGTAAATATTCACGTACGCTTCATCTGATATGATTGTAAACATTTTTAAGAATGTAATACTATTATGCAGCATTTATGTAATTAATACACACTTTTGATATGGCAGGCATTTGCAGCTGTTCTTGTCACTTGCAAGAGAGACAAACCTGTCACATGACCATATAGAATTTGTTTTGTTGACTTTATCATTTATGTTACCACGCTTGTGTCGGGATTCAATAATAACGGCGGTGTTCTTCTGCAAGGCGGCTGAGTTTCGTCAGCTGTGGGGTTCTCGCTCCGAGCTGCGTCGCTTCCAGGACGGCTCCATCACCGAGGCGGTGCTGTGGGACGGACAGAGCATGTGCCAAAAGAGACTGGTCCCCAGACAGATCATAACACACCTGCTACAGCTGTATGTATTTTATCTTGGCATACTGAGACAGCTTTCACATTAATATTGTTAACAATACAGTGTTGGTTTGGTCACTGAGTTTCTAGCTATATTAATACAAATATTTAGTATGCTGTCATGATAACAAATGAACAAACCAGAGATGTTTCTTCTTCATTGTTTTATCCCTCCAGAGATTTATCCTGATTTGTAGACTATTGTATAGATATCTAATCTAAGTATAGAGTAATAGCTGTGTTGAGGTAAAGGTTACACTCTTGCCTCCACTAGATAGTGGCAATATGTTTACTCGGATATTACGAACATAATTTTATGATTGGCTCACTGTCCACTGTTTTAATCCAGCCGTCAAGTCAAGTGAGGTGTTGAGGCAAAGCACTGTTTAAATGTTGGGAACTACATTAAGGTATAGTTAACGTTAAGCATTTGACTGCAGCTCAGCTTTCTAACTTGTTGTTGACTGAAATTAAAAAGCATTATTCAGCATATGCAACACATCAACAGTGGAAGAGTAGCTCCCATCTTCCCCATCCTCTTATCTTAACATCCAATCAAGATGTCTACTTAATGTGCACCTACCGCCTCTTGCCCCCCTCAGTAACCTTTTTCTATTATTGGCATGGGAAGTTGGAGTAAACCTCCATCATGTGCTGTCATGGAAGTTATGCATTTCTGTTTACAAAGATCATCATGTCAACATGCTCTGGGCTCAGTCTAGTACGCATTGTTGCAAATGATTGTCCGGCCTCTGACAATAGAGACGGCAGCGATACCCCAGGTACACACAAATAGTGCCTCGCCAGAGTGGCCAATTTTGGGAATCTCGGTCCGTTCAACCTCCACCATTCAAGAGGGTTTATGTCCAGTGACGGAGCAATGTCTCTCAAGTAGTAATCTACCTGAGCTTCAGAGTCTGTGGCATACGAGGAACTGTAGTTGTCTCCTAGGAGCAACATCATGGTGTTTTTGGTGTCACTTCTCAGTTGCGAGGGCATTGCCACCGGGCTAATTTCAGGTGTGACCAGGATCTCCTGCTGTTCCTCCTTTGGGCCCACAGTCGTAGTTATCACGTCTAATTTTGAAACCAGTTCGTGCAGTTTAACCTTTGCAGCCAGTCTCCCTGTTGGCGTCAGGAAACTGAGGTGTTTGTGACGAGGGTCCAGCATAGAGGCAATCAGAGCTGGTTTGGAGGCTAGGTCGTTAGAGTCAACCTGCAAACAGTCAAATGAAATTGATAGTTATGTTAAAAAAAAAAAAAAAAGTATGTTCATATTATTCAGCATCAATCTGTTCAACCAAATTGATATATTTATGCCTACCTCCATGTGATTTCTAAGTGAATCCTGAACCTTCAGCTTGAACTCAGAGACTTGTTCAACATCATTCTCTTTTGGCACAAGGTGCGTCTGAATGAGGCTGAATGTGATTGGGTAAATGTTTGAAATGGACACTTCTGTTTCTGCGGATATGATTGTTGTTGCCCATTTCAGCGTCGCCAGCACAGGTGTAAAATTCTCAATAATTTGCCAGCAATCATCTTCGATCTCGAGGGTTTGGGCTTCCTGTCTGTTAGTGATCGTGCGATCAGAAAGCACAGCTTTAATTGCCCACCGTTGCTCCAGTAGCCGTTCAAACATATCGCAGATGGTGTCCCACCTAGCTTTGCACGACTGGATAAGCTTGTGCTGTGGCAGGCACATCTGCACTTGTTTCAGCTCCAAGGCATCACTCGCCAGCAGACTGTGGTTGAAGTGCTTGACTAGTTTCCCCGCGGCAACGATGATGCGGACTAGATCCTCACTCAGCCCGTCACTGACTGCTAGCTGCAGTGTAGTGGCAAAGCAAGTGGCATAGTCCCAGGTGACGCGGACAAACGCGTGGGGTGCAGAGACGCCCCGTGTGCCGTTATGAATACATGCAGTCACTTTCCTAGCAATACCCCAGGTCTGCACCGTGCTAAGAAGCCTCTCTGTGACACTGTCTGTAGTAGTGTGGCTGTCTGACGGCAGCTTGTGTGTCTGCAGCACAGCAGACCTCCCCTGCCAGTCCTCTGTTATGAACGAACAGAAGACTGTGATGTACCTCTGAAATGGGAGGGCCGTCCACAAATCGGCAGTGAGCGCCAATTTCTCCACTTTCCCCAGCTGCACTACAAGCTCCTCCACTTTCTCATGGAAGTGGCCTTCAATAAGGCGTGTGATATCAGCAGCAGATGGGATTTTATAATGATGCACAGTGTATGCAAGTAGCTCACGAAAACCATCCCCACTGACCACGTTGATGGGAAGCATGTCCTTCTCTATCATTCTGGAGATGAGTTCAGTCACCTCTGCATGTGTTGCCACTGACCCGCCGTCATTGGGCATAGTGTCGGGGTGCTTGTTTTTGATGTGGTACATCATGCTGGTGGTGCTGCTCCTGTATTTCAGTTTGGTGTCGCACATGGTGCAGTGCACCTCCTCGTCCACTTTGATGAAAATGTCCCACACAGAGCTCCTCTTCAGGCGCTTCCTCTCCCCGTAGTCCCGCTCGGAGAGGTTGGTGGTCGTGTTCATGTTGGGTGACATGATGGCGACCTGCATGATGTCCGAATTAGCGGCGCTCTCTTCCTCGATGCACTGCACGGTGCAAATCACCGGCTTCTCGTCTTCGTCTGACGGCGCCGTGGACGGGTGGTGCCTGCTCATGTGGTTCATCATAGAGCTGGTGGCTCCACCGCAGTACTTCAATGTGGCGTCACATTTCATGCAGCGGACAAAGTTCCCCACTTGTTCAAAACAGTCCCACACAGAGCTCCGTCTCCTGCCCGTACGCTTCATTGTTTTTGTCGTGCAGTTAGCAAGCTAGCTAATGTTAGCGCCAACTGTCGTCGCAAAAAAAGCTCTTTTGGTTAATAAAAAGGCGATTTCACCTCGGTATATGCAATATCTGAAAATGCAATGAGGTAAGTGTGAACTTATTGAAGCCTCGTTTTTATAAAGAAACTAATGTATTTATTATCCACCAGGCATGCAGATATCCCTGAATCCTGTATGCGGTATGTGGGGTCGATGGTGGATGACGTCATCAAAACGGGACGTGAGGTAAATGGCAAATTGTTGCGATCAAATCTGGATTTATTCTTAATGTCAAATTCAAAATAAAGTCGATGGGATTCATTGAAAATAAATAACGTTTTTTACGTGTTATGTTGTGAATATTCTTTTGTGAAATATTATATTATAATATTATGTTTGTTTGTTTTTGTTCCTATTGGAATTTAATTAATGGTATTTTTCATTTATATTCTGTGCTTTATGGCCTGGAATGTTGTAATGTTTTTATTATTATTACTTGTTATTGAATCAAAATTGTTGCTGTTTAATAATTAAAAATATATAGTCTATATATAATCTATATTAATGTGTAACTACAGCGTAAGTTTGATGTCTATTGTGCTGTTCAGGTGCCCAGTACTGGAGAGGAGGGGAGTTTACTGGTGGTTCAGTCCTATGATGACCTGAGTAGAAAACTGTGGAGGCTGGAAGGTCTGCCTCTCTCCATCACAGCAGTGCAAGGAGCCCACCCTGCACTTAGATACACACAGGTAAGGCATCTTGCTCTTAACAGGTAACTGCTCTCATTATTGCACTGACTAGTAGCAGTGTCAGTAAAATATAACAACAATTGCATTATTTAAAACATCACTACACTGTGTTGTGTGCTTTGGTTGTTTTTCTTTATGGCAGTTCTAACATTTCATCTGTACCTTGCAGGTCTTTCCCCCTGTGCCACTGAAGGTGGACTATTCCTTCTTTGACAGAGAAAAGGCTTCCCGGTCATTGGTGCCACAGGAAGGCAAACCCTGCCCTGCTTATATCACCCCTATCACAGGTAACAGTGACACTAACCACCAGCAACTTGTTAAGAAGTGTTTAACGCTTGTTTAATTTCTGCACTGTCCGCCATAGAAAATGTTTTATGAATTTACACTATTTCTGAAGCACAACTTCCCTTGTTTTCTGCAATGTACCTGGTGATTTTACGATTGCTAAATGACTGAGTTACAACCCATGTATTCAAAGCAGGAACACTACAGCCACCTAACCACAGAGATTAAACTATACAAAACCATTTATTGAAACTCATATCACTGGTGACCCTGCTCTTGCAGTGATTTGTCACATGGAAGGGAGTGGAAAGTGGCCTCACGATCGCTTTGCCATTCGCCACATCCGAGCTGCCTTCCACATCCGCCTGGGAGAGTTACTGAAGAAGCATCATAATTATACATGCAGGCCCTGCCCTGCTCACCTAGATGTCTGGAAGGTATATTCTTGAGTTAGTTTACAAGTCGCACACTTGTTTGTGTTCTTGACTGTTTTTTGTTGTTGTGTTTTTTTTTCTTTCTAAGTATCGTTATATGTTGAGGCAAATTGTTGTTTTTTTTTGTTTTTTTTATCAGTTTTCAGTATTCATTTTTACACTGTTTTAATTCCATTTTTTTATGCATCCAGGATGGCTTGGTGTTCCGCATCCAGGTGGCCTACCATCGTGAGCCTCAGGTGCTGAGGGAGAGTGTGAATGCAGAGGGGCTGCTGGTTGTAAGGGACAACGAGGAGGCTCAAGCTCTAGAGATGGCCACCATGCATAAGCCTCTACTTACCAGCCTATTGCATGGGTAAAATTACAGTAACACAAATATCTGTTGGTTTGTGTGGGAAAGCAGGGTTCCCTCTTTTCAACCCTATATGTTGCTGTTATAAAAGTTATAGACAGTCATTTTTGGTTATATGTTCCTACTTTCTCTAACCTCTGTCCTTCCTTTCTGTCACCATGTTTTTGTCTCTTTCCTGTTCCTTCATTATTTTGCTTGCCCTGCATTCACCATTTCCTCATCTCATACATGTCATCCTGTTGTTGATAGGCTCCAACAGCAGCACCAATGTTTCGGGGGAGTGTGTCGCCTGGCCAAACGCTGGCTGGGGTCTCAGCTCTTCAGCGAAGACATCACAGAGGACACAGCAGACTTGCTGGTGGCGTCGCTTTTCCTGCAGCCTGCACCCTTTACTCCTCCGGGGTAACTGCCGCCTATCTCATCAGACTCATTTGTGGATGGAATTGTCTGTATCTTCCCTTTTGTATGTTCAATAGGTCATGTGAATTCATTTCGGTCTTCCTCAGTTCTCCTCAGGTCGGCTTGCTTCGTTTCCTTCATCTGCTCTCCTCCTTTGACTGGAGGAACAACCCGCTGGTTGTCAACCTCAACAACCAGCTTGCAGGCAAGCACACTCTCACACACCCCCTTTCCCTCTGTGTCACACAAACACCCCCCCCCCCCACCTCATTTTATACACATATCCTGCTCGTATGCTTCACTGTTTCAACACCAAGTTTGATTGTTGTTCACCTCTCTGTCACGTGCAGCCACCGACTACACAGAGATCAAGAATGACTTCATGGCTTCCAGGGAGTCTCTGCCTGTCCTGTTTGTAGCTACGCCTAAAGACAAAAACCAATCCCTGTGGACCAAGCGAGCACCTAGTGTACAGGTCAGCTGACACAAATACAAGTACCGTACACAACTCGCACAACTACACGTTTAATAGAATAGCAATCAATGCTGAATTTGAAGATGATTGAATCGTACAATTGGTCCGTAACAAGAACACAGGACAAAATGGAATAATTAAGCCTAGATCACAAGCTTATAGGTTACTTTTATTTTGTTGATGATTTGTGAGAATCACAAACAGCGGTGTAGAAAAGAGTTGCATGTCCTCGGCAGAGAACAGTCACATAGTTTCCCAATTCTGGAGCCTTTCCGTAGTGCACACTGGTCTCCTGGATCACACTGAAAATATAGACCGCCAACCAAATTAATACTGAAGTAAGGTATTGACTCGTGAAAATATGTAAACATATTTCTCAAAAGAGATTCACTAGATTGATGTTATTAATTGAGAGGATTCCAAATAGAGTTGTTGCATTACGTACCACAGGCAGAAAGCCATGTTTTTTTCTTTGAGCTGGAAATTGATTGTTCTGAAGTCTTTCCAAAACTCCATGCAAATCATCGATCTGGAATGGAAAATTTAGAATATTAGAATACAGTCCGAATTTGAAATAATAAACAACATTCTGAAAAATTTCCACAAGCAGTACTTGTTTATTGGGAGGTGTAGCTCACCAGTTGCTTTTCATTGCTGTCCTCTGTCGTAGTGAAATAAGTTGAGTGTGTAGTTTTGTATTCCTCTGTCTGGATGTGACCGTGGCTGTAAAAGAGTCCAGTGGCACACAGTAGTGTACAGAAAAGGTAAACGGGCCAGCTTCCCATGGTGCGTAGCTGACCCAGATAAGCTTCCTGTGCTGTCCCAGCTCACTCCCCCTACAAGCCCGACATTAACACCGAGCGTCTCCCAGCATCCTCCTTTATAACGGTGGTGGAGAACAGGAACCGTGTGCTCTGTGACGTCCTGACAGCGACGTCATCGTTGCCTAATCACAACGTTCAGGACGAGTTTACCTTATCTGGTTGCTCGGGTTGCATATATACGTCTCTTCTTGAATGCTCATACCCACCCTCACGGACTATCAAAACCTAAAAGTTGGTTCACCACAAAAAGCTGAGTTGAGTGGCTGATCCTGGCTCAGTGTGGGGTTCGTAGTTGTCTCAATACCTCTGAATGACCACTAGGGAGCACATTGTTATTGAGTGAATCTCTTAACTCTCTAAACCAGGGGTGTCAAACTCATCTTCACTCTGGGCCACATCAGCATCACGGTCGCCCTCAAAGGGCCGGTTGTAAATGTAAGACATTGTAAATGTAACTACTCATATTGGTACATATTGTTAAATAACTGTCTGCATTTGATTATTGTTTATTCAAGTGTACAAATATTGTACATGCAGTAATATAAATGTAAAATTATATTTCAGCACATTTCTGTTATTATAACTTAAATCCTTTTAATTTAGGGTTGAGAAACCCACATTACTCTATCAAACGTTTAAAGAAAATATCAGACAAGTTATTATAATAACTTTGTTCAATACGTAAAATCCTTTCAAGGGTGCGTTTGCACAATCCCACGTGACGTATTCCATGTGTTGTAAAGCCACTTTTAAAGTAGTCTTCAATGTACTCACAATACATTTCAAGTGTACAGTAACCAGCCAAAGAGCTGCTTCTGTGACTGTTGTGTTTAAGTATCTTATCATTTTGACTTTCTATCTCATCATTTCGACTATGGGAATCTTTATTATCAAGTCTAACTTTTTTTTTTTTTTTTTTTTTTTTTTTTTTTTTTTTTTTTTTTTTTTTTTTTTTTTTTTTTTTTTTTTTTTTTTTTTTGCTGGCGGATTCGCCGGCCACATAAAATGTGACCTCCTACTACCTGTGCATTGTTCCAGCTGTAAATGTAATTGACCCTGTTGCACTAATGCAAAAAACATCAGACGAGCTGAAACAAATACAGTAGGCGGCTCATTGTAATTAGTGGATATTGCAATATATATATATATTTATATATATATATATATATACACACGTTGTCTTTTTGTGTCTACAATTGTTGGTCATATTTAATGTGTTCTGGGAAATTGGTCATTTGAAATTTTGGTGCTAATTGATCGATTTGTACAACTACAATGGGGGTCTATATATTACATTATATGACATGTCTGAATATATTTTCAGATGAAACGCAATGTCCAAAGCCACTGTGTTTCACCATCAAATGTTCTATTCTGGTTGTGTGTCTTCAGATGCTGCAGCGTGTGGTGATGGTGGCTGCAGAGAGCCTTAAGTTACTGGAACAGCAGCTGATGGACAGAGAGCAGATACAAGATGTCAGGGTCAGTGAAAAGCACTTGAAAACTCTCGTTTGCTATCGTCTTCATAAATGGTCCACTATCTGAATGAATTGTGATTTAATACTTCAGCCTTGTGGCGCGTTGTCTGTGTGTCGTGCAGGTGGTCATGCGTCCTCCTCTGGATGCCTACGATGTGTTGATTCACCTGAACCCAAAGCAGGTTCCCTTGCGCCCTCAGGCAGTGGACCCACCCACTGTCACCTTCAGCAGGGGCCTCATGGCTGGCAGTGTGGCCCAGTCTGGAAGGGCCCTGCCTGTCATCGACTACAACCCCGTGTCCCTCTACCTGGCGGAGCTCAGAGTGAGTGTGTCGGGCATAAACTTCAGGTTAAAAGGCAGGCGTGGTGTTTATAATGTCGTGTTGACACAGGATGTGAGGAAAGCTATGCAGCAGGATTTGCACTGTAGGGACACGTCCTCACCATTATTTTGGGAGGACGGAATGGTCCCTGCCAATATTTGAGTGAAGTCGTTGACATAATCCAACGAGAGAAGAACAGCGGAACAAACATGATATGGTGACAAACTATTCATGTGCACAGTATGAGAAGATGTCATTGGAAACTACTGAAGCTCTGTTGTGCCATTCTTCAGTGTTATTTGATGTTTTCTTGAATATTTATAACTGATGGTGATAATTTCCTCAGCTGCAGTGCGCGCCACAGCTGACCACAAGTGTCTGTAGCATGAAGTCGGGTTTGAACTGCAGCTTTGAATGTCTATGATAAAGTACATCTAGCCCGCCCTTTATCAGAGGCGGTGAAGTTAATATTTTATGTTGACAATAACTCACACAATGGTGACATTTATGCCTGATCAAAAGTGTTTTTATAGAGTCAGTAGAATTCTTCTTGAACTTTCATGACTTTAATCCCCAAATATTCTGACTTTATTCTCGGCATCGAGAGAACGTGCACAAAGTTTTGAACATGAACATCTACTAATCTAATTCATTTTCAGGATGCTTTCGGAGACCTGGCCCTCTTCTTCTGTGACCCCCATGGCGGAACAGTGATTGCAGTTTTATGGAAGCCAAAGGCCTTCATCCCAATGCCCTTTAAGGTAAGGCCTAAGTTATTTCCTCGATTTAAAACTCATGAATGTAGGTCAGAAGCCCTTTAGATTGCCAACAGCTTGCTTCGATGTATCATGTGTCTCCTTCACTTCCATCACTGTGACCTGATTTTTTCCGTTTCCCTTCATGGCAGACGTCACAAATGTCTGCTCGGAGAGTGGTGGTGACTGGGGAGGAAGCAAATAGCATCCCCAACGTGGAAGCAATACTGGAGGACTTCCGGGTCATGGGGAAGGGCTTGATCAAGTCAGTGGAAGCCAGGACTGAAAAATGGTCATTTTAGACACACTGTTTTCACCAGGTGCATTCCAATGGAAAACAGAACGGAAAAAATAAATGGATTTTCAGATGAATTTTCAGATGAATTTTATTAACAATATTATCAGTTAATAATGTGGTTAAAGATGAGCCATATGATTGTTTTGGTGAAACTGCATCATGTCTAATAAATGGATATTTACTCTTTTGATTTGATTTTCTTTTTTATATGATTCCTTCTATCAGTGGATACAATTGACAAAATTAAATATTTAGTAGATTTTCTTTTTATCGGTAATTATTAAAATAATAGGGACTGGGACTTTTAATGTACATTTACAAATCAACATCTTTAAATTCAGTCTTGCTGTTACCGGAGAGCTGAACTGATTATTTAGAAAATTCATCAATAACAAATCTGATAATAGGTTGATAGTTTATTTACAAACTAAATTTGGTTTCTCAAATGTGAAGATTGTTTTCTATCATAGCAAACTGAACTGTTTAGACCCGGGCTGTTGGTTGGACAAGACAAGCAATTTGAAGGCTTCAGCTTAAGCTTTGGGAAATGGTAACCATTAGTTGCAGCTATATGTGTCAGATTTGTTTAAATCCATTGATCTTGAAACGGGTGGTTAAAAACAAAGCAGGACACTGAAATGGCCGTCACTATCTTTTATCATTGCCGTTGATGCAATGAAAAGTCATCGGTTTCTCTGACACATTTCTCAAACAAACACAGTAGAGGCAGGTGATCGTCAGAGACGTGCCAGACGGTTTGCTTCCAATGGATTTGTGGAAAGGGATTGTCCGGCTGCCTCTCATTTCTAGGAAAACTGACTCAGGCTTTAAATTCTTAGGAATTGATGCAAAATAATAATCTCTAATCACGGAAACACTAGACCGGGTATCACAGCTTGCACTCATAGCCCCTTGAATACAGAAAAACACTAGACAAACAGCAAAGTATACTGTTGTGTCTGAAGTCTACTAAATATGAATATACATATACTGAACACCAAGAATCTGACAAACATGTTAAATGCTGCATCTCTCTTCTCAATGACTTGTTAGTTGCACATTCCAGCATGATCGTGTCGCAATTATTTATAGTACCAGTTAATTTACTTTCACCCAAGCAATACTGTCTCTTAAGAAATTTGGTGTAAAATGTGAGTTTGGTGTGAAAAAAACAAAGATTGCTTCATAAGTCACGGCCTGTATTGCTCCACTGTCTCCAACATACAGCTCTGGGCCCACACACTGATTCACCAGGAAACTGAATCACTTTTTAATCGTCATTTGATAGACCGGGGCTTTGAGTTCACCACCCCCAGTTCATGTGTGTACTTGTCATTTCTGTTCATCAAAAACAGGTGAATGTGAGCTTTTCGCAACCTCGGTGACGATCAACAGGCAAGTGATCCAACAATCGTTTTTTCTGTAATGTTTAAGCACAGAATTGTACGGACTTGTGTATATACAACTGCCTGTACTCATTGGTCCTTTGATAGTAATAAATATAAATGGACCTGTGTGTTATGATCGGTAATAACCTGGATGCAGGTAGGCTTGTTTTAATTAAATGTGTACAGTGCTTGAGGCTGCTTGTTGTGTGACAAACTCTCTCTAGGAGTCGGTTACTGGAAGGGCAGTCAAATCTGAGATGCAGCTGAGGGTTGTTATTAGCGCTATATCAAGTGTGAGATACTTGTCACTAACATTATGTAGCACAATAGTAACATGTATGCAAATGGTTTGGACAAATCAAAATGCAAGATGATATTGCTGTTTTCTAGTTTTTATTTTGAATACATAATTTGTTAGAAAATGAGTTCAAAGATGGGAGTGATTTCATTCCTGAAAATAATAAAAAGGCAGCTTGTTAGAGACTATTGAGTCTAAGGCATTAATAAATGTCGAGAAATATCCATTTGTTTTACAGCATAGGTTTGCAGCCTGTTTGTCCCGTCATCGTAAATGTAGACATATAAAAGTTCTTAATTGCCGAGCTGGCACATTCGGCTGTGTCATAGGATGTGCATGTCTGCAGCTGTTGACAGAAAGCATGTTGTTTTGGCTGCAGTCCAGCGTAATTATAGAGAAAGTGAAGACAGTGGAAATGTACCAGAGCCAGGCTTTAATGCATCGCACACAAGATTCAGTTGAACAACGTATGTCCTATTGTGTAATCTTGACAAAGTGGTGATCGCTAAGATGCATGTCACACATATTGCATAATCATCTGTCTATCTCTGATCTTGTTTGCACCCCACTGGGGAGTTTCCCCAAAACAATGCCACGATTTTACAGAGGAACTTGATCTGTGATATCACGTATTGCTGCAAAATAACACAGAAATCTGGTGCTGGGAATTTGTGTAATCGTCAGATATCAAGACCTGACATGACTGCATTTCTCTTTTACACAATTTAGACTGATCCCATGGGCCTTATTGTTCTTTGAAAACTATTAACCTAAAAGTCTAAATGGAGGACTAACTTATTTTAAAAAACACTACTTTGGCTTAAGAGATCATAAAAATGTGAGCGTTTCCTGCGCAACATCGAGGACTCTTGACCTGCAGGGAAGTTTATCAGCCTTTTTAATTACAGCGTGTAGCTGCTGCTAACATCAGCTCTGTCTGCCTCGAGGCAGTGTGACAACCTGTGCCATCTTTATGAGAGGCATCAATATTTCTTCACCTGATGATAAACAACTGACACATCGGCACTCTTACTGGAAACAAACACATCCGGTACATATGGCCATCAATCACAAACACGAGAAACAAAATCAGTGATCAGTGCCATCATCTAAGGCAGAAGTCTTCAACAGGGGGTCCGCGGGGGTACTGCAGGGGGTCCGCAAAAATTTTGGTTAATTGGACAATTAAAAAAATTAAAAAAAAACTAAACATGAATCTGTCTATTATTTTAATAGTTCAGTATTGTATGAAAGATAACAGGTATCTTTATGCATGGCAGTGGTACGAATAGGCCATCACTCATTTTTCGTTTCCACGTTTAAAATGAAAACATCAATTTGAATAGCTTGTATGCATGATTATCATGCAATTGACAGACAATGTTGATATTGGTATCAGTTGACAAGGTATGTTTATAAAAGGCAGTGGCTCGGCCACCCTACTCACTGTACCTTGCACATGTTTAAAAGAAAAAGATGAATATATGAACCTGTGTATTATTTTGAGGTATACACGGTAAAACAATTTTATACAATATATATAGTTGGGGGTCCCTGCTCCATCTCTCTATCAGTTTGGGGGTCCTTGCCCTGAAAAACGTTGAAGACCCCTCATCTAAGGACCTCGGGGTTATGAAGGTAAACTGAATCTCTTTGTGGAAGATGGCTGGCCGCTCTGGTCAGGTAAAGATGTTGACAACAAATATGCCAGTACAAATATATCAAATCATATATATCAGTGATCACCCCTGTCATACTAACAAACTCAAAAGTACCTTAAAGTTTCATCGAATTCTTCTGTAAAACATTTAACGTTCGCATTACTTGTGTCGACTTGGATCACATGTGTTCTGTGTGATGAAGATGTCATTCCTATAAACCTGTCATCTCCTTCTGTCCAGCCCTTCTTCATGGACGTCACACAGAAACATTTCGCTGTGAACAGTTGTGCAACATGCCTGACTCATGTAGCTTTGACGCCGGCGCTGTGATTGACGTGACTCAGACTGCCCTGGGGTCTTTCAATGTTCTTATATACAGTCTATGGGTGAAACATATCACATGCTGTATCTTTTACTTTCCCAACCACTGTTTTAGCCATGTGCTCGTTGAGATACGCTCCGTATGGCAGTCAAGTGGAATATTTTCACATATATTCACATAATGTGTATCTGCGCCATGGTCTGGAGGAGGTCTGATTATCTCGGGGATTCACAGTTCCTTTGTCCCTCCAAAGTCTCTGAAACGTCTTTATATTACACATTCCTTGGCTTGGCCCATCGATCAGCTCAATGATTGGCTGAAATCCAATAAGCTCCTCCTTGGCCTTTGACCTGTTGTTCTGGTCAGACACCCTTCCTTGCAGCCAGCTTTCGTCCATCCCCCGCTCTTAGCACATACCTCACTCACCACTTTCTATGGTCGTGACCTGGAAACGCCCCTGACAGACACTCAATGTATTCAATGACCACACTCCATGGTTTAAAACTTCCATAAGTAAATATTGACATATAATATCCACCACTAGGGTGCTATTAAACATACTAGGAATGCTTTTAAACTTAAATTCCTCACAATGTCGAGTACCAATATACTTATTTATTTAATAGTACCATTACAGTTCAAACGATAACTTTGTTGCTGACATTTTACCATTCAACATTGTGTTTTCCTGGTGCAAACAGAGCAAAGTTCTTTGATGCTTTTATCCAAAGCGACTTACAATTCAGATCCTATTCTATCACACCGTAGGCACAAGTGTCTTGCTCGGGATCGAACCGCCGATCCTCTGACTGGAGGACGGCCTTGCTCTCCACTTAGCCACGGTTGTCCTGAACTGATGTGGTGGGAGTCTGAAGCGGCTGCATGTGTTCCCGACAATGCACCCAACATTGTGGCTGCCAACTCCCCCGGAAACAGGCCCCCGTCTGTTTTGATGGATTTAGCATGGTTGTGCATCTTTGTGCAATTTTGAATGTGTAAAGCATGTTTAAGTTCTCTGCAGCAAGTATTCTCTATGATATGTGCACACAAGTTTAACGTTCAGATGATCCAAGTTGATAGCGTGCACCACCCGTCACAATGATATTGGCCCGAGCAGAGCAAAATAACTCCAAACAGAGTAAAGGAATGGTACACTGATTCCTACTGATAGAGGCATGTCTGGGCTTTTAAAACTGGAAATGTTCTCACACCTCTATTGAAACCAGACAAAGAGGCTATAATATGTGGTGATGAAGTTTCAGGCGGGGGACAAAAGAACAGGTCAGAGAAAACGACCTGAGAGACAGAAAAGGAGAGCGAATGAGAGAGAGAATGAACCAGTTAAGTCATCTTGGGTCCAAAGTAGATTCAACAAATATGTTTGTGTCAGACATTTTCATTTTGGTGGATTAAGGTGGGTACACAAAGTGTTTACATGATTTATCCTTACCATCTTGTTTTTCCCAGATGTGATTTATTTGCATAATATGAGACAGTAATGACATCAGGGCAGGCAACACTGATGTTTACACTGTAAACCAGGTATTGCCATAATACGTTTGCAAAATAACAGCACAGGGAAATGTGCTCTTACAGTAATTACATTCAAACAGAATCCAAAGCACACGATACATACAGTTCTTCGAATGCAAACAAACCTTCTCACACTTATTATGGAGTCGCCTTTTCCAAGTTTAAATCTGAGGGAGAAAGAAGCTCCTGTCATATACGGTAGTCTAATGCGCTTGCGCATATATCGGGGGCTATACGGGAGTTCCGGAAATGCATGTAAAGTGAGACACACGGCGATCCTTAAAACCAGCTGAGCAAACTAAGAAGCCTCGATTGCATTCATGCATTCATTGAGTATTATTTGAGTTTTGGCTGAACTTTTCAATGAACATCTGTGATCACTGGATTAAATGTTGCAAAGCTACGCTAATGGTTAGGCATGTGTTGAGGAGGTTCAAGTATCGGGCTGCAGGTATGCGTGAGGTCAAGGAAGGAGCTCACAGGTAGAACAATGTAAGGTGTGTGTACGTGCGTGTGTTTGAAGGAGAGTGGTGGAAAGTTGATCAGTGAGAAATCCAAAGGCTGAATCACTTGGTGAGAAACAAGGAGGCGTGGTCCAGAGGGTGTGCTCAGGCTTGGCACCGGCCCAATCCAAGTCCATCATGGCTCTATAAGAGGAGCCCGTTCCTCCCAGCTTCACAGCTACTCAGGAAACACTACCGTACCTGTCTTCTCACAGTCTTATCAGCCTTTTTGCAAGAAAACATGGGCAGACAGAAGGTGTATTTGGACAAACTGTCCCGCTTCTTCCAGATCCGTAACGTGCTGCTTCGCCAGGCCCTGGCAGAGTGTCTTGGCACTCTCATCCTTGTGGTAAGTGCATGAGTGTACAAGTGTGTTAATATGCATGGAACTTATGTCGCATCATCTCATGCTGAAATAGATCGTTGTTTTTTTGTCTTTTTTTCCTAAAGCTTCCACGCTTTAGATGAAGAGTTTAAAATGGTCATACTGTTAAATATATTGCATGTTGTTAATAGTTGAACTCTGTCCCCTCTCACAGCGTTTACTTTTTCTCGAAGTACCCTCATATTCAATTTTCTTGTGATCAATTACACTCTATATGACAGCATTTGTATTCTATCATTTTTTGTTGTTGCTGTGTTTGAGAAGTGATTGCAGAAACTGCTTGTCATTTATAAACCATTCATGGGCTTGAAAGCGAGCAAAAGGACACTGTTTGTGTTTGACAAAGAGTGTGAATGTAGAGTTACTGAGTTCACAACAAACAGGTAAGTGACATCATGCTCTGTGGACAAAGCCATATATATATTTGCTTGGAAGGTGGGATCCAGGATCACGGGCATTAGACTAGATCGCAAGAGAAACAGACACTTCTTTTGTTCCTTGAGTAAAATAGATCCAGATGCTGTCCTGATGTACCAACAATGCCTACAGTACTGTAATAAGTATTTTATCTTACCCGTGTCTTGGCAGAAACTTGGCATTTGGATTTAAATTTGTTTTAACATTTTTTTTAAATACTAGTCCAACAACCAGTTTAGTGGGTTAAAGGCTCCTGTAACGGTTTAACATTCCCAGTGCTTTAGTGACTCATTTTCAGTGATTAATAAAGGCGTAGAAGCAGATTACTTTTGTTTGAAAAGAACATTTTATTCTGATGCATAATCCAAGTCAATGTAAAAAAAAACAAAAGAAGAAAGAAATGACTGCTACTTACAAAAGAGCCGAGGATTGAAAATATTTCACAGTTGTCAGAGGATTCAGCATCGGGTATAACTGCTGATGGGACAGAAAGGTGCGGCGGCTGATTATTTGGTGACACATGGCGATGGCAGCACTGGGAGAGTCTGTGGCAGAACAATAGGCATCACATCACTGACATGACTGACGTAGTTTTTCTTCCTCTGTCACAAAATACAGAAGTCTCTCTTGCTTTGTCACTCTCCAGGTATCAGCCTGTCAATGCATTTTATCCTAGTGACAAACTAAACATGTCAAATTTATTATACGTGATTGGCTAAAAGTGTATGATGGCCTGGAGGGATAGATGACGTGAGGGTGTGTGGAATTCTTTGTATTGTGTTTGCATGTGTACCTAGCTCCTATAGCAACCTGTTAGGATCTATAAACAGGATATTTCATGCTGAAGAAAATTACTTATATTCTTTTATAGTGTGTTTGGATGTCTGCTGTTCACATTCAAAGTGGACAAAGTGGAATGTATAGTATCTGATACGGATCAGTCAGTCCTTGAGGGTCACCTGCAGGCAGCGAATGTCTTTGGTTATCCTCCTGTAACTGTTTTGTTAAACCCTCATTGCACTCTCACAACGGCACACTTCATTTTCCACTTCAAAACACTGTGCCCTGCTCTGAGTAGCCTTAGGGGGGCTTCTGAGGCTCTTCATCCTGAATTTGAAAACTTCACACAGGTAGTGATTTAGAGACTGGTTCCAGGCCAGCATATTCGTATGCATTCAGCTCCTAAACAATAGCCACATGTGTGTTTCACTTCTGTGTTTTTTTATTTTTATAAGCTCCCCTACTGTGCTAAAAGCTGGTAGTAGCTGCATGGATGCCTAACCTGCTGAATCAGCCAATTGAATGTTGGTTGAGGAGGTGTTGTGGGGCTAGTTCACTAACTTTAACATAATGACAGCAACATACCAAGTGGCTGGAAGTCTTCAACAGAGTGAACACGCAGTCACTGGTGAATATCAGCACGTCGGAGTTATTGCTCCCAGATTCAGTGTCAGATTGAAATGAGACCTTTGTGGTCTCGCTTTTTTCTCTTTCAAGGGTCTTTTTATTGATTCTCAATAACGAATAAAACGGTGACTGTACACAACACATCCATCTGCTAAAACAATGAAAAGCACGCATACAACCACATATATTCTAAGATATGGGTAATAAAGTTAAAATTACAGATAAAAGAACAGAAAAAATATCTATAATATACCTTATTAGTAACAGAAATAGTAAGTAGAGAAATAATGGACACAGAAAATGTGTATATATAGGAAAAGAAAAATGAATGAATAAATCAAATCAAATAAATATATTATGAAGGGGCATCACACTTTGCAAAATTGACTGTCCGTTCCCCAGTTAGTGGTTAATGGGGTCTTCTCTAGACATAATGTCTTTAATCGAGCTTGAGTGGGAAAGAGGGGTGGATTCCTTCCACTTAAGTAATGGGGGTTTTATGTCGAATTTTTCCAGTCACGGCTGGCTTCATCAGGAGTGGAAAAGAGTTTAGACTGAGCCCACTGATGATGAACTCCTCTCAGGCGCCAGTCCCTCTGAGTGTGGTTCCCCCAAGCTAACCTCAACATCTGAGTCCTGCGGTCTACAGCTGAAAAGCATCCTCATCAGGAGGCTTTAAAGAGCAGCAGTCTATGCATGGACCACACATGTTCCTAAACCCAACACATACAAAGAGGAAATGGACACACACACACACACATAATGACACAGGATGCAGAATAAACTGTATGGCACCTGCTTGGCAGTATAGCTCCTACATTTAAAGGCAACACGTTCTGTAAATCCTTCTTCTTTTGACAGAATCAGTCATGTGCCCGTGATCACATATTTTCATCTACACCCTCATCCAATAAGGAATCCGATTTTCTTTTGTTATGTGCACAAAATGTAGTTGAGACCCCGTGTAAACTTGCATTCATTCTCTCTCTTCAGATGTTCGGTTGCGGTGCTGTGGCCCAGCTGGTGTTGAGTGGTGGTTCCCATGGCATGTTCCTCACAGTCAACTTTGCCTTCGGCTTCGCTGCCATGTTAGGCATCCTGGTCTGTGGCCAGATATCAGGTACACAACGTTTCTCAGACAAATTCAATATGCAGGAGCACATTTTCACCAGCTTTGTACCTTGTGTTAAGTACATCTGGAGTCTGAGTGTATATTTCGTTGATGTTGTTTCACTTCATGGTCGATAATATGTACTGACATACTGTCACCATGTACATTTACAGGTGGCCATCTGAACCCTGCAGTGACCTTTGCCCTATGCCTGCTCGGAAGAGAGCACTGGAGGAAGTTCCCCGTGTACTTCCTCTTTCAGACAATCGGTGGTTTCTTTGGTGCTGCTATCATTTTCGGCATGTACTACGGTAAGGGATGACTCCAGATGTGGAGCCACATGTCAAAAATGTATTTTATTACAACCATATGTGAACAGATTTGTGTTTTAGTGCTTCGCACAGTCTACATGTGTTATTTAGACAACCTATCTAAACAAGAAAATATTTCATGCAATATTTTGTTGCTTGTATCCCTTTAGATGCCCTGTGGGACTTTCCTGGAGCTTTCAATGTGACTGGGCCTAATGCCACAGCTGGCATTTTTGCTACGTACCCTGGAAAACATCTCACTATTGTCAATGGATTCTTTGACCAGGTACCCCTTTGAAATGAAAACAGCTGTCATACTCTAAAACATTTTAAAATATAGGTGATACAACTCAGGTGTCCAACTCACGATCATCTCGTACATGTACCTCTCTCCAACACAGATCATTGGCACAGCAGCGCTGATTGTGTGTATTCTGGCTATTATGGATCCATTCAACAACCCCATCCCCCAAGGACTGGAAGCCTTTACTGTGGGATTTGTGGTTCTGGTCATTGGATTGTCTATGGGCTTTAACTCTGGCTATGCTGTCAATCCTGCCAGAGACCTCGGACCACGTCTTTTCACCGCTATTGCTGGGTGGGGCGTTGAAGTTTTCACGTAAGTGCAGAGATTTTAAAGTATTTTCTGCATCCACTGTTTATCTCTATGTGAACACTCTCAGTACTCCCTGTCCTTGTCCCCTTCAGACAAAGAAGAAAACTCAACTCTTTTTTTTGTCACTCCTCAGGGTTAGAAAAGGCTGGTTCCTGGTGCCTGTTTTTGCCCCATTCCTTGGCACCATCGTCGGTGTGATCATCTACCAGTTGATGGTTGGCTTCCATGTGGAGGGAGAAGTGCGTGACCACAAAGGCCTCGAGGAGGAGAATGTCCAACTCACCGACGTCGCCACTAATGACAAAACCAATGACAAAACCAAAACCGTGCACTGATTGTGTTCGAGAGCTACACACTCTTAACACTTGCACATTCTGTAAATACCGACACATTTCAGCATTTTTCCTTCCAGCCATGCCATAACTGGTATTTTGTTTTCACAAACTATCTTCACAGCTGTTGGGTTATCTCTCAAATTAGCTGTGTGTTTGTGAATAAAGCCCCCTCTCTTAACATTATCATGTATTATATTATAGAGAATGAGTGTGTGTGTAGAGTGGAGAAACACAACTTCAGAAACACAGAATTACATTAATTCTTTTAGGAGATGAACATTTGGATCTTCTAGTCTATAGCACTCCAGATTGAACAGTATTGTATGCTTCATACTAATGTAGTTTTATAGAAGTTTTCACATTGTAGATATATATATATTTAGACAGACGTGTGTTCACAATAACCAATTTATTTGCATTTCCTCCGTCCACAACGTTTCACTTTCACTATTAACATTTGAGTTCAGGAAAATTATCAGGGAACTGGGAAATACAAATTTCAATCTTCAACTTAAAAATGTACACATTGAAATATACTGTACATTTTAAGTGAAGTGATGCTATCCATGTCGACTACGTCGACTCTGTTGTTTAGAGCTGACGCATGGTGACGCTAAATCCTTCCCACAACATTCTTCACTTCATCACGGCGATCTAAAAGCAGCCATAATAAAGCTGCTGACTTTTTATATACGCTGACTTTGCCCTGTTTACGTCCAAACCAGCAACTCTTAAAGAAACTTCCAATTATTTTGATATGTCATCAGCTAGCAAACTTGATCATTTGGCCTTTATATGAACTCAATGTTACTAGAGGAATCATTGTAGCCTTCTAATTTGATGCCTTAAAATATCAATGTGTTAACAAGTGACTATATTAACTATCTGTCTTTAAATTGTTATGTAGTTTATGCCTATTGTAGTGTTGTGTATGACTCCTTGGTTGGGTGCTAAACTGGACTGTTAGCCTCTTAGAAAGTATGTAGGTTGAGGTGAAATGATTTCGTACTGATACAATAAAGTTCTCTTTTTGATTGTTGCATGAATGTGGCTCCTGTTACGTTCTTGTTACACTTTAGTAGAGTTTGTCACTAATACTTTTCTTTCTGGGAGGGGGTGGCATGTAATCAGATTACACCAGGGCACCAGGGACAACATCAGGTCAAATGGGGTAGGGTGAGCAACATGTGGGCAACTTCTCTTCTCAGCAGATTGAAAAAAATATTTTCATTCCATTTAGTGTTGGAATAGAAAAGAAAAGTACTTCATTCATCCCCAAGGGGAAATTTGTCTGTGGCAGCAGCAAACAGGGTTACACAATAAAATAAAATATTGGGTATGGAAAATGCACACTATATAAAATAACAGAGCAGGACCTATTCAATTTAAGAAAACAAAGTAATAAAAATGCACAGTGTATATACACTGAATAGAATTGTATTAAGTTAACTAAGTAGGAAAAATAAACAAAACAGTAGTGCACAACAGCAGCAACAACAGTGTATCAGTGTTACAGTCTTGTGTTTGACTTGGCCAGAGGTGATTTATTATACAGTGATATGACAGCGGGCAGGAACGTTCTCCTGTATCTGTCCTTGTGACAGCGGAGCTGAATCAGTCTGTTGGAGAAAGTGCTCCGCTGTCCCTGCAGGAGGTGGTGGTCCGGGTTATCCAGTATGGATAATAGTTTCTTCAGTGTCCTCTCCACCACCTCTTCCAGATTGTCTTGTTTGCAGCCAATGATGGAGCAGGCCTTCTTAACCAGTTTGTTAAGTCTGTTGGAGTCTCCGGCTCCAATGCTGCTCCCCAGCAGACTACGTGTTAATTACTCTTTTTAGAATAATGTGCATTTACAAGAGAACAGAGTTAAGAGAATGAACCAGCCGTGTCCACAGTTAAGGGCTAAGCAGAAAACAAGACCACAGCCATCGCTCCGTTCACTCAGCTGTGTCTTTGATAATGATGTCATGTTCCCAAAAGGAGACCTCCTTCATTATGCAGTGCAAAGCAGTATTTTGAACTGCCATTTAAAGGCCTCGGTTTATTTCCAAGCATACCTCAGTACCCACAGACCACAACTGGGCCACCGTCCTTCAGTGCATACTGTATATCAAATCAAATGAGCTCTGGTCTTCTATGCCATGGGGTTCATTTTGATAGAAACTCCTGCCAACATTCCATTTATCAACAGAACATGGAAGCTACATGTGTGGGGCTGGATCTCACCCCAGAGCGAGAAGGCCAGAGCGCATGGCCAGCTGCTGTTTCCAGTGGACACCCTGCAATAATAACTCTACCAAAACTGGTTTACAATTAAAAGGAATTTAATCCCACTGATGCAAGTACAATTATACAGTGAAGTACACTATTTCTATGAAATAACATCTTATCTCACCCGGTGCAAAAAACTCTTCCAGCTCCTCAGGACACATCCGTTCCCTGGGGCCATAACTAACGAAGAGAAAAAGACTTTTCTAGATCCCGCCCTCATATCCGTTCGAAACTCCGCCCCTTCCGTCTATCCCAATTCCTATTGGCTAACTCCCAGGTGTACTTCTGTAATCGCCTGTCTCCATGACTCTCTGTCCCTGGATTCTTAACACATTCAATGACTGTCTGTTATGGCTTAATCCCTCTACGATAATCATTCCATATAATAGATAAGACTTTGCAACTTTGGCAAAAGCAACATCTTCTAGCTACTAATCCTAAAACACCTTATGCTTATCTTAATTATGCATTTCCAAAACACTTATGATTATGACTAATTATGAATTCTTAAATATGAATCATTAAACACTTTTATTATAACTTCTAAACACACAGTTCTACACTCAAATGTCCTACACATGTAAATGTGAATTTGAGGAGAATCACACAAAGGACAATTGTGTTCTTGCAGAGTTTGGATTCTGGCAAGCTGTTAAAGCTGTATGTGTCTCTGCGCTGCACCTTTTCCCTCTGTAGGAGCTCTGCTCAGGTGTGCTGCATTGCTCAACGAGGTGCACCTGGCCTGGGCAGGAAGTGCTTAAAAGCTCTTGTGCCAGCTCCAGAAGAGAGAGGCTCTGGTGTGGGGACTTCTGGTCTTGCTGCCGCTCAACCTAGGCGTTTGTATTGCCTTGTTTGTATGTTTTCATGTTAATAAAACCCATGGATTTGATTGTTCTTAAGGTGGTTTACTGGGGTTGATTTGGGTCAGTGGTGAAGTGTTGTTCGCCCCAAAAGTGTTGCCCAAGGGTGTGATGTAACCAATGTTGTTTTTATATGTAAAATAAATGGTCAGAGAGAGAAAAGGAGAGTGAGTGAGCAATTTCACAAGTTACAAAACTACAAGCCTGAATCAAGAATGCAATATTCTATCGTTTTCTAAGCCTATATGCCGTACCAAGTAGTTCAAAGTGTTGATGTGTCATAATGTTACCATTCAAATTATTATTAATACCTTGCAGTACTGTTTCACATTTGTCACAGTATACTTCACGTTATGATCCGACTAAGCACATACCTGTTTTCCTCCACTTGTCTGAATGCTGCTCAATAAAACAGTTTCACAGCATTATCCAGAAGGCTCCCGCTGCTCTCATGTTTCGCGATCCTCTCAAATCTTTATAACCCGTATTCGACCAACTTGTGCTTATATAATCCACTTTCATTAATTTTCTCAAGTTCACTGGCGGCCGTGAAGAAAGTCTCCCTTCTCCCTGCCGAGCAGTCATACCCCACCTGACCCCAGCAACCACTTGGTGTAACCAATCATCCCATGAAGGCTTTGTGTAAAAATAAAAACGTTCCCTTCTTCCCAAAACCAAATGCTTTCATGCTAAACCTCAATATAGTATCTCACATACCAAGTATATTCCTTTTCATAGGATCTAGTTCTGGGTATACCGGTCAAATCTCCATCATATCCCCTGGGCCAGCTTGTTCATGACAGAGTCTCAAAGTATTTGCACCTGGATATATTTCAGCATTGAGTAAACCACTTTCACAGAAACAATAAGCTGGTAAATGCGTGGGAAAAGTCTGCAGTCTTCTCGCTTTTATTACTGAAATGCAAAGAAAGAACGAAAGACAGAAAGGAAGAAAAGAAAGTAGAAGAGGTGAATTGCTCTGGTAAGTTCTAACAACTTTCCCTATATTTCACAGTGCACTAAAATGCATCTCACACAGTTGTATGGAGTGTCTGGTTCAGGTTGGTAACATTAATGGCCTGTTTTGTTATACATAGTGTGGCAGCCGGAGGGGCAACCTCAGAGGAGAAGTGGTAGAGGGACGATATTGCCGGACATGGAGGCGGAGCCCCATGTCAGGGAGTGGAAAAGAGCGCCAAACCACCATCAGCCCAAACAAGCAACACCTGAGGAGGAGAGCCGAGGGAGCGACCACACCCTATCGGAGGAGGAGGAGGGGACTATAAAAGGGCCCCGGACACAGGAAACTAGGAGAGAGTAGGAGTGGAAAGAGACGGAGACACAGCAAACGCATTGGAGACAACTGGCTTACCCCTTGATCACCCTGGAACGTCTGACTACCCGCCCGGCTCCCGACCCCTGCCTGTACGACTACCCTGCTCCTGCCCGCGCCCTGGACCGTATGAGGAATACCCGTTGTGCACCGAACCGTGGAAGTGAACCCCGACCATCCCTCTGGAAAGCGGACAGTGTATTGTTGAGTGTCTATCCTACCTCTATCCACTCTCTATCTTCAGTAAAAACCTCACTTGCACCATTTATCTACCGACTGGTTGTGTTTATTGGTCCGTGTTGTCGTGAAACCCCCTTGCCACCCCGGGGGCTGTCACAATTTGGTGGAGAATGTGGGCACCTTCCGGTTCTGGCAACACTGACCGATAGACCGACCAACCCAGTAAGCATGGCCACCCCGGTGCCATTTCAAGAGCTGCTAGCGGGGCTAATCGCTAGCAACCAGGAAACCCAAAAACGCCACGAACAAGCCATGCAAGTACAAATGCAAATCCTCCAAGCACAGCAGCAACAACAATACCAACAGCAAGTACACATGGAGCAGTATATGGCGGTACAAACCGAACGCGCGGAGGCGATGCAAAGTGACATCAAGGGCATGTTACAGACACAACAGGAGCAACGTACCGTGGAGAAAGCCAACCCAGCGCGCTTCCTTCTCAAGCAGACGGCAGCTGACGATGTGGAAATATTTTTTCAGATATTCCAGACAACGGCACTCCGGGAAAAATGGCCAGAAGAGCACTGGGCTGAGTTGATAGCCCCCTTTTTGATCAACGAAACGCAAGTAACGTATCAGGACTTAGAGCGCGCTGGAAAAGTTGACTTCCGGGTGTTGAAAGCGGAAGCGTTACAGCGATGCGGGGTCACGCTGGTACTAAAGGCACAACGATTTCATGAATGGACATATGACACCTCCCTTTCTCCGCGAGCCCAGATGCATGAGATCAAGAGGATTACGACGGCCTGGCTGCACGCAGAGCCCACCGAGGTGTCGCCCACCGATCGTGTCGTCATGGACAAATTCCTCAGATCCCTCCCGTATGAGGCAAAAAAATTGGCCGGCCAGAGAAACCCCCGCAACCTCGAGGAACTGGTAGAGATCATGGAGGGTTACCACGCAGCACAAGCGTTAGTGCGTGGGGGAAGAAACCCGAAAGTGGAGGGGTCCACCCGCAAAGAAAAGATGAGAACGGAGGAAACTACCTATGTGTCTCCCTCCTTTCCCCCAGGCTTTCCCCGACGTCGGCCGGCGGGTGGACCGGAAGAGAGGAGGTGCTACCACTGCGGCGAGATCGGGCACATCGCATGGGAATGTCCTCACCGCCAGGACGCACCCATGACCACGGCCAGTGAGGGGAGTCGCCCATGCGGACTGATTACCGGATGCTGGGCCACTCACGAGGACCTCATGCCCCTCACCCCGGTCAAAGTAAACGGCCGCGACGCCTCCGCGATGGTGGATTCCGGGAGCGCGATTACCTTGGTGAGACCTACGTTTGCTCAGTACCCGCTCCTAACCGGCACCCGAGCGGTCACGTGCATCCATGGGGAGACCCGCGAATACCCCACCACCGCCCTCGAAATATACACGACGAGGGGTAGATACGTCGGCACTGCAGGAGTAGTGGAAGGACTCCCCGTAGAGGTGCTGGTCGGCCGAGACCTGCCCGTGTTCCAGGAGCTGTGGCGCAGCCTGGTGGTGAAACCAGGTACGACCCCTCACCGAAAGTCCAAGAAGAAAGCCATCTGTGGGCTGGGGGAGGAGATCTCCACCGATCCCCTATCGGAAGGAGTCGCCAGTGCCGTGGCCCGGGCGTTGGTGGAGGCCACCCAACCCAACCCCGAGGACGTATATGCCACAGCCGTCGAGAACGACGGACCCTCCAGCCCCAGTGAGCCCGAAGGAGAGGCGCCACCCATCCCCGAGGAGGCAGATACCCCCTCCCTCGAAGAAGAGGAGCTGGCCGGGCTGTTCCCCCAGGACCCGGAGGAGCCCATCTTACCCGGGCCCCTCACAGGGAGGTTTGGGACGGCCCAGTTGGAGGACCCCAACCTAGCCCACGCCCTTCGGCAGGTGGCCGCCGTAGACGGACGACCACTGGACGGGGTAAGAGACCTCCCTCCCACACATTTCTCCATTTATAACGGGCTCCTCTACCAGGTAGTAATAAAGGACGGGGCCCCCCTCAGGTTGTTACTGGTACCACGTCCTTTCATACCCTCTGTCCTCCAGTTAGCCCACTCCCATATCTTAGGTGCCCATCTAGGAGTGGAGAAAACCCTGGAAAGGGTGAGGGCCAGGTTCCACTGGCCCGGAATAAAAAAAGCCGTGGAGGATTACTGCCGGAGCTGCCCCGAATGTCAACAAGTGGCCCCACAACCCCATCACAGAAACCCGCTGGTGCCCCTGCCGATCATCACCGTCCCCTTCAGCAGGATCGGGATGGACCTAGTGGGGCCCCTACCCAAGACCAACCGGGGACACAGGTACATCCTGGTGATAGTGGATTACGCCACCCGGTATCCCGAAGCCATTCCCCTACGCTCTATGGCCACCAAGGGCATTGCAAGGGAGCTGGTGATGTTGTTTTCCAGGGTCGGAATACCGGAGGAGATTCTCACCGACCAAGGAACCCCGTTCATGTCTAGGATCATGAAGGATCTGTGTGGCATGCTGAAGGTGACCCAACTGAGGACGTCGGTGTATCACCCCCAAACGGACGGACTAGTAGAACGATTCAACCAGACACTGAAGAAAATGTTGAAAAAAACCATGGACCAGGACGGGAAGAATTGGGACCAACTGCTACCCTTCCTGATGTTCTCCATCAGAGAGGTGCCCCAGGCATCTACCGGATTCTCGCCCTTCGAGCTCCTGTACGGTCGACGACCCCGGGGGCTACTCGACCTGGCCAAAGAAGCCTGGGAACACCAACCCTCCCCCTACCGCACCATGGTGGACCACGTCGAGGAGATGAGGGTGAGGATGGCATCCCTCTGGCCCATCGTCCGAGAACACATGGCCGAGGCACAGGCGGCCCAAGCCCGCGTGTACAACCGGGGAACCCAACCCCGAGTGTTTAACCCAGGGGATCGGGTGTTGGTCCTGGTACCCACGGCGGAATGTAAGTTTCTAGCCCGATGGAGGGGGCCGTATGAAGTAATGGAGAAATTGGGGCCGGTAAACTACCGAGTCCGGCAACCAGGTCGGAGGCACCCGACGAAGGTTTATCATGTGAACCTGCTCAAGAAATGGGTGCGTAGGGATGCCATGCTCTGTTTCTCTCTCTCTACCCTCCCAGGAAAAACGGAGCCAGTCGAGGTACCCGTGGGAGAAGAGTTGACCCCCCGGCAGAAGCAGGACGTCCGGGAAATGGTGGATCGGTTCCGGGACGTGTTCTCCCCGGACCCCGGATACACCACACTGGTGCAACACCGGATAATCACCGAGCCCGGGAAGAAGGTGAAGCTAAGGCCGTACCGCATCCCCGAAGCCCGCCGGGGGGCGATAGAGAGGGAGGTACAGAGTATGCTGGAGGCCGACATCATCGAACCCTCGACGAGCGAGTGGTGCAGCCCTATAGTGTTGGTTCCGAAACCCGATGGCTCGGTCAGGTTCTGCAATGACTTTAGGCAGCTCAACGCCATCTCAAAATTCGATGCCTACCCGATGCCCCGGGTGGACGAGATGATAGAGCGCATCGGGAGGGCCAGATACATCACCACCCTCGACTTGACTAAAGGCTACTGGCAAGTGGCAGTAGCCCCCGAAGACAGGGAAAAAACGGCCTTCACTACGCCCATGGGACTGTACCACTATAAGAGGCTGCCGTTCGGTCTCCACGGAGCCCCCCCCACGTACCAGAGACTGATGGACCAGGTACTACGTCCCCATCGAGAATACGCGGCAGCCTATCTGGACGACATCGTCGTGCACGGGGAGGAATGGGGGGCTCACCTCCAAAGACTGGAAGCCGTCCTGAAAGCTCTGCGAGGGGCGGGGCTGACAGCCAACCCCAAGAAATGTCGCCTCGGCCTCCGGGAAGCTGACTACCTGGGGTACACCATCGGCCGCGGCTGCGTCAAGCCCCAGGTAGGGAAAGTCGAGGCGATCCGGGAATGGCCCCGCCCCCGCACAAAGAAACAGGTACGAGCATTCATTGGGCTAGCTAGCTACTATCGACGGTTTGTTCCCCAGTTCTCTGCTCTTGCAGCCCCCCTGACGGACCTAACAAAAAACCGGCTGCCAGATCGGATCGTATGGACGGCAGAGACCGAGGACGCCTTCGAGAAGCTGAAGGAAGTACTCTGTTCTGAACCAGTGCTGGTGACCCCGGACTTTACGCAACCATTGGTGGTACAGACAGATGCCTCCGAGACCGGGGTGGGTGCCGTCCTGTCCCAGCTGAGGGATGGAGAGGAGCACCCGATCACATACGTAAGCAGAAAATTATTACCGAGAGAAACGAGATACGCCACGGTCGAGAAGGAGTGTTTGGCCATCAAATGGGCTCTGGGGGAGTTGAAATATTATCTGCTGGGACGACACTTTACCCTGGTCACGGACCACGCCCCCCTGGTATGGATGTCCCGTTCAAAAGACAATAACGCCCGGGTCACACGCTGGTTTTTATCCCTTCAACCATATGCTTTCTCTGTTGTCCACAGATCCGGGGCCGCTCATGGAAACGCGGACGCCCTGTCTAGACGGGACGCCCTAGGTTCCTGGAGCAGTCCTCCCCCCAGGTCGGATTTAAGGGGGGGGGTATGTGGCAGCCGGAGGGGCAACCTCAGAGGAGAAGTGGTAGAGGGACGATATTGCCGGACATGGAGGCGGAGCCCCATGTCAGGGAGTGGAAAAGAGCGCCAAACCACCATCAGCCCAAACAAGCAACACCTGAGGAGGAGAGCCGAGGGAGCGACCACACCCTATCGGAGGAGGAGGAGGGGACTATAAAAGGGCCCCGGACACAGGAAACTAGGAGAGAGTAGGAGTGGAAAGAGACGGAGACACAGCAAACGCATTGGAGACAACTGGCTTACCCCTTGATCACCCTGGAACGTCTGACTACCCGCCCGGCTCCCGACCCCTGCCTGTACGACTACCCTGCTCCTGCCCGCGCCCTGGACCGTATGAGGAATACCCGTTGTGCACCGAACCGTGGAAGTGAACCCCGACCATCCCTCTGGAAAGCGGACAGTGTATTGTTGAGTGTCTATCCTACCTCTATCCACTCTCTATCTTCAGTAAAAACCTCACTTGCACCATTTATCTACCGACTGGTTGTGTTTATTGGTCCGTGTTGTCGTGAAACCCCCTTGCCACCCCGGGGGCTGTCACAATTGTAACGCCTGAGGGAAGAGCTCTTAACATGTGCCGGCCATGTGTGATAACAGCAGCTGGAGTTATCCAAATAACAAACAGCTACATCAACACATTCAATACACATGTAACGACCCAACTCATTGAGCCTTCCTGACCACTGAAAATCTTGTTTTTGCAGTTGCAACAGTCGGTGCTAAAAAAAACAAGAGAGAGCGCGAGAGCGCGAGAGAGAGAGAAAAAAAAGCAATTTCACAAGTTACAAAATGACAAGCTAGTTCAACTGTTGATGCATCAATTCCAAGCTAGTGTGTGCGCCGACAGATAGCCAATCAAATTTGAAATGACGCAATAAAGGGGCTACGGGCTGTCAGCCCCACTAGACATCACATTTGCGTGATCTACATTCAATACAGACGCACTCTCAGCATGCGTATTCAGACTTTCCCACAAACAATACACATTGCATTGTGAGAGAGGGGCTAGCCCCACAGCCCGCGGCCGCTGTATGCCACACAGGCCACCGTACTGTGGACACCACAAACCAGGAGAACGCAGTCTGAAGCAGCAACATACTGGGTAACATGATGGCAACATTAAATCCCAACACAAATGATATGCACTTTAGGAAGATGCTATATTCATAGATATTACATAATAGCAGAAAGTAAGCTTTGAGAATTCATAATAACATAATATGTATGCACAGTTCACTCTGACTGCCCCTAATGACCAGTCGCCACTTGTCGTAGGATAAGCCAGTATGAATCATCCCATGAAGGCTTTGTGGGAAGAAAGAAAAATCCCTTTCTTTCCAAAACAGAACATATTCCTTTTCATAGGAGCTGGTGCTGGGTATACCTGTAAAATCACCATCTGTGCCAGCTTGCTCATGCCAGAGTGTCATCAAAGTCTTTGCACCTGGCTATGTTTCAGCATTGCATAACACACTTTCACAGAGAAAACAAGCTGATGTGGAAACATCAGCAGTCTTCTCCCTTTCAAAACTGATACATATAGAAAGAACAAAAGACGCAAAGAAAAGAGGTGAATTGCTCTGGTAAGTTCTCACAACTTTCACCCTATAGTTCACAGAGCAGTAAAATGTATCTCACACAGTTGTATGGAGTGTCTGGTTCAGGCTGGTAACACCTGAGGGAAGAGCTCGTACCATGTGCGTGTGTGAAAACAGCAGCTTTTACTGTGAAGCTGCAGTGAATCCAAATAACAGAAGGCTCAACATCAGCATATTTAATACACCGACTTTGAATAACTTGGGGATTCCTATCCATTTACAATCATTCTTGGAAAATTCAACAGAGTGGATCCAAGAGCAGTGAACAAACCACACATACAGTAATATCAATAACATTACAGCCACTTCATTAAATACTCTGTCACACACGTTGAGCAATACTTGTTTGAACTGCATGGTCCAGATACACATATAATACAACAAGCTGATATGGACAGCAGAGGTATCTGAAAATGGAAATCATATGGAGCATGCAACAGCTCAGACCTTTGACAGTCAACACAATGACATATACACACACACACTCACACACATGCACAAAAAAGGTACAGACAATGTATTATTCAATGTGTATTTTGTGGAAAGGAGGTAGGCACCTCCATCTCTTTATGCAGATGTTCATTCTAACGACCCAACTCACTGAGCCATATTTTGTTTTTGCTGCTGAAAAACCAAGTAAAAACACATCTCTGACAGGAATCTTTTTTTTTTTACAACACACCTCTTTTTCATACAGGTGTCTCTACCACTGTCTTCTGGCTCACCTGCAAGCAGACACACCTGTGCAAGCCTATACGTATTTGGATAGCGATACAGTTACTAATAGTTTTGGCTCCAGCACACTGGATTAGAAATGACATTGACAATGTGGTTAAAGTGCTGACTTTCATCTGTAAAGGTGCTTCAGGGTGATCACATGAGCCACATTAGATAACCACAGGTTGGGCGTACGATCCCAACACTATTCACCCAACACAAGAATTATAAAGCTGAAATCAGCACTTTACCTTCATAAGCAGTGTTGTATTTCATATCCTGTGCGGGAGTACCGACCCAAAACATGAAAGAAAACATTCACACCCAAATATAAACTGCATTGTTATCTGTGTGGCAGGTCTACAACAAAACATAAGTAAAAAGTAAACCTAATGTTCTTGCGATGTAGTTTACACACAGTTCAATGCCAATTATTTTGGAAGCTAAAGGATTTGTTTGCAACAAAAAAAAGAGAAAGAAAACAACATCAGGCATGTGTATGTGGTTTAGAAGGGTGTGGGGTGCCATGCCATTTTAGGGTGCTGTGTTTTGTTCATTAAACTTTGTGCCCTCTCATTAGGATAAACACTACCAGCAGGGCAGACGGGGTGTCAGCTCTAGGTTTGGTGCACAAACATGTCCATTAAAAGCACATATACGCAGGTTTACATGGACATTATTTCCTTCTGGCTGTGTTTTGTCCAAACACATATCTGCTCATTATTGTTAAAATGAAGGAGAGATTAAATTTACCTACCCAACTACAACACCTCGGCCTCTCCCAAAAAACAGTAAAACAGCCTTTGGTTCTCCGTTGTAAACAGACTCCTCCTGCTGGGAAGTTTCCGTGCCACAGGGAAGGCCATGTTCTCTAGAAGCCTCATCACCGTCAACATCAAAACATTTCTGTGATTACTGAATCCCGACAGACTGTCTGAAGTAATTACTATAAATGG
The DNA here is from genome assembly GCF_949748355.1 of Melanostigma gelatinosum. Taxonomy (NCBI): domain Eukaryota; kingdom Metazoa; phylum Chordata; class Actinopteri; order Perciformes; family Zoarcidae; genus Melanostigma; species Melanostigma gelatinosum. Next base: position 14,195,558 of record NC_136639.1, on the reverse strand, counting down.
TGCTGTAGTCAGCAACCATTCCCTTTCTCCCTCACACATTAAACTATGGAGGAGGGCTGCCTGATGTACACTAAACATTGAAAAACATACGCTTCAGATGATACATCATGTCACTATGTAGTCATAAAAAGCACAAGCCAATTGCATATACCATTTATATATCCCATTTTATTAGCTATTTCACATTGTAAAATACTTTTTAGTAAAAAAAACCCCAACATTTACCTCAAATGAATGGTCCACCAGGTTGACACATACAAACACAAACGGTCAACGATAGTTGACAAAAGAATCTCCAGTCAAAAGCTGGTTCTGCAGCTTTCAACCTCATCATCTTCACAGTGAACACAGACTGATGGAAAGGTTTAAACATCTTTAGGTCCATGTCAACTGTGCAAACTTCATCTGCTGATGAAGAATGTGTGGCGAGGTTAAAAAGCTCAAGTGGACCTTGAGTGGAGATTGTTTTTCGTCAACTGCTGTTTCCAAGGCTGAGAATGAACTGTCAAGCTCAAATCAATGTTATAAGCAAGGTCTCTTTTCACAATTCAAATGAATAAATGTTTATGTAACAGTACTGAATTATACTGTGTCAGACTTTTGAAATTTGCTACGTGCACAGATTTCCTTCTGAAACATCTTACATCTAACAGTGTTGCTTGCAACACACCACCACAAAGTTGCGAAACATCTGTACCGTACTTTCCGGACTATAGAGCGCACCGGGATATAGGCCGCGCCAGCTGAGTTAAAAAAAGAAAAGAAAAAAGAATGTGTACACAGATAAGCCGCACTGGTCTATAAGCCGCAGGTGTCCCCGTTGAACAGCAAGATGCTTTTAACAGTACTAAAGTTGTCTTCTTCTATGAACATCATAACATGTTGCTAGCTTCTAAGATAATTTTAACATTACGGCCAATGGGGAAATGCTAACCGCGATTAGCATTCACAAATATATAATATATCTTTGTACATCTTTTCATGCAGACATACTTGCATTACAGACTAAGGTCTCTCACGGCTACCAAACGCAAAGCAATGAGTCAATAACTGTTGTTGCTCATAGCTCTGAATAGCTGTTGTGCTAGCAGCAACTGGCTAAGCCAGTTAGCCATAAATGCTATTCAGAGCTATGAGCAGAGAAGATCAGCTTTTTCTGAAGTCTGCCAGTGGATCCTAACAGCGCGGAACAGTGTGAAAGAATCCATCATCACCAATGGGTTCTGAAAGGCTGGGATACTATGAGATTAAGGGGACAGCGCAATGAGGAGGACAACACAAGCTCAAGGGCGGATTTGCCCCGGTTCATGATGTGGTGTGTTCAATGACCCAAATGCAGACTAATTTTTTTCCTTTTATTTTTTTCCAGTTCTACAAAACTTGTTCTACAAAACATTTATTTCTCTCACTCAAAAACACGCACACAAAAAACATTTGGGTCCTTGAGCAAACGCCTCAAAGCGTGAGGTAAAAAGTAGCGGCTTGCAGTCCGAAAAGTACGGTAATTATATTTTCCTCAAATAATCCCAATATTAATTAAGGGTGCGTCTCAGGAGCCAAGGTGTGTTTGGATTTCTTGTTCGGCATGTTAAGACAAGTAAATATGTAATGGCTCACCTGAGCTCATCCCACAGCTCAACAGTGTTCAACATTAAACTGGGGCTAGATGGTCAGATCTTCATATAGGCAGAGGTAAAAAAACTAAAAACAAAGATTAGTTCCCTAAGTATTTATCCAACTAAAGCCCTAAACTACTTTGCCCTTGAATTGTACTTAAAGTAAGCCTAGAAAAAGATGTCTGAATGCTTTAACAGCCCTTTGATCAAACAAGAAATCCCTTTAAACTCAAACACCAGAAGACAAGACTTTTAAAAGCTTATAGTCCAACTCACACACTTTGTTCTACTCTGGCAGCTTCACAACAGCTTTTATCTTCCTGTGGTAGCTAAGTCAAACAGAACCGGTCTGATTCGGATCCATGACCTCTACATTTTATGAAAACCACACAGTTTGCCTCGTATCATTTTGATGCCAACAGAGCAGGTACGCTTTTATTTTGCCTTTTGTTTTCCTCCCCTTCAGATAGATTCAGAACACAACACGCATACTTGAACCTTGCACAAGGAAACACGCAGTGTCCAGAAATGCCGAAACAGCACAACCTTCAGGCCTCGTACAGTGGAGTAACACTGCCGTCCTTCCACTCGATCAGGATTTCTCCTCGCTGTAAAGTGGGGGAGGAATGCGGGAGGCGCATGGCATGCTCTGTCAGCGGGGCTCTTTCACTGGACACCGGGGACTCAGGAACGCTCACCTCGGGCCTCGGAGTGTATGACTTCAAAACACACACCACCTTCTTCCTTCTGGCAGAGTTAGACAGAAAAGGGCAGAAAGTGGGTGGAGGTACAACAGTTTGCTTTGTACCAAAGCTCTTTGAAATGTTTTTGCCCCAATGTTTGCTTCATTGTCTCTATGTTCTTTAAAAAAAAAGAATCATCAAAGCAGACGTTTATTAAATGTGGGTCTCTCAAATTCTATATAAAATGCACGTTGAAGACCCGCATTCAATACAAATCTGAGCAGGGTGACAACTGCACATTAGATAGACTTAAATAGATCAAATATATGTTATTTTCTGTGTATTGTGTGTGTGTGTGTGTGTTTAGCACTCACCTGTTGGAGTAAACATTGAGGATAAGAATCACAGTCCCTAGAACCAGAGCCAACGAGCTAAGTACCAGCATGGTTATCTTCCAGCCCATCCCTGTACACATGCACACAGACCAAGCAACACATCATTCATTTTACACAACCCACATTTCAACTCATATTTACCTCTTTCTAAGTTGTGATTCTTGTTCAAGCACTTGTTACACCTCTGTCAAGACTCTGAACCTTCAAATAAATGCCCATTGAAATTCCTGTGCAAACATTGCAACACAGTTTCACATTCACCCATCTCCACCTAGTGGTGGAAAGGTAAATACATCTTCACTGAATAACTGAGAGCTGTTATGTCTACTCCTTCAGTATTTTGGAATTAAATATTTCCACTTCAAACAATTAACATACAGAAGTTAGATTATTGAGTTCAGTCTACCAAACGTACCATAGTCCATACTGAAGAAAACCATGGTGGGATCTGAAGGGGATTTGGTGCTCGGGGACAGAAGAGGCACATCCATCACAGGATATCTTTGTGTGACTTCAACTGCCATCATACCGTCAACTAGATGTAGAAAAAGAAAGGACCAACTCAACGAGAAGCAATGATCAACACTAAACCTCACGGGTCTGATTTATTTGCCCTTCTGATGAAGGAAGTGATAGTTGTTTGTCCATCTTTAGCAGTAAGATGGAAATCAGTAGAAACAGGACCAGCCTGATATAAAAACAGCACGAGTCAGCATTGCGGGGATGCTGATTCACAGAGTGGTTGGCTGCCTTCCCGGAGGAGGAACATATTGATTTGTCAAAAGTGCACTTAAATAAATTCAATCATCACGATAAAAGCAGGCATATTGCAATCTAATCTAACATCAGGTAAACAACATCTAATATATCACATGCACTTTTGAAATGCGTGAGCATTTTGGGTTTTGTACATTTTAGCCCACAGACTACAGTTTGCACACATCAATATTTAATGCAAATCATTGTGCAATACATGTCAGTTTTGCTATGGTGTGAACAACTTGCAAGGGTTTCAAAATACTCTTGACTAACATAACACATCACAATGGGAAGAGGGGTACACGTCCTGTAGAGACTCCCTGTCGATGCATTTAAAGAAATCAAAACATTCAATCTTTTCCATGCCCGACAAATTCATTCATTATCCTTTTCATGATGTCCACGTTTGCTCTTGTTTTCTGACAACATAGCTTGTTGAGGAAACACTTTTTTGCTTTAATGCTTAGATTTCAGCAGTCTATGGTTATTTTTTTATAACTCAGGTCTACCATGATATTAACAAAGATTTAAAAAAAAAAAAAAGTATACTTCACTAGCATGACCTGATCCAACTATCTGACTGGAAATTAGGAAATCAATCGAAAAACTCATGTGATTGAAATATGGGTCACAATAATGTCAAGTATTTACACTGTTGGCAATAACATTTGTAATTTAAGGCGGGCGGGGGGGGGGGGGGGGGGGGGGGGTGGTCCTTAAAGGAAATTTATGTTGCTTTTATTAGTCACATACTGTGGGAAGATTTAGTAAACTACTGCTAGTGAGAAACTTTTAAAGGTCCTTACATGAGTCAGCCTTTATATCAGAGACGCCACTTGGAAAAATCCCAGGTTCCAACGATTTCCCCAGATTGTGGTGAGGTTGGTGTTGGTTGTCTCTCCCATTGCACAGTGTCTGGTTGTCAAGCGTCCGCCACCTGCTGCCAGGCTTGGAAAGAACATTAGCCATTTTATACTCTTTTTAAGTAAAAAATATGCTGCAATATGCTTCTCCCCCCCCCCCCCCCCCTAGTTTTTAGAAGTAATCTGATTAAAGGTACTATCAGAGAAACACCTTCCGTTCCTCTAAAACAGGGATTCCCAAAGTGGGGTGCGCGCACCCCTGGGGGTGCGCGAGCTGCCTCTAGGGGGTGCGCGAGAGGAAAAGTGTAATGGCGGTGCAGTCCCATCTCCTAAAAATTACGTTCCCCCAAAACTAAAATGCATTCTCAATTACGTTTTACCATGAACGTATTTTCTCCCTGATTACGTTTGTGTTTGACGTACAAATACGCTTCTCATCAACATATCTTTGCTGTACTCTAGTCTTTATTATTTTTCTGTGATCTGCCTCGCCTCTACTCCGCCACCCACGAGTTGTTGACCCGCGGCCTGTTCCGAGGGCTGAAGACCTGGCGATCGGGTGCCTCGCGGCGGGGGCGGCTGGAGACCTCGCGTCCCGGCGCCAACGGGTGAGCGCCGGCCACTCGGAACCATAACACCAAGTCCCGGATTTCACCCGGGGGACATTCTGGAGGTATTGTGCCTCGTTGCTGGGGAGGTATGAGCCGAGAGTGGCGGGGTGTTATGGAGCTATATATTACAACTCGGTGTTGTTCCCGTGCGTGGATGAGCGCATTTCTGCCGGAGACAGGCGGCGTGTTGTGGTAGTATTCTGACCGCGTAATAGGGAGAAGGAGAGGGAAAAATGTTAAAGAGATGGTGGAATGTATGATTGGAGAGAGAGAAGCGAAAAAGTTGGACGTGATCCCGGTGTCCAACAACACTGTCGCGCGCATCGATGCTTTGTCCGAAGACATCCTGGCTACATTAGTCGGTCGCGTGAAGAAGAGTGAGTTTTACTCTCTGCAAGTAGACGAGCCTACAGATGTGGCCAATCTGGCCAATCGTCCGGTACCTGCGTAACGTTACGTCCGTTACCTTTTCGAAGGCACGGTGCAGGAAGAGTTTGTGTTTTTTATCTTGTAAACAAACGCCACGCGCGAGCAAACTGTTCTCTCATTAGTCCAATTTTTATGCGGCTCTGTTGCTTTTTTTTTTTTTAAGGTGTGTGTGTGGGGGGGGGGGGGGGGGGGGGTGCGTGAACCCGGTCGGGATGTAGAAGGGGGTGCGTGGCCTAAAAAGTTTGGGAACCGCTGCTCTAAAACATTATTACCTGCTTGTGTTCCTTCGAAAGGAAGACCAAAGTGGATTCTTGTGTTGCACTAAGGTGCAGCCCCCTCCCTACCAAAGTGAGGTGGCCCTTCTTGGAACAGAACCATGCCTGGCTGCTTGCCTCTCTGCCGGCATCATCAGTGTTGTCACTTTCGGCCCTGAAGATGCAGGGCTGCAGGTGGACGCCTTCATACTGCTCTCTCGGTGCGGTCAGACACTCCCCAGTGTGGTGATTGCTGAGGGCCTGGCTCTCTGGGAGCCAACGCCATTCCTGCGAGGCGGAATATGGGCTGCAATCACCCAGAGACACTCTGCCTCCCAAAGTCCCTCCGTGCACCTGCAGACATTTAGCCAGCAGCTTGTTCTGAATCTTTAAGCCAGACGACTCTGTGGAGGGGACACGGGGGGAAAAAAGGCATTGTTCGAGCTGTTATAATCCTCTCAGCCATTGTTGTTATTTGAGGAGGGAGCTTCTACAATTAATTGCGTTTCATTTGTTTTATTAAAAAGCACGCAAGTCAGAAGAGTAAAGTTTGACAAGTAGCTGGTAAGTGTCCTACTAATCGGCATACAACAGAAATAGAAAAAAAGCAATGTACCTCTATCGCAACACAACTTCTCCAACGTACGTAGCCTGTCTCCCTTTACGCAAATAGCTATTCTGGTGAAAGCCGGATCGGCTCCACGGGTTAGGCTTGTTATTTATCAATGTAACGTTAACGTGGAAAGGGTCTTTCGGCTAACTGACTAAAGATACGACGAACAATATGCAGCTATTGGGACAGCTAACGTCCAAAAACGTTCATCTGAATACGCGAGCGGCCGTTTTCCTTGGCTTCGAATCGCTGTCTTCTCATCTTTCAAATCTTTAAAACAGCTTTCAAATTACCTTGGAAAATGACGAAGACAAGCAAATAGACACACTGCAGCCTTTCCCCCATGGCGAGGACAGGCACTGATACTTTGGGGGTCTCCCGTGGCAATCCAGCCTGCATCTGTGGAGCAACAAGTGCAAGTGGGCTGGAACTTGGTGGTTCATGGAACCTCCCACTGCGCGTCCGTCAGTGGGATCGAGTGAATGGAGGATCCGCGCATTCCTCCTCATGACTCTTCATTGGGACATGGTTCAAAATGTAGATTTCCGTTGAAATGCTATTTATTGTTATTGTCCAGGGATCAAAGCGATTGCTTAATGTTAGGGATGACTTTGGCTGTTTTCGACTTTCTACTCTCCACCTGTTACACGGTGGTCACTGTTTACGCTGTGTTCATTTGTTCACAGCTAAATAGACATTCCCTTGTTTACCACTATCACATGAAAGGCAATGCGTTTGCAACCAGTGTGCTGCAGCTCCATGGACTACCAATTCGATTTAAAGAGCATAAATCAGTTATAAGGAGAAAACAGTGTTCCAAGCTGAATAGGACAGCCCACTCGTTACTGTGAGAAATGGGACAGCTTTTGGGGCCTGCGTGGTCACATGATGTTTTTCTCTGTCATGATGCACCGGAAGGTATGTGAAAGACCTTAAACACATAAAACATATTCAGTGGACTTAAAATGATTCAAACCGTAGTCTCAAATAACATTTATTTTTATTCTGATTATTAACACATTACATTAAATATTGAAATAACAAACATTTCACAGCCAACAAAGATAAGATAGAATGTATTGTCCCGAAGGAAATTTGTCTTGGAAACATACAGTGTCTCCTGTTAAAAAAATACAGAAATAACATAGTGCAGGCTACATACACAGACTGTCGCCAGTCCACATGCACACAGTACCTACAGTACATGCACAGACTGCCACCAGCCAATAAATAAATTGCACACTGCCCATCGTACAACACACCTTTAGTGTATAGTTGAGATAAAAATAAAGAACACAAATCGGCGTTACAGGGGTTAGGCTCTGGCTAGCTTGCCATGTAAGGCTTTTATGGACAGGGGGACAAAGAACTGAAGTTCCCTTTTTGCCTGCACCACGACTGAAAACCCTGGAAAGCCATATCCCGTGCACCTGGCCAACTTAGAGATTGCATATAGAAGAGAACAAGTTGAGGTAAAAGGCATTGACATGAATGAATGAAAGTGAAATGACTGAGGGGCACAGATATGTAATTTATACTTCATGCAGCAGAAATACAGCATGCAGTTTTTTACATTCGAAAACAGCAAATACGTTACAATATGAATAGCTCAAATGCCCTCATCATCTGTCAGTATTGTTTAAGTCAAGATTATCTGTTCCTTTAGAAGCTCAGCTTTTGTGATCTGACCCAGTCCTACCGAGTGTCCTGAGAAGGGGAGAAAGGGGACATATACGGTGGAGCTTCTTCTCCCTGTTGAAACAGAGGAGGAGCAGTAGGGGCTTGAGGCTGCACTGAGGATGACGCTGCAGTTGGAAGCCCGTATGGAGCAGCCTGTTCAGGCCACTGACTATTATATCCACTTGATATGTTTGCATATTGAGTGGGATCTGGTGCTGGGTACCCATAAGCACCTGAACCTGCAGGTACAGGATAAGGACCAATCGGGAAGGCGGGGGGAGGGAAGTCGCTGTAACTTGGGGCCCCAACAGCCCCAGCTGGGTAAGGACCCCCAGCTCCACCAGGCTGAAGGGGTGCCAAACCAGAAGGAACTATGACCAGGGGAAACACCACCTCCGGGTCAATGGCAAAACTGATGTCCAAATACACCTGAGAAAGAGAAGCATATTAAACTACCATTTATGTTAATACTACAAGTATTAATTAAATTGGCCGTGCCGTCTGATATTTTACTGTTTGTACTGTAATCATATATGCTGTTGTGTGGTTATGGTGTTTTATAATTCTAACGGTTGTTGAAGCGTGGGATTTAAGACAAGAATAGTCTGTGCAACAAATACATAACTGCCAATATTTGCAAACAAATGCAAATACTCAATTTCTCTGTTGATGTGACATCACTGTTACATAATTACATACCTTAAAGTAATGTTCAACTGTGAGGATTTCACAATCATGGAGAGTTGGGATGACATCGTCAGGAACCGTTAACTGGCAGGAGACGGATTCCTCTGAATTCGGTGCAATTATCTCCCCAACCATTTTGCACAGACTTTGGTCACTGATATTAGTGGAGGCATTGGCACGGTACACTATTTTCTGCTGTAAACTGTATTTGGGCTTCATTTGTTTGGAAGAGGAATTGTGGATTTTGGCAACAACAGCCACATTGTCACCTATACAAAACAAATCATAACATCTGGATATGCAGTTTTTTTTAAATAAAAAATGTCACAATACAATAACAAAATGATACATTACACGTATACTGTATGCAGTAGAGTGACTTTACCTGGAGAGCAAACGTTTGTGTTTATGGTAGCAGACATTTGGACCTGTCCTTTGGAGAAAGTGCTCATCTTTTTATCCACTGAACCAGACTGTGGAAACCAGAACAACAAAAACAAACAAACACTAGTTCATATCAATGCAGCTACTCATACGACTCAAATTCAAAGTTGAGGAGAAAATATTGTCATCATGCTGTTAAACTGTGGATTAAGCCATCCTCGTCGGTTATCACCAAAAAAAGGGAACTCTAACATCCCAAAATGAATCCTTCCAGACTATAGTTTAAGAGGGGGGCTGGGCAATACTGAATGCTCTCTCCACTCTCTAATGTAATACTCTCATCACTCACCACCACAATACTTTGTGCTGAATCCATTTCCTGTTTATTCAAGCAACCAGTGTATTGTTCACATGCCACACCCTATCGTTCAAACTCTCACATTAGAGTAGGTCCTGTTGACCGCCTCCTATTATATTATATAAGTACAGTACACTGCTGTTATGTTATCATTTTCTCCATGCCAGACTACACTTTGCTCACACACATTTAGTATAAAACAGTTTTCATCCCCAACTCTGCATTGTTTCCTTTCCTTCAACTCCTCTGTTCCTTTCTTTCAGTTATTGCCAGCTGGATCTTTCGTCATGTGGCTTGATATCTTGGATATTTTCCTGTCAAATATTTGAGTTAATTTATTACAAATTCATAACATGTATCATTGTGGTGTCCCACTTACCATGGCTTGGCCACGGTGGGAAAGGGACTTTGAAACAAATTTGAGCTCTTTTTGTACTGTAGAAGGCATCCGCCAGCTTCTGGACACCTTTGCTTCCAGCATGTAGACAATCTTTCCATGAAGCCCCTTGAAGGATGACGGCATGTCCCTGTAAGACAAAACCGGTCCACGAATGCAGGTATTCGTAAACACAAACCCAGTAGATCCTGCTAGATGCTAGACATGTACACTTACTTACCCCTGTGGAATTGTAAACCTGAACTTAAAGTGATGGTCTCCTTTGGGAAGTACAGTGGCTGCAAAATAACTGAGAATGATTAAAACTTCCTGTTGGGACATGACAGCTCTTTATTTGCGCAGTTGGATGTATTAGCCCTACTTCAGGTTGTGTTTTGAAATGTATACAAATGAACAATAATATGTGGCAAACAAGTAGACAGCATTAATTCAAGTTAACATGAATCTGTGCAGGTTTTAAGATGAGCGAGCGAAGCATAGGGCTAAATATTTCTCAGACATACCTTTCTCATTTTCTGCAACTACGTGCTCTTTGAGTTTCAGGTATCTCCTGTGCGCACTGTACGTTTTGCTGTTATCTCCGATGCCTTGAGTCCAGTGCACGCGCGCGTCCCCTTTGGCTTTCACGGTCAGGGCCTTCACTTTGGTTTCTTTTGTCAACGTGAAAGTAATTGTGCCTGCGATAGTATCTCCTTGAGAAAAGGTGTCCTCTTTGTTGAGAGCTTCATAAAGCAGATTTAAGTCCTTTATCGGAGACATTGTGGATGTACCGTTAGCTGTCAAACGCGTTGGCTTTCCCCACCCACCTGTGTCTACACGGAGCGACGGCTGACTCTCAGCTGGATGAGGCTCCGGCAGAAGTTTGAGCTCACAAAAAAAACGTGAGACAGCAGACTGTTAATTAAATGAGTGTAAAAGTGAATATTTGTAATGAGCGCATTTTTTCTTCTGGTTTCACGCGAACTCGTTAGTAAATCAAATGAAGGTGAAACAAAGTACAACGATGTTGCTCTAACAACGTATGACGAGAACGGATGGCTCAAGTGACTGAACTAAAATGATAAACCGGCAGCGGACCTGTTGTAACAACAACAATGGGCGTTGTCACAGATTGTGGACCCGCCTGCTCAGCTGGGCAGCTTCTTGCCGCAGACCTGCCACTGCGGTGTTTAGCGCCACAAGGATCTCGGCATTAATGGGAAAACCTCCACTATTGCCTCATGTCAGGCAGTTAAATTACAACATAAATTACAATCACCAATAACCTTCAATTTGGCCAGGTAGCGAACCTTTGATGCACTATCCAGTGATTCAAAGTTTGGTATTTTCGCCGCACTTCCTTGTTTACTCGCCGCCATGTAGGATCTGTATGTACTCCAACATGGCGGACAGACCTCGTATCTAAGGAGATCGTGACGTCAGCGAGACCACTCTATAGGTTGTTCAGGTTTACACAATTCAGTTATATAACATTTAGTTTAAGGGATCTTGTTTAAGTGTTGTACTGTTTGTATGTTTATTATTATGCTATTTGTAGGCCTAATGTCTTTGACAAAATGGAAGAGATCAGGATGGATGACATTATATGTCAAGACGTGTGCTATCCATGGATCAATCACTGAATCGGGCCCAGGGGCCCCCTTGACCTTCACCTACAAAATTTCACTCAAAGAGACTCGCACTAAGAGACTCAAAGTGAACACAAACAAAACAAATATGAAGAGACACACACAGCTGCAAAGAGACCACAAAGATACACCCTCCCCCCCCAACCACAAAACGACAAGAATGAGTCACAGAGAAACTTTCTCTTGCAATTCTTTATTCACATCTAGAAGTGAGAGAAAACACTGGCAGTTGGCAAGTATAAAAAAAAATCAGGTTTGCTAAGTACCGTGTAAATTAAATAGACAGAAGTAGTTGTCTGGTGTTAAATTTAGCAGTCTGGGAAATATAGAGAAAATGCATATTTTGTTAGTTGATCGTTTTATAAAATAAATATATGAAAAGATGTTTTGATATAGTACTTGTTGTCCAGTTTCTTTCAACTATAGCCACAGTGAGGAAGAGAGAACAGGTATAGACTATAAAACATTGAAAAAAAGTTCAGTCGAGGACTCTTTGAGTTGAACAAGGCACGTGTACATACACAGGGTATCCGGATGGCTGAGGTTTGAGCAGCTGGACAGAGCTAATTAGCAACAAGAACTGACAGGAAAACAACGTTCCCATATAATGCAAAAATCCTGTATAATTGTTTGCATGCAAACAGTAAATATCGCACAGAGTGCCTTTTTAGTTTCAAGCTTACACTTCAAAATGTAAAACACAAAACACGATCTAGGTGATCAGATTTCACATTTAGATACGTATTAGTATTTCACGTCACAATTAAACTGATTCAGTCATTAAGCATACCTTCTATTATTTTGCATCAGATTTGTCAGTAGCAGAAGACGGGAAAAGGAGTGAATATGCTGGAGGAGCTTCATTCGATTGAGACAGAAAGTCTGTGTCCATCATTGGTGCAGAAGACAGCAGGTTGTACGCAGGAGCAGTTGGGGATATGTTAAAGGGTGGAGGAGAATGGGATGGGGCAGATGGGGGTGGTTGAAATGTTGGGACAGTAGGCGGAGGGTGAAGCACAGAAGACGACGATGAAGATGAAAATGGGGATCGATAAGGGGAAGCCAGTTGTGGCACTGGGTTATTGTAGCCCCCACTCATGTGTGGCGGCTGAGCAGGGTACACAGCTGGTGGACCAGCATTCACCAGTGGGTTATGGTACACAGGTGATGGTGCTGAATACCTTTGGGCTCCTGGGTATCCATAGCTGCCTGAGTGTGGGGATACAGGATAAGGACCCATAAACACAGCAGGGGGAGGGAAGCCATTGTTGCCTGGACCCCCAATAGCCTTCGATGGATAGGGATCCATGGACACCGCAGGGGGAGGGAAGTCTGTGTTGCCTGGGCCCCCAGCAGCCCCAGCAGGATAGGGGCCCCCAGCAACACCAGGCTGAAAGCCAGGAGCGAGGTCTGGAGGAATAATGACCACTGGGAACTTTATCTCTGGATTGAAAGCGAAGCTGATGTCCAGATACGCCTGAGAAAAAAAACACGACAGCCTCATAAGCAACCTGTGCTTTACTTCCAAAATAGAATAGCAAGGAAACATGTGACAGTCACAATGGATTTGGAAATCTTTTATCAATATGTATGGGTCATCAGTTTAACAAAATCAGTTCAAAAATCACTTTGTCAATGTTACATACCAGTAGATGGTACTCCACTGAGATTATGTCACAATTCTTGATCGTTAGCATCTGAACACGAGGAATCTGTATTGCACACCTGACATCCTTCTCTGTTCGGGGCTTCATACTGTTGGCAACCACTTTGTGGATAACGCTGCTCGCATGTTTGGTACTGCTGTTGGCACGGTACACCACATCCTGGATGAAACTGAATTTTGGTATCATGTCCTTGGATGAGGAATTGTTGATTTTTGCAACAATCGCCACAGTTTCACCTATGAGGAAAAATAAATAAATAATATCCATTTTCATTTGATTTGAAATCAAGTGCCGCATAGGACAACACCGTGTGCTCCAGTGTGTGTATTATATAAAGGCAAATTAGTACGCCTGACAGACAAAACGTCCCCGCGTTAAATCAACAGTGCTGAAATGCTGAACCCACCTACATATTGTTCCATGCATGTATATTTAAAAGCAGTCTGACCAAGACTGGAAATAACACAGTGACTATGATGTTCAGTAATGGTATTCATCTTCGAATGGCTTTAATCACACTAACCCCCTAAAATGCGACTTAAATTTCCATTAACTCTTCTTTTCATGCTTTACTTAAACCATCACTGACAACAAACCATTACAGGTGTTAGCCAGCAGGCACACTACCAGGGCACTGGAATGGACACATCTAAATAGAGTTACTACGAATGTTACAGGAGTGCGTCTCCTGCAATGGCATGTCAAAAAGACTGTGCGATGCATCCAATTCCTTTCTTGTTGACAAAAGCAATAAGTAGGATGAAACTATTCATGAACTATAATGTCAACAATATTCCAGTTTTAATGAAAGAGTTTGCTGTTTTGCATGGCTGTGGTACCTACCGCACTATGAACAAAAGTAGTTTACAGTATCTGCCTTCAGCAGAAGATGTCCTTCCGTGACTTGAACCTACCACGTTTGAAGAGAAATGTATACCTGGGGCATAGGCACTCTTGTCAACGATGACATCCATATGTACATGTCCTGTTGAGAAAAGTCCCATCTCTTTCATTGTTGAACCAACCTGGCGTGACTAGAATGCAATAAAAAGGGAAAATAATTACATTTGATGCACTCTCGTTATTTAGACATTACAGTGCATGGGTTAAGCATTTCAGTAATAAACCAGGGCAAAATACCCAGCTCCACTGCACCTGCTGTCACTTATTACTGCTCACTGTGAAGTACGTCACGGTGAGCCGTTTTCACTGGAACCATTTCTACAGAAGAAATCTATCGACAACAATGTCTGCAACTGATCCAAAGTCACTGGGACACTGTTTTGTTTGTGTTTATAATGCAATTACAGCGGCACAGATTGATATGCAAATCCTGACAGGTCTTTTCTCACAGCCAATGTTTTGACTTGTTGTAGCAGGAATAGCCGATGTGAAGCTAATACCGTTCATGGTGGCTCTGTATATGTAAGCATGCCGGTAAGCCAAACCAGTGAGCGAGCATGCACAACTGACACCTCAAAATGGAACGTAAACATCAACATTAGTGTTATTATTAACTGTGCTTTGGAAATGTTAAAATGCCTGCTGTGAAAAAGGCCTATCAAAAACTGTATAATACCTATATTTGTCTGTTTCAATCGTATTTTTTAGCAACACAACCCATGAGAAGTGCTGCCTCCAAGAAAAGGCCTGCTGGCACCGACTGTAACATCACATTACAAAGTCTCTACATACTATAACTATACGGTGGAATAAAAGAGTATAGTTTCTGTCTAGTGACTTACAGTATCAGAGATTTATACGTTTCAATATTGTACATACCATCAGAGAAACAAGGTTCGGATAGGACTTGGAGGCAAAATGTATGTCCTTTTCTACTGTTCGATCCATCTTCCAACTCCTGGCCAACTTGGCTTCCAACTTGTAGACAATCTTTCCATGATCTCCCTTGAAGGATGAAGGCATGCTTCTGTAATGAAAAACCAGCAGATTCATTTTATGTTATTTTATGTTATACTCAGTGAATTAACATCAACAATTGGATTTGAAGTAACATCAATGAATATAATGTGCAGGAGTAGGCTATTTGGTCCTGTTTGTGAAAATCCTTTACATTGTGAAAGTGCAAACATTGTGTTTTGGTAAATGTCTTACTGTACTTACCCTGGTGGTATGTCTAAGCTGAAGTTGTAGATATGGATTCCTTGGGGAACTACAGTTTCTGAAAGGGCAAGGATTTGGTGTTAATACTAACAATGGTCGACTGCCAATACGTGCTACTTTAAACAGTAATTCATATGGTGGTGGAAAGTAACACTTTATTATAACACTATATTACATTGTAATACTTCTACCCCACTGCACTTCATTTCAATATTGTACAACATGTCATCTGCATTACTGTGAGTAAAAAAAAACCAATCCATTTTTATAACCTATGCCAAAGAGCTGCTTCTGTGACTGTTGTGGTAAAGAATCTTATTTTTTTTAAATTTCAGTCAACTTAATTTACTTTTCTTTTTCTTTTACACAGGTAACGGCTATGCACATTTTGCCTTATCGTGCCATGACTATCACTGGGCACTAACTACGGAAGTAAACAACATAGCAGGCCTATACCATGGCAAGAAGTAGCAAAAAGGTGAAGGCATGCATAACTAACAAGAAGGCTGCAGCTTACCCCGAGAGTCCTCCGGGATCAAAAACTGTTTCAGTTTGAAATATCTCCTGTGTGCCTGGTATGTATGGGTGTGATCGCCACTCTTTTTCGTCCAACGGACGTTGGCGTCTCCTTTGGCTTTCACAAACAGGCTCTCGACGGTGGTCTCTTTATACAAGGCCAGTGTGACTTTCCCAGTGAGCGTGTCTCCCTCCGAAAACGTGTCATCCTCGTTCAGCGCGTCGTAAGTTATCGTTAAGCTTTGAATTGCAGGCATTGTAAAGACTAAACTGGTTAAATTAATGGACACAACATACAATCCAGCCAGCCCATGTCCAAACGCGATCACCCCGTGCTTCTGTGACTAAAAGGACACCCTGTCTCCACCGGTGGCGCCTGGGCGTATTGAGGAGGACACGCCTTATGAATGTCTTCTCAAAGACCTCTACTGCCATCCGATGGACAAAGGAGAGACTGTGGGCTCAGTGCAGACCAGTGTGCGCAAAGGCGCATTGCAATCGTTCCAAAATAATAGCACCGAAACCGAGCCCCCTGGCGGTCAATCGTAGGGACATGGAAGTGCGTAGTGGTAAGTAAACTGCGAACAGCATACAGCGTAGATTAGTGGACCTGCTCTGACGTGGTCTCATGATGTTTTTCTCTGTCATGATGCACCACAAGGTATGTGAAAGACCTTGATCACAGGAAACATATTCAGTGGACTTAAAAATGATTCAAACCGCAGTCTCAAATAACATTCATTTTTATTCTGATTATATTTACCACAACATTACATAACATATTGAAATAACAAACATTTTACAGCCATTAAAAAGCCAACAAAGAACTGAAGTTCCCTTTTTTTGCCTGCAACCACGACTGAAAACCCAGGAAAACCATATCCCATGGTTTACACCTGGTCAACTTAGAGCTTTGCATAGAAGAGAACAAGTTGAGGTAAAAGGCATTGCCATGAATGAAAGAATGTATGTGATAAAAGTAAGGAACCAGAGTAAAAATAAGTTTTTACTAAACTAAAACAAAGTATTTTTTCCGCACGACAGTGAAATCACTGAGGAGCACAGATATGTCATTTTACATGACAACACACACTGTACATGTACTACTTTTACACATTTAACTCAAAAGTAAATGCTAAACAGTAGCAGGAATGCAGGTTTACGTTTGAAAACAGCAAATACGCTACAATATGACTCGCTCAAATGCCCTCATCATCTGTCAGTATTTGTTAAGTCTGAGAAGGGGAGAAAGGGGACATATACGGTGGAGCTTCTTCTCCCTGTTGAAACAGAGGAGGAGCAGTAGGGGCTTGAGGCTGCACTGAGGATGACGCTGCAGTTGGAAGCCCGTATGGAGCAGCCTGTTCAGGCCACTGACTATTATATCCACTTGATATGTTTGCATATTGAGTGGGATCTGGTGCTGGGTACCCATAAGCACCTGAACCTGCAGGTACAGGATAAGGACCAATCGGGAAGGCGGGGGGAGGGAAGTCGCTGTAACTTGGGGCCCCAACAGCCCCAGCTG
Organism: Melanostigma gelatinosum; assembly: GCF_949748355.1. Taxonomy (NCBI): domain Eukaryota; kingdom Metazoa; phylum Chordata; class Actinopteri; order Perciformes; family Zoarcidae; genus Melanostigma; species Melanostigma gelatinosum. The sequence goes on along the minus strand of NC_136639.1, from coordinate 14,178,366 downwards.
GGTAAGGACCCCCAGCCCCCGCTGGGTAAGGCCCTACAGACCCAGCTGGGTAAGGACCCCCAGCTCCCGCTGGGTAAGGCCCTACAGACCCAGCTGGGTAAGGACCCCCAGCTCCCGCTGGGTAAGGACCCACAGACCCAGCTGGGTAAGGACCCCCAGCTCCCGCTGGGTAAGGCCCTACAGACCCAGCTGGGTAAGGCCCTACAGACCCAGCTGGGTAAGGCCCTACAGCCCCAGCTGGGTAAGGACCCCCAGCTCCCGCTGGGTAAGGACCCACAGACCCAGCTGGGTAAGGACCCCCAGCTCCCGCTGGGTAAGGCCCTACAGACTCAGCTGGGTAAGGCCCTACAGACCCAGCTGGGTAAGGCCCTACAGCCCCAGCTGGGTAAGGCCCCACAGCTCCCGCTGGGTAAGGCCCTACAGACCCAGCTGGGTAAGGACCCCCAGCTCCCGGTGGGTAAGGCCCTACAGCCCCAGCTGGGTAAGGCCCCACAGCTCCACCAGGCTGAAGGGCTGCCAAACCAGAAGGAACTATGACCAGGGGAAACACCACCTCCGGGTCAATGGCAAAACTGATGTCCAAATACACCTGGGAAAGAGAAGCATATGAAACTACCGTTTATTTATGTTAATACTACAAGTATTAATTAAATTGGCCGTGCCGTCTGATATTTTACTGTTTGTACTGTAATCATATATGCTGTTGTGTGGTTATGGTGTTTTATAATTCTAACGGTTGTTGAAGCGTGGGATTTAAGACAAGAATAGTCTGTGCAACAAATACATAACTGCCAATATTTGCAAACAAATGCAAATACTCAATTTCTCTGTTGATGTGACATCACTATTACATAATTACATACCTTAAAGTAATGTTCAACTGTGAGGATTTCACAATCATGGAGAGTTGGGATGACATCGTCAGGAACCGTTAACTGGCAGGAGACGGATTCCTCTGAATTCGGTGCAATTATCTCCCCAACCATTTTGCACAGACTTTGGTCACTGATATTAGTGGAGGCATTGGCACGGTACACTATTTTCTGCTGTAAACTGTATTTGGGCTTCATTTGTTTGGAAGAGGAATTGTGGATTTTGGCAACAACAGCCACATTGTCACCTATAAAAAACAAATCATAACATCTGGATATGCAGTTTTTTTTAAATAAAAAATGTCACAACACAATAACAAAATGATACATTACACGTATACTGTATGTAGTGGAGTGACTTTACCTGGAGAGCAAACGTTTGTGTTTATGGTAGCAGACATATGGACCTGTCCTTTGGAGAAAGTGCTCATCTTATCCACTGAACCAGACTGTGGACACCAGAACAACAAAAACAAACAAACACTAGTTCATATCAATGCAGCTACTCATACGACTCAAATTCAAAGTTGAGGAGAAAATATTGTCATCATGCTGTGGATTAAGCCATCCTCGTAGGTTATCACCAAAAAAGTGAACTCTTTAACATCCTTCCTGCTCTCTCCATTCTCTAATGGGCCATAATATCATATCATTAAATACTCTCATCACTCACCACCTCACTACTTTTTGCGGAACCCAATTCCTGTTTATTCAAGCAACCAGTTTGTCCTATTTGTTCACATGCCACACCCGTTCAAACTTTCAGTCGCTCCTGTTGACCGCCTCCTATTATATTATATAAGTACAGTACACTGCTGTCATGTTACAACTTTCTCCATGCCAGACTACACTTTGCTCACACACATTTGGTATAAAACTGTTTTCATCCCCAACTCTGCATTGTTTCCTTTCCTTCAACTCCTTTGTTCCTTTCTTTCAGTTATTGCCAGCTGGATCTTTCGTCATGTGGCTTGATATCTTGGATATTTTCCTGTCAAATATTTGAGTTAATTTATTACAAATTCATAACATGTATCATTGTGGTGTCCCACTTACCATTACTTGGCCACGGTGGGAAAAGGACTTTGAAACAAATTTGAGCTCTTTTTGTACTGTAGAAGGCATCCGCCAGCTTCTGGACACCTTTGCTTCCAGCATGTAGACAATCTTTCCATGAAGCCCCTTGAAGGATGACGGCATGTCCCTGTAAGACAAAACCGGTCCACGAATGCAGGTATTCGTAAACACAAACCCAGTAGATCCTGCTAGATGCTAGACATGTACACTTACTTACCCCTGTGGAATTGTAAACCTGAACTTAAAGTGATGGTCTCCTTTGGGAAGTACAGTGCCTGCAAAATCACTGAGAATGATTAAAACTTCCTGTTGGGACATGACAGCTCTTTATTTGCGCAGTTGGATGTATTAGCCCTACTTCGGGTTGTGCAAACAAGTAGACAGCATTAATTCAAGTTAACATGAATCTGTGCAGGTTTTAAGATGAGCGAGCGAAGCATTGGGCTAAATATTTCTCAGACATACCTTTCTCATTTTCTGCAACTACGTGCTCTTTGAGTTTCAGGTATCTCCTGTGCGCACTGTACGATTTGCGGTCATCTCCGGTGCCACGAGTCCAGTGCACGCGCGCGTCCCCTTTGGCTTTCACGGTCAGGGCCTTCACTTTGGTTTCTTTTGTCAACGTGAAAGTAATTGTGCCTGCGATAGTATCTCCTTGAGAAAAAGTGTCCTCTTTGTTGAGAGCTTCATAAACCAGATTTAAGTCCTTTATCGGAGACATTTTGGAAGTACCGCTGTCAAACGCGTTGGCTTTCCCCACAGGTGTCTGTCTCCACGGAGCGACGGCTGACTCTCACCTGGCTCTTCCACCTGGCTGGGGCTCCGCCCTAAGAGTGAGCTCACAAAAAACAGCAGACTGTTGTAGATGACTGTAAAAGTGAATATTTGTGAGTGTATCTTTTTCCTTTTGGTTTCACGACTAGCGAACTCGTTAGTAAATCAAATGAAGGTGAAACAAAGTACAACGAGGTTGCTCTAACAACGTATAACGAGAACGGATGGCTCAAGTGACTCAACTAAAACCGGATAAACCGGCAGCGGACCTGTTGTAACAACAATGGGCGTTGTCACAGATTGTGGACCCGCCTGCTCAGCTGGGCAGCTTCTTGCCGCAGACCTGCCACTGCGGTGTTTAGCGCCACAACGAGGATCTCGGCATTAATGGGAAAACCTCCACTATTGCCTCATGTCAGGCAGTTCAATTACAACATACTTTAAAGCAATCCAGATATCACAACAGCATGATGCACAATAGGCTATTCAGATGAAGTTATATAACATTTAGTTTAAGGGATCTTAGTGTTTAAGTGTTGTATTGTTTACAGCGTTTTTATTATGAGGCTATTTAACTGGTGTCGGCATAATGTCTTTGACAAAATGGAAGAGCTCAGGATAGATGCAATTCTTTCACTAGCAGACCACCTCAAGGTGTCACTCAGACAGAACCAGGACATTCTGATGAAGCATTTCAAAATGAAAGCCCCTCAAATGACATTCATGAGACAATTTGTCTAATTTCAGATTAGATTTCAAAACAGCTGCAAAGAGACTCACAACGACATGAAAAGGGGGAAAAACCCACCAAAAGACACAGAACGACAACAATGATACAAAAGACGAGTCACAAAGAAACCTTCTCTTGCAATTCTTTATTGTGAATAAACTGACTACAAGTCAGAGAAAACACTGGCAGTTTGCGAGTATAACTAAAATAGACAGAAGTAGTTGTCTGGTGTTAAATTCAGCAGACTGAGAAATATAGAGAAAATGCATATTTTGTTCGTTGATCGTTTTATAAAATAAATATATGAAAAGATTTTTTGATATAGTACTTGTTGTCCAGTTTCTTTCAACTCATAATCAAGTGCAGACCACTCTGTGCAAAAGCGCATTGCAACCGTTCCAAAAGAATGGCACCGAAAGCGAGCCCCCTGGCGGCCAATCGGAGGAACATGGAAGTGCGTATAGTGGTAAGTAACTGCGAACAGTATACAGCGAAGATTAGTGTACCTGCTGCGCAGTTGTAGTGTGGAATATGTATGAGGGACAGAGCTTTAGACGGCTCGTGTCTCAAGACTTACAAGCAAAATGTACTTGTGTAAATATCAGAATCAGCTTTATTGCAATACAGCTTTAAATATGCAGACAAAACAATGTAGGAGTCTACAAACTTAGACTTCTGTGTACTGTCTGTGGTTAAAGTTTGGAATACAGTTCAGGTATTTTGAAATAGCCATCATAATGGTGTGTGTGTGTGTGTGTGTGTTAGTGCCTTTCCAAAAACATCCATTCTTCCAATGTTTGCGCATGGTTTGCCCAAATTTGGATGATCATTGGCTAATCTCAAAATCTGGTGTGCTGTCAACAGAAGGCGCTATGGAGACAGTTACCGTGCCAATGTGGTGTGGGGGAGTGTATTTAGGGGGGTGAAGTCAGGACCTCACAAGACAACCAAATGCGACGAAAGTGCGAAAACAAAGCGACCAACAACAGAAATATAAACAGAGAAAAGGAAGCGTGACTTACGAAGACATGCAGGGAAATGAACAGTTCCTGTCATTTAACATTGGCACAGGTTAGTTCCTGGTGGCGTTGCGCTGCCAAGTGTGTTTCTTCCCTTTTTCCGTCTTTGGTGTTGCTTATGTTTGGCATTCAGAGTTACAAACCAAAACGAGTAAGATTCCAACTCTTCACCTCATTTTTTTAGTGGACATTCAGAAACTCTTGACCAGAAAAAAATGTCATTGTGCTAAAAATATGTCACGGTATTGTTGCTTCAAGATATTCTCAACGCTTGTCCAGTATGGATTTCTCATTGTTATGACTTGAGACACAGAGTAATTATACTATATTGGCTTCATGCCCAGGAAGGCTCCTTGTTATTTTTTACCAACTCAACTTTATTTTTCCAAATAATAATAATAATAAAAACATTCTAAGAATAAGGCCTAGCCTTTAAAAGTAGAAACAGAGAGAATATAGCCTCTACCTGGAATGAACCGTACAAAAAACTAACTTCAAGTTCCCCAGAGAGCAAAACTATACTGTACTATACGATATATTTCTTTTGTAAATCAGTAAAATCTTCTTCAGGAGAGGGATATGTGCAGGGCAGCAAGACAAGGCACCAAGTAGCAAGACGAGATTTGTGGTGTGGCCTTTGAGTTCTCTTGTGTAGTCTTTAATGTCTGGCTAAAATGGTTACAACTTATTTTCTCTTTATTGAAAAATGTATTCATGTCATAGAGCCCTTCTGTAATTGTGCTTATTTCAAAATCTGTTACCAATCTCTCCGATTAGTGGATGTACAGGTAGCAAATCATGGCTACAGCTTAACTGCCAATCAGTTGTGAGAAGGAAACATATGAGTAAGTGTGGCAGAAATATGAAAGTAATTAAAAGTCAGGAGAGTGAGCAAATCAAATCCTGCTTTGGGCCCTCATTGGCCCTCTGAGGACAGCCCGGCATGCTTTCAAACTCATCTACTAGAAACTAGACAGAGTTGAAAGTGGCTGGTGGGCGGCACCTGATAACGTTTGCCTAATATGGACTGCGGAGGGCCATCTGCAGCATAACAGCAGATGCAGCGCCGTATCACACAAAGACCTGATTGCTGCAGCGCTGCTTGTTTTGTGAACTTTTTTTAAACATTTCTCTATTTCTTCACTGTTGGGCAGACAATATAGATTGTGAAATGTTGTGTCGAGTTGCACGCTAGGTAAAAGTAAGCACTATTCGAAAAAAATACGTGTTCTTTTGCAATTGATCTATTAATGGCAAAGACTTAAATCACATCCCTCAGTAGAAGCTCATTAATCTATGTCGTGTATGTGCCCCGAGTTGGATAGGTTGTATCCCTGCAATGGGGAAAAAGGGTGCCTTGGTCAAGTCCAGTCTTTATTAAGATTAATGAACAGCTTGACATTTTTAGTCCTCTGTCTGAATCGATAATTTTAATACTCATGAGGGCCAATGGGGATCTAAGCTCGCGGAACACACATTGTGGCCACAGGGCGCATGTTAAATGTCCAAGTGGTAATCAATGCAAAGAAATTAGCTATTGATCTCTTATAGTTTTGTAATAGGTTATCTATTGGTTTGCTCTTTCGGAAAATTCCAATAGCAGTCGGATGGAATTGTGCTGGTAATATTGCTGTGGGGGGTGTGCATGTATGTGTATGCATTCACATACACCCAGCTTCCCATGTGTGTTCCCATGTGAGTGCAGGGTCACGTTCCAATTAGCACAGAGGGCAGATTGTAAATAAACATGTTGAGGAGAATATTGGTGATCTGCATCACATCCACAATGTACTACAAATAAGGCTGGGAAATTCAGAATTAGATGGTTTTATGCAACTTTAATGACAACCGCTATTTTTCATCACTCGAGCATCTAAAAATATGTTTCATCAGTTAATTAGTTTGTTGGGTGTATGCAAGTGATGCAAAACTACTGCCGTATAAATACCTGTTCAGGTCAGGAACAGCAGTTCCTAACTTTAGTTCAAAGCTGAGAAAACTGATATCATAGATACTCTTGTTTATGAATACAACAAAGTTAAAGTTGCAAAAAGAACCAGGCAAACTTTACTTTTCCTATGTTGCTAAAACACATCCCTCTCCTTTGTCTGTGTTCCCAGGACACACAGTGTGAGATGGAAATGAATCTGCTTTGCTGGGGCAGTGGGGAGCTTGGCCAGACTGGACATGGCAGGCCAGGGCACATCGGTCCAGAGGAAGCCCATCTGAGAGAGTTCACAGAGGCAAGGCTGGGCAGAGTGAAGCTCCTGGCATGTGGATCCAGTCACTCCATTGTGGTCACAGGTACCAGATCCCAGTTTCCTTGTGTACTGATTGTGGATGTCTAAATAAATACCATTCACTGTCTTGGTATGTCCATGCATTATTTATATTTGGGTAGTACGCATGATGGACGTATGTGGTAGGTTGTTGTCTTTTGCATGTCTTGTGAATGGAAAGCATGTATTTTGTCATCTCTCCATTATATGGCTCACATTGATGTTTGTTTTCCACAAATTATTCACTGTCATTGATTACCATGATAAAGTCTAATAATGCATCTTCAGACATGTTTTGGTCAATGTATTGTTGTGTCTGGCAGGTCTTTCAGAATTTGGAAGTTACTGGGACAAGCTTAAATGAACAGTCTGGTATATTGTTAAAACTCTGTTTGCTGAAAGCCACAACTATCCAGTGAGGTTGAAGAATATTTACAGAACAAAGCAACCAAGCCCATAGAATCCATGAGCAGCCACTATACATTATGTCTGACATTTGATGGACATGTTTGTCCAAACTACCTTGCAGTACCATGAGTGGATGGAGTGCAACAGGATCAAGAAAATGGATTATCTGGTGGTGCAGTAAAAGAGATATTCTGTGAGGTTTCAAAGACACATAATGGCATGTGTGTGGGGTTAACACACAACATGAAGTGTCTTCCTCCCTGCCGATGAGGTAATACTAGCCTGCTTATTTGCCAATTTGATAGAAACCCTGATGACAGGAAGGGAGGAGGCTCCTTTGGTACATTAGCTGGCAGTAGTCATAAATCAGTAGCCAAGATAAGTCTTATAGATCACCCCAACACGGGGATCCTATACCTCTACCATCATCACAGGGAAAAAAGGTGACATTTTTGATGGATTAAAATGGTTCAGGCTAGCTTAGGCTAAATCATGTTAAGTGATGTGACATTGCAGTTTCACATATCATATTTCTGTCAAGACAATGATGGTGGAAGGCATTGTCAAGGCATGATATCTGACAACAGCAGACATCTGGGGGGGGGCGGATGAGATTTATGGGGAGGTTTTAGTGGTCTGAGGGAGATGAGAGAGAGTAAAAAGTGGTCCTTTTTTGTGCATTGTCACTTCCAGAGTGACTGTAAATTTTACTCCAGTGCTGTTGGGAATTGGAGACATTTACACATCCTGACAAATTGCCTGCTGTAAAAGTATTTACTGGTCTTGTCCTCCTTTTATTCGTGGCCAGCCCGCAAACACATAACCCCCCCCCCCCCCACCCCCCCCACCCCACACAGACACAGAAATATTTACCCACAGAAAATTTATGTGACACACGTTTATGTGACGAACCTGAGCTCTAGCCCAACACATGTCATAATAGTGTCATCTTGAGAGTACTGGTCTGCTGTTAATGTTTTAATAGAGGTGGTCTTGAGTAGGTCATAATGGTTTTATACCAGCCACGTTGTCTCAGATCTCAGCCCGAGGAAAGGCTTGTTTATGGAAAAATAGCTTGCAGGAGAAATCCGAAAGGTGCCGGAAAGGGTGAAGAACATCTAAAATTTTTGAAATCATTGTGTAAACTGTTTAAAGGCTGTCCTCCCCAGCGATTATCACCAAACAAAATTCAACAATCAGCGGTAAATGAGACTGGCCTTAGGGCTCGTAGTCATGACAAACTTGCACCGTGCGTGAATATTAAATGTTCGGTGTGGTTTTGTATTTGTGTTGAGATTGCACAATTGATGTGTTATATAATTATTGAAGAATAATCGCTGGGGTCTTGTGTGACACATTTTGAAATCATGATAATTTGTGTGTTATACAACTTGTTTTGATAAATGTAATTAGATTAATTGTTGGTTCATTAAATGTAAAAAACAAGACTGTAAAAGCTTAGATTAGGGTTTGAATGATTACCGTTGAGTAAACTTAGTCTCCCGTTGACTTTGATGTCCATGTTTAAATAATGCACATTTTAGAAAAGCATTATAAATTGTTGCCACTCGGTGGCACTATTAGACTGCCAATAAGACAGTGTAGCAGAGGAGAGTGGGTGTGGGGGGGGGGGGGGGGGTGGGAGAAGGGCGGCCCACACTTACCTCACACTCAGACAGAGCTATAATTTACTAATAGTGTGTGAGCCGCCATTGCTGTTATCTTTTAATAGATTTGTACGGGGGAAAGCAGGTGCCTGTTGTTAATGTGTCCAATTGCCCAAGTTGCCTACAGAATTTAGGGCATCCATCACTGTCGTCGGCGGTGACACCCTGTCGTTCTACTTCACGCGGCGGGCCGGCCGAGCTGGGGCTGGTAACAGATGAGGCTTCTCTCTCCTCCAGACGCCCACAGTCACACAGAGACGACCGCCATACGTGCTTGCACATGCATACGCAGAGAAAAACACACAGCTATACAACCGTCTTAGAGGGCAAACCGAAGTTATAACATTACAATAAGAAATGCATATATTTATAGTGTACACATTAAATAGATATCCTGAGAAAAACCAGGCATCTACCTGGTGATGGCGATAATAAATTGATATCTAAACATTGAAAGGAATAAATGGGTTACGTTGGCGAGAGCAAAGTGCCATTAAAAAAAATAATCTCTGTAAACTTTGCCCCACACTGCTTTGAATTCTTGACCTTTCAGCTGCACCCTTGAGCTTAGCCAGGGGCACCACGTTGCTTGCAGCTTTGCCCTCCGCCCTGGAAAACACCCCGTGCAGCTGTGTTTCTTTAGACCCGGGCTGAGAGTTGGAGGGTATACAGAGGTGCCTGCTAATACCTTGTTAGGGCTGTTTCAGTTGCTCGGTCTCAGTGAGGTCAGTGTCAGTACTGCTTTAGTTCGAGGCCCTTGATCTGCTGGATGTGGGATGAAGCCACGGACTCATATGCTGGCCGTTTGGGGATGATTTTATATGGGAAGCCTCGCTCCTGTGAGTCCCATGGACTGTTGGAAGTCAGATTTCTTTGGTCAGACATGCTTACTTTGTCATTGAATGTTGTGAGCAAAGACTAAATGATCTTGTATTTATAACGATTCCTTAAGTTTTCATTTCTAAGATTGTGCACAATCATGACAGGAGCTGTTTGACAGATGGGCAGTCTGCTATCCCAAAAAGGACTGAAGGTGGGCTAAGCTGGGGTCTTAGGTTATTCCTTTTTTTCTTCCCCTGCTTTTCTTCACCTCTCTTTTCATTTGAGATATGAACCTTGGTTAGGCCTTGGTGTCAGGTGTTAAACAGCATATGAGGGCTATGACCCAGCTTCCTACGCCCCTCTTCCTCTGACATCTCTTTTCACATAAAGCAGAACCCTCACTCTCAACATAATTGTAACCATCATGTTACCTTTGCACTGTTTTTCCAGTGTTTTCCATCTGCATGCTGTTGGTAAGCATTGTTCCATTTATGAGTTAAGCATTCCTCAGATGCTCCCCTCATTTCTCAGCTGTGAACACATCGTTTTTTTCCATAGCCTAAAACAACTTAAAAAGATAAATTGTAGTTCTGTAATGACATCATGCACCTGTTAGTAATAAAGAACACAGTCTGGAATGTTTAAAGTGCATAATATTATACCACTCGTCAGTAAAAGCAAGTATTGATACATCCTCTCTTCTTCAACTTGTCATAAAAATCCTTCTGCAAACACGGAGACACACGTAGCTCTGCGTATTCAGTTTGATGATGCCCATTAAAATAGATCACAGCAGGCATAGTTTTCCCCGAATTACTTGGTCCTGGAATCCAATCCTGAATTTTATTTTAGAAAAAAATAAAAAAAATCGTCCAAAGTAACAGGAATGGACAATTGACCTGCCATCTAACCGATCCTTATTTGCATTCAGGGCACAGTTACATCTCTGTAGAATCAAAGGTGTAGACAAAGTGAGGGCGAGAGATAGAGGCAGTGAGAGACAGATGGAGACACAGACAGACAGTCACAATGGCAGAAAGAAATCCTCAAGGTGCACACATGACTCTCTCTTTCAAATCACCAGGGCCAGGTTCTGCCTTGAGCATCGGGTTCATGCAGACTTGAGTGGCTACTTCTGTAAATGTGTAATTCACTTGGACTGTCAGGAAACTGTGTTGTTAATATGGAGACACATTTTCTCATTTTCTCTTGCTTCCTGTCTTTCTTTCAAGCCACAAATACACCTTCACCTACGTACTTTATTGTCTTGTTTAATGTTTGTCAAAGAGTGCAATACTCAGAATAATTCTAGAAAAGTATTGGTCATACTCCTGCATGACAACTCCAATATGTCTGCTTTGGACCCAGCACAGAGGGGTGCGTTGGTAATAATTTGCTGTTTAGCTGTGTTGATGTTTTTCTACTATTTCCCAGTTGGGAAAGGTGAATAAATAACCCCTGTCCTTGCTTCTTTCCCTCTCTCTCACTCACTGTTATTTCTCTCTATATTTTTTTTCTATCTCGCTCTCTCCCTTGATCTCTGTGCTAATTCGTTTGAGCGTGTTGAGCGTTTAGTTTTGCACTCAGTTGCTTTTTAAGGTTAATGGTAGGACAGAAGTGTTTATGTTGCTGTGAAATGGACTTAACTCTCTCGGCGGAGGATGGAGCATTTTAAACATGTATATTTCACCATCTCCTTCAAGACAAACGTCACGCAGAACAAAGGACGGGGGAAAGTCTTGCCAGTTAGCAGCTAATGAGACAAGCTTGTGAGGATATCCAAATCCTCAACGTGTTAACGTTTACGACACAACCCGCCCCCCCCCCCCCTCCTCCTCCTCCTCCGCCACACACAAACACACACCTTCTTCAACTTGTGCCTCCCCCATCTGCCCTTGCACCCAGCCTCTTGTAAGGCGGCGAGGGCACCTCTGAGGCCCTCTGTGTGATTATTCACACATGGCTGTGGCCCTGGTGCTTTAAGCGGCGACTAGGAGAGGAAGAAAGAAATGCCTTTACGTATGGCTAATGTAAAAAATGCTCAACTGACACATGGCCAAGGCTCTCTTCTTATTTTCTTTATTTCTTTTTTTCTTTTAAACTCCCTTCCACCCACCCCACACACCAACTAAACCCCATCTTCTATAGATAGATTGATCCAATGAGGCACTGTGTCCCTCGCCATCCGTTCTCAATTTTCCTTAATGTAGTAAAGCCAGGAATTGGGTGGATTGGTTGTGGTTGGGAGGCTGGTAAGGGAAACACATTTGATAAGTGAAAAATAATATGCCAAGAGGAAAAAAAAACAGTCATCCCAGTTGCCTTTGACATGCTTTTTATCAGAGATGTCTGTGTTGGAAGTGAAAATAAAATCTGCTTTTGTAATATAGATCTTTGGACAGCCTTGAATGATTCGCCACTACTCTTTTCCGGCTTCATTTTCACCAGAGCGTGTATTGGGAGTGCATTTGGAATCTCAGTAGGGAAAATCAAATGTGAGTTGGCCTGGAAGTGTTGCAGTAAACAGTGAGGAAAAAAGCAAACACTGGCCAGATCAGGGAATATCATGCAGAGCAATGTTTGTACTAAAAAAGAAGTGTGTAATGGAACAGCACATAGTCCACTCTCCAAAGGGACTTCTAATTGATTCTGTGCTTCATTACTAGTTTTCTCATGGAGAAATGGACAGCTCATGTTATTACAAAAAACGGAGCAATAGACATTTAAATGGACGCCATTGTGATTGTTACAGCTGATACAGCTCCCGCAGTATTTGGCGGCAGAAGACTGCTTTATTGCTGTAGCTTTTCTTCTAAATTGCATTCTTTTTTTCATGAAGGTAGCAGCGAGTATCAACCTTCACCCTGACTGAAACAATTAAATGAAAAGCAGAGAATTGAAAGAGAGAGGTTTGGGAGCACAGAATAAACCAGGGCTCCGCTTGATATGTTATTTGTCGGTGGCAGTACGTTTGTGCATGTTAACTAACTGTGCCACTGGACTTGGCCTGCTCGTAATAGGGTACCAGCGCAAACATTTTCTCTGAGCGCTTTCTATTGTTAATTCTGTCTGAACACATCTACAAATGAATAATGAAATGAATCATGAAAACCTTATATTACTTTTGGCAGCTGGGTCATTTCTCGTTTCCTGCTTTTTATGCTGCTTGTTTCCTACGAATTAACTTTCCAAGGAGTTGTCCTTTTCACAAAATGAATTTCATCAAGATGGTAGGTAGTCCACTGCAAGAGCGGGTGCACAGTCTCATGAAAAGACAACAACCAGAAGTACACACAAGTCCTTTACTGGTTGCTTGCCATCTAAGAAAATAAATGAAATATCTTCAGTTAAAGCTAGTTGCACACAGCTGGCACACAGATTTTAGGCGTTCAGTCAGGTGGACTCAAATATAGCATTGATGAAGTCGTAACCACTCTGTTAACAGACAGATTTAACTATGGAGATTTTTAAACCTTGGGCCGTTAGCAGAATAACGTGTGCTTAACTTTCACATTACTGACCACTGAACCCCAGGATAACGAGCAATGGGCTTGAAGCAGGAAGCGCCTCTAGCAATATCTTATTTGGTCAATCAAGGTTCCTCCCTCCCTTTCCAGCTCCACCAACACTCGTCTCCCCCCTTTCAGTTGCCTGCCCTATGCCCTGCACAATGCTGTTAAAGGCTTGTGTTCTGGGACAGAGGCTTGTGCGATAAGTAGCCCTCATTTAATATGGATCTTAAAGAGGGCAGTAAACCCAGAGCCTCAGTAGAAGTCCCCCCCCATCCCTCTGGCATTGCTATATAGATGACCCCCCCCTCTCTCTCTCTCTCTTTCTCTCTCTCTCCCTCATCATTAGAGTCAATGCAAACTCTTTCAAACTGCTCCTTCCTTCTCTCCGCGTTTTACTGTTAATTAGTTTGCTTTGTAAGGTTAGATATGCGGACGGAGCAACTTTGGGAGTGTTTGGCTGCCATCTGTGTGCATACGGCTCTAACTATGTACAGATGGTGTGTGCTTACAGACAGGTTGCTTCTTGTGGGGAAACAAGCACAAGAGACGGTTTTGGTTATTTTAACAAGATTTATGGCCATTCTCACAGGTAACTGTTTGAGCTCTAATGATGATTGTTAGTCCGCTGTCAAAGAAGGATCATTTAAGACAAGCGTAAGAGAGAGAAGAGACGGTATGTTTCTTCATTTCTACATCCTCGGTGATGAATCCTTTCGAAAATATTGTGAATTCCTGGGAAAGTTGCTTTGTTAAATTCTTAACTGTGAAACATATTGAACCAATTTTGTCACGGCTACTTGAGAAAAGCTCTCATAATTTGGACAACTTAAAATACCATTAGCCACTCAGTGAACCAGGTAAGTAGAGAAAAAAGGCAGAGATTGCCAAATAATTGCTTGACAAGGTCACAAAATTAGCAAACAAAATCTAATAAGGAGCTGATTGAATTATTTATGGTTTTGGTTACCAGCACAGAAATGTCATATTTGAGTCGCTATGAAGTTTAAATAGTATGTATTCAATACAATATAAAATAACAAAAAATACATTCGATACTCATTGTTTTAGAATTATAAAACGGTGCCAGCTTGCACTGAAACATGGCATACTCATTTCTGTCTTTTTTGGTAAGTTCTTGGCAAGTTCTTGGCTTTCCTGCAAGGTGCCTCTTGCTGGTGGGAAACCTGCCCTTGTCAGTCGCAGTTCAGTGGCTAATGCTTTCTACTGGGCCTTGTGAATGACCCTCCCACAATTAAAAAAGGGTTAGCACAATTATTTTTGGCCTCCTGCCACATACTTTATGTGACTGAGCAGTGGTCAGAGACAGATTGTGGGCTCAGAGTCCCCGAAATGTGAGTTTTTCTATCAACCCAGCTCTCAACCCAGTGTAATTATCAAATTGAAGGAAACTTCGGGAGAAGGAAGTCTTGCTGTAGACGAGGAAACGGAACACAGTGTTTGATTGTTTAGTTGAAGTCAAAAGTAGTGAACACTCTTATTGTCCACAAAGTTGAACCTTTTGCGTGCAGTTTTTTCACTGTTATTTAAAGAGACTCCGTGTTTTAGATCTTTACTAATTGTTTTGGTTAACACGGGACCTGTCGTGTCGAGTTTTTACAACAAAATGCTGATTTCACAGTTTTGTGAGTAAAATAAAAACAGGACAAATTTCTTTTGGTTAATCATAGCCAGTACATTTGGGAAGGACAAACAAATGCTTGCTCCTAGGTATTCAAACTGAGCTAGAGATGAAAGTGAGAAGAGTCCATGTACTTAGACACGAGAAAAAGATGAGCGTTTTCAACAGTACCGTAACAGTTTTGTCAAACACCATCAAATAAAGGTTTATTAACGATTACAATTTGCTATGCTGACACCTTTTTTCACAATGAAATGGAGTGTTGAGGCTGAGAAGTATTGCAGTGCGGTGTCAGCGCTTATGGAGTCAGTTAGTTGAGAATCTGTCATTTCATTAGATTTGCAACAACGTTATTCATTATCATGTATTGACGCGTGTAACTCGGCGAGACAGGTCACAAATAACATGTGTAGACATTTATGCGACTCCGTGTTTTCCACGCACAATTGTTCAGAAATTCTGGAAAATTAGAAAGGTGTGACATTTAAGATTAAAAGATGCAGTACGTCTCTACAGAGTGTTGTTTCTTTTTTAATACTCATCTTGATTGAATCCACAAACATAAACCTTTTGTTAGTGTGCGTCATAACGCTGCTTACTAATGACTACAAATGAATACACCAATTTAAATATATTAAAAAAAAACAAATTTGCAATGTACAGCAATACAACTTTGTTCAATGAAAAGACCGCTCTTTTGTATGAATGCGTGAATAACGAGGATCCACTACAAATGTCTGAGAAAGACGCCAAAAATACAGGGGGAAAAAGATTGCTTTGTTCATTTCTCCCCCCCCCCCCCCCCCCTTTCTCTCTTTCCCACTCTCCCCAAGGTTCTATTAGGAAATAGATCCCAGGTGTTCGATAAGCCTGTAGTGGACATGACAGCAGTGCAATCAAGTGTATAAATTTAATTGCAGGCTCATTTTGTGCCGTTTATTAGCCGTTTAGGGGCACATCGCTCCACTTGAACCCTGTTATTGCCAGACAGAACAGCTGTTTGGTTCCTTTTTAAATGTTTATCTCTTTGCATTGTGAAAAAGTACATACTTAAATGCCAAATGCCGCTGATGAGAACTAGAAATGATTTTACGAAATGCATACATATACGTGTATAATTATGCATTTTTTAAATATACTAAATTTTATATATATTTATTCGAAAACAAATTAAATTGAATTAGGCAACAGAAAAGTACAATATCGTGTTTTATATTTAATATGTTATTTCATTTTGTTGTCACTGGAAAACTAAAATGCATACACTCAGTCTTAATATGTAAAATATAGAAATAATCAAACATGTATTATTTTCAATTGAAATAGTTATACAGCACATATTTGTCCCTACTGTATATGACCACACAGTTGAACACACACACACACACACACACACACGCACACACACACAAAAGGGTGAGGGTAAATCTCCTTGCGCAGCCCGTGTGGCTTTTGCTGAACTGGGTTAGTCTGGCCTCAATCTTTGCTGCTGGACGTTGCCACACACCGAGAGGCTTGCAGATGTGCTAGCTTTGGTTGAAACCTTCTTCTGGTGCGACACCCCATTAATAAGAAGCCGAGAGAAAGCCGTGTTAATTGTTACCATGCGTTCAGCCACGGCATTCCTATAAATCACCCGACTAATTGCAACAAATTGTGGGCTGACATTAAGCTATGATTCCGAACCGGCAAATATTCATCAACATTGCAACTAGCCCCATAAAACACAGAGCCGGACGTTTCCCAGGCCAAACACATATCTACCATCTAACTCCCCCATTATTTATGGATCTTTCTTGTCCTCAGCATTTAAGTGCTGCATGGTGAGTGAATGAGCTGCCATCTTGTTTATTTATTATATCCCTGGATAAATCCCAAGTAGTGGCATTGATATGACCAGTCACAGACCTTGTTTTCCATGTTACCCTTGAAGCCTGGTGTGTTGCGCTCACTGCCCTATATTGATTACTGTGTTGCCTGTCATAACAGAATTACCTTGAAGGATTTCTGTAAATGCAAGGCTGCAAAGAGTTAGATTGCAGTCTACACTATTTCAAGTGAGGATCACTGTGTTTTTCAATATTATTTCCCAAATGCTCGTTACTGCAGTACTTAGAAAGTGTTTGATTCGTAGGCAAGCAGTCACATGTTTGAGCATTTAACCTCCCATGCAATGTTTATTTCATGCAGACAAAAGGCGAGTTAAATCTCTTTCCCTACGGTCTGACAGGCACCATAACTGTCACTGCAGATGATCTATTTCACAGCACAATGCATGACTACCACTAATGTTTCACGATCCTGCCAATTCACCCTGGTACTGTTCAAAACACCTACAGTACGTGTCACAACAGTGCTGATTAGGGTGTCCCCCAGGTGTGCATCAGCAGCTAAAGATGGCGGAGCAAAGGCCGGGTCAGGATCTGATTTCATATGTGGGAATTCAAGGGGAATTTTGAAGTGCACTGATCAATTCCACAACCCAACATTCACATGAATCAATTCTGGATCTGGAAGGTATACATTGGTGCACATGGTGCACGAGTGCATGTCTGGACGTGCACGAGTGCATGTCTGGACATGCACATGGACACACATGACTTGCACGCAATAGTGCAATTTGTCATAAATCTCTTGAGCATTATGTGAGCATGTTTTTAATCCCCTTCTTACCTTTTCCCCATCGTCTGTCCCTCTGTTTTGAATTGCTGAGATCCTAGCTTGATAGACTAGCGGGCTCTACCATGGGGGGTGGGGGTGGGGGTGGGGATGATGGGCTGAAGAAGAGGGAGCAAAAAAAAATCCTTCCTTTTGACACTGTTAAACATTGACGGGCTTATTACCGTGTTCTCTGATTCAGCTGGATGTGTTCAAGGATCTTCTCGGCGGTGAAAAAGGTCAGCTGCTCTTAGTTGTGCTCAGCTAGAATACTAATACTGTCCTTATTCAAATGATCTGCTCCAGCGCTTATTAAATTGATGGCCCAGGCGCTCTAATTTAATAGTGTTGCAGTCCAGGAGAGGGGACACAGCTGCAGTCACCGGTGAATTAGGTGCTTCTGAGGCAAAGTTCAAGCAGGAGCCCCCTTCGCTTTTGGGATGTATTTTCCCCAGCAAATTAGCAGTCAGTGGCAGTGTGCAATTAATTAGTGCAAACCAGGAAAAGCTTGTCATTTAATAAGGTGCCTTTTTCCACTCACACCTCTCCCACACACAGAAAATATGTCTCCCTATCTTACCATATCTCATTCCTCCCCCCTTAATCCCTCCCTCCCTGTTTGTCTCTCTCTTCCTCTCTGTCTTCTACTCCTTCCTCTCTTGCACTCCACTTTACATAAACAGAGGGCATTGATCCATTAAGTGGTGTACTATTAATACCATTTAATGTATGTCTGTTTAAACATAAGCTGTGGGTTGGATATTTTCTGTGGCGTCAGAGTTTGAGAGCCCCCAATGGGTCGGCTGAAGAGAGTAAAGATTGGCCACTTGCTGATGATTTCATCCAGTGAATGGAGGATAGATTTAACAAAGATAAGAACTAAAACTCAAGACAAACATATCGGTATTAGGGAGGAAACATACAGTATATACTGTGTATAGCAGCACAACAGACGGAAACGTTACAGTCACACACACACACACACAAAAAGCATGTTATTGTTGTGGAAGTTCTGTTGCTCGAGTGAAGAAGACGTGAAGCTTGCAATTGGTCACATCTGTAAGTAAGCTAAAAACATCTGTAAAAACGAACTTAGTCAGACTTTTACATTGTAATTCCTTCCCACTCATGTTGCTCACAGTGACCAGCTCGTCTGCCGACAGCACGGAGTCCCTCCCTACAGCACAGGCCTGCTTTAACGGAGCTCACAACTTGATTCTAATGCGTCGAGCTCTGTTCAGCAAAAATGAGTGTCGGGCGAAAGTAAACTTTAACGCTACCATGATGTGTTTGAATGCGATCTTGTGAAATGTAGTTTTTGGAGAGACACTTGAATGAATATGGATGTTTTCACTGCAATGTAAAACAGATATTTGTGAGGAATTATACTTCCTAACACTAGCTCTCTGTCTCGCTTGACCACACAGTCAGTACGCAGTGAGCTGTTCTTATGTAGCACAAATCTTCCTTCTCAACACAGTTGTGTGTTTTTCTCCAAGATGCTATGAGTGTTCTTTAGCGATTCAACTTATACGTTGTTTTAGGATTGACCGCTATTTCATCTATGAAGTAAACAAGCCTGCCTGTGTCTGTCTTGATGCGGTGTGCTCTGCTTGCGCAAAGACAGATACAGGCAGGGCAAGTCTCAGCAGACTTTTTGGAGCACTGGCCCTTTTGGGCAACTGGCTGATTGTACTTACTGGCCTGACAGCTTTTTACTGGCCTCGGGCCATCGGGCAATCCTTATTGTTGGACCCTGCCAAACGGCGAGCGCTCTGTCTGATTGCCCAGAGAGTTAACAGCGCGGCATGTATCAGACAAAAAGAGAGTGGTATTTATTACATTGTTACCATATTCAAAGTACAATATCGCAATCTTTCACAATGTGATAACTGCGCAGGTTGACATGATGATAAAAAAAGATATGACGTCTAGCCATAGTTTATAAGATCTGAGGAGAATATAGAGTTTTGTGGGGTTAACTGATTTTTGTTGTCTCTGAGTTGAATTTATTTTTCACAGTTTATAATTGCTGTTATTAAAGTTTCATTTTTTTCCATCAAACTTTCCTACCATTTGTTTGTGTTAAATGTTAAATTTATATAGATTTACAGCCTCTGGGAAAGCTGTAAATGCTCAGTGAAATTTCGGGAGAATTGCCAATGAGGAAGAGGTTGATTGATAATGAAATGTTCCAAATGAAGTGTTGATTTTCAGCATGAATTTCTGTGTGTTGTTGCAATGGAAAGTAACAACGTCCATGATTCTTTATGTCGAGCAAAATACAAATATGGAAACTTATTGCATGTTTACAACATTGTATACAATATATATATGTATTCCCCAAGGACATTACAATAATTGATGCGTACAAATTATATACAAATTATATAAATAATATATGACAGAATACACTGCGTGTGTGTGTGTGGTGTGTGTGTATTTGTCACAAAATTTCCTTAAAAGAAAACAACAGTAGTGCTAAAGCTTACAGACATTCTTAACCTTCTAATTGACTTATCAAATTGGTACACCAGAATTATTGTCATAGATGCCTGCAGCCTATGGACAGTATACATAGATGGACAACGCGTCCCCTCTTCCTCCCAATGTATTCAGGCTGAAGGTTGAGTGCTGAACATGGAGTACAGTAGGCCATAAATAAGAGTGCTTGGGCTCTATCAGTGCTGACAGAGGTCTCTTTCCCCCTTAGACACACACACACACACACACACACACACACACACACACACACACACACACAGTGCCTGGCCCAGTGCCTGCTTGTTTCCCCCCCTCAACTAATAGACTCTGGTGAAACCAGTCAGCATTGTTGTTCTCAGATTGATGTGACCTTGATGCCGTTTAGTGCAGTGATTTGTTTATTGGCACTTATTTTGATGCATGTGGAAGTGAGCCTTAAAAGCCCCACCACAGACACACACACACACAAACAGAGTGAGGAAGATAAAGACGAGAAAAACAGAGCTGGAAAGATGGAAGGGGAGAAAAAATGAGGGAGATGGAGTAGAAGAGATATACTCCGGGGGCAGATTACATAATACATCATTCACAAAGCATTGTTGCCAATATGTCTTTTATACTCCTTAAATTGCCGTTGCCATCCCAGGGCCCCCTCTGCGCTTTGACAAACACATCACAACACACACAAACATATTGTATTCTCTCTCTGTACAGTTTGTGTACAGTTAATGGAGTCTATCACAGGCCTCCTGGGACGCCACTGTGTGAGGAGAGGAGCTGGTGCCGAGGAGTACTGTACAGTATTGATGGAGCTGTGTTTCTGTTAGGCAGTGAAAACAAAGTCTCCCTGATGCACGGTGGAGTGTAGGGGGATCAATAGACGTGGAGCGCTTCATTTCCTCGGGCTTCTACTGAAGAAACACTCACTGATGTGTCAGCGCTGCTGCAGTTGCTGCTTTGACATAGAGGAGATACCGAACCATGGGGCTGTACTGTATGAGAAAATACTGAAACATACCTCTCATACACTCGGATACACACTCTTTGGATGTGCACGCTACCATACAGTAGGATGAGGGGAAGGTAATAAGAAAGGTCAGTGTTGTGTGTCATATTGTGCTGTGTTTAAATAACAAGAAACAGGCATGAACTGAAGGGGAATGGTTTAACTGACACACGGGATATAACAAGGCATGAGCTTGAGTGATGGGGAAGGGTTTGGCCACCGCACAGGATGTAACCAGACATGCGACTCTGCTTGGGAAAGGTTTGGCTCGCGCATTGGGATGACACAGGGCCAGAGCCTGGGGCAGCCAGGGAGAGTGGAGAGCCCAGCTGTCACCTCAGTCAGCCCCTTCTCTGGGGGCAACTGTCAATCAGCAGCCTCTCATATCGCTCCGTCATTGAAGCTAATTGCTATTGTCAACCCCAGAGACCTAGAGGATGCTAATGCTAGTGCAATTGCCCTTTTGGAGAGGGAATACTGCCTCCAAACATGAGATAAAAAAAAAAAAATGCAGGAAATCAAGAGAAGCGAATTAAAGGTGGTTCTTGTAGAGCATTAATAAGGCATTAGAAAAATTAAAGGCAGGATCACACAAAATGACCTCAAACAGCATACATCCAGGCCCGAGGAGCAAAAGCTGGACTATAAGGGAATGCGGTTGGGTGGAATCATTCAACAACACATAAATATGCATGCAGTTACACAGCCCCTCTTACATACACATGCATGCACAAGCACATACTCGCACACAAGCCGGCACACGTACACACACAGCAATAGGCCTAATGAAAATAAGATGGATGCTCTCTGAGAGACGGGTGGCTGTGTTATTAATTGCTGTCTGTCCCCTCCTACTGATAATGATGGGCTGTATCCTGGAGAATTTGCACAGAATAGATTTTATTTGGAAGGATTATTTATTGTCCTTCTCATTGGAGGGGTGGTGCGTTTAGAATCGCGAGGGTTTAAATAATGGCCCGTGCGAGATAAGTCCTCATGTTAATTCCTCTTGCTCTTCCTTCACTGGCACCTTCTTAACTGCACCACCCCCATTACATAGATTTATTCACACGGACAGTGAGACTTCACATGGGATATTTACCCGCTCCTCTTTTCTTTTCTTAATTCAAAGGCAAATGGCAAAAAAAATGTGTTGTCTGATATGTTGATAGGCATTATAAGCAGTTTTCATAGATTTGTAATCTTCCGCCGATGGTAGTATTGATATTCGAATCCATCTTGACTCACCGCTGTTGCGCCGAGCGTCACTGCCCTTTCACAGGTGGACACGCAAATTTGGAGCAATTATTACAATAAAGATTACCATTCTGTCTGCAAGTAGAGCTAGTGGGCCGAAACAAAAGGACCATGTCAGAGAAGACGTGAACAGAAAAACCCACGTGGGTGCAGGGGGGGGGGGGGTCGAGTCTGCTCTCTCTCTCTCCTCTCTTTTGCTTCACTTCTCTCACTCTCTCACTCCCTTCATTTGTGTGAGTACAGAGGGACAGCATTATCATAAAATAACACTGCCCCCCCCCCCCCCCACCCCACCCCCACCACCACCTCATCACCCTCTCACAACCCATAAATCAGGATGCTGGTGTTATGGCGGCTGGAGGCGTGGTAGCTGTGGTGACATGGAGGATCCTGGTGTGGGTGTGAAATCACTTGACCCTCAGCATTAACCTTTCTGGAGTGAATGGCCGCTGCTCTCCTCAGCAGGCTGGGAACAAAAGAGGCCTGGTATTGATTAAACTCCGCCGTGCGCACTTGATATTAAACACTGGCTTAGACGCCTGTGTTCCATCAACCCCTCTCGCTCAACGCTGCTACTGCCTTACCTCACTCGCACACTAAAAATGTCTTAGAATACATGCCTCTATGTATCTATTGGCAGTCATGATGCTCACATGCCCGACTAGACGACTCCCTGCAAACACACACAAACCTATGTAGACACAGTGGGCAAAAACTGTGGGGCTGATCATGGCTTAAGGTTAGGGTGCCAAAGGTCACAAAGAATGATGGAGAAAGCGAGAGCAGGGAAGGTTTAGGTCTCCGGGGTGATCAGTGTTTTGTCATCTGGAGCGGTGTTTACTTTTTCTCAGCACAGGTTCTCCTCGTTTCATCTCCTCCCCGTCTTCCGAATCGATACTCTCCATCCACAAAGGTCTGGGAGAAGGCATGCAAGCATGTGAGTCAGTCAGCACTTACTGAGCTGAAGGCAACGGAGTTTGAAATCTCTCAGGCTGCAGTCAGAGTTGACATTTTCTCCCACTTTGTAGACTTTATGCAGCGCGGGACGTGAAGTGCATATACTGTAGGTGTTTGGCTGATTCCTGGGCGGATAAATGACTTCACAAAAAGCTCTGTAAAAACTACACAATATCTGTCCTTCTGTTTTTAGCTATTAAAATGATATTGCAGACTTAAAAAAAAAAATACGTTTTTGACTGGTTATATAGTTTTTAGAATTTAGGGAGAGAGCACTGGTGGCATGTACTGTACACATTTAAAACATGATGAGACAAAACATTTTAAGCTCTACAAATGATTACAGAGTGCACAGACAGAACACTGAGTTCTGCTTTGATAACCTTTTAGAGAGAGCTCTTCATTCGCTCTTTTCTTCTTTCATCAACCGAAATGCTTTTCATTCAAGTGGCCATTTCATCAAATATGATTAAAGCGACTGTACAACATGACTAGTTGTGTTACGGGTGTCCTGTAAACTGTTGAAAGTGACCCAGAAATTAGAATAAATTGCCTGATGTCATAACAATGATTATATTTTTGATTCTCCTGTCGATTTTAAGAACTGCTGACACCAAAAAAGAATTAACGTCTGATGTTAAACAGTTAACAAGTAAATTGTGGTTTTGTATTTTATCATACAATTCTGTGAAACTATAAACGTTATTAAACAGTCAAAGAGAACATATACCTGCTGGCTACAGCTCAGGTAAGGTTTTAAGAATGGAGCTTCAGACCCATCGCATTCAAACCACGAAAACATTTCTTGCATTGGTGGTCAGGACTTGAACAATAAAATGCATTCAGCTCCTTAGACAAGCTTCACTGGCCATACAGGCGTACTTACTCTAAGGCTGCCCTTTGATTATAAATGGTCCATCACAGGTCTGTTAGTTCATTTCGAGGCAATGGTAACTGCTACACACACCTTAACCTCAGAGGCAGGACAGGGGCGCTTTTCACAGGGAACGCCAGCATCTGTTCAAGGAAGTGCCTGTCTCGTTCAGGCCTAATTGTCGTTCCTCTATGAGAAGGCTGGTAAGTGAGAGCAGGAGGGGGGCTGTCACGTTCCTGTCACATCCCAATGGTCCGGTAAATAGAGCGTGTGAGTGTACCCCCCCAGTTACTGATGGACGAATAGCACCCCCCCGTCCCCCGTCCCCCGTCCCTCCCCTTCTCGCCGTCCTCCCTTTCTTCGGGCCTCCCCCACAATTCCACTCTAGCTTTCTCTCCCCTTTATTTATCTCTACTCTGTCATGTTCTTCACACGAGTAGAAAATAATTAATTACTGCACCCAGTGATGATTTATGATATTACTGACATAATTAATGATACACATCAATTTTCCTGCTTAATTGAAGGGGGCTGCAGAGCCTATCATGGCACCAAGAAAGGCCACTGCCCTGAGAACGTGAAAACACCCCTCCACACTCGCACACACCCCACCCTTAGGTTGCTTCCCTTCCTCTTTTCCCACTCTTTCTCGTTCCCTCACCAGCCTCTCGTTCGCTCTCAAGTGCTACAGTGGCGTCGAGGTTTCCTCTGCCAGGCCCTAATCCTTGTCCATATGCTCGAAATAAACCTCAAGAGCTGGACAGTTGTTTTCACATGTAGATATGCATTCATACATATCTTGCTACGTATAGGTATGTGTGTGGACTCCATAATGGCCACTATGAGTGTGTGTAGGTATACAGTGATATATGATTCATGAAGATGCGTGTGAGGCATATGTAATTCGAGCTCTACCCTCAGGACTAGAGACAACAAGGTAGTGCATGAATATTTGATTTGCATGGAGAAAGTATCGGATCTATGCACAGCATTTTAAACAGACAACCTAGAATACTCAGGTTTCCCATCATGTATGTGTTTTCTAATTGTCTGTCGCCTGCATTGTGACTATTTTGAAAACATAATAACGACCCATTTTATACTGTATAGTTTTGACGAAACACAGCTGTTTATGTCCAAGGGATTTTGTAGTGCCTGTGTGTAAAGAAATTGAATAGCAGTTCTGTTTTAAGTAACTCTTACTGGGTGACATGTTGTTCATTTGATATGATATTAAGTGTTATGCTAAAATATTTACCAAAACTATTTGTGTAATGAAGTCTAGACCAATGCAGTTTTTTTAAAGTAATAACAGTTTTAGGCCTTGTTGACAAAAAGAAAATAGTAATCCTGTGTATATTTTTTTCCTCCAATTGATGACAAATACGCAGTCGGTTACAATGTGAAAAAGACAACCCGTCTTTCAAGCTTCTGTGTCTATGCATGAGTGCGTGTGAGCGAGTGCGAGTCAGAGAGAGTGACAGAGCCCTCTTAACGACCTCGCGTACAGTGAACCCCATTCCACAGCTTCCCGGTGGCTCCACCAGCCTCCAGCTAAATATGTGATCAGGTAGTTTCAAAAACTGCCTGACGGTGTCAACACGCAGAATGTGGACAGGGGGGGGGGAGTTGCGGACTTAGATTAGTCTCCATAGCAACGGCAAAGTATCCCTGTTTGTAGACAGACAGATTCTGCTACATGTGAAAATGATTGGCAGGTCTATTCCTCCACAGCTGACCCATAGAAATCAGCAACTAAGCGTTATAATACCCAGCTGCATTGACAGGGTCTCCATACTTTTTAAAAGTCCTCTTGTAAGTGCTTCTCTTCGGCATTTGCATAAGAAACATGGCGTGCTTATTGGAGGGGCTTTGGGGTTGTTGTGGGGTGCTTTCATATCTTTAGCTTGACGGCTTCTTTGTGATCAAGGGGATTGAGGGGAGGGAGGGATGCCAGATGAGAATAACTTAATTTCCAAAGCTCCAAGATGGAAAAAAAAGAGTTGAGGGTACAAGTTCATGATGCAGTTTCACTCAGGCAACAGTGAAGGAAGTGTCTTTGCGCATGAGTGTGTGTGTGTTAGTCAATACATTTATGTGGTAAAATAGCAGGACTGTCTAGCAAGAGGGAAAATAAAAGTGTTTGTTCCAAGTGGTCACAACTATCAACATCAAAACCCTGCTCATATTCGTAGAGGCCGCATATTTTGTTTTTCAATAATTTCAGATCACAGGAAGAAAAACTACGGTTTGAGATGTGACCTGATGATGTCCGCAAAATGCAGTTTTTTAGTTGTAGCCATGGAGTTGTGCATAATGCCAGAAAACTAGCGTATATGTTACTGTCTGCACCGGCTAAACTTCACACCTACTGAGATACTTGGAGAGGAGAGCATCGCCCTGCCGTCGCCAACACACACATAACCACACACACACACACACACACCTACACACACACACACACACACACACACACACACACACACACACACACACACACACACACACACACACACACACACACACACACACACACATTAGAGATAGAATAAGCAAGGGAAAATGAAAGTCGGTAGGATTGACCCTAATATCCATCGTGACAATTTCGGCATGGTTTTAAATTAGACTGAATGTCGTATGTATGTAAGCGACCGTTTGATGCCAGCAGAGGTGTGAGTGGGTGTTAAGGAGAATTATTTGGAGGGGTTCACAAAAAACTATAATATTAAAATTGAAAATATATAATAAATATTTAAAACCTTAGATTGTTTTTCTACATTAAAGTTTAAAATCAGTTTATTGACTCTTGTTGATTCAAAGTGGTTAAGAATAGTTTAAAAGAACATAAATATATATCAAATCCGGTGTTTTTAACCACACACAGCAAGCGAGTCAAATCAAAAATGTGAAACACGTAGAGGCCTCCGTGAAAGAAAGTGTATTTCCTGCCAGCTAATATTGATTGGACATAATTTCAATCAGTGTTGATCCAATCAAAAGGTCATATAATTAACACTAGGGGGCACCAGTGTTCCACTCAATGTTGTTTTGTGGAGACATTGTGAAGACACCACTGGAAAGAAAATGATGCTCTGATAAATGATGGGCTTTTGACACCACAATGCATGTTCACAAGTAAGAGGAATTACAAAGTTACCTTACAAATATTTTAATTAAATTTGAAGAGCTTTTTAGAACAATTCAAAATCACGCTGACACGACATGAATTTACTTTGACAGTACAGCAACTTGATCATTTTCTTTTCAGAAGAAATGACTGGTAGAGAAGCTGGGGTCAAGGTAGACACAAAGAAACACTAATGAAAACAATCACCTGTTATCAGTGGTTAATACAATTCTTATTTTCATCAACTGCAGAGAAATCAAAGTGAAAAATGAACTAATCAAATTTGTCTCTGGCTTGAATATTGATTGCTTTTATTTAATGTGATAAGTAATGTGTTAGATATCAATATAGATATAATACTGTATATATGTATAAGTTTAAGGAAATAAGATATTTTTTTACTTTTCAAAATAATTCGTTTGTTTTGCATGTGTGAAGTATTGAGTTATTTTTTTATTCACATGTTGTGTGTATATATATATACACATCTTGCATAACTTACCTCAGTTGCTGGAGTATTAATGCTTCAAAGACTTTTATTTTCTGCCAACAATGAAGTACTTTACCTTGTTGACTATAATGTGTAATTAATTAACTTTACTCTCCAAGGTTTTTTTTTAATAAAGGAGCAAAACAGCTATATATTTAATAGTTCAAAGTTGAACTGTTTCATAATAGTTTTGCAATAGATTTAAATTCATAAGCCTTGTTTCTGAGTTTCTACCTTGGCTTTGTACGTGATGAATCAAATTAACAGCTTTTGTTTCCTCTGAACTATTTATTAGTTCAGTAAAAGAGGTAAGACCTTTACAATTAATATATGTATTTTATAATTTACATTTATAGAAAAAAACTGATTCATTGCTTGTTTATTTGACATTGATTTACATTTACCATTTTCTCCAAGGTGATGTGGCATGACGAAGATACATTCATATGATACTATGTTGAAAATTGTAATCACTCAAGGATGTTTTTTTTGTTTAAATTAAACTTTTACAAACTGATAAAATCATAGAATTGATGTGAATTAATATAAAATAAAGGCCAGACGACTGATTTCATAGTGGTCTGCTTAAGACGGTGTTCTAGTATGTTTCCTCCGCTAAGTTTTTATCAATGTCATCGTCATATCAAAGCGTCATTTCATCTCGGTTTTCTTTTTCATCCAAGATACTCCCGGGGATTCTACTCTTTTCTTTATGAAGAATAATTGGGAACATACCCCCCCCCCCCCTTTTTAAGCTTTAAAGCTTCACGTCGTTTTTCCTCTCTGGTGCACTCACACTAACACACACACACACACACACACACACACACACACACACACACACGCACACACACACACAACTTCAACTCCCTGAGTAATCATTGTTCAGTGGCTCTGGTCAGCATGTTGTCACCTGTATCCCATTAAGAACATTCTCACCTCAGCACACAATCACACACACGCCAAATCTCTCCCTTTCGCTCCCTCTCTTTCACACACACTCACACACGTACCTTATCCTCCTCTCCACTCACCCGTCCTCCTCTCCTTTCCACTATTTGTACCCCACAATTCCACACCTGGTGCATTGCCCTTTTTCCGACCTATGGCTTGGAGCTGCCCTTTTCCCTCTGTGTTTTTTTGCCTGCTATTGGTAAGACCTTGAGAATCACTGCTCTACTTTCTCGGGCATTCTGCATTTTTGCTTTTCATACAATTTCCCTCATTGACAATACATGGAGGTAGGTTAGTGAGGAGGAGAATGCAGTACAGAAAAGACATCTGCGTGAGTGAGGTTCCCTTAGGGGCTCGGGTCATGGGGCATCATAAGCCACACCCTTAGCCGCCTCTACCCACACCCACTGGATTCTGATTGGTTAACAGTGTTAGGCCAGGGAAAGCCTAAATTGGCTTTCATTCTTCATCCATTGAACAGAGGACTTTGAATAATAAGCCTAATAAGCAGACTAAATAAGTTATGAAAGTCACATAATTTCAGAAATCTGTGTTGCACATGTGAATTATGATGCGTCGGGTTTATCTGGTAAAGTGGACAATGCTGTATATTACATTTTATCAAATTACTTTGTTTTCCAAGTAAACACAATAAAACCCATTGAGATGTTTTCAGAATAAGTATGTTGAATAAAAAAACAGAAAGAAACTCAGGGAATTTGCTTGGTGAAGAACTGCAAACATTTCCTTAATTTGTATGGAGATATAAAATGTCGTATTGTTGCTTTAGGGTAAGGCCATCATGTGAGAAATGAATAAAAGAGTACTGTCCTTGCTCTTGGAGGTATGCTGTTTATTACTATTCTGCTTTCACTCTTTGTCATGTCTGCATATTAAATTGTATGTGTGTGAGCGTGTGACACTCGCATACAAACACACTCCTGCATCCACAATGCAGCAGCCTTGCCCATGTCATTGTTGGTTGGGGAGCGGGTGCCCTGTCCCCATCATCTGGTTGTGACACCCGCTCTGTGGGACGTGGCAGCTCCCTTAGAAACCGGCAGAGTTCCAATCATCTACATGCCATAACCTTACGGCCGCCTTTGTCCACACCTCCGCCAAGATTCATTTGTGTCGCCCCAGCAGGTCTGACCGCTGAACAATTCCCGGGCGGAGCAGGAGGGAAATACATTTCACTGATTAAAGATATCTGGTGACTGTTCTACATGCTGTCAGCACACTGTTAGTGTTCCCCCAACCCCAACAACCCCTCCTCTCACCCACTCACCTCATGTATGTCGTCTCCTAGACTCTCCCCCCCTGTACTCTTTCTACTTACTTCACCGCTCACCCTAGCATACCGTAATTTCACTATATGCGTACAGATAATCTGAAAAAGTAAGAACAAAATGCCATGCACAACACAAATTGTTGTTGCTTCTTTTTACTTGCTCGTCTGGATTGATCCAAGTATGTCATCTGGCAAAGACAATTCACAATGAAGGGAAATATACAGAAATGGCAATGAGAGCAAAAGTGGAAGAAAAAAAAAAACGTCTTTGTGCTGGAAATCACGGTGAGGAGAGAACATGATGTGTATGCGTTATTATCAATGTGTGTCTCATCTCAGTGGCTGTGTGGCCTGACCTTGGGCTTTTTTTTGCAGTATCCTCCTGCAGCGGCATTCCAGCCAGCTGTAAAATAAAATGGAGGACGGCACGCAGACAGTACCGGTAAATCAGAAATAGCTGGGCCACTGTGCACTGTATGTGTTTAAGAGTCCCACACTGCAGTAAAAGGGCCTTGCAATAGGGGGTAGCGGTAGGGCGAGCAGTGTAAGAGATATGAGGCATCTCCTGACCCTCCTTCTCACTGCGATCAAATATCAGAGTTGACAAGTTACAAATGAGGTTCTCCTTGCTTCTTTTATGTCATTGTTTCTTTATTTTTTCTCTCTGTCTATCTTTCTCTCAGTCTTTCTTGCTTGACCTCCCGTCATGTCAAATTCCTTGTATGGCCAACATACCATGGCAATACACTGATTCTGATTCTGATTCGTTACCCCCCTCACCTTATACTCTACTTCACACAGCTTAGCACTGCATATGACTGTGAAGAATGTTTTTTTTTTTTTTTTTTTTGCATGTGTAGCACTTCTCCAGACCAGCAGGGGACAGTGTTACTTGACATGTAAATTGAGATGCTTGAACAAATATGTATGCACAATTAATTAAAGAAGAAACACTCTCTCCTTTGTTCTCTTATTTGTTGTTGACTTTGTTCACATACAAGTTTTAGCCTATTTCACATTAGTTGTTTGTCTGAACTGCCCTGCCTACGTTGGCAGAAACACACAACTACAGAAAGGCCTGTAACTTCAAATGACTTGATTGTTCTACTTTCTTCACTAGGTACTCCAGTATATGGGTCACATGTTTTGGAAGGTGGAGATGGAGGGGGTGTGTGAATTGGCACATCTTTTTTTGAACGTTTTGCCCATTTCCATTTCAGGAGTCACCTCCAAACCCTAATTAACAGGGAAAGCCATCAAATCAAACTTTACCAATCCCAAAGGTGCCATCGGCAGGCAACTGGCACAGACGTTCCCAATGCCACTCTCTCCTGCCACCTTTTGCTCCGCTGTTAAAACACTCGCCAGTGTGCCAGTGCTTGTGTGTGAGTGCTGCGTGCATGTGTGTGTGTGTTGGGAGAAGTACAGGGGGCAGATATCAGTGGGGATGACAAGTTCCGCTGCTGTTATGATGGGCAAAGATCTGGAGACATCATACCCTCCACAGGCTAATCATCCTCGTGTGCAGTTCGCGTGTTCGCGTGTTCCTTATTTACAGCATGTGTGTCTGCAATGGCACGTTGGTGTGTTCATGCAGGTGGTGTTTGTGTCTGTGCACTGGAGCGGGTTTGTATGCAGCGTGCACGTCAGAGGTGACAAGCGAGTGTTCGATGTCAGTCGAGGTGAGGGACTGTGGAATATGGAGAGCAGTAGAGTGGTGCCCTGTGTGACACCAGTCCTGTAGACAAGGGTTAAGCAGGGAATAGGGAATAGTCCTGAGGTAATAGCATGGGGGCGGAGGGTTGATGAAGGGTGAACAAAGGTGATGCAGTGTTTCACAGACACGACGCCCTGATATGCTTTGTTGGCTCATTTGATAGGAGCATGTGAGTGAAGGAGCGTGCCCTCGAGGGAAATTTAATAGCAGTCAACATCAGCCTTTACTCTATGAAAGTAAAAAATAGGGTAAATATACAAGGCTGTGAGAGCAGAATAATTCAACAATGCTCTGGCGTAGCTCGGGACGTGTAAGTGTATCTCTCGCTGTCTTAAGCCAATGGGACCTAGCTATTCGGAGCCTTTATTTCAGCCATCATTCAACCTGTGTCTAAATATGAAAGCCTCAGCGTACAGTGAGGGCACTCATCATTAAACGGGCAGACTCCAGGGTCTCCCCTCATTGTCTCTTCCACCCTCTGTTCTTCTATTAGATTCACAACTGATATTTAGCCACAGAGCCACATTATGCTCTCTTTTCTCCAAGTCTAGACAGAAACCAAAGGCTGTGTCTACCTCACACTACAGACTACAGAGGTGACTTATTCCCCTGTGTGCAGCACTATTCTGACAACCAGACAGGAGCTGACAGGCTCTGAACTTCAAATTCTGTGTCAGGGGCCCAATGGCATCTAGAAAAGGGTAGCAGGCAAACACTTGACCTTCCATTAATTGTCTCCCATCCATAACCACTTGTTAATTACTGGAAGAGCCAAAATGGCTTCCAAAGCTAGTTTGTAAAAGGTCACTTACCACTGGGTAATGAACAGTCTCAGCGGCTCTTAACTTTGCTGGTCTGCTGGTCTAGTAGACCATCACAGGCTAAAGATGTATGATGTTGTAATGTAGACGCTGCCTTTGAGTAAGAGGGGGGTGGAGGATGGCACTTTGCCTTTTAAGTTTCTTTGACCATTGTGAGGATTGTCTGCCAGTTAAAGTCCGAGTCATTGGGTTTAATATAAATTCCCTGCAGGCAGCCTATTCAACATTCATGCCAGATACCACAGTGTTAAAGCGGAATGAATGTAAGCCTATTGCCAATTAATAACCTTGTGGTTCATAACTTTGTTACACGCGCGCACACTTATAGACTCAGGCACACGCGCCCATATGAACACACACCCCGCCCTCAACTCATTAGCCTCTGTCCCCATTCTCGTTATCTTTTCCACCTAGTCTGCATAAGAAGAATATATACATTCTTTGTAGTGACAGTGTTATCAGGAAGGGTCATCTTTCTTGCCACTTCCACACAGTATAACGATAAGGACTTGTGTTATTTTAAAGAACCTGTTCAAAGAGAGGAGCGATAATACAGCGATAAGGTGATTAAACAGAAAAAGGTTTCATATGATGCACATTAACAGTTTTTTCCCCTTTCATGTCTCAAGAATGATTACCATTTAAGTATCTCACCTGCTTTTTTTATTGCAGCTTATGAAATCATCTAAATGGCAGCTTAGAAACTGGGAGTGTACTTTCTAGGCTTCTTTATGTATTTTCAGATTATTCTTGAATGTTTTCCCAGAGGTACTTTTCAGTCAGCCATTTTGTTTTGCATCTGAATAGAACTTTATTTTTTGGCCTTACACGTTTGTGTGTCTACCAGTCCCGTGAGCATTGCACAGTGATATTCAAATTGAAATTACAGTATGAACCCGAGCAAGAAGGTCTGATCCCATCTTGTGCTAACTCTCCACCTGATACGTCTCATGCCTGTCTTGGCTTCGTGTCAGGGTTATACGCAGATGCCTTGCATCACCACACATTTGATTGCTGGTTAGCAAAATGCGCTGGCTTCAACCTTGCAGGGGTCGGCAACCTTTCAGAGGGGCAAACATCGGAGGTATGCGATCTCAGGCTGATGTTTAGTGTTATATTCTCACCTCTTTCACTCTTTTTTTCCTCTCTCCTTCTCTACTCCTTTTTTTTTAATAGCTCCTGGTATTGTCTTGGTCCTTGCTGACAACAAAGGGGATAAATGCAATGCCTACTGTAAGTCCCTGTGGTTAGGCCTTGGACATGACACGTGTCAGCCTATGATAAATTGGCTGTGTGTCTGTTCAATTTCAAATGCAAAGCTCTAGAGAGAGAGAGGGAGAGAGAAAGAGAGTGAGGGAGAAAGAGAAAAGAACATGATGGAGAATAGGGTGAGAGAAAGAGAGAGCGAGAGAGAGCGATGCCGGCATATTTCTGGCACCGGGAGAGAAGGATGCCTCAGATGCTGGATGTTAGTGTGCGCGGTATAGATAAGGCATTGCACAAGTTTGAGAGCGGGGTGCCCATAGTCCCGGGCTTTGGGAGGTGAAATCTTGGCAAGAGGACAGGTGCTAGACAGTGGAGGTGGAAGAGGGGAGAGAGAAAGATGAGCGAGCGCTTTTCACAATGCTGATGAATATTGTACAGCAGTACTAACAAATTTGCATCACCTAACTCTGCCCACTTTGCTTGTAATGTGTGGTGCTAATTGTTTATTGCTTTCCTCCTGTCCTTTACTTTTGTCTTTTGGAGGTTGATTAGTCACATAAAGTGAACAGTGTGGGACACAACAATTTGAAATTTGTGAAAGACCAAAGGGTAAAAAAAGAAGAAGTATGCAGTGCTTCCAGGAGATGCCTGGCTAATAATCTGCCTGTGCTAATCAGTGCAGCTGGGCTGGGAGAGTTGGCGCTCTGACACCAGGCAGCCACGCAGAGCGTCGGGGAAGAGGCAAGGATGCGAGCCAAATCCAGCTTGTATCTCCCAAGCGGAACTTCACAGGAGGGGGGCTGCTGGGTAAAGAGAGAGGAGAAAGCGGCTTCTATACCTTGGGATGCCTGCCTGCTTGATGCCTCCATGGGAAAAAAGGAGAGGATGGCACTTTTCCTTCACAATTGGCCTGTGAGGTGACAAAGCCGATATTATGGTAATGTCAATCTAATCACAGAGAGAGATATCTCCTGGAAATCCTTGGCAGAGAAGTGGTCTCCCGGATATCTCAGGGTCCCCCCCCCCCCCCCCCGGATAGGATGGCACATTTCTCCCATTGTAGCGGTGGATCTTCAATGGTGTGATGCATTGCGAAAATAGCATGTTTTTTTATCAGCACGATGAGTTGATTTCCCTCGGTGGTTAAGGCAACCTGGCAACTTGGCACTGTTCTCCGTGTAGTTTTTTATGACTACCCCCTTAAAACAGCTCATTTTCGTCATCCGTTTCTCAGTCTTTCTTTCTCTCAAACATTCCTCTGATTTGACTCCCTGCTTCCTCCAGCAATCCTGATGCTCCATAATATGTAGCATGAGACTCGCCCACCCGTACATGCCGTTTTGACCTTTAAATGTCATTTGCAGGTGTGTCGAGGCGGCTCGCTGCTAATGCACACATTTGATAAGAAGTGTATCTCTCCCACAATCCAAGAGGCTATGTGTGAAGGACCACTGGGGGGGGGGGGGTCGGCTGACATCCCCGCCAAACCGACTCTGCAGGAAAGCCCAACAAAATCGTGATATAATAAATATCTGCCGACCACTGAAAGGCTGAGAGAAGGGAAATGGGACAAAAGGGGAACAGACAGAAATGTCCGAGACAGGCAAGACCCTGACTGTGCTGAGCCAGGAACAGGTTTTTTCCCTGTGATCTATCCACGGCTGAACTCTCTGACACCTCATCTGCTGCGCTGACGAGACGTCGCCGTGCCTTAATTGAAGTGGGTTTGTCTCATCCCTGCTCTCGCATGATCCTCTTCTCTATGGGTCAGTGAGAGGTGGGGGGAACCCCCTTGAGTACACAGCATTGGTTGGATTGCTATTTGCCTGCTACCGCCCCACTGAGAGGATGTTAGATTGAAGTTATTTTATGCTTGGCTTAACTCTCTCTTCCACTCTTCTGCATCGTATCTCCTGCTCTCTTCTCTTCCTTCCTCTTTTTCTTCTCAACCCTACCGCTGCCCCCATCCCACCATTCTTAAAACCTCTCATGCAGCAATAAAGGAAGAAGGCATCCGTCACAGTATGAAACTACTGTGATTTTATGGAGGTCCTGCAGTTGAACAGGTATACTTTTCCCAGCGGAGCTCAATTCTGTTTGAAATGGCTCTTGTCTTTTTTGTCTAAAAATGCATTTAATGTGTTTTCAGAGTGAGTAAGGATCCAAGGGCGTGGAAAAGTGCTTTATTTTGCTTACTTTGTTAAAAATAGGTTTAGGAGAGTCGCTATACACCACAATGACCTCCTACCAACAGCTAACAGTTAGTTTGGGGTCAATATTGTGGCTTCTATAATGTTATAGACATTATTTTCTCCAGTAACGTTGAGACAGAGTTTCAGGTACTTTATTTACTTAATAGAAAGTTTTAGTTATTTACACTACAGCAGGGTTTCCCAAACTTTTTTTCTGGGGACCAATTTTTATAATTGACGAACCTTCGTTCTTAACCATTTTTACTGCTATTTCCGCATCTCCTTATATTAACTTGAAGACATAAACCAGGTATTTTGAAGAGATATACATTTGATGAATCACAACTTACTTTGTTTTATACATAATAAGAAAACATACATGTTAAATACTTTATAAATAAGACCAAATACATGCATTTAGGTGGCGTTGACTGGCTGTCATATTCTTTTCATTTCCTATCATCAGTAAAACAAAACGAATGTTCACTAGCCTTTCATATTAGATTCACTGTTACAATTATCAGAATAATCCGAACATTCAGGCTCCCTCATGGAGTCCAAAGGTGAACTGCAAAATGAAATGTTAAATAAAAGACTATGGAGGAAATTCTGCCTATTTATTTGTCGACCCGAATAAAATCTCCTGTGACCCACCAGTGGTCTTTGGCAAGGACTGCGCTACACTAAGCAACAGCACATCGCGCGTTGCTCGCGTGCGCGTAGGCACGTGTGAGTTTTTACGTCTGTGTGTGGTATCCTGTGTGATTCTTTATGTTTGTGTGCCTATGTGTGTGTTCTGGAGTCAAGCCTGTCTGTAGCTCTAAGTGTTGTGCGCATTAGGGTGATGAGGGTAATGATGTGCGAGGCAGTTGTGTTTTGTGCCAGGGCGACCCTGCGGCTCACACCCCATTCCCAGCCCAATGTGTTTCTGATTCTCTCCATCCCTCATCACCGTTCAGCTTCTTCTGACAGCAACCACATACATATGAAGTTAGCCCACAAGCATGTGCAGTTGTGCGCACACACACACACACGCTAATATATACTGTATCTATGCATTCATACATATGCAGTAAACACAGAACATGCACACACACACACACCACAGCTCACAAACAGTCACGTCAAAGTGCACATATTTACAGCCGCATCAAGGTATGCGTACACACACTTGATTTTTCTTTTGCTACACAATGGAATGATCGCTTTGCCCAGCCACCTCTTGTTTTTACTCGCATGCAAGCAGAGAGCAATATTCAACCTCATTCCATGGGTGAAATGGTAAGGTCATTGCATAAGTAGAAGTCAGCCTTGATTCACCATTTCGAGACGCAAACATAGTCGACTCACATTCAGCCATATAGACGCACTACCAAAAACCTGTCAGAAACATGCCTCTGCATATTGATTCCTCTGTTGTCAGTGTTATTAAAAAGATGTCTGACATTCCCTGTATTTCCCACCTACCACGGTGGGGGTCTGGATGGGACTCAAAGGCAAATATATGACAAACCCCTCTCCAGCACGACTTACCTTTATGGTTCACTGCTGTAATTGGCCTAGGGTGAACATACCCCGCTCGACACTGGCAGTAATGTATTTGAGAAGATATTGAAAAAGCTGATGAGGGAGACACAAGATGTGTTGTAGAATACAAAAGCTAATAATGCTGGGGATTTTGACGAATGGGTCTCTAAATGTATCCTGATATCGGTCTAAATTGCATTCTTTTGCTCACAGTTTTTTGTGGTTTTAATTTATACATCCTCTCATTGACTATGCAAGGTGCTTGTGCCATAGAAGAGAATGGTTCAGTTTGTGTGGAGGATAATGCATGCAGAAAAAAGTACTGTTGTGCTATCCATATATAAATGTCTGTGGATATAGTTCAGACGAAAGCTTCCGATACTGTCATCACACAGACACACAGTGAATGTGTCGAAAAGAGTCATGGACTCAACACTCGTACAATGTGCTTTTGAGTACATACATATCATTTTATTGCTGCATATATCACCCCCACACTGAGACATCTGAAAAGAGAGCATGATCTATACCAAAACATTAATCATCATTCATTGTATGTTAATAAATTCAGAATTTCTCCATTTACCATGCGGACGTCCACGCGTGCTGGAAATGCAACCTTTCCAGAGCTCATAAATCACACACACTGAGTCATCTGACAAAGTACCCCAAACACCGGCTGAGGCGCTGCGATCCCTAGGGCACAAACACACGCCATCTAATGTGGCGGAATCAGAGCGGGGACCAGAGCTTTCTGACGCCTCATGCCGATGCTCCGCTGCCAACCCCTTCCAACGAGGAGCGTTCGCCACAACCTGGGAAAATAACAGAGGGGATTGCGGGATGCCCCTCTCTGTCTCTGTCTCTCTCTTGCTAGTTTCCCTCTGTCTTTTTTCTTGCTGCCTCCAGGGGTTGAGGCCATGTGCAAACAACAACACTTACACCCAGAGGGTTGGTTGGTGCTGCGTGCAGTCGGGGCCACCTGTCTTTGCCTTATTAGATAGATTTCACCGTTGGAACTATAAAAAGAGAGGGACTGTGAATAATGTTACTTCCAGCACTTTCAGTTGCCTGGCTGTGTGAAAAATAAGAAATCTTGGCACCATTTAAATATTCCTCAACCAAAAATAAAGTAAAATAACACAAAAGCATTTGGCTGGGAGTGCAGGAGTGGCAGCAGCTTTCGCAAGTTTATCAATGAGTATCAATGTCTGTGCAACTTTATTTACAGTCACCGTTTGTGGAGCATTTGTTAATAATCCTTAAACTAAACTGAAGCAATATTTCAATGCCTTATACATTGCAGATAATACATTTTGTAGTCTAGAACACAGATTTTGAATAAAAGTATTTCGATGATTTCATTCAGTCTGGGCTCTGCTCTCCTCCATACAACGCAAATTGCTCCAATCTGGTGGTTCAGAGAGATTACCAAAGCGAGAAGGAAATCTGAGCAGATACAATAGCTTCTCCTCTCTATGCTTCTCACAGCAAAGATGGAAGAGAAACAGATTTATATGCGACCAACTTCAGAAGCCTGGTAATAATGGGCGCTATTCAGGTGTAAGGCTGTTATTTGTGCACCTACATGACAGATTAAATTATTTTTAGCCTGCGGGGAAAGGATCTCCATTTTGCTTCCCTTTGCACAGAATAATCATGTCTCATTACTTCTTTAGCAAAGTGGTCACATCATCCTGGTGCTGTATACACTTGCTTTATGCTTCAGATTAAAAGATTAAAGGCTCTGTGGTGAGGAAAAAGACACAAACGCCAGCCCAATGAAAACCATGATACTGTCAAAAAGGGTTGGAGTCAGTGCTACAGTTGTGTTGAATGCATTATAGAGGGCACCCTCTGTAGTGCGATTAGGAAGATAATGTCGTCACATGTTAATGACCGCCGTGTTTGCAGCGTGCAAAATGAGTGCCCTCTGATATGCAAAGCACTTCGGCTCAGAGAGTAAAATGGTCTGCATCTCTGGAAATCCGGTGGAAATAGAGACACTAGTCTGCACAGTATAGAACAGACAGCATTATTTATCCCCTTCTCTTTTTTTCCTCATTTTCCTTCTTTCTACCCCCCTTTGGGTCTCTGGATCTGTTCCCATCTCTCCTCGGTTGCCCGGGCCTATCCCTGGCCCCCGGAGACTGGAGGACGAGTGGTTATTTCTAACTCTGGAAGATGGTCGTGACTAATTGATTCGACATCTGATGGAACGTGTGTAACGTCTCTTTTCCCCGGCTGCTCTTGCCTTGCCATTTGCTCAGATGAGCAGGAACCATGAATGTATTGTGCATATGTACTATACGGCTGTGTTTGATATGAGGAATGTGTTTATGCCAGCACTGTCTGTGTTCCTCTGTAAACCCCACGTAGTGTTGTCCCTGGTAATCTAAATTATTACTGGACTGTTTGATGTCATCCTTAGAGGAAAGAATTTCTGTATACCAGTGCATTCCCATTGCTCCCATAACAATGGATAATATGGCTAACACTCAAAATACTCCCACTTATGTATCTGTTAGATCGCTTTGTATTGTTTTTACATGTTTTTGAGATGTTGCACCACATAAATACAATTGATCCCAGAGGTGCTTTACCGTAGGAATGCATCTAATTCACCTATTGAAGTTTAGTCTTCTCTCCGCCTCTTCTCTCCCAACTGTCTTCCTCTCCTCTGGTCCACTATCTTTGTCTTTGTGGTGTGGTTTTGGGGAGAGTCCAGAGGCCTAATGAGGCGGTTCTGATGGGCAAAGTCCCACAGGTCCTGAATCTGCAGCAGGCCACTGTTGATGTTCACTCCAAAGTACCTAATTGATCAAATCATTTAGCCGATTGGTCAAAGTAATCAGCCTCTGGTGGGCACACATGGGATAAACAATGACAAGTGTTTTGTGGCTGCAGGCCGGTTTCTTGTCTCTAACTATAAAAGGCTGGAGGTAGATAGGGGTGTGTGTGCGTGTTTGTGTCTGTGTAGATGCCTGTTTATGAATTGTATGTGCACCCAAGGTGCTGAAGTGTCTGTCAGCTGAAATGCCTTCGTGAATAAAAAGTTTATGTTTGTTTTAGTTTTCTTTGCTCTTCTAAAGTTTTTGTTTATGAGATATTTTTTTTCATGAAATCTTGATACAGAGAGTATAAAGTTCTCATTCAATCCCATATGGAGTGGATGATGTTTTGCATGTAATGTTAATGAACAGTGTAAAGCATATTTGAAAGAAGTACCCTTCATTTACATCTTTAAAGGTCTACAAA
The DNA here is from genome assembly GCF_949748355.1 of Melanostigma gelatinosum. NCBI lineage: Eukaryota > Metazoa > Chordata > Actinopteri > Perciformes > Zoarcidae > Melanostigma > Melanostigma gelatinosum. The sequence goes on along the minus strand of NC_136639.1, from coordinate 14,137,748 downwards.
GCAAGGCGCAATGGAACTTCCTTTATGAGGAGGACACATTCAGTGTATCGTTTGGATGTGGAGAAGGCCACTGGGGAATGATCAAGTGTGCATCCCATCGACCCGCATCCTCTTCCCCATTACCCTGACATTTCATCCCCACATTTAATTCCAAGCCTTTCTAAAGAGCAGGTAATAGTGCAGAGGGGTACAGGGACCCAGAATTAAGCAGTTTTACACCGAAGGGTAATTTGGTGTGATAAATGTGCCGTCGCAAGTAACTAATAATACATATTTTAAGTAGCAACGGCGCGGCTCCGCGGCCCAGTAAAGGTAGCATCATTATTAATGTGGGAGTCGCTGCGTGTTTTAGTCAGGGTTGCGGCACCAAGGTCAGAGCTACGTTTCACTGAATTAAAAGCCATTTTGAGCTATGGCACTCCTAATCAACTCGGACCTAAAGGTGCATAGCTCAGTTATAATGAGGCACCAATGAATTTAAATAAACAGCAAGATCTAGTGATTTATAAAGGCAATGTGCTATCCTTATAGCTCGTTAGCCATGACGGATACTCTATTCTCTGGGCCTCTTTACCCACAGGACCCTGAGCTTTTAACCAAGTAATGTCTGCCTCCATTGTCAGCGGATACGCATTCGGAGCGGGACACTTATCCCCGTCATTATGAAAAGTGGAGACACAATACAAGAGTAATGGTAATGTATGCCATCCAAATAGGTGATTTTTCTCCTTCCCTCCCTCCGTTTTTCGCCGATGTAAAAACTACCCCAGAGTTTTAGGCCTATGAATTCATCATCATATTTTCACAAAGGGTTTTTCATATATCCTGAAAGGAAGCACAATACTTGATAGTGGAAATGTTTTGCATTTAAAGGGGTACTTTTGGTCGGGGAATTGATGGTGATGTTTAGAAATGTTTCCTGTAGAGAAAGGAAAGTTCTAGTTTTTAGAGTGATCACTTATATGAATTCTAATGTTATTTTTGAGTGAAAAGAGTTTGTGGCTTATTTCAACTACTTTAGTTTGAAATAATAGAAACTTCTACAGTCAATGTGCCACCATTAATATGCTGATTAGGAACTTTCTAGAATAATGAAGTTTGATACCCAGACTTTCCATCCCGCACATTTTAGGAATTCATTCTTAAACAGTTTCCGTCTGTTAGCTAGGGTAACTTTTTCCCTGCTATTCTTTTTCTATTCCAATATAGATCTGGCCTGTTGCAATAACAGGTTTTGCTTCTGGTTTTGCATCTCTTAATCTAATGACTCTGAGAATATAGTTGGTACTTCAGCTGGGGCCAGACGGGGCAGTGAGGCGTGCACATGTAGCCGCCTTTGGCCGCCCCCCTGCCGCTCCTGTTGGTGAATGCCAGGGCATTAGTCACTTCATTCCTTCTTTGTTGCCCGACTCCCTTTTGTGTTGCCCTTGAAGGATGTTGCAAGCAAAGCCATGGCTACAGCCTTCTCTTTACATCTTGATACAGCTTATTCAGGGGACTTTATGAGAAATCAGTGGCTTGGGACGGGCTCCCCCCCCCCTTTTTTTTTCAAGATCCGGATTCGGGATATTTTTCCGTCTCATTGATTACATTTTAAGCAGCTCACCTCTAACTAAGAATGAATGTTTTTTATCACTGCACATTGTATGTCATTTCATCAATTAAATGGAGACTACCAGGCAAACACTAGCATGCTACCGCTTAGATCGTAACCGGTTCCCTTGTGCATGAGCAGGTATACCGCATCCTGATATGCACTACACTTGTCTTTGTATGTGGCAATACCCCAGGCCACACTGAATTCAAATTGACATGAACATTTTCGTTTTCTAAAGGACAAAAGTGATGACTCGCCTCAAAAATACACTTGTTTGATTTCCCATGTGAACATAGTACACAGTGACACCCATAGCTTTCACCATTCAGAGACTCACTCACTCAGCCTCTCACTGTGCTCCGCATTTCAGAGTAATTTTCACTCCTGACACCACGGCTCTGCCTACCTGCCAATTTCTGTCTCGGTTCCTGAATGGGCGATTTGTAAAGCCATGTTCACCTCAACACTCAGAAGATTTACTCAAGAGTGAGCTTGCCAGGTGTTTGAGCTGTCAGTTCGCTCTGTGTTCACAAACTTGCCGAAGGGAAGCCATACTTGCTATTGTGATAGTGGAACACAGAGTTACTATTGAATTGTAACTTGCAACAGCAGAAGGTGGTATTATTTAATGAAGGCACATTACATTTTGTTGAAAGTTGGTTTCCTGCACTACTTGTTTTTCTGAATAAAATTACTTGCATAAGCTGAAAAAAACTTTCTTTTGATGATTAAACCACTGACGTCACATGGCACGCTGATTAGATCTTAACATATCCCTCTTTAATACCTGCACACATGCTGTTGTCTACCGTTTTCTATTTGGCTACACATCCTCCAGCTTTTTATTTTGCTGCTTACGCTCCCTCCTTCCTTTCACCATGGTTTATAAACAAGCTGTAGTTGTTTTCGGGGCTCGAGGTCGTTGATTTGTCTGCCTCTCCCTGTAGGTCACTGAGGTCACCATGGCCCCGGAAGCATCAAGCTTCGAAAATGAGAAGCCCCGCTCGGCTCTCCCGCTGGCGACCGGGAGTACCTCTTGCCCGCGCCCGCCCTGATGATTAATGCCACCCCCGTCCAGCCACAAACCTTTCTGCCTCAGATAATGCCAGGCAGCAAGCGCGACTGACACTTTTAATGTATAATTAAGTAGAAAAAGTCAGCACTGGCTATGCAAATTTTTTAAAATGATAAATGACGCTCTACAGCAGCAGGGATTGATTTGGTGTAAATGAAACTAATTAAGGAAATGTCAAACATAATTAATAAAACAGGTTTAAGCTGCAAAACATTGTCAATTGAATGAATGAGGAGGCATTGGCTCCCATTGTTCAGGCTTTATTTAGGTCTTGTGTTTAGCTTGTTCCCTGCTCCAGAATGCTCTCTCCCCTCCTCACTCCCTCCACCACCAATTCCCTGAGAGGGGGAAAATAAATTTGCTTGTCTCTGCGCTGACTGTAGAAATTAATTGCTGAAATCTTGTCCCATCCAAGTGTTACATTCACACGCAGGACATTAACATAACTAATTTGAAAGAGCTCAAATGACTGCATAATGGAGCTCCGTCACCATGCATGACAGTCGCTGGTCATACCAAATTAGCTTGCTTTTATAATTGAAAATTTCCCCCCCCCCCTTTCTAATTTTTTCACATTTCCCCCCCTTTTTTCTTCATCTTTCTCTTCTTCCTGCCTCCTCTTCCTTCCATGGTATCTTTCCTTTCCGTTACGTTTTCTTGATAAGAACAAAGGTTTTATAATTTACAAAAAGAGTGCTTGACCTATAATTAGAGGAGTGAGGGGAGAGGAGGAGGAGTGCCAAGTGGTGGTGGCAGAGTCAGATCCTTAGTCCTGGTAATGATGCTGGAGACCTTGTGGCCCCTGGGGAGGCAGAAGAATAATGGGATGGGCTATTTTTACGGGGGAGCAAAGCAATGGGCCACCAGCCGCTGAGATGCTGGTGACTGGGTATGGTGCAGAGCAGCAGGGGCTAGCAGGGGGCTAGCGGGGGGCAAAGGAGGGTGAACACTCAACCTGCCACACTGCCAGCTTTCAGCCCTGCCCATCAGTTCAGTACGTCAGCCTGATGCACCACTGTCGGCCTCTGTGCCCCCGCACCAGCCGCTGCCCTTGTCGCAGAGAGAGAGAGAGAGAGAGAGAGAGCTGGGTAGGTCGGTGGATGAGTGGGTTGAAAGGGGGTAGAAACATCTGCCACTCTGAGAATAACAGAGGACTCAAAGATACAAAGTGAGGGGGTATCACGGTAAAGTGATGCATGGATACTCAGATGAATGCACATTAATGGGTACATATATATACTACAACGATTTGAAGCAAATAATACTTGCCAAGATTCTTAGCCCTTTTGTTATTACACCTGATTGGATAAAACAGCCAAACAAACCAAATGCTTAACTTTGACCATCTACAGTAAACTTTGCAGTAGGCAATTTTAATTTCATGTTTCACCCATTTAGCACCTTTGTCATGTATAACAAAACAAAAATCTGAAGCTACAAATGCTATTTATTGCTGTGCACCGTGACCCAAGTCTGCATGGTGCTAACAAAGATATCGTTAACAATGTGCTTGTGTGCAGAGTATTGCAGCAGACCTACGGCTGCCAATATTTTTAGCAGACCTACGGCTGCCAATATTTTTGTCTTTTGGTTCTACACACTAAGCACCACTATTTATCATACTTCCACATAACAATTCTCAAGAGCTAAAGTAGCAAATGAAAACAAAAACAAAGTACAAGAACAAAAGAAAACAAAACAAGAAAATACAACTCTGGAACAGTGACAGTCTTTATCCCCATTGCATTTTCATTCTCATCTTTATTTCATTATTCCAGTGAGAATTGTTCTGCTTGTAAAAGTAATCTTAAATCCTGGACTCCTGCACAGTTTCTGCATTCTTTATGCATGACCGTAACAGCTCTCCAGCAACCATAGCCCCACAGTCAGCCTACGCTGATTTGTTTTCAGCAATGCCATATGCTGCGCTTATGTATTTCAGGATTTCTAAAGCATGGTACTTCAATGGACAGACTTTCATGAAAGTATTTTAGTTTATGTATGTGCAGGAGCACTTAAAAGCTTATAACATAACGGCACATTTTTAGCGGCGTTTTTTTCCTGTCCCCAAGCTGGAGCTGAAGTGACAGTTTCTTGTATGCATTGCGTGGTCTTGCTCCGTAGTAAAGAAAGTCAAAGCTGACCACTGCATACTCTATATTCAGTAGTTCATGCATGCTTTGTTACACCACGCTGAGACATACTTGTGTTACACTTCTGCCAGGTTCTAAAACAATTTAAATCTCATCAGTAAGTACCTCATCAAAGCACACACACACACACACACACACACACACACACACACACACACACACACACACACACACACACACACACACACACACACACACACACACACACACATGATTTGTGACACACAAGATTATTAGCAGCAATACCCTGGTTTTAATTGTACACTGTTTCCCAATGTTAGAATATACAGCATTTTCACACTAGGAACCTTAGTTAAACTAAATAAATATATGTAATATAAATACAAGGATTTGCTTTATTTAAGAGTCTGAATTTACAATAATTGCGTTCGTGTTCCTGTGATAATATCGAGTGTAAGTACCTCGAAGCATGCTGTACTTCTCATAAAAATCAGTGACCTGTTTTGCACATTTTCCCTAAAGTTTCCAAGCGGTAGTTCACCTTTCATGTAATTTCCCTTCACACATTTTGTTACAACTCTTTCGTACAACCCAACCCTTAAAATGCCAAGGGTCACGAGTCAAACATATGCAGCACGGATTACAATTTATTACCCCACATTTGCTTGATAATTTTTCTCTTTTGACAAGCTTAGGTAAATCATATAGCCTACTCTATAATGCATGAGGACTCGGCTGGCTTGATGAGTAAAGTCGGTTGCTATTGGCTGTTACCCCTGTGATGTTTGAGTTCCCATAAGACCAATAAGGCATGTCTGTGTTCCAACATGACTGGAATCACTGCAGGAACAGGTAGAGGTCCAGGTATTTATAGAAACCATATGCAAATGGTTCAGTGCCATGTTGGATTGTTAGAGCAGAGAGGTGACAGTTAAAACCATGTACATAGAAGGAGAAATATATCGGCTTCTTTGAGACAAGTCCAATCAGTTAGGATAGCCTCCTCTCCTCATTTCATTTGAATATATTCAGCTTGGAGTCAGACTTAGGACGTGTCTCTACCCTCCCATGTATAGTATTCCTTCCCGCTGAAGGCTCATTATTTTACAGCAGGGTGTGTGAGAGGTTGCCCCAGTCTCTGAACTCTCTGTCGACGCTGTATTAATCAAACTTCACTCAGCGGGGAAGGGTCCACCCACTGACATGGCACTGCTCACTCTACACTTGAGGACAAAAGGGAGAACACACAAACTAAGCTGTTACTGTGAAACATCTACAGCTTTTGAAGAATACCACTTTGAGATTTTTCACAACAATAACTCCCAGAACCTTTCACAGATTGCCTCAGAGATGCTTAGGAAGTATTATACAACATTGTTTATCCATTTCAGTCAACGAGTCTCATGTTAAAATTGTCCTCTTTCTTTTCTCAACAGTGGACAACAAAGTCTTTGCATGGGGAAACGGCACCAGTGGCCAGTAAGTGAATTTCAGAAGTAAAAGGATATAAACATGTGAGCAGTGCTTATTCTACCAATTTGGTATTAATGTCGTGTTCAGACTTTCATTGTCCTTGTTTTACTTCCGGGGGCCACTCAGGTGTCCATAAAAGTTCTCAAAAGTTCTCATTGGTCAGTTTTATTCTGTCCAAAGGTCCTTCAGTCTGATAATATACTGTTCATCTGTATAATAATCTGCAGAAAGACACTCTGGCAGACAAACAAGCAGACAAACATACTTATAAACAAAGATAAGTTATTTTCCTCCTGATGAGCTTCCTTGTTAAAACTTCTCCAGCCAGAAGCCAGTCTGGCTGTAATGACATCTAAGGGCCTGGAGGCTGCAGTGATTCAGTGGCCCTCAAGTACTCAAACAGCAGCACTGCAGACCTCAGAGAAATACATAAAAGAAACAGAGGCATCACTTCTCACTCTCTCATCATCTCCCATTGTCCCTTATTCTCCCTCTCTTGCTCTCCATCTCTGTCTGTCTCACTCTGTCTCTTCTCTCGTGATGCTTTGACCCCACTAAGCAGGTCGAGGCTCTCTAGTGGGGCGCTTATAGTTGGAGGAGCCTATAGTTGGAGCTCCATAACACCCACTTGCAGAGCAAAGGGTGAGCATCTCTGTTACACAACAGGCACTCTGATATCTGAAAACTCCTCGGCTCTGCTGTGTGTCTCACTGGAGGCGAGAGAGGAGAAGAGTAAGAGGGAGCGGTGTAAATTTAAACTGGCAAACTTTCTGATGGAAATAGCAGTGACCCCAGAGTGGGCTTGTCTTGAGTTGAAGTATTGTTGTAATCAATACAGGCTCTCGTGGGGATGGCGGGCGAAGACCTTTCGTTCCCCGTTTGTAGGAAATAATGGAGAAGACTGTTTGTTATTTTTCCCAGACATGCCGCAAACTAGCAGATATGGCCGGGGCATTGCAGGTTATGACGCTGGCTCAGGGAAACAAATACAAAGAAGGACATTTTATCAAGAAGCAAACAGCAGAGCTCTGTTTGAAGCTGCTGGGAGCTCGCAGGTCACAGGGGTGCTGGGGCTGCGTTTGACCAGCTCATCTTAAAAAGGGGTCTTGGATGTTCTTTGTTCACGTGCGCAAGGGACATGGAGACAGAAACACAACTCTCAGCCATGGCCTATGTAAAGTCATTTGTTCAGCTACTGGAGTTAGGTTGAGTTATTATTTCTTCCCTAGGAAGGTAGAACTGACCTTACTGAAATATGCCTGTTAGACTCACTCTATATAGGAGTCTTGTCTGCGTAACACATCAGAAGACTGCACCACAGTATTGCTGCAGCACCATTTACTAAAGAATGATATCTACCAAGATCTCATCTTGCATTAAAATGACTTTTTACTTGTTTGTTAACAAATTGATGCTTCATTTTTTGTGCATTACACAAGCGTCATGTGTTAACCAAAGATGTTAACGACTGATTGTGTTCGTGTTTTTATTAGTTTGCTTTGAATTATTAATTTAAAAACATTTGGTAAAACGGTTTCACTTTCATGACATGATTCCACTGAGAATGGATAGAAAATATATTTTACCTGGTGCTATAACTTGCCAACAAGAAACTTTTCTGTAACACTCCCCCAAAACCGTATTATGTCCTTATTAAAAAGCAAAAAAAATGTCAAACTGTATTTTCTATCTGCTTTTGTTAGGCTGGGTGACGGAGAGAGGGCAGTGAAGGACCAGCCAGTCGAGGTTAAGTTGCAGCAGGAACTGAACGTTAAAGGAAGCGACGCAGATGTGGATGTCGTCAACATAGCCGGTGTTGCCTGTGGAAGCAGACACTCCTTCATATGGACGGAAACTGGACAGGTCTACAGTTTTGGGAACAACTTTTACGCCCAGCTAGGTTATGATGTTCAGAGGCTTGACTTCAAAGACCACCAGGTAAGACGATAATGGTTTGTTCACGGTGATGACCAAATCAAAACTCGAGACATGATTAATATTGGTACCTTCTGAATATCTGAAAAAAACCTTGAATTAGTCTTTGCACACTAATGTGCACTCATCACATTAAAACTGATGTGATTTTCTAATGTCCCCTTAAAACATCTACATAATCTCTACAGTATAATATCATTAGATTCGTTTTTAATTCATTGTTTAGGGTTTGTGTGTGTGTTTGTTGTGTGTAGATGTGTGTGTGTGAGAGAGAGAGAGAGAGAGAGAGAGAGAGAGAGAGAGAGAGAGAGAGAGAGAGAGAGCCCTGTGTGATGGATACCTCAAGAGCCTGGATGGCTGTTTGCTGGTTGTCTCTCTATCTCTGTCCTTAGATGGCTTACCATACAGTAGCATGCTGCTGAACCATACAAATCCTAAATTAAGTGCTGTGGAATTGAAATTGGCTCTCTTGTGAAGTGTTCCACTTGCATTGGAGCTTAATTTTGCCTACTCATATCATTTGATTCAGTCCCTCTTTTGCTCGCTGCAGCCCATCACTTCCTTTTCCTTCTCATGCAAAATAAGCCCATTTAATGTGACAGTGTCTAGGTGAATGATTGCCACTCAACACTTGATATATGGGCATGTGCTTCTATGCGCATGTGTACTGGATATATTATATTTCCGACAGATTTTCCCAGACGCTTGCAGTGACATTAGTGCATTGTTATATATTACGTCTTTCAGTTTTTTACACCCACGTATTGTAATGGATGGATGGATAAAAAAAAAAAAAAAGAGGCGCTCTGGCAGATTAAGAGTATTTCAGTCCACTCCCTCTCACTTGGTCCTAATATTGTTACCTGTTTTCATCACTTTCGATGTGTCCTGTGCTGATGTCAGCATGGGGACGCCTACTATCAAAGTCTTCTGAAATTATTGTTTCTTATGGATTACGTGTCCTTAAAATCTCAACTTCCAAGACGATTTACTTTAACAGCAGTTTTATCACCCATGATGTTTTTGCCTTACGATCACAGTAAAGTGTTTTATATATTTAAGATGCTGTTTTCTTGTTATGCTAGCTGTTGGACGTCTGGCCTTGTTCCAGCGGTAACATAAGACACATTCCCAGAAGAGAGGCCCAAGGTGAGCGTGGGGAGTTGGAAAGTACTCAGCCACCTGGCAGCAGTATGGAGTCCCAGAGGCCAAACCTCTCACCTCTCCTCTCTGATAAAAGCCAATGGGATCTGCATGACTGCACCCAGCCCTCACCTCTTTCTGCTCAGGCAAAGGATAAGGAAGGGGGGGGGGACATGCAGCAGCAGTGGCAGAGAATAGGACCTGGTGGTATGTGTGTCACCCTTTACTCTCATTCTAGCCACAACAGTGGCCTCTGATTGCCCCAGGTGGAGGTCCAAACCTGGCCCTCTCACTTAAATACCACCAGCCTCCATCTTCTTTCATCGCCGTTGCCTCCCTGTGTTCGCTTTTTTTTTTCAGTATAAATCCCGAAAAGCTGCTCCGCCTCCAGCTATCCCTCAGACTCAGTACTATACGATACTGCTGGCTATTGTTATAAAGAATCTGTAGGTTGGAACTGCCGGCTTCACCCCTAAGGCTGCGCTTCTCTTTACAGTCTGAAATGGAGTGGTAGGAGACTGCTGAGATCTGAGAAACACTATAGTCTGTTCTTTATTGGCCCGGTGATAAGGTGTTGGGATTCTGCTCACACCTGTGAGCCCATTGTTCAGGCCCACTTTGCCTTTTCAGCCGAAACAGACAAGACGAGACAGAGCTCCTATTTAAAGGTTTGATTGACATTATTTTAATGACACACCGTGGGGAACTATATGTCTGTGAATGGAAATTAAAGTTAAGCTTATTTTTTCCCCCCTCTCAAGTCGCTGCCTCTCTCTCTCTCCCCGCATTAGGTCAATGACATTATCATTTGCTTGTTTTGGGGTGGGGGGATGTGTTTGTATGCAGATAGGACGGTCCCTCTGCAGTTCTCCATATCCTGCTATATATAAACAATTTGATAGGAATTAGCAGTCACTGGTTATGTTAGCTGTGGTAGTATCAAGCCAGTACGCGATACCATAAGTCTGTTTGTTTTTGTGGGTATGATTCTTTGTCTCTACATAGGTTAACACCCCCTAGCTGAAAATGTACCACCCATTGTCTGTTTATTTCTACAAAACTAGGCAAAAAGCGACCACCGTGGGAGCATAACAAAAATTAACTCTGTTCCTAAGTGTGACACGTGTGCAGCTTGAGTTTGGCACGGCATCCGTGTTCAGCCTGGCTGAGCACAACTTGTTTGAATGTCATATTTATCCCTGTGTTTTGTCAGAAAATTAACTTCATGTGAGTTTGCGGCAGAGCCGAGCATATGGCCACAGCTCTCTAGAGATGACAGCCTAGCGGAGCGGGAGCTCGCCGGTGCCGCTGCCCTGCTCTGGCGGCAGATGCTCCGGGCTTCTCCGCGATTAAGTGGAGATCATCACTGTTTTCTTTGAGCACCGCTGTGCCTTGTACTCTGAAGTGTTCCGTTAATCACTGCCTGCCTCCCTGCCTTTTCCACGCAAGCTGCCAAAGCACTCATTAAGTTTGAATCTCCCTCTCACCCCTCGCGTGCTCACCAGCTCGATACATTGCGTTGCTGAATCACCATGGCTTGTTGTACCTGTTTGCTAGAGGATCATAAAAGCCACACTGCTTTACACACGCTTGTTTTCTGACCCTCTTCTGCTGTTGAACATTTGCTTTTAAGGCATGGTGTTGATACTGTGAAATACGTCTTGCTCTTTGTGCCACTGAATGTGTTCTCTTGTCTGTGTATGCTGATGTAGTCTGTATTTGCACTAGGAAGCTGCATTGTTTCCGGTACAGACCTCTGAGGGGAGTGACGCTTTTTCTCGGCAAGCGTTTCCTTTTTCCAACAGTGCCTCTTCCCTCTGCAGATTATTTGGAAACAGCTCGTCACTTTTACGGTTGTTAAACAGCACTATGTTATTGTCTGTGTGTGTGTGAGTGTATTGAGTTTATGGAATCAGAATGCAGGTACAATGTAAAACACAAATCTGGTCAAAGAGAAACAAAAAAAACTTAGAAATTGAGTCTCTGTTACCCCCCCCCCCCCCCCCCCCATCTCCTGTACATCTCCTACACAAGCAACCAGCCATTGTTATTGGTAAACATTGTGACACGCTTTAACCCTGATTGATCTTGATCTCCGACACAAATAATAATGTGATTACGGGCTTTTCTCAGCTTCCCTCTTCACAGCGGTGGAAAATAACATTAGATATTTCTTTTCATGTTAATCGCCTTGGTTGGAAGTATACCTCAGTGCACCAATAGGCCTCAGTAATGCCTCTTTTCTTCTAAAAAACCCATCCAAAATAACCTATTTGCAGCACACCCACACACACATTGCTTAGCTCTGTAACACCGTTATTCTGCACCCATCAAAGCCTAGCTTGCTTGTCCTGGTGCAGCTATCATTCCCCCACAACAGCGGGATGGCATTGTCGTGCTTTTGAAAGCATTTGCATGGCAAAGCAATTGCATGCACCTTGTAAATAAAGAAAATGATCCTGTTCATCGCAGGTTGGATTTCCTGGATAAAGCTGTGGGAAGTAGATCCCTACGCCATCATATCGACATACAGACCCTGTTTTCTCAGCGTGAAGTTTACTTTGCAATAATTGTCTGCTTCTTAATCTTGTCTGTCAGGCTGTGAGGCAGACACACAACAACGTATGTGGCTCTCTCTGCAGCATTGGTTACTTGGCAGACACGCTGATTAGTGCCAGTTTGCCTCTTTTCAATAAGTAGATACCGAGATAGAAAGCTGGCCCTATTCATTGAGTCCAAGTACCAAAATAGCAATTGCTGTTCTCAATCAACTATGAAGAAATTGGTTTGCATTGTTGGAAGAGGTTGATAAGTGACTTTTTGAAGAGGCTCTTGAAATTACTTTCAAATCAGGCCGAGTCGACGGACAGCTGGTTCTATATTGTTTTACAGTGAAAGGTCAGCAAAAAATAATAATTACATTTTTTTGTCATAGTGCTGTATGAATGCCGTGCATTTGTACCTTCTGGGCCCGCATAATGTTAATCAATACGATAAACATTTATCTCATCTCGTCAGAATCAAATCTATTCGGAACCGTACAAATTGCCGCTGTGCTCTTTACAGGGTACAACAAATTTTTCGACAAAATAATTCGTTGTCAGGAGCAGCCAAGGGAGAAGGTGTCAGTTTGATACCACGAGTACACTAACGGCTGTGCGGGAGCATAAGTGTTCGCTGCGCTTCGGTGACGGTGCGTTTGGTTTCGACACTGACCACCGGTGATGCCAACCCTGTAGTCCTCATCTGAGCTGCCTCTTGAGACGCGGCCCCTCCCCCCCCCCCCCCCCCATCTCACTTCAGACTGATTCTGCTAAAAGAGAGAGAGGCTGAGAGAGAGGAAGAAAGTAAGTGAGAGGCTGCCAGACAATAAAGTCGCTGTATAGTGTATACAATTGTCTATAGTTACACCGTATACACCACAGTTACAAGCTATGCAGTATGTGGGAACTCAGTGTGGGTGTACAGCGACCTAAACTACTAAACCCATCTCCCCTAGGGGCACCTCAAAGGACGCTTGTTCCCTTCCTACTCTCAGGCCTTGGGCTCTGCTGAAAAAAATGAGAGGCAAAGCAAGTGAGAAACAGGGAAGCGAGGCAACAAAGGAAGGTAGTCTCAGCTGGGTAGTAAGACTAACCTGTGTCTCTGGAGATCATGCGTCTTTTCAAAAGTACCAAGGCAGACCCATCTCTCCGACTACTCACTCCTGCCTCTGGCTTGTTTAGGGTCACAGTGTTGAAGTAGTTCAGGATGATGACTTTTGCTGCACTCTGGAACTCACGATATACGTCTGCACTTGAAATATGCATTGTTTTCTCAGTGTGAATGAGAGAATATGGTGTTTGTGACCTTGTTTCAGTTTGAATCATATGCCCCACTGTTTCCTAATAGGCCCCGAGTGTACGTGATGCTGAAAGCACATTTATTACACATCAATAATTCTGTACATTCCTTCTGGAAAACTAATTCTCATAATAGGATTTTGTCAATGTGATTTGAATAATGATCTCAAAACATCCCATTTTAGGCTACTTAACTAAATAGAATATTACTGATTGCAACACTTATCCATGGTTGCGGTTTCGGTAACCTTCTTTTCTGTTTCTTGCCAACAGCCAATTTTCTCTCAATTAAAGCATGATATTAGCACTCAGTAGGGCATAAACAGAAACAACCGTACAGTACTGAATATCATGCCTTGATTATGAGCTTAAGAGTGAGTGTACAGATGGATCCAGTTTCTATACTCCTATTGGAGTGCTGGTGTTTTTAGGTGTGTGTGTGTCTGTAAGAGAAAGGGAGAGGGAATCACTGCCTGCATGTGCAGGAGTGTGTCTATGTAACACTTTGGCTGCTGGAAAAAGCTGGAAATGATGAGCTCTATCCTGTTGAAACCTCTGGAAAGGGAGGGCTGGAGGAAAAGAAAGACAAAAGTCATAGGTATAGTGGGAAGAAAAGTGTATCATTACATTGAGAGCCAGTCAGTGGTGATGCCAGTTGGCCAAAGTTAGCAGGAAGCTGTCCTAGTAAATGGCAGCAGCTGCTCGCAGTTCGAGAGAGCATGTCCCAGTCAGAGGAGAAAAGCGATGGCATCTACATTAATACTACCTTAATGGCCCATCTGGCACTCCGTAGGGTCCCTGGCTGCGCCATCGACTCATAGGCGTTTGACAGGCAGTCTCCAGCGCACCAGACGCGCATGGCATGCCAAATGGCGGGGAGACGCCTCCGTGGCGCACAGATCTGTCAAACTCTCTCTGACGCTGTAGTCACACAGGCAAGGGAAGTTAAGGCAAGTTTTCACACGTGATTGGTTCTTGACATGGTTGGGGAGAGGGAGGGGGCAGGAGGAGAATGACTGGCTTGTCTATTCCTCTCTTCCGCACCCTCCTCAAATGCAAACTCACATATGTGCCCGCTCACAGGGCACACACAAATAATCGCACACACTTTCACTCAAACTCTCCATTGCTAAATGCTAAATTGCCATGACCAGATTAAACCTCAATGAGAAAGCCAGGTTAAGATTAGCTAGTGGTGCATTCACTCCGCTCTGATGGCAAATGGAGATAAGAAGTATTATTTTTGCTGCAAGTCACATTCTCTCTCAGTAAACAAATACTGGAACAAATTGCTTCATTGGAAGAAATTGTGGAAGGTCTTATCAAAACACCACAGGGGTTTTTGGCTATAATTGGCATAATTGTTTGACGGAGCAGGCTGCAGTCCACGATGTGGCACAGAGATGCACTTTATGGGAACTGAGTGATCATGTCTTTAGGTCTATGGATTGCCCTCTCAGATGTTTAAAGATTCTGGGCAAGAAGTGCATTACTTAATAGGCAAACAATGGATAATGTATGGTCCACCGGTATGTTGTATTTGCTTGGGAAATGATTTACTTATGTGGTGAAAAAAAATCATAATTGGGTCACATTGTATATTTCCTTATGTCATGTCGAGCTTCATGGATATGTTCTTTTAATCAATTATAAGGTCATTTAGATTGTTCCTTTTTTTAAATCAAAGCGTTTCCTTCCACGACTGAGGTTTATAACTAATACCATCCTGTGTACAGGGTGAAGGAGACACTATAGCTAGTTTTTCTCGTGGCACGGTGAAGGTTTCTCCGAGAGCAGGCCACACTCTGCAGTACCCACCAGCACAGATCACAGTCCCAGAAGTCTGTATCAAACTACTGCTGGGAAACTATGCCTTCTTTCTCATGAGAAAACTACACACAAAAGTACAGCGAGAGTACTTTAAAACATTTGCTACCATTCTTTCTCTCACACTTTTTCTTAAGGACATTTTGAGAGATAGCAGCAGTTCAAAAATGGAACGGAAGGCTCTTTAGAAAATGCATTTCAAATGGCTTATCCAGTAGGTAGCCCAAGAGGACACCTCAGGGATAAACCTTGGCAAGAAAGGAAGAAGAAAGGAAAAAAAGTGAAATTGGAAAGAAGAAACAGCCGTGACTAAAACAGTAGGAATATATAGAGAAGAGGTATCCTCTTAACCTGCCGACGCCTCTTCAGAGGAATCACAGCGCTCCATATCAGTATTCACTTTCTGAACATTCTGCTGTGTTCTGTGTTTATAGAAAAAGTCGAGATCCACTGATGTCTCTTGCCCCCAGACAGTCTGATATTTAGACAGCCTGTGCAAGTGATTTCCAAATGACTCACACCACTGTGAGACACTGTCCCAGTTTACTGTTTCTGTTTCATGTTTGGTGTTATTGGTGCGGCTGATGTTGTTCTTGCATTCAAAGTAAATCAGTGAAATTATGTGCTTGATAAAAAAAAGGGCTGCACTGTTTATTTTAAACTAAACAAAAACACAGAACTAGTGAAATTAAGGTCAGCTGGACAACAGCTGCTAAGTTTTGGCTGCAGGAAGGCAAAGGGAGGGAGAGATAGAGAGATGAGGGCTGAAAGGAAAGAGGAGAGAAAAAAAGAGGAATCAGCAAAACGTGTTTGCGGGGATTGAGAAGAGAGGAGAGCAGGAGGAACTCTTCAACTTTCACTCTCATTCCCAGATGTGTTGTAGGCAAGATGTAGCCTTTGAAGAGCTTGTGGCAAAATAGGCAAAATATGAATACACACACCCTCTCCACTCTCCCTCTTTCTCATATAGTTCCCCCTTTCCCCTCTCTTTCTTTTGCTCCCCCTTTTAAACTCTCTCCACATCTCCCTCTCTTTATCTTTCTCCCTGGGCATCTCCGTTCCTTAGTGGCAAGCCCAGCTGGGGGGTTTCTGTGGTACTGTGAGTGAACCTTCACTGTGTCCTTCGGCAGGCAGCTGTCCCTGCACAACACACAAACGCACACATTCGGCATTTACCCATTCCACCCCTGCTTACTTTGATATCCTAAAAACATTGTCACATACTCACCCTTTTCATACACATTTACATGTGTGTGACCAGGTCTAAATGGATAATTTACAACTTTGCAAAATAAACCTCTCTTGTTAATTGAAATCAGAGAGTTTGGATATGATTTTACTTTCAGGAACCACCACTCTCTTATGTGTAATCTACTCTACAGCCACTAGAGGGAGCTTATAATATTCTGTGGTCCCATATGCCAAAAATCTGTTTCATAGTGCTGTTGCTCCAGCAAGGACACACTATTTTTCAAATGTCTTGAATTCTGTCCCTAAATGCCATAAGCTGTCCTGCAGCTTCCCGTTTTCAACAAAATAGAGATCATAGCCGCTAACCTAGACAAGAGACAAAGACATACATTTGTATTTGGAGTGTGCATTCCGTCAAACTAATAAAATAATTGCTGTTTTAACACAGATATCCAGTAGTGTGACTCTACGTGCGCATGGCAGAGGTGCTAATTCTACAAGCTTGAGCAGGGTGTGTAATGACAATAACAGAGAGCATGTCTAGGCGCGCTTTCAATCTGCTCCCCAAATGTAATGAGTCCGGGCAGAAGTCTGGTCATCCCAACTTGATCAAAAAACGGGAGGAAAACTGCAAATGATTTATTATATCCTGTGGAGATTCATCAGTTACACATGTCAAAATGATGCTGAGCTGAAAATTAAATGGCATCTTTTGTCACCATTATTTTCCTAATATAGACAGAAAGTGGGAGCTGGTAAATCTGTTTAATCTGGTTCAGTTTATTCCATTTTATTTGATCTCATTCCATCTGCTTACATTTGCTCTTTTCCTCAAAAATATTGAGTCAATGTTCGGCCTTTACAATAATGTAAGGCATTTGAATAAGAAATACAACCAAAGCTTTATTTCTAACCTTAAGTATCACATATTATGCATTATTTGATTCATTGAGCGTGCCTATGACCTAAGTACAGTCAAACACCTTTTATTCTAGTTTATTCACACTTTATAGACGCATAGCACATTCAAACCTTATGTGCATCGTTGCCCTCTGGCATTTCATCAAACTGCAAAGACTAATGCCTTTGCCAGTTCATCATATTTTTCTGTCCCTGTCCCTCCCTAATAGGAGTAAGGTGACATGACAGCATCTGAACTATACTCCGGAGTTGTCCTGCCATAACGTTACACAATATTCCTTCTTGCGTTACTCACACAGGCCTGGCCGATGGGATTTGCTGGAGTGTGCGCTTCTCCTCTCCTCCTGGCCTTTTCCTGTGACAGGGCTGCCGATGATACAGATCCGCTGTGACATTTTACATTGTGCTCCCTAATTGCAGCAGCTGATAGTAGGATAGCTCACGATACAGCTGCATATTTCCCTTTTTTTTTCCACCCGTTGTCTTTTTTCTTTTTTTTTTGGAGGTGGCTACCACGGGTTGTTGTACTGTTTGTTGTGGTTTAGACTAATTGTATTATTCGCATGTTGTGTAACGGACTGCCATCAGGTGTTTCCCCGTGCTGTGCAACTTTTTCTGCAGCTGCATTTTTATTTATAACCGTTAATTTAAGTGAAACCTTTAACAGAATCTCTTTTGTTCGTCATTTAAAACACTTGCACAAGTGAACAAACATGTTTTTGGGCCAAAGTGTATCTGTCCGTTCCTTCCTTTGCTAAGGTATTGTGTCCTCAAGTGTCTCCCACAGTCTGCAACTCCCAAACTGAAAGCCAGAATAAACCTATGTGACAGATGCAGCTCTAATTATACAGTTGTTTTAAGGCTGTCAGGTTGCAGCGAAAAGGGAGCCAGCCATTTGGGAAAGTGAAGGAGGAGGGTATGGAGTAGGAAGAGGAGGGGGGGTAGAGGGGGACGATTTGATGGACGGACATTGTAACACCAGCATCTGGTGATAGCTGCAGCTGCCGTATCGTTTTCCCACTGCCAGCTTGCCAGCTAAATAAATATTGCCACGATCTGTCTTGTACAAGCAAGTGTAAATTACTTTAACACGTCAATAACTAGTTTACAATGATGTTTTTTCCTGCCATTTCAGGATATATTGATTTCACATTGCTGTTAAATGGCATGAGCATTGTTTCCCTCACCCCGCACTTTGCTTTTCCACATGGACTCCCAAGGAACTTGGCAGGAGGAGGCGATAGAAGGGGGAAAGATATTAAATCTATTCATGCAGTTATTTTACCTTTGCACTCTCTCTAAACAGAAAATTCAGTTAATCATAGTGCATATTGCCCCCTTTTATGACAGCAGATGTCCCATATATGTGTCTAATAATGAGAGTATGGGTTAGATTTGTCTTTATGTGTTGTGTGCTGTTGTCTTTTTACACTGGTAATATGTAATGTGTTTGTGTTTGCTTTTTGAGCCATGACACTTTAACTGTAGTGTTGTATTTTACATTTTCTGAATCTAGTTTGTTTTTTTGCTTTGGGTAGAGCTGATTTTATTTAGTGTACGTAACAGACAGAAATAGATCTTTAGTGTCAATGTTTCCATTTTCCATGTTTTATGCTGTGTTTCATTATCTTCCTCACTAATAGAAAGACATACGGAAAGTGAGCCAGTAAGAAAAAATGCCCACAATGTCCATTTCATCTGTGTGTGGTGTGTTCCAATAGACAAAGAAACCAGAGAGTGTACAGAATGTAAACAGCTCTGTATGAGGCTTCATGGTTGTTTTTTGTTTGGATATGCGTGAAGTGAAGTGGGGGCATGCACATGCGTGCACCCATGAAGCATCTCTGCAAGCGAGCTTACACTTATATATTGTGCGTCTATTTTCATTCATGAGTTCCTCCCCGCGCGGACAGATGTTGGGAAACCCACAAAATCAGAGCTGAAGCCGCACTATAATCACCGCGATTTTAATCAAGCTCTCGCGTTGTGACCCACTTATTTTCTCACAGTGCTGATTGCACTGCAGTGCAGTGACGACGAGCATTACCAAACTGCAGCCTGTGATTAACCTTCACATCATATACATGTCCCCTAACCAGCATACAGCGAATCCTAATCCCAAAATTACACCCACTTGGACTGGAAAAACTCTTCCTTTGTCAAATTTGAACATTTTCCTCCCTCACCCTCCCATCTTCATACGATACAATGATGATTCCGCTTTGCGCATATTTAGGTATGTCTGAGTGTGTAATACTCAACTGACTATTTCAGTCAGACAGAATAACCTTTGTGTGCAAGCATGTAGGCACACTCTGTGACCTACCTTTTTTTTCTCTTCAAGTTAAACTTATCCATAAAATAAGATACAAATAAAACACGCGCACACACACACACACACACACACACACACACACACACACACACACACACACACACACACACACACACACACACACACACACACACTCTGTTAAAGGCCTTTGTGAGAAAGGGGACATATTCCAACCTTCTTAGCCATTTTCACCAGCATTATAATTTTCACATCAGTAATAATAAAGCAGATTGATTATTCACTCTCATGCTTCAACACCAATTAATTGTGTGGCCAGGACACTCCAGCTTGGGGTCAGCAGGGTTCTCTCTCATTTACACAAAGATGCACCAACAGACACGTGCGCGCACGCACACACACACACACACACCTACACACACACACACACACACACACACACACACACACATTTAGAATTCTCTCTTTCTTTCTCTCCCTCACAGATGCTCTCACTATGCCTTCTCTAAGGGCTCCCAAAACATGCCCAGACTAGAATTTGCCAAAATATCCGTTCTCCCTATCAAACACACACTGTGCCCCATTGCAGTCCCATCTCACTTATTCCTTCAACATCTCAATTAATACCCCTTAGGAGGCCTGGCGCCCCGCAGGGCCACAGAGACTCACTGTGGTGGAGGATTCTCCCTGTCAGTGTTCACCACAGATGCTGTAGTGCAGTTGTTTTAAACCATGTCACTAAACTATAACTTAACTCCATCTAAGTCCCAAATAACACCAACAGATTAAACACATTGATTCAAGAGCAGTTGGTATTATCATGTGCGTGTATGTGCCTGTGTTTGTGTCATTGCATTTGAAAGCTCATCCTTCTTTTGAGTATTCAGGGCCTGTGATATTCAGCGCTTGTGTTAAAGCTTCCAAACACACCATACATTGGTGTTTATGAAATGCATGTATTTGTGATTTCCTTTGATAACTTGGAAGTTTAAAGAAAACTGCTGCTTAAGGCAGAGGGCTTTTATATTAAATCAATATGATGGCTGTACAACCTATACGGTGCCTGTGGATCTGCAACAGTCTCTGTCCCCTGTCGCTCTCCTCTCGTCCTGCCTGGTCCTCCTGTTCAGTAGCTAATGGATCGTTGTGGTTTCCAGGGTCTGCTCCAGAAATGTTCTCCTGCAGAGATGTCCTAAGAAGTGCCGTCAGCTGGTCCCTCCGCCTGCCATTAGGCCTCTCCACACTTTTTATCCCTAGACCTCCGAGACCTCAAACTGCCAAATGAGTTGAATTATGGCCAGTTATGTGGAGTGGACCCGGCGTCAAGGGGGAGAGGCCTGAGTCAGTGGAACTAACCACACTCCTGACCATTAAAAGGCATCCTGACACTAGCTCTTCATCTTTCCCCTGCTCTCAAAGGCAAGCACTGCAAACCCATGTCCCCCAGAGGACAGACACAGTACAGCAAACCAACCAATGAGCCAGGCAGCTAGCCAGCCAGTCTGTCAGGCAGGCAGGAAAGCAACCAAAGCGCCCATCTCCTCCATAGTCTAGCTCCCACATCATTACAATTCTTAAGCGTTTCCTGGACCCTTTTTGTTTTTAGGCGTTCACATATTTTTGCCTTACATTTTTGCCCTATATATTCACATGTTTCTCATCCGTCTCTCCCCTCGATGTTCTTCAATCACCTTTTCCTTTTTTTCCCTTTGCCCTTCAGCTAAGTGGGCGGGGTTGCCGGGTTATAACCACACAAGGTTAATTGCAACAGCTAAAACAAGCATGGAGGCCAGGGCCACAGCTACTGTATAAAGGAGGACATCTAAGTCTCGCAAACCCTCACGAATCCACTCACATCAGCCACAGTCACACGGATGCTGATCGCGGCGGCCTAGGAGACCACAGTTTGCATCCCTTCCAGACAGACACGGGAGACACATGCACACACATACTCACACTCACACTGCACTGAATTTGATCTGTCACAATAACAGGGGCATCATGACATGATGGATACAGCCCTTTTTCCCCCCTTTTCCCTCCCCCGTTCTGCCTCTCTCCGGTAATCTTGATGCAGTGTGTAATGTTTGCTGTTGCCGGCGGCTGGAATTGAATGAGTGATACAACCAGAGGTGCTGGGATTACCGTGGGCAGAATTGATGCTATCTGTCCAATGATGTGTTATTTTGTGGAAGTGAGGCAACAAACCGGAGAGAGAAATGGTCGCAGCACTCTGTATGATTTTACAGTTTAAGTGGTGAAAGACAAATAGAAAAACAGTGATGTGCTAGCAGGGGTTGTAAATGGTTGAATAATTTTCCTCGATTTCAACATTCATTTATCTTTTCTGCAGTCTTTTGCAGGGCTTCACATGGCAGCATGAATGCTATTTATCCCTCTAGCCTGGACTCACAATTGCAGCATCAGCTAGCCCAGCGCCCATCTTTAGAGGTGAGACAGGTGGCGTCCAGTCTCTAGTCCTCTAATAGGGTCGGCTCAGAAAAAGGTCAGAGGTAAACTAATGACACCTGCAATAGAGGCTAAGGCTGAGCAGGGCCTTGGCTTGTGGGAATAAAAGTGTGCTGCTTTTAGACTTAGCAGGCTGTGCCTGGGTCAGACACCAACCATTGAAAAGACTAAATTCAGCTCTTTCTGCCAGCTTGGGGCACAAGCTGCAGGTCTTGGTGCTATTGTTGTGGGGTCAGGTTAAAGCCGTCCAGATTGCCAGAGCAGCTGACAACCATTCATCACAAATACAGCAACAGTTCAGCACTGTATAGCTATAGAGTTCTGCTTAGGTAGGTTAAAGTCAAAAGTTTCCACTTTTCACAGTTGCTCATGCATTTTAATGGTGATATTGGTTTTGATTTCATTGAAGGAGGTCATTCTAAAAATGCACATTGTTGTCGTTTTTTTTTTACTGCTATGGGAAACTTTGGTAGGCACCAATTTGGTCCGATGCATTAATCACAGTAGCGTCTTCAACAGTCTCTTTTTGTCCTGTGACTTTTTGACATTTAAACAAACTTCTTTTTTCTGTGTCTAGTTGTGTCTAGTCAGGTATAACTAATTCATTTGGTCACGATTTCGAGTTTTGCCTAAAGCTCAGTTTTGGCATCTTTTACACAGTTGATCTATTTTGCAAATATTTCAGCTATTGTAGGCAACATCTTACTGTTCCGTTACAAAGCACCTTCTCAGGATTACACACTTCTCACTAACTTGCTTTTGATATACAGAAGCCAATTTTCAACTACTCTCTCTTCTGTCACTCACTTGAATTTACAGTATGTGTTTATGTGTAATTATTGTATGTTTGTTGGCTGGCAGAGAGAGACTGCTGTTGGCTTTGAGAGAAAAAATGAAATAAGAAGGGCTATTTTTCTCCCCCCCCTGTAAACAGCTGGCAGCATCCCATGCTTGCACAATTAATGGGCATCTAATTGGCAATAATCATTTTTACTTAAGCAAATTTAAAATAGGCAGTTGCCCCTGGAACAAACAGCTGTTGGTGGAACCTTCTGGCAACATAGCGTGGATGTTTGAGGATATGGCTGATCAATGCTTACAGGAGGTGGTCCATACATGAACACTCACTTAATGTTGGCACACACTTGCACAAGCTTTTCTATTTCAATCCATCAACAGTGCTGGAGGATTTACTGTATGTTGCCTTCAGGTTTTTTTGATGCATAAATTAAACTGCACTGCACTTATTTACTGTATTACCACATAATGTTGTGCTTGAATTGAACTGTGTTGTAACATAGTTCCCATTGTTGGTTCCTCTAATTATTTTTATGCAACAATAACTGTTTACAACCCAAATTGCCTTCTGTGCCATTTAGTCAAAGAAAACCAAAGCTGTGTAAGGTGTTCTGTCTCTAATTGTTCAGGTGACACTGATGGGACACTGAAGTCTCTGGTTATTATATTATGTTGTATTATATGATATTATAGTGTAGATTCACTGCTTACATCTTCGTCTTCCTCATATGTAATTAAAATAGCATATAAAGTGTAACACCATGCTAAGGTACCTCTGTGGTGCTTCTACTTTCTTGTAGCTAATTTATGTCAGATCATCCACTTGAGACACAGAATGAACCAGATTTTTTTTTTTTTTGTATCCTGGAATTTTGTAAATGTAAATCATTTTGCCAATAATTTTAACTCGGAGGAAGTAATCCTTGAGCATTTTGAGCACTGAACACAGTGACGTAAATATGTGGTGTCAGGAGAACTTACAAAAGTTACAAGAGGAACAATTAAAGAGGAGTTTTTGTATATGTGCTGTATACCGGTATGTAGTATTATGTAAGAGTTAGTTAAAGAGAAGAAGTATTGTATTCTTACTATGATGATTTCTCTATGGTGTCAATGACTGACTTGTCAGCCATACTGTTTTTAACATACTTGTTGAATCCTCTTTTGGCAGCTTTTAAGGTCAGACCACTGCAATGTGAATCTATCGAGTTGTGATTTCATTTAACTGAAAGCAATCCCACCATGGTCATGAATCAATAATAAAATCCTATGAAGAAGTACAGCACTGGCAGGAAGGACAGACCCTTGCGGCTGGCAAACAAGCAGGCAGTGAGCAATGAATTAAACACAAAATTCGTCTTTGCCATATAACTCATCTGACCGGGAGTTACTCAGACTGAAAGCCTTATAGAACATGAATAAAAAAAAGGGAAGCTGGGGTTCATTTGATAAAGGTACAGTGAAAGTCTCTTCCACATTGGCTTCGGGACTTCTAATAATATAACACATTATTTTACATGATGAAGTCTCTTCTGGTTTAAGCCAGGAGCCCCTTTTAATCTATTCGATGAAAGGTGGGATGAGTGAGGGTAAAAGGGAGAGAATGAGTGTGTAGGATGCTGAAAAGTAATGTCAAACAACTTGATTGTGAGAATAGAATGGATTAAAGGCATTGTTTGAGCTGAAAGAGGAGGTACCTTCCACACCGCTGGCTGCCATCTTATCTCGCCACCCCAACAGTGGTCTAATCTGTCGGTCGAGTGTACGACTTCAAGTAATTTTAATCTGTCAGACAGACAATGGAGCTGCCACCTATAGTTGCTCATCATGGATTACTGTACTGCGCATCCTGTCCAGCCCCTACACAGACCCCTGACAAAGGAGTTAATTGAATGTCCGTCCATGGCTAATTTGTGTTTGTTCCTTGTGGGAATATGTCGAAGCATAAGCCATACAAAAATACATACTTGTTTTCACATGCATGCTCTTTACAGTAAGCGCATGCACATAAACAACCCCACAAAGCTGTGTGCACATACCCCCGATAGGAATTTATTTTGAGGCTGTTTGTTCATTTACTTTAATGTTGAAAGTCAGGTACAATTGCTTCCAGTCCTGGTGGCTGAACTGTAAACAAATTAAATCGACTGAATTCAATTAACTCTGTCTAACCTAACATATAATTACATAAAAGCACGGAGTGACGAGTGGGAGATAATGTAGGTTTTTTTACCCTTGAACCTTAAACCTACTTTTTTCATTTGTTTATCAAATTACTTTAATCCAGTAGATTTGTTATGCTTGCGCTTAAATACATATAATCAGCCATTTTAGCTTTAAATTACACTTGTGCTTAACTAATTAATCCTCAATGTTTATCTTGCATAAACAGTGATGGCTTTGCATTATACATCTACATTGTGTATCAACAATTATTTATTTATTGCCATCGCAATTTCCTTATTGTCCAAAGACGCCATCTTGTCCTTGTTTTTAGAGATTGGGGTATGACATTGAATGACATGGGTATTAATGATGGCACACTGAAGCCCTAGTTCACTGTGAATTGGTTGCATTTAAAACAATAAAAATGAAAGAATAATGAAAGCGATAATGAATAAATTCCACATGATTGTGTTTAAAAAATTAAAATTAAAAAAATTAAATAAATCTCAGAATCTAGAATTTGACTGGTGGAAATCCACGCTGTCCATGTTTTCTAAACTCAGGAGAATGTCTGTCTGTCTGTCCAGGTGACAGCTGTGCTTCATCTCATACGATGATGTGTTAAACAAAACACTGCCCACATGTTTGCCTTAAACTAAGTAGCCCTTAACTGCTGGGACAGACAGCAGGCTGTTGCACTTTATGTATTTGTTTATTTTCAAGATAAGGGGCCTCTTTTATGGATAAGCAGCTGACGCTCCCGCTCTGTCAAGCTGGGACAGGCTGAGGGAAGATAAAATAGAGTCTGTTAATCTGGTGCTGGTGAGCAGAGAGAGCGATGTTATTGACCTACGCTGGCAGCAATGTGTTTCAATTATACACCGCCATCCATTTGTCAGGCAAGCAGAGCGATGGGGGGGGGGGGGGGGGACACGGAGTTCAGGCCTGGGTTAGAGTCATTCTCCATCACTTATGATGTGTCTTTGGAAAGCACTTTAATTGAATTACCCAATTTATTCTTCAAGCAACAATGCCCTGGCCCAGACCCATGACGTGAGACAATTAGATACAAGTTTAAAATCAGGCAGTTTGCATACTTCATCTTTTCATGGTGTACACAGGGAAGCAGACAGCTAACTTATGGTGAATTTCTTCCCCTCTTCATCCTGAATGAATTCTATTAATGTGAGTGGTGCGACTCTATCATGACAATTTTCTTTGACACCTTCTTGGTGCGACCGCTTGACGTACCGCTTCGTGAAACCTATAATATGGTAAGTGGCACTGCCTGTGTGTTGCTACCCACCCATGTGCACCACGTGTATGCATTCTGTTGGACTGCAACTGGTAATTTGTCAGCACAAAACTCCCAATGCTTTTGCTAAGTGGCCAATTGAGACTGTAATGTATTGTACTGTATAATCAACTTAAAGATAACTTCATCTGATGTACAAGCAGTGTACCCTTGACCAATGCTGAAACATTTCTAATTCATACAATCCATCATAGCCAACATAGAAATGGTGGCTTCTCAGTTGCACATCCACATGTCTACATCTGTCTTTTTACTGTAGCTAGACAAATGCTGCATGTGCAAATCTCATAGTCAAAACTAAGGTGCGTGAGTTTTTTCTCCTTTTGTTTACCGATCTTCCAAGCAGATTTTCTTGAATATTTTCCCTGATATTTGCAAATTGCAAGTGTTTGAGTGTGATTAATTCTAATCAAGTTCAATTTATTCTGCTAGAGCAGCTGGAAGAGGCCTAAGTGTTGCCTGCGTTCTGTCTGTGAGCTGTCTGACAAGATGGCCTGGCAGTCGATCACCTCAGCCCCAGTTCCAGGTGTAGGGAAGGTGCTTGTGTCAGATGCACACTGGCCTACTTGCACTCTGGCCCTCACACCTGGCCGTTCACCAAACAATGATTGTCAGTTCATCTATTTTCACCAAGACAACAAGTCTCACTGTCTGCACTCACTATCTGTATCTAATCAACAGTGTTGCTCTTCCAGTATCTCCACAGCTCATCTTGTTAAGGGCGAAAGAATCGTGGGTAAAAAAATGTGCTCTCTATAAGCATGTAATGTACACCAATTATGCTAATTAGCAGTGTTGCAGATGGCCCAGTGTTGATTGCAGCTTTAGGATCAGAAGAGGCTGTCTGAAATTTGAATGTGGGAGTCACGTGACACTCATTACTGCGTAACCTCAACCAAAAATCCCTTTGTCACTCGTCATCCATCTGTGCTGACTGTCTTTGACAGATAAGACTACATGCAGGCCTCTATGCAGCTGAATAGTTGCACAACACGCAACAGAGAAACACTATCCCTAGTTTTTAATTGGCAGTTCCCTCGTTAAGATGAATTTGGGTGTGTTCTCAAGACAATGAGTAACATGAGCAATAAGTCATCTGAAATGGCAGTGATTGGGAGATAGAGAGAACGAAACGAGGATAATGTCCTATTACAGGATCATACTGTCATTTACAAAGTAATCACACACTAAATACACAATAAATGCTGACTAATGATAGTAAATAGAATCATTGAGAAGTGGTTTTTTTTGTTGGTTCTTTTGTGTGATTTTGACAGTCTACCTCATCGGGATATACATAGTTATCCACTCCCAGCATGCTGACTCCAGGGGCAGGAGAAGCCACTCCAAATGCCAGTCCTGTATGGGAACTGTGACATTCGAAGTGTGCCAAGGTGTGCCGTGTGTTGGAAATGCATGCGCAGTCAGCTGTAAATTCATCATCATCATCGGCCATGATGCTCTTTGTTCCGGCTATTGAGGCGAGTCAGTTTATCCCCCGTCTTCTGTCAGACCATGCTGAAGTGAACCCATGCTGATGTCCAAATGAATGGAGTCCTTTCATAAAGGCAGGGCCATTGAACTCTGGAGACAGAATATTGCCTTAAGTCCTGCAACCTTTGTGGCAGGGGGTTCCTGCCAGGCATGATTCCTGTTTAGTGAATAAGTGGGGTAATTATGGTGCGGTTGGGGCTGTGCAGCAAATGTCACCAGCAGATAAACAGTGGGAGCAACCCTTCCGTAAAGGCCTGATTTATCCACCCTGGACCTCCTGTAGCCTGCAGATGAATTAGGAGCACTTGGGTGTAAAAAACAAACTAGCTTCTCTTGATTTCACTGGAGTTCAAGGATGCATATAATTGGAGAAACAGTAGTTAGCAGATAAGGCCCCATGTTAAACCTCACTTAGTCACACACCACATCTCTCATGGTCTAAAAGGCAGGTGATTGTTTGATCTGTGGACAGTGCGTGCATAATATGCAATAACATTGCAGAGATTTGAATCTTTCATGTTGAATTCAAGTTGCATCAATAGCTGCAACACCAATGTAATGTTGCATTTATATTCCTGAACTACTAATGGAAACTACAAGTGTAAATAACCCCTTACATTTATGGTTTTATGTGTTTCCTGAATGTGAATCTTAAACTTCTCCATTCCAAGTCACCTCCTCTGTATCGCTGATTGGTGGATGAAACCACCTCCATTGCAATCCATTAAAGAGTGCCCACTCACGCGTGACTGCAGGGCAGCCTTTATAACATCATGAGCCTGGGGAAATGGGAGAGCCAGCCAGCATCATTCCATTACCTGCTGAAATGGATGCCCCTGTATCTCCTCCTTGATTAGCTTTGTCTCGAATAACAATGATAGCTTTAAGTGTGTCTAATTGAGGCCGGGCTCGCCCTCCCTCTCTGTGTGAAAGTGCTTACTCATTTTGTCTGTCCTTTTAATAATTACATTATCATTTTACGCCCCTGCCGGTTCCTTGGGAAGTGGGCTGGCGCTTTTTTTGAAGTGAAAGCTCATTATTGGAGCTGAATTATGTGCAGTTTATTGATCCCCATGGTGGATTATGGTGCTCTAAGTTAGTCTAGACAGAATAGTTAGCCAGATGACAGATAGGAAACATAGAGGCCCCAGGGGAAAGATCCCTGGGCTCAGTAAGCAATTAATGCCTGCCAGGTAATGGAATTTAAGTTTACACTAAATCCACCAATGCCTTGACATTTGAAGTGCCTTATAAAAAAACATTAGCCTAATGAGACGGTCGAGAGCAGCAGAGGCATTCTTTTACACAATGTTTCTCTCGCTCACTTTATTTATTCATTTTTTCTCTTCAACTTCTTGACTCATCCCGTGCAAGCACACGAATGCCCCTCACTACCCTATTCCGATTCTCTAATTACTTAACACTGAAAAAATCACACTGGGAAAATAGTGCATGGTGGTACTTTTTGGATTTGTGTTTTCCTGTCTTGATTGGCCTGCAGCACGTTTGATTGATTGGCTTCAGTCGGGTCCATTTTCCAGACAGGCTTTGCTAATCTCCATCTTCGGCTACTACGTGAGGGTGTTTGTGTGATAAAGTGCACAATAAGTGGAGGAAAGGCCAAAGTGCTGAGTAAGAAGCCAAGCAGGACATTCATCTCTATAAAGGCGAGGATGGATAAGGATACGGCTATCCATCATTATCTTGATGAACATGCCACGTTACCAAAGGCATTGCCTGCCTCCATCCGGGGCCAGTTCTCCCGTGGACTTGTGAGGATCTCCGTCACATGAGGAGTAAAGAGGTTGAGCGTGTGTTTAGACATCTGGGTAAGGGGGTAAGGGCGAGGTATTATTTGCATTTTTTCAATACTGATACACCAAGACATTTCCTTTTTTATATTTACACTTTTTTTTTTCTAAAATAAACGATATTTTCATAAAAACATATAGAGAAAACATCCATACAAGAACTGCCTGAAGAAAATAGTCTAAGATTGGCAAACATTTTGAATAAATGGTCAGGTGCTATCTGATTGAGGCTTAAATAAAGTAAAGTAAACAAGATCACAAATCTGGCCCGACATTCAGAGTCAGCTTGACACATTTCAATACTTGGTGCTGAAGGCACATTTTGTTTCGGATCAGAAAAGTACTGAGTTTCAATATCAAGCGCTAGTCTGGGTGTCTGAAAAGAGAGTTGGTCAGTTACTTTTATACAAAGTGTATTCACCTCCATGTCCTTCCCCCACAGCTGAACAAAAATAAATCACATCCATGCGTTGGTGTGGACACACAGACAGACACTTTATTAGGGCAGACTGCCAGTTGCTGGACTAAACTTTAAAGTATGGCCTTAATGAAAAATACTGGATAGCTAGGCAGCGTGCTGCACCTGTTAAAACAGCCTTGTGCATCCTGGGAGCGAGACGGGGAGCCAACAACTTTACCCCGTAATAAGGCCAATATCTAGCTGAAAGCATTTCGGTGCCTTTTGTGTGGTTTACCGTGTCCTTGGCTCATAAGCCTTGATAATGTTAGTAAATACATACAGAGGCATGGATAAACTGGGCTGTAATCCACACTACCTCGAGATGGAAGAGGAATGGAGCGATACGGGGGTGAGGGGAGGAGAGAGAAGCGGCTGATTAGACTGGTTTTACTGCTCCTCTGCCGACCTAGAAAAACACTGCAGCCCTGACCTTGCATAGCAGAGCCCTTATATATCTAATGATCTCTGAGTACCTTAATGATACAATGTGTTCTCTCCCCCGCTCTTTCCTCTCCATTTTCCTTATCCTTCTTTCATGCTTTTCTCTCCCTATTCTCTCTCCTTTAGCACACGCTTGTGCACATGCACACTAGTCCACACGCACACAAAGTACACAGCCTTGAAAATCCCAGTCAGCAGTTTGGGCTAGCAGTCTAGCAAATGAGCTGTCCTATTGAAATAGAAAGGAGAGTGCTCTGTGCTGCAGAAAATGCTGCTATGGCAAGCTTTACAGAAGAGAGACGTAGGGAAAATTACTTGTTCGGACAAAGAAACATGAGAATGTCCTTTCACTACAAATGTAGCAATTTACATTTCAACGGAGCAGATTACATCCATTTATTCCATATTTTATGTCATTTTTACCCTTTTTTTTTTTACCACAACTATATCTCATCTCATTATCATTGATACAACACCACTAAGAGGTCTAAGTGCTGTAAGAGAGAGAAAAAAAAGTCCATGCAATTTCTCTCATTGAATCAGTGTTCTTTCCTCTCCTCCTTGGTACTCAATTGATTTGAACACTCTCACAGTGCGGTTGGACTCCAGCAGTTTAATGGCGGCTTTTATACAGCTCAGCTCCATTGCATCAAATGAACCTAACCAACCATAGTATCTTCTTACATTCTTAAAGTAGGGTGTGTAATAGTGTCCCATCCTACCAACAGAAGTGTATCTTTAGATATGTTGGGTCTTGGCTGGTTGATCGGACTCACTTATCAAGCTGTTTGACACATCACAATCTCCAGCTTTATAAAAAAATATATATTTCTAAAGTTTTCATTAGGTTTTGAGTTCCCAGACCATTTTGTCAATGTGTAGAACACCGCTTCCACTGGCTTTAGTCATTCATTCTTGCGTCTAATTCCCTCTCTTTGACCACTTAAACCATAAACCTCCATTTGGTCCTGGTATTCCCCCTTCTCACTCTATCCACCCATAGTAATTAAGTTTCGATTCAGCGCTGAATAGGAATGTTAAGATGGAGGGTTATCACTGGGGTTCTGGAGCCTCACCCAATGAAACACCTATAGTGACCTCTCTGATTTACCCAACAGGGGTCCCCTCCTCCCCCCTTGATATCCCTCTCCCCTTCATGGCCATCTTGTTGTGTGGTCTCCTCTCTTCAGTTCTCTCATTTCTCCCTGTGTAAAGGCCTTGGAGGTGGGTGGCAGGGGAGGAGTGGGGTGGTTGAAGAGAAAGCATTCTATCCCTGGATGAGTGAGTGTGGATAAGAAGTTGTTTGAATTCATAATTGTGCTCTTGTGAAGGGGGAGATTTGTAAAGCAAGGCTGGGTTCATTGTGTGGCAGTGCGAGTCCGGTGGAGGGTGCGAGCTGCTCAAAGCTAATGTAATCTACGCTATTAGAGAGGGTTAATTAGCTGCTGAACTGGAGCCTGAAGAGCAGGCAGAGAGGGAGAGACACAGGGAGTGAGACCGAGAGAGAGAGAGAGATGGAGGGCGGGCAGTAGGGATAGAGAGGTCTTCAGGGAGTCATTAGAGACTGCTTGTTGTAAATACAGCCACACAGTCAATAAGGCTACACCTCTGAGGAGGGATTTTACCCCCAAAATGTGTTGGAAATGGATCAGTAATCATATACTTTGTATCACACAGTATCACCACAGTTTTTACACAGTATGCACATAGTTTGATGATTATTTACTTTTACAACCAATCCCAGATGACATAGAAATGTCAAATTTTTGGTTTCTGAAAATACAAAGATAATCCACAGCCCGGTTTTATTTAGGAACTATTTTCCATCTACCGAACTACAATCACCGACAGTATCGCCGCGCAGAAGGACGCTTGCATCCATATTCGATACCTCTCGCTCACCTAGCAGAACTGAACTTGCTAACGTTGCAGCTCAACTGAGTAGGACATTAATGTTTACACCTCACACTGTCATGACCATGAGCCTCTCGTGCACAAGTAGATGCATGCTTCCTTATGAAATATGTATTTTTGATTTTGGATGTGAACTGTCCTTTTAAGAAAAGTATTGATTTCTTGAATATGGTATGAAACTCTATGACTAAATCATCACAAACTTTGCTTTGAATAACAAACAAGTAAGAGCAGTCTGTTTTGACCGGCTTTTTTCTTTCTTGATCTTGTGAATTGTTTGTATTATAGTGCACATAAGGATAGTATCTATTTGTCATGTATATCTTTTTATCATATTTACCTGTCACTGCAAAAAGGCCTACTTTCTGAACAGTGTTTTCTTATCCTTTACTGTGTCATGCAGGTGGAAATCCTCGGCTTGAAGTAGCTCCAGTGAAGCTCTGCTGGCCTCTGCTAGCAGACGTATCTATCACTGTGTCCTCTAGTAGTCCATCCTATGCTGCCATGGGTCTCATGTCGCTCTGAGCAAAACTTCACTTAAGATGGGTAGTTAGTGCATGCTCCCTTGGCATTTTAATGCAGATTAATTACTTTCCCTGGGCCAAGCAATCCATTTTTGTGTGTTTGTGGATGTTTTTAGCTTGTCTTGACCTTGGGGTGAAGACAGAGAGAAAGGAAAAAGAGAGGGGAATAAAAAAAAGCCCTCCACAGTAGAGTTATACCCTCAATTTAATAGCCGAGTGAGGTGTTTCTCCAGCATCATCAGATCAATGGAGAGTAAATAGCCCACACTTCTTGTTTCACAGTGCAGTATTGATCTTTTCCTCAGCCTCGGCTTCCCTTTCCCCGGGATCTCGTGTCTTTCAACCCCTGGGACTGTGCTGATTGCCATAGATTGGACAAGCTAACAAGCGCATGATGAGGAACCAGGCTTTCTTTTCTCCTCATAGGCTGTTTCATTTTTTTCTTTGTGGCACTGGCATGAACACACACAGACAGACAGACAAACAGACAGACATACACACAGGGACGTAAAACATCAGATCTACAGAGCTCAGCGCCATAAAGGAGTATGCTGCTTCTTTCTTCTTCCCTCTGTTGTTCACGTTGTTCTGTCTTCATCTACACTGAGAGGATCTACTGTAGCTGTGCCTGTCTTTGGGATGTTAGCCAGGCTGATGGAGTATACCAACCTAACTACAGAGCTACTCAGAGATACAGTGGGTTTCTTCACCTCACTGGGAACTTTATTCTTTTCTTCTCCAGCTGGCGCCACGTTTGTTCCAGAATCTTCCATCATCTCTGAAAATATCTCAAGTGTCCTGCGGAGAGCGACATACCCTGTTTGGGCTGGAGGACGGCAGCGTGGCGGCATGTGGGTAAGTTCAGTGTAAAAGCACTATACAGTTTGCTGAAGTCCAGACCTGAGGGGGATAGGAGGAATGATGAGGAGGCAAACCCCTCCCCACACATCCCAACCCCCCCTGATATTACTGCATAGGCAAATTAGGGTCAGAAGAAAGATCGAAAGGTTGTGTGCACGTGTGTGCGCGTTACATTGATGAGAAGTCATTTGGTATTTAAGCTTTAGCATGTGTCTGCGCACATGCTTGTGTGTGCGTGTCTCCTGAGTTCTGTTCAGCATGCAAAGTTGTAATAAATCTTGTTGAGAGCGGTTAAGAGAGTTGCATGTGCTGCCGGGTGGCTCAGGATCAATATACAGTATGTTTATTGAATCCAATAGTTGTGTTTGTGGATAAGGGGAATATGCCGGCTGGAATAAGTAATCAGATGTGCTTTTAAGGCTCATTACCAGCCTGTTGGGCATATAGATCTGTTTTTAAACAGCCCGCTGTATTGGACAAGTTTATGCTTGAACACAGCCAACATGATATACTTGCATATTTCAGCATTGTACTTGATCATCAACTTAGTATTTCCAATATGTACTCTTTTTTCCTCCTTTCGATGACTTTTCACTTTTCAGCAACTAGTTTGTTTTCTTTTATTTAGCTGCATGAATGTAGATGCGTTTAAAAATATTAAATCTGTATTTAGTCTGGTAATTATTTTTTATTTAGGGTTTGTTTTAAGGAAAATTGGAACAATATTTTATTCTACTATTTTTGCTGTTACAAATTTTCTGAATTTTTATTTTGCTGGATTGAGCTTGACCATGTGACCTACAACTTGTCATATATAGGCTACTAAGGATAACAAGTATTAACAATATAATCTGAAATGATGCGATAATATTAAAATCTGGTCAGATTAGGTGTTCAAATTGAATTATTTTCAACAGTAAATTCCTAATAAAAAACGATATTACAGCCATCATCATGGAGATGGGTATGTTTGTGTGCATTGGGCTGTGAATTACTCCTTGAAATTAAATTGGACAATATATTGGCTGAGATTACTAATATCTGACCATTAATACTAAATAGTATAAATGCTAAATTAAATAAAGTAAAAATACTAATTGCAATCAAACATACAGCATATAATGTTGGGTTCACAGTATGCAGTCTTGGTATCTTGTCTTTTATCAAAAGTATTAAAACATATTAAAATATGGCTTGACAGAGGAGTTAAGAGAAGTGTCATGCTCTGTGTTTTCTGCCATAAAACACTTGCAAACACGCATATGCTAAAACAAGCTAGCAGGCTAATACAGTGAGAATTTGAGCATTCAGTTCAATCGGTAGTAAATATGTATTTCAAATATTTTTAGCTGTAGTTTGATTAGCATACTGACATTTTGACAATTACTTTTGTTCTGGCGGCCCTACTTTCTGTTCACTCTTCCAAATTCAAAATAAAACTTCTGTAAAATTCACTTCCAAAGGAGGTAATCCCTGTTACTTGCACGCACACATATATCTTCCTCCCGTTGCTCCCTCTCTTCTTGTCTCCCTGTGTTTGCATGTGATATTTTAGGTGACTCTGGGAGGGATGACAGTTCTAACTAGGCCTATTAGGTAACCCTCAGGGTGCCCTCAGCACTGATTTGAGCACCATTAATTTTCTATTATGGAGTGCTAAAGATGTGCCCCTGCACAGTCATTCACCTGGCTTATTGAGTCTCGCACACACCAATTGTGGACTTTTCCAGGGCAGTGTTGCTGAAGGTTTAGTGCGTCCCCTCTGGGGAGCTAATTTATTATTTGCAGATATTGATCTGGCAGGATAGGCCAGCCAAGCCGTGGCCGGTGTTGACTCTGCTCTGGCCTGTGGTGACTTTAACTCTTTCCAGACTGAAGTAGACACACACTGTGGATGGTCAGTGGCTGTTGGATCTTTGCTATTAGTAGTTATTTTAATTATTTAGCTTGTTCAATGGTTTGTTTCTTGAAATTATGAACTGATGGAAGTGATTTGCAACAAGGATAGACTAGATCTTTATCTTTCTGGATATAGACCTTGTCTTTTCTTTACAAACAGACATATACGCAGGCACACATGCACACACAGACACACACACACACACACACACACACACACACACACACACACACACACACACACACACACACACACACACACACACACACACACACACACACACACACACACACACACACACACACACACACACACACACACACACTGTGTGGCCTGTCCAAGGGAAATAAAATCACAGTTAAGAGGAAGGAAAACAAATTTAGAAGGTCAGACAAAACATTTATCAAGCTGTGTGTGTCTGGTGGGTAAATAACAGAGGGACAGTAAAGGGCATGACTCTGAAACCACCAGATAACCACTGCAGATCATCACACAATCTCAAGATTCACTGCAGAGAACGGATATTTCTCAGAGGGTTGCCTTCAGAGCATTTGCTAATATTCTTTCTCCTGTATTGCTGTTTTATTTTGAACATTAAACCGGGACAAATAACCTACATCACACATCTTATTGTACCTCTCCCACTTCAGCCATATAGTTATCAAAGTCTTACAGACAGACAGTAGGGTATTTATTTCGACAAAGTTTTAACATATTCAGTGTATGATACAAATTTGAGAAAATGTAATTTGAAGCAGAGAAAAACCTGCTCATTCCTATGCTATGATGTCATAGAAAATAAGTTCAGTCAAAAAAAAACGGTTTCCCAGAGAGATGAACAAGAGGGGACTTGGACATTACATTAAATAAAATATCCAGATGTGGTTTTTGTGCATGTGTGTAGAAAGTAGTAGTATGCCTACAGGGAGATTGTCTATGCTATTGATGCCTGCACAAACTCTCACACACACAAGCACATACTGTATGAATCTGGCCTCCAGCACTAGTCAAACACGTACACACACACACACACACACACCCACACACACACACACACACACACACACACATACACATGTATGCCCAGGGACCAATAAGTTGCTTCCCACAGGCCTCAGGGCCCTTCAACAACCTCAGACTCAGCTTGGCCCGTCCCAACCCTAATTGGTATTTGATGCTCTAACTGAACCTCAGAGGTCAAACAGCAGTGTGTGTTTGTGTGTGTGTGCGTGTTAGTGTTTGTGTAAGGGTGCTGAGCCAAATATGTCACAGGAGGTATTACCAAGAAAGGGCAAAGAGGAAACCTCCACATTGCACAACTATGGGGGTTTCCTGTGATGACTGCTGGGTAGCCTGAATAGATGTTGAATGATGATAGATGTCCAGAGAGGAATTATGGACGATAATAGTCCACCATTTCCCTTTATACTGGTTGTTATGATAGCGTTTTACCTGATCTTTATGGCCTAGGACATAAAATAAAGGTCAGGAAATTTCCCAGGGATGAAAGTGCCTTCAACCAATCCAAATTTGTCCATACTCCCTCTGTAAAGGCGATTTCATGGTTGACAGGCCTGTCTGCTGTTGAATTTGGCATAACCTCAGAAGTTGGCCCATATTCATCTTCCATATTCATGTGAGTCACTGAAACTGAGGTCGAGGTCAGAGAGAAGACATCGCTGATGAGGAAACATGGTGGGATGGATTTTCCACTGTGTTGCTGCCTAGTCTCTGCTAATGCTGTTATGAAAGATTGGGCAATTTGCCCATGGAGCCTTGACAGAGAGGAAGGCAGGGGAAAGCAGGCTCCTCAAACTCTCATGTCTCGTTCCATGCCACTTCCAAAACTCAATTGTCTGCATTCTGCCAGAGACCGCAATCTGTTGAGGCGCTCCTCGCAGCGGTTTACACTCAGCAAGAGGAAAGGAAAAGGAAAACAAAAAGTTTGCGAACAAAGATGGAGGGGGTTGAAATACATGAAATAGGGACGGATAACATATCACCCATTTGTGATATTCATAGTCATATCATTCGGTCTCTCATCTACCAAATCAGTGTGCTATGAATAAAGCAGCATCGTTGGGGGATTGCCTTTTTTACGCTGTGTCTTTAAATATGTAATTATCAGACTTAATCTGCTTTCAGCTGTGTGAGACAAGTCCAGCATCTGGACAATTCCAGACTGATTGACCATGAAGAGGGACGCCTTGATTGAACATAAAGAAAGGGTGGAATTTTATATCCAGCTTTGTTTACTAAAAATGGTACATGCTCTTGGTTTATCATGAATGATGATTTTTTTTATTGGATTTACATCCATTACAGAGCTTTGGAACCTGTGCCATTACAAATTGCTCTATATATAAAAGGAGTAAATGTGGTTCTAAAGCAACACAGTTGTCAATAAGCATCAAGCACGCGCCGCTGACGTTCCTGCTGTCTCATCAGTAATCAGGCCAATCTGTTTTAGCAGAAAATGGCTATACATGGCGCAGCATTGATGAAAATGTCTCATTTCAACTTCATGGTGCCTTGAGAAGGCAAAGCAAATCAGCAAATGTTCATGAATTTGACAGCAGAAGCGTGAAAATTCTATGACAACTAGTTGGATTAGGTGAGCCGAGTGCCAGCACTTTGCATTAAGTTACACTAAGCACTAATTGGATGCTACCTGGCTCTACATCACTAGCAGCTCTGAACAGGATCAGGATCTGGCTCTGACTTACAGCAAGCTCTCTGGTGGTGCTGGCTGATTACCCTTAGCAAAGGGAAAACCGAAACGATGATGAGAAAAAAATCCCTTCTCTTCTCTCGCACAAGCCCTTGGCCCTGTTGGCACTGTGCAAGCTTTTTGATTTTTCCTGATGTCCCTGAAATTGATTTTCAGCCATGATTGCATCGTCTCTCTGAGGATAATCAAAGATTTTAAATAATTGCTGCAGTATGACTGTACAATGGGGAATAACAAGAATATGTGTCTGCTTCCCCTTCCTGTCATCTATAGAATAATTTAACTGAGCACTACAGTATGACTTCACAACATACCTCCTAAATAGTTCCCAGTTGTAGCCATGAAACCATTTGTTTCATTGGAAATGCCTTTTGAAATCCTATGATGCCAAAACATACCGTGAGGTCCCAGCTTTGGAAATCTGTCTGACTTTGTCATTAACAACTATTATTCAGGTAGTAAATACGTAATAACTCATTATTTCTCTTTTGTCTTTGAGAAAAAAAAGCAAATCTCTTGATAATAAATGACTTCTCTTTTCTAGCTGATTCAAACACAATTCATCAGTCATGGAAAGAAAAATTGTATGTCCTCTCAAATCCCTGCTACACGAGCTTGACAACACGTCAGCTGACATTTTCCCTGCTTAATCTTGCTGTCATTGATTTAAAAACATCCTGAGGAAGTCGTTTTGTACTCCTGGCTGCCTCGTATAAGAGAGACATCACCATCCTGGAGCCACCCTTTTGTGCCACAGTGAAAGATGGTCTCTCGTTTAACGTGGGAATGTAACCTGTGTTTGCAAGAGGAGAAACAGATTGATTAGAGGGCGAGGGAAGATTAATAAGCTGCACAGGGCAGTTATGACACCCATTGTTTCACACATGCCCTGTAGAGGTGTGCCTCCCAAAATGCATCATTGTGTAAAATATTGACCTAAAGCACATCATCACTCTCTTTCTCGTATGTGCTTGCTTTGCTCTCTCCGAAGTACGCTTTTAAACAGTAATAAACTGTTTTTGCCCTTTTTTGTATTTCACCAAACTACGCCGGCTCCTTGAACAAAATGTAGATATATATATATATGTGTATACTATATACTATATAAAATGCTGTCATGTTCTGAGAGAACAGAATCAGGGGCATTCAAAACAGGCAG
Source organism: Melanostigma gelatinosum (assembly GCF_949748355.1). Lineage (NCBI taxonomy): Eukaryota > Metazoa > Chordata > Actinopteri > Perciformes > Zoarcidae > Melanostigma > Melanostigma gelatinosum. The sequence continues at coordinate 14,098,294 of NC_136639.1, read as the reverse complement.
AGACGGGAAGCTGCAGCTGTGGCCGACAGCACTCTGTGTCACACTATTACAAGTTAATAAAGTTCACTTATCTGCTAGCTGGTTCTGTGGAATGAGAAACTGAGAATCCCTGCTGAGATTCTAAAACATGACTGAGCCCATTTTCACATTATGTATAGTTTACATTCTATAAATACCCAAGGGCTCACAAACCAAGATCTTTTATCAGATTTATTGATTTATTTCTTTGATCAACATCGGCACTAAAGATAGAAAGCTGGGCGAAATACAAAGTACACAATGGCCCTATTAAAATGTTATTTATTTACACATATTTCAAAGTGTTTGTATTACACTTGCACACTAGGCATGTACGTTTCACAACAGCAGATGTTCCTTTTTGAATGGAGTGAGGACTGGCTCAATACTTCAGAGTATTGTACTGTTAATAGTTTTAATAGCTCTGCAATAGCCGTGGATGGATTATGTGTTTGGGTTGTCCATCCGTCCGTCCGGTCCATTGTCATGAACTGATTAGTATTTGGTGTTCAAATTTTGGGGAAGTGATGACATTTTTAACACGGATGTAATTTGCAACCAGCATACAACCACAAGGCAGTACCGGTAATTGTAGTTTTGCATTATGAAGCCGCAGTATTGTCAGCAATGTATACCTCACTCACTCAACCTTGAGTTAATGGGTCTAAAACTGTGTCTCTTGAGGAGTCTTAAAAATATCAGAGACATCTTTTTGCCGACCAATTGAGTTAGTTTCTAAAAGTTTTGAGTCCGAAATCCTAAATGAACACATACATTATTACAATCTATATTGAAAAACAAAACCTTTATCATTAAAAAAAGCCTACAGAAATGGTGTAAACGGTTATTCCAGGACAGATAAATAACCATTCATTTATTGTACACATTCTCTTAAGTGTAGCACAATGCAACGACCAGCCATACGTGTCATTCATAAAGAAGCATGACAAACATAAAGTTACACACACTCATGTACTTGTGTACGTTGCTCTGTTTTAAAAGTAGGTGAAGGGAAATAAAGATAGACAGGCCATTTATATATCATTTTAAATGTGTTGTAATGCATCAGGGATGGCATTTGGGCTTTTAATAGTAAATCTCAGCAGAAGAAAATAAAACTGTTACAAACAGGATTCTGTTAAGGTATTGTAATTATAACAAACAATTGGATTAACCATATTAACCATCAACAGCTTTTGGATGCTGTCATGGATGGGAAAATAATGCTTTGCACAACGAAAATCTTTCACGCAAAATGTTTTTAAGTGCTAATGGCATTTCTGTATGAAGAGTGAAGTGTATTCCAATTAGTCAAATGGCAAAGCTTGATGTTATCTGTAAATTAGCTTTCATGTGAGATTTTCTACCCTTGTTGTTTCTGCGTCTAGCTGGAGGCACAGCTTTGTTCCCCTTTCTATTTAATTTGCTGCCAACCTGTTTTATTTATTTCCGTGGTTGCAGAAATTGCCTTTTGACCTTGATGATTACAAAAAGTAAGTGAATTGAAAAGTCATTGATATCTCGAATTCCGTGGGCTGATGCACAAGGTTATTCATCTCCCTTTACCTCGCTGCAGTTTCAGTTTTGCAGTGGTCAGATTTTAGTTCTCGCTTTGCTGTTTTCATTATCTTAAGAGGGCAGAGGAGAGCTTTTTGCCAACGACCTTATAAACCTCCATTTCCAATTCAGTATTCCAGCAACATATATGCCCACGCACACACCACACCATCTGCAACAGAGACATGCCCCCTACACACATCATACTCACACTCCTATTGAAGGCAACCTCCATATCGTGCAAAAAGTGACAATTTCCTGCTTAGGACAAACACAGACACTGCATTTTAGCCTCTCATAACTCTCAATTGTCAATTATTTATAATTGTAATTTTGAGTAATATAGTACCATACAGTAGAATAGGACCAGGATCAGTTTATTGTGTGATGAAGTGACTGGGCATGTAAATAGTAACTTAAATATGGGAGCCTCTGCAGCCATGCATATGTACCAGTATTGTTTTTAGGGCCTTCCACCATACAAATAAATGTAAGGACAATATGAGAATTAAAAAGATAACTGATCGCAGTTTTCAGATGAGAAATGCCTCGTTTTACAGCTCATCTCCCTCTTTCCTCTCCGTCGCACAATCTTGAGCTCTCTTGCTCTCTGTCTCTCTCACACACACAAACACACACACACTCACTCACACACACTCACACACACACACGCACACACAGTATAGCCATATCACTTTTGACACCTGTAAAATATGGAAGTAATGGTTCTACAGTGGGTGAATGGCTGAATGAGCCTGCAATAGGGCTATATAGTACCGTGTTCACCTTGGGGTCACTCATTTGATTCAGGGCTGCTAGTGATTTGAAATAATTTCCATCTAATGGTGGAGTAGAAGAGACGGAACCTGGCGAAAGGCGTCTCAATGATCCCTGGGCTCTTGGTTTCCTTCACAATACAGAATAAACCATTAAACCCACAACTGCTTCCTATACCTGCTGCTGTACTGCGCACATCCCCAGGAGGGAATTTAGTGGTATGGTAGTCTTTATGTATGAGTTAGTGTGCCATACAACAAAACTGAGTTTATCTTGTGCTTCTTATCTTGGTGACAGATCATTCCATCATGTGTTTACAGCCGCACTGCACCTCTTTCTTACTCTATTGTACTTTTGTACTATATTGTACCATTTTGGGTTGCTGTAAAAGAGTATTTTATTATTCCAGCAAGTAAGCAAACTTGTCAACACTTTAAGATGATTCTCTGCAGTGTTGATACCTGTACAAATATTTTGCTGTCACATCACATTCCCCACACTATGTAGGTTTATGCTCACTATCTCCAAAAGGTATAGTTAGTCTGTCTGTCACGTCACTGGTCATGTTTCCCTGGCATCAGAGTCCACTCATCCAGCAGTGTCAGTAATCATATTTTTTTTCCTCTAGAAATATAATAAGTTAAATATATCTGATTTTCAAGCTTTTCACACAATGTTGATGCAAGGTCAATATACATTTTAAGATACATTTCATCAATATTTTGTATTTTTTACTATTCAATAATGTTTGTAACTGATAATTCCGTATTGTCCACCTATTTTAGTGTTAGTGATTCTAGAATCATTTACAGTATTATATATTTAAAGTAACTAATTTGTAACAAGAGATTGAAAAATCTGACTTTCACTTGTGTGTGCAGTAAACTGTACTGTGTTGAATAATATACAGTGGATGAAAGAGTTGTCAGGGGGCTGTAGGGTGAGCAATAAAAGTGTTCTCCAGTGTTTCAATGTTTTCTCTGCTGCCCTTTCAAGCTTAGAGAGGCCCGGTGGGGGCTGGAGTGTGTGAGGCTGGAGTGCAGGGAGCACGGGGCACTGTGTAGGCCGAGGCTCAGCATCTGCCAGCCCAGAACGTCCGTGGTTTGTTCCTTTTCCAGCACATTCTTTCGTAATTATCTGTGATAAACTCCTCTGCAGTCAAGCCACAAATCCACGTCAGAGGCCTGGCTTACTGAACAACTCTGAGAAAGCCACATGCACACAGGGCCTTGAAGATGCACGATTGCCCTCACAGAGACACACACATTTGCATTCTCACACTTAGATTCACACAAACAAAACTTTGGGCTGCAGAGGGTTTTGTTTTTTGGAGCCAAAGGAGGGAGGGTATAATCCTGGCTGCCACATTGACACTCAGCAGAGTTCAGCAGACTTCAGTGGTTCCTGTCGTGCCCAGCACTTCCCCATCTTAACACTAAGTTCCTCAAAGTCCCCATGACAAATAACCTGCTGGTACTCTCTACTATGCCACAATCGGCACTACAAGAAGTCCTGCTTCTACTTCCTGGCTATGAATAACTTTGACTACTCAAAGCTCAACAGACAGAAGTGATGGTTATTTCGTTCAATGTTGACCTCTTCTGGTGTCTTTTCTATTGCTTACCTTGGAGACGTTGTTTACATTGCTCTAATTAGCCGCCCATGCGTTCAAGTTGTTAAGATAATCATATTTTGTACCATATTTTGCTACAAATTGGGGCACAAAAATGAAGAACAATGGCCTGGTTTTGAGTTCAAAGAAATAATAACCATATTATTTTCATGCCATGTTTTTTTTTTTACAAGGGTTCTTGGATCTTCGTTTTGCTGTGTATTATCTAGTCTGATGCCAGCAGAACAGGGGCAGGGGATGACAATGGAGTGGTGTACTGCGGAAGACTGAAGGCTGTGCCAGCAGGATAAGAGAGAATGAAAAGCAGGAGTGGGGGTTTCATTAGCATAACTAGCGGGATGCCCAGAACCTTTCTGGAGTGGCATGTTTACGGCACCAAGCTTGGCAAGAGCACACTCATTTTATAGGGTTTATTAAGGAGACAAGGGGAGGCACAAGCAGGATTTGGGATATTGTCTGTGTGTGTGTGTTCATGTGTTTGCATTTGCATGCGTGTGTGAGCAAGTGAGCGTCTGCTTTTATGTGTGTGTTTGGCTGTTTTGTTTGCATGTGTGGGGTCTGAGAGGACTTGTGCTCGGTTTCAGTGGCTGTGTGGCGGCATCCAGCCCAACTACTTTTACATGTTTGTATTTTGGCTTAAGTGCCCTTTAGAAGCAATGAAATAGAAAGTGCATTCATAAGCCAATCCTCAGGAATGATCCCATTTCAGAGGAGCAGAGAATGGGGCTCTTTGTTGTGCTCCGCGCCTTTCATCTCTCTGAGGTCATTTTCACAGAGCAAACAGGGAGACTCATTATCAACCTGCACCTGAGAGGTCAGAACCTGAACCTTTCTCCTCTCTCACTCCCTGTCCACCCCCTCCCTCCCCTTATAGCCGTGCCTCCGCTTACTGCAACCGCTGGTCCGCACTCGGGTTTATTAGCGCAGAACATCTTTTCCAGTGACTGAGCTTGCCCTTATTGTCTACAGCGGTCAGGGTCAAGTCAAGGGGCCCTCAGCCTAGATTGGAATCATTTGTCACATGGTCCCGGACTGGAGCTGATTTCAACAGAGGCCAGGGTGAGGTACACAGCGGTTCCAACACCACGTCTGACACAGGGAGCAGGGGAGAGCAGCCACCGGACTACGCAGATGGCCTCGACATATTATACAGCCACTGCTTGCCAACAACAGAGCCTCTCCTTGTCCCTGTTTGACTTGCAAATGTAAGGGGAATGAAATGGGAGACTGGATTGAGAACATAAATGGAACATACTCTCTGGGTGGGACATATGCCTCCATGTGTGGAGCCGTTTCTGGAACCTCTGTCTCTCTTTAACAGTCCAAAATTGCCACATGAGTTACCGCAATAATGACTGCATCTTTTTAAGCCAGGAAGGACAAAAAACATTTCCGGCAGAGGACTTCTTTCTTATGATGTAAACCGTGCAAAGTGTTGCAATTTGGTCTGGGAGCATATGGAAGATTTTCTTTTTTTCCCCTTGCACCTCTCTTCATGGTCAACAGGAGCTTGCATGAACAATGGATCGTGCTGAGGTAGCATGTGGAAAATGACTTTAATACACCATATAGAATGGCTTATTGCTTTTGTCAATAGGACTGCAGAGAAGATAGTGTATTTTGCCGCTTGGGAAGGTTAGACCTGTCAAAGGGCCACAGTGACTAATACCCGGACCCTGCTTATGAGGTCCGTAATGGGTGTGCACATGCGTGTATGTGTGGTGGTAGGGGGGGGGGGGGCTGACTGACAAGCAAAGTTATAAAGGTTACATATGACACACACCTTGCCATTAAGCCTTAGATTAGTCCATATTTTTCTTTACTTTTATATCTAAGGCTATTTCATACATGACACAATAGGATGTCGAGGTGGCACTAAAAGTGCTACGCTATGAAAAACTGTGAAATAACAAATATTAACAGAACCCTGAATCAAATAAACAATATGTTTTCAGCGGAAATAGTGGAAAAACAAGGGGAAATGAAAGATTGAGCATCGGGCCATTTTAGCTTGTTTTCCCTCAGAGAGGGCAAGTGTGGAGGTGAAGGTCACGGAGAGACTAAGCACACAGCTCATAAACAGCACAGCTGGAGGAATCATTGAAATATAGCCCTTTGTTTTCTCTGGGCCGTAATTGGCCCTGGAGCCTTCTTCCCCTTCTCCCTCTCTCCCTCTCTCCCTCTCTCTCTCTCTCTCGCTCCCTCTGCCTGTACGTGTTTTGCACCAGCATGGTGTAGTTTAGAGACCCAGACTGCAAAGGTTAATGACTTTGGGGTTAAAGGGCACACCTGCGGTCACAAACAAAACACAATACAATAAATACAGGAAAACATAAACAAACATATACTGGGAATTAACTGCCACAGCCATACGACGCTCCTTCCACCCACATAGGTGTTTGGTTAGCTGAAACTGTGATAAATACAGCGATAATATTGTTATATTTGATCATTCTTTGTATTATAGGTCAAGCAATATCATTTCAGATTATTTTTTTCCAAATTGAAATTGATTGAAGGTCAGGAGTAGGTTGTGTTTTCAACATCATATAAGAGGCAAAGAAAATACAAATTTCAGTGCCGTAGAAAGGTCAGCTATATTTTATAAAAATGTTTTACTTCAACAAAACATCATGACATTGTCCTCATAGTTCACCATGTTATGTAAAGCAGATACATTATATTCTTAGTGCCCTTTTCATAATTGTTGCAGACAATAGCAAGGGCTCATTTCTTCCTTTTTTTTCGAGATCGTAACTTAATCAGCATACTGGGTCGATCCAAATCAACTGACCTCAACAGATGTTGAGGTCACCAAGCACCACATGAATATTTTCAGATATTCTCATAATAGTTCAGCAAGCAGGTCAGAGTGAAAAGAAGGAGCATAACTTTACATTCTGTGCAGTACAACTTCAAATTCAGTCTTCAGTTTGACTTCTAATCAATTATCAACAACAATCAACACGATTGGTGAATCCATCTACGAATAATTCAAGACATGGGAAAGTCATTTCGATATTCATTCAAGTCTGTCAATATTGACACAGTAGCTTTGGCCATACAAGGGTAAGACCAAGTTAGGATGCTCATATTAGATTTGTATATGTGAAATCAAATGCATCCATTCACAGCATGTTCATTTACTTTAAGTTGACACTGGTGGAACACCTCTCGAGGGACCAGCTTTGTAAGACGGCTGTCGCTCCTCCTGACTGGAGGCCTGAGATCTCTGAGTAGAGGAGAAAAACAGTATCAGATCCAGCCCGAGATAGCAGGGCTTTGCCGTATAATTACCATGTTAACCCAGATGATTCTTTCTGATCTCTGCAAACATCAGGGCGCAGGCCCCGCCAGGCCGGCTTAGGCACGGATCTGTCACAGTGCACTGTGGGACGCTGGATGTATGTTAGCTTGCTAGCAATAGGACTTGGTGTGATCTGCATGTACTTTATTTTAAACCTCTTGTGTGTTTTAGTTCACAGAGTTCAGGCGCTTACATTTTCAAACCCCAGAAATGTAAATTCAAAAAAAAATATGCAAATATTTATATGAAAGGCCTGCATGAACTGTGACATCTTCTTCATTGTTCCTGTTTTAAAATGTATTATGCCTTGCATTATGAAATTAGTTTCTGATCTCCACAATTCTGTAAAATGACAAGATACAAGATGCCATTTTTTTCTGAAAACCTTGTTGTTTAAAATCAAATTTCTTTCTGATTTGTTAATTCTGTTTTTCTACACCTAAACCTCTTTTTTTTTAATCTAAACCACACAAAGTAGGGATATATGAGATGAGAGACCCATTCCTTCATTGAATGTTATCCCCCTGAATGTGAGCGGAGATTCTGTCTTTGGTTGCTTGCTTCCTAAGCCTTATTGATCTGTGGGCGTTTTCTCTCCCCTATTCTCCAAAGTCACGAAGCTTGCATCAATTCATCTTAATCTGTTTGCTCCTTAAACCCGGAACAAGGCATGTCTTGTTTCCTGGTTGTAGGAGTCTCTCGGCTGGCTTCCCTCACATCCTTCCTAGCTGGGCTTCTCCTGGGTGGCAACAAGAGGCTTTTCATATTGAATCAAGTGTTATTGAGTTTCCCCACACACCTCTTATATTCCCCCCTCTTTTTCGGTCTCTATCACTTTTTTTCCTCTCTTCCATCCACTTTTAACAAAGCATTCCTTTGATGACGGTGGGATTATGGGCCAACCTTTTGCAGCCAGTCTGTGGACTAGCCTGTAATCTGACCTCATTACATCTCTTGTGATAAGCTCCTGGGTCACCACAGAGTGACTGTACCTTATCCTTCTGAGAAGCTAAGCAGTACACAAGCCCCTACCCCGAGATGATACTCAGTCAACCAAGTCAGGTATCCAGGCCACCCTTTCCTCATGGCCATACCTGTCCACCAAAGCGTAATATCCCTTGATCCTGTTCACTTCCCTTAACTTCTCCTCCATTACACCACTGCCAAGATGAATGGTCGTCTGTGGGGGCCGATGAAAACACAATTGTGTGGGTCCAGGCATGGCGGTGTCACTGATAAATGTGGAAGGGACACAGGTTCCTAATTGTCTGACATAGGGAGTTAAGAGCAGCAGGCCTCTTCCTAATTACCATATAGCCACGCATACATTTACAGACAGACAACACACACCACACTCTGTACTGTGTGTCCCCTTCTCTGTCTGGCCTTACATACTGTGCTTAAAGACAAACACAGGTTGCATGGGGTCTGGTAGTAGACTCTGCTTTGATAGTGTAATGTTATACAAGTTGATGTACTAGATAACGTCAGTTATTTCTTACTTAACGGCTCTTTTAAGATGTAAATTTAAAGGCAACTAAATATATTTCTTGGAGTTGAGCAACATTGCGTGCTTAAGCATACAACAACAATACAGTACAGTGTATAAATAAAGTGTATATGATGTGGTTATTTCTGTCTGTTTTCTATAACTTTCTTCTCCATTTATCCCTTTGTCTCTTCAACCTTCTGTGACTCCAGTGCTCCTACAGGCCACCTTTTCATCCCTCCTCCCTCGCTCTTGCTACCCAGTCCATCCCCCTCTCCATCCCTTCTCTCCCCCTGTATGTGTCCCTTCATCCCACCAGTGTTTGAGGGGCAGGTGTTGACAGCAAGCTGGCATGTTGTCAGGCCTACTATGCAGGATTGTGCGGTTGCACTGTGCTTGAGAGGACAAGGGAGGCCAAAGCAGGTCCATTACATCACCCCTATCAACACTGATTGGGCTCAGGATGGGGGTTCCGTGCATGCTCATGAGCGGTTGGCCTGGCCCGGCCCATATGCCTTTAATACAGGAACAGATGTGGATCACAGACCCTGAGCTCTCACTCCCCTTATTACCTCCTTCTGCCCTACACACTGCCTCAAGCCAGTCATGTTGTCCTGGGCCATGCTTAGTGGGCCGCTAGTTGAACAGGTTTAATGGGAACTAACTGGCATGCTTAGATGGTTGGGTGGAGATGATTTTTATTTCAGATGGCCTTCCTCCGGAACTGTCTTTGTTTTGCTCTGCATGGAGAAAAGGGGAGGAACGCAAAACTCCAAGAGGCGATGACAGAAAAAAGAATTGTTGGCAGATGATACCAAACTCGTACATTATCAAGCCGTTTGGGGCATGTTTTCTTTTACAAACACACCAAATGGACCAAAAATGGTTTAGAGAAATATGTCAGCTCATACGGATGGAGCCGAAAGGATGCTGTCTAAATATGTGTCGGACAACAGTGGTGGGACGCCTTTTTTTCCTAGAGACTGACTAATGGTCCCAGACAATCTCAACTCTGGGCACATCCATGTAGGAGTCTGTGGTGGGGAGCAGGTGGGAGAGGCTCTGCCATGTCCGTGTCGTAATTTGTTGGACCTGAACCAGTGGCAACTGGGGACAGGGACTGTGCCATACCCCATCGGGTAACCCCAGATTCAGATGAGCTAGGGCCAAGACCCTGGTGATTGTAGTTTGTCACAGGGATGTCGTACCTCCAGCTGCTTTGTCGGTGAGCTAATGCCCCTCTGGGTTTTTCTGTGTGGCCAAGGCAAGACTAGGCATGCTTGGTCTGTCATCTTATTCAAGCCTTTCAGGTTGTTTGGGTTAAAGTGAAGATTGGAGGTATCAACGGAGGCATTCGCACATGGATAGAGGGAAGAACAGAATACATTGTAAACGAGTGGATGTATGAATGTAAACACAGGAACAAGATAGAAGGAGAAGGGAAACGAAAAGAGGAATAAAAAAGCAGAGTGATATGCTGATAGTGAAGCAACAGACAAGAAGCAGCAGGAGTTGACTCATATCTCCTCAATAGCATCCCTTTCCTGTTAGTTGTGCCAGAGCGGCGCAGACACAGCCAATCAGGTCCTGAGGTCTCTGGCAGCTATTTCCTGGAGAGGGATTACCGACCCCTCCTATTGGGCGGGACAAGGCCTCCTGGTCTGAATTCATCAGCGACACGGCGTACGAGATGTAGGAAGCAGGTTAATAGACACTCATCAGACATCTGCCGCTGGGTTACCGTCCAATAATCTTCTCCCTGGGTCTGCTGCCAGCAATTGATGACCACATTTTTCCCCTAAACCCTTCAACTGCCCTCCCTCCCTCCCTCTCTTGCGCTCTCCCTCCCCACCCCTCTGTTCCTCCCAACCGCTCTTCTGAGTACACACTGTTACACACAGACAAATGCACTCTTAGACAAGTCTGTGGTTGGGTCAACACGCACACGCCTTTCAACCTCCATCCTACCTATCCCCTCTTATACTCCTCTGATGGTAGCAGACTTTTTCAATTTGGAAGGCCACTTCTGATGGAGTCTGGTGACAGATTTGGGAGGCCAGTGGTGGCTCAGTGTGGCTGTGCGATGAAAAGTCAGCTGTCATACAAGAGCCAAGCGTAATCCTCCCTTCTAAAGAACATGGCCTACATCTCCCTGGCTTCAAACCACTTTCTGCTCACACCGTCAGTGTGGAACGACATTTTCTGTCTATGTCTGTTTTCGTCTCTGTCTTTGTCATTTTCCTCACGCTCTCATGGTGTCTTACTGTGTCTCTCTTACTCCCACTCTCTCTTTATTTTTACAGTTTCATTTAGCAAGTGACATTGGTGCAGCAACACTTAATGCCACTTGAATAGTTTTTCTTTGCTACTCTCTATCCAGGCAATAGGCATTCATTTTTTCTCAGGGGCATGCATGTACATGTTATCCCCAATTGAGCCGTTCTATAGCAAAGCTGATTTTGCATGCCGCTTGTTTCCGTATATACTGTATATTCATTTGAATTGTCATGAATTTGCATCAGTTATATACTGTTGTTGACTTGATCTTTCATTTGATTTTTTTTTTTTATCAATAACAAACCCCCCTCAGAACTTAAATGTTCACTATAGCCTTTATTAGCAAAAATAACTAGATTTTCTATTGACTCATTTCAGAATTCAAGGTTAGTATCACACTCCGGGGCATATAATGGCTCTCTTAATGATTGCATCCACATGAATACGTGTGGCTCCTCTCTTATTGACTGTTTTCTCAACCAGGTTCAGAGGGCAAGTAGAGAGTGAAGCTCCCTCTCTGCCAGGTTATTTATGACTTTTCTTCCCCCAAAGTTATTTTTCTTTCTGTGATTGCGGAGCGGTGTGTTGAATCCGACGTGTCGGGAGATTACTCAGCTGGCCGTCAAGTGCACATGGTCAATTTGCCATGATGAGAGGAACTGGCTCACACAACCCCTGGAATCTCTCAGTGGAATCCCTGGGGGGGAACTCCTCTCAACACACACACACACACACACACACACACATTCACGTAGGACGCCAATGTGGTAGTCATTTTAGCCGCCAAAATCAAATAGAGGTTCAATCGTTTCCACATTTCTTAAGATAACATTATGAGAGGGAAAGAGATCGGAGGGCCGGGGCAATCAAAAATGTTCTATTTGGTGATGTTTCTATGGAAGGAGAAATAATGGGGTCATGGGATGAAGGGTGAGACATGTGTAAGAACAGTTCCTGGGTTCAGCAATAGGACAGTGCCACTTGTTTCTGACTTCACACACGCACAGTTCACTGCTGTCAAAGGCAGCCTGTTAGAGATGCCCTATGGCCACTCCTCGTAGCAATTAGTGCAATTGGACCTAATAACTTTGGGAATTACTAGAAAAACAGGAGGGGAGGGGTCAGAAACTAAATCGGTAGGGCGCCAAACACATGTTGGAGTATTTAGGTACACATCCTTTGAAAACTTTCTCTATGAATGAATGATGTGAATGATGCATGTATATTCAGGATCGCTGTCTGTTGCAGCTTCAGTGCTATTTGTTAGCGTCAGCCATTCACTTCCCCCTGAAGTTTCCTGAAATGCTCTGATGCGTGAGAGGGGAGTGGTTACCATCAAAAGAGTTATTCATAACTGCTGATCCCTTTGTGCAAGGCATCTGTGTAGGATGGGGGGCGCATTGAATGCAGGCCGGTACCCGTCTGTGGGTCTCAGACGGACCTTGAGACTTGTAGAATGGGCAAAGGGGCGTTTCCTCTGTTCACACTTGAGCTCTGCCCAGCCATGCTGAACCCCCCGGCCTTCATCTCTTCTCTAGGCCATCATCTTGTGTCTCCCAGCGACAGAGTAATGAAGTGGGGACCATTACGGTCACTATGGCTAATACTGAGCTAATGGAGTTCAGATAGAGGACCAGCCCACCTCTACCCATTAAAATAGGCTAGAGCAGTTAAGCCACTATTAAGAAGTGGGAAGGCTGAACCTTTGGAGCTATCCTTTTGAAATTCAAATATGCTCTTCATTTTTGTGGGTGACACATCACTCAATCTGACTTTTTATGCTCTGAGGGAATGTGAGCCTTGTGTGTGCTGACATTCTAGAAACTGTGAATATGGTGTATCATACTTTATACAGTGCAATGCTATGCAACGTTAGCAAAGTTCAGTTCTTGCATGGCTAGATGAATGCAGACACTTTCTAACAAACAAGTTTTGCTGTTATCTTGGTCACGGTCTACCTGAGCCTTTAATGAGGGCCTTTTTGTCACGATGGATCTGCATCTGATCCTCGGTGAGAAGTGAAATTTCTGCAGTCAGCAGTCAGCACTTCCCTACACAGTAGCTTGCTGCTGCAGAAATCCACTAGCCAAGAGATTTTTGAGTTACAACGTCGCCATATTTGAGGCTTCTGTCACATTCCATGTTCAGACTGGCCTCTGCCTTGGCCACATGATTTGCTACACTGCTAACTCCTGTTGCCAAGAACTGTCTTCCTCTGACTTCTGACATCAACCATCTTTAAACACTTTGCACTGCGCTGCAGTCTCTCAAATTTCTCTTTTTCCTGTCTGCCTTTTCTCTCACATTCACTTTTTTGCGCTCTCTCTTTCATTTGCTTTTCCCCTTTGTGTTCCTCCTCAGCGATCTGGCTCACAGCTGAATCTGATTCAGGCATGGAAGGGATCAGATGATTTCAGCTGGAAAAACTGCATTCATTTTGCATATTGCTTTGAACCTCGCTAGTATCCCGTTGTCTGTTTTACAGTGATACCCATATAACAGAAAGACTAGGATGGTTGTTTCTGGTCCAACAGTACTTAATTAAGAAAATATCCCCGTACAGTGATTGGGTGTCACCAAGAAAATAATATTTTTTTATTTTGTATTGTCTGGCTCATGAAAATGGTATTTAAAAAAATTTAAAATTAAAAAAAATAAAAGATAAAAATATCTATATTCTGCACTTATGAGACCCTTGTTTTGCTTTCTGTGAACAGCTGCAAGATCCACATCATTCAAGAGAATTATTTCTTTGTGAATTAAGACAACTGTAAATCGTACATACATGCCAACGGTGGCTCTATTATGATAACATGTGTTGTACATGATGAGGGTAGTTCATATCATGTTTTGCGGAGTGTTGGACAGGGCCGACATGAATACAGGGTGTAACCCTTTGTGGGTCCCGAGAGGTTCCAGGGTGATCCAGAATGGGCGATGGGCGTTTCTCCCCGTTCACACTTGATCTCTGCCCAGCCATGCTGAACCCCTCAGCCTTCGTCTCTTCTCAGAGCCATCATCTCCACTTCTCTCCATGCAGCAGAGTAATGGAGTGGGGAACATTAGGGTCACAGTGGCTAATACAGGGCTAATGGGGATCAAACAGACGCCCAGCCCACCTCTATCTTAAGCATGGAAGTAAATGGAACACTCTTAACGGACAATATGCAGGGAGTGTCCAAGCACCAGTGGTTTTACTGCTGTCTGAGCTGCTCATGAAATATCATCATTTTGCAGTGTTGCTGTCTGTATCATACAAAAAATGTAGTTATTTTAAAATAGAATTTAGTATTTTGACATTCACAGATAGATTGCCGTCCCTAATTTAAAACAGCCATGGTTTAGCCGGTATAACGGTTTATAACTGTTTATATTGTTTTAACTTATCAGTAGTTAAAATGAGTAATGCAAATGTTTGAACCTCATTGTCTGTACATATTCTTCTTTATTTTTTATTTTATCCCCTTTCCTGTATAACTTCCTCTTCAGTAAGCCATTATTCCAGATAGAGGTGTTAGCCGTTCTGGGCCGACCTATATTGATCGCCTGTAAGAGGACGCTGAGCGGGGGAGAAGGACTATTTGCTTTAAAGTTCAATGGCTCTCCACTGCTGTTCGTGTTGCAGCCACAGGAGCAATCGATATTTGGACAGGGACCCGTGTCACGAGACACGCTCCCCATTTAGAAACATCATAATACTGTGCTGATGCTGTTACCCCACGGCCAGAGCTTCTGTTTAGATTATTGTTTTCTTCTTTACCCCCTCCCTTGTGTCTTGGTTGTCATGTTCCCTCATTGCACCTTACAAGCTGCTTTCTTATTGTATACTGTAGGCTGGGTTTTAGCATGGCAGGCTGGAATCAGTGTGAATTGTAATTATAGATGATACACATGGCTGGAAGGGAGAGACAGAGAGAATACACAGAGCAGAATAAAAGGCAAACAGTCATTTGCAGCAAAGGTAGGTGTCACAGGGTAACTGATTATGTAAAGAACACAGTGGAGGTGTTCAGTGGTGTGTGTGTGTGTGTTTGTGTGTGCTTCTGCACACACAAACCCTTTTTTTGCCAATGAAATAAGAAATATATAATAAAATGGGCTCACTGCATTTCCTGGCTGTGGTTCAAGTGCTAAGGGGAAAAGAAAGATAAAGGGCACGATTGTTTCTAGTTCAAGGTGTGTAATGCACAGAGGCGTACATACATAATGGGGTATTGTCAGGGGGTTAGTGTGAGGATATTAATGCGCTGGTTTGTCCATGCTATTTGGTGCAGTGTCGCTCCCTGAAGGGAACAGTGAGAGTATGCTGCTCTAACTACTCTACCCCCTCCACACCCTCTTACCCCAAGGCCCCGACTAGAGGTCACTCTGTTTAGCACAAGAGGCGAGGCCTATTTTAGCCACGATGCTCCAAATACATTCCTCTCCTCTCTTCTCCTCTCCTTCGTTGGCAAACATAAATGCCCCGCCTTGCCTCATTGTGTTCCGAGCGTTCACCCTCTTTTTAAACCCTCTCAGTATCTCTGCTCATCCCTCAGTGTAATCCTTCTCTACCCAGATGCATATGCATAGCTGCTCTATGGCTGTGCCTACATTTGCATCAGTGCCCCCTTTTGCCGCCATCCACCCCCCACCTCCTTCTACCAACACTCCTACTTCTGCCAACACTCCTCCCAATAGCGTCCCAATGAACCTGTTTGTGTTTGAACATTCCCACTGGCATTTGAACTCATCACATCGATTTCTTTTATGGCGAGAGGTTGTGAGGCAGTTCGTTAAAGGGGTTGAAATCGACCATCTAAATATTTGACTAAGAGGTCACTGAGATCGCGGCAGGCCCCAGCGAGAAATAAAGACGTAGGTGCAAGAGAAAGGGGAAGAGGCTGGGCGTCTTCCACAGGAAGAGGCTGACAGGAAGATCCAGCCAGAGGAGGAGTGCTGCAGCAGGATGCAGAGAGAGGCTGCAGTGCTGAACATAGGTTGCATTTTACTTAGGTTCCACAAGAGGGTGCTGCTGGACAATCCATCTCATATCTTTAAAAGGAAGAGAGAAATAACTTCCAAAACACCAAATACATTTATATGTATTCACATTTAAACAACCTCCACTCGTATGCTTTCAAATAAAGTTATGTACTCGTACTTAAGTTGCAGTCCTGAAAACGAAATAGATTTTCTTTGCACTTCTCTAAGTACTGCTATTGTGCATGTGTGACAGTAATTACATGCTAAGCCGTCAGTGACATCAAGCAAAATTGACTTCACTCTTCCCTTGCATTGTCAATCTATCGTTTTGCCTGAACAAAAATGTGTTCCAGAGATAAATCTAAATAGAGAGGGGTCTTGACCGACACAAGGAAGAAATGTGAAATAATGAATCTAATTGAATGTCTATTAAAATGATAATTTCTGCCTGATTGGGAAAGTGAGTGGCAGTGTCCAGAGTATTACCTGCCACAGTGGTCCTCACTTCACCAAAGACACGACTCTCTCGCTTCTTTCTCTCTCTGGCACTATGTCATCTCTCTCCTTCTGTCTTCATCTGCACAACATTTTTTTAGACCTCTTGTCATGATTCACATAAAGTTCTATCCTAAATTGCGGCGTTAGGATATACAGATGATAACATTTGCACTACAATCCCCTCCCATTATGCCCACCATGACAATAGCCCCAGGGCACACAGAGGGGCTCATGTACCATCTCCTCTGGATACTTTATGCTTAAATGAATAATGCATACAAATATTCACTGTAAAACAAGTGTGTGTCCTCAGTTAATTGCTGAGCACAAATTATATATTTTACTATACCATCACTAGCATATGTTCCTTGTCAAGACAATGGCTCCTAGGTTTTGAAAATAAAAGGGATTTGCATCAGAAGCATAGAGCGACGCTTGTCTTCACAATAGCTAGGCTCTACATAATCCACTTGTTATTGGGAGTTGTTTAAATAATGGTAATTACTGATCTCTTTACATTGCATTCTCCCCCATTAACAAGCTGTGTATCTCCCCCTCTCTTCCTCACTGTCTCCTTTCTTGCACTACAGTTGTATGCTGCCGTGGTGTCTGTAGTCTGGTGTCTGTTGTCATGGTGTTCAGAGCCCATGCCAGATGTCATAGTTAACTTTGAGAGAGGGAGAGCATCGTGCTCAAGGCTATTTAGTTGTCAGTGATTTAAATGAAACACAGAGATGTTAAAATGTTAGACTTGCCCCACAAAGCTTCCCCTTTTTCTTGCGTTTTTATTTTTTGAGAGAGATATTAAATTTACCTTGAGGGTACACAGCCTTTTGCTCTGTTATGTACAAGAGACTCGCACAGATTTGTTTGAAATCGGCTTGAACGAGTAGTTATCAAAGAAGAAATTAAAGTGGCTAGGATAAAAATGTATTTATGTTCTTTTAATGTAATTCTAATAAAAATAAATAAAAAAAACTATATTTGAGTCAGGAGTAGAAATGTATTTCAGCGTGTGAACGTGCATTATGTGGTGCAGTCCCTCAGACTAAGCTGTGTGAATATGGCGTATTCTGAATTGTCATCATTGCGAAAAGTTCTTCAACAACCAAGATCTGCTTTTAACAAAGGGCTCATGTCTAACCACTCATCATGCTATTCTGTTGCTTTGGCAAGATTTTTGCACAGATTTTCTTTTCCTCTTTTCCTCACGCTGACTACAGTACAACTTACTTGGTTTTCATAATTATTTGTTACAGTAAATGCTCAATATTTAAAAGAAGATCTGGTTTAAATACATTTGAATGCAAGAGTTGAATAAAGGTTGATTATTAGATTACACCATACAGTTTAATGTGTTATGAATTAATTAATAGTAATTATAAATAAATGCATGCATATATACCATATGTCTGTGTATATATTGTATGCATTCATGTATTACATACATAAATAAGATATATACATACTATAAATTTAGTGGAACTGGGCACCTTGAATTTACTTTTGTAATGCTTAAAGTTGCTCCATATTGCTGTGTCTGCACACAAAGCATATCATTAAAACTTTCCTTAAGATTTTTTGAAATCAATAACTGCATAAGATACAACAATGACTCTTTATATTCCATTTCATATTCATCAAAAATTTTAATAATGAATATTTGAAAACAAATATTTTCAGTGTAGTTGTAGGTAAATCAAATTAATTAATTATGTTTATTATTCTATGAATATGTAGATTTTGTAGATACTGTACAAAGTGAAGCTGCTGTGAATGAATTAGACTGTAACATTTTATATTTAGGCAATAATTCATCAGCTAACTTTTATTGGTTTAATTTATGGGAAAGCAATTTCCACTACCAGCACTGTGGTAAACATCGTTAATCAAAATACATTATTATAATGAAGCTGTTTTAAAATGTTTATTAAAGGAAATAAAAAAGGGGTTACCCTTGCTTTGTGCATCTTTCCATTGTTGTGATAATTAATAGCTAAAGTGAACGCTTTCTTTGCCAATGCAGATGAGGAGAGAGTGCCGGAGCAGGGAGAACAGTTGGACCATAAATTTAACAATAGGCTTAACCTTAAGTGATGAACGGTATGCAATATTGCAGGAGTAGTCCCAAGCAAATGCACCCCACTGCCTCACACCATGCTGGAGACCACAGCCAATTAAATCCACCGATGTAAATGTTCATCTAGTTGGCTGATGCTCATTGGACAGTGGGTGGCCTCTGGATTTTTACATTTAGTAGTTGACAGCGTTGTGAAGGAGGGCGTGTGCGTGTGTGTTGCTCCAGGTTGAAATGATGTTTTGGTCAACAGAGTGAGTCATCTTTGTATCCTTGGCATCCTGGGTGGCTGCAACAGTGTTTGCACAGTAAATACAAGTGAAAACGAAATAACATTAGACGTTAAATGGCACAAAATGTTTTAGTGTGGCTTTGTGTTTGCGACTGTTTTGACCTCGTGAAACACTTAGTGACTTTGTACCAAGACTTACGTCACAAAGTGAAGCGTTAACCCCCACCCAGTGCAATTTGTGTCATTTGGTGATAGCCTTCCCTCTCTCTCTCTCTCCCTCTCTCTCTCTCTCTCTCTCTCTCTATCTCTCTCTCCGGTGGCAGCGATGAGGAATCACCGACCACCACCACACCCTTGAGTGCCATTTGTTAATGAAGGCCAAAGTGTGAGATGATAAATATGGTTGAAGAGAAATGGCACATGTAAGTGATCTCATTTAGCAGCATTACATTTGAATTTATTGGGGTACTTAGAGGGGACAGAGGGGCCATGACTCTAAGGTAGATGGGAAGGGTGCAGATGACTGACTTATAATAGACAATGGAGTAAAGCAACTAGTCAACCAAAGATATATACTGCAACCAGAGAAGGATGCAAGTTCAGTGCTTTTATGTGGTATTGTGTATATGCTTTGAGTGTATCTACTGTATTTCTGTGCAAGTATGTTTAAGTATTAGAAGTACAGTGGTAGGAGTTTAGGAGATGAATAGTCTGCATTGATCCTGTTGTCTTTATCCTCATCACTTTCATAGAGGCTCCGTTGCTGTAGGATTGTAATGTTAGCCTTGTGTTTGTATGTTGAATTATGACATTCCTGTAAATAGACAGTACAATATCAACAAAACACGGAACAGGGCATTAAAATATAGTACCACCTTAAATTTTATTATAAACATTAATATGATACACCGTGCCTGTCTACTTTTCAAAGTCATGTTTGATGTCCTTAATTTGTTGAAAACATTTCATTAATCATGACCATCATAAAACACTGTTTGGGTGTAAAACCGTTAAAACACGAGACTTACAAACAGAAAAAACAAAAAAGATGTTTATTCAGCAGGCATTCATCTGTGGAGGGACACGCTCGTGGAGCAGGATCCACTTGGTTCGGGACTGCTTTTTCTGTGCATAATCCTCGCATCAGAGAAAAAGAGCTTTGCAGGAGTGCGTTGCCTGCTTGCTTGGTTCACGGTTCATTTATGTTTGGTTTTGTTACAGTAACTACACCCATATTGTGCAGTCAACTATTCAGGAGAGTTCTACGGTATCGATAAACATTGGCAGAGTGAGACACACTGAATAAAAAAACTGCAATAGCTTCAACTGGTTGACACAATTTGGATTGCAGAAGATGAACAACATATACAATCCATTTCTTGGCCCCGATGCATTTAGTAAATACAGCGCCTGGTTGGTAAGAGGGATGTTGACAGAAAATCAAAAGCAATGTAGCAGCAGCGTCCTATAATGGAGACTTAGCTCTACTTTACACTCCTCTTACAAAGATCTACGATTTGAAAACAATCAATCCCTTCATGAGAGCTTGTTATTTTCTCCTGTAATAAGAGTAACGGCTTTTCATCATTCTCGCACAGCAATGATTGTGTTTACACTGAAAATGTAAGCATTCAGGGCACGAGTGTGAATTCAAAAAAAAAAAAAAGAATATCGCAGGGCTTCTCTGTTGAATTTTGTTCTGCTGTCGTCAGATATTATTGAGGATTGAGAATATCCTCATGGCGTATTGCCGGCTCGCCATGACGGTGACAC
This sequence comes from Melanostigma gelatinosum, assembly GCF_949748355.1. Classification (NCBI taxonomy): domain Eukaryota; kingdom Metazoa; phylum Chordata; class Actinopteri; order Perciformes; family Zoarcidae; genus Melanostigma; species Melanostigma gelatinosum. The sequence goes on along the minus strand of NC_136639.1, from coordinate 14,077,691 downwards.
AGCACGGCACAGAGCCGGGTTTCTCCTCCCTGTCGCGAATTTGAGGCGAAGGAAAGTATTTCTTTATAGACACGTGGACATTTTTACAAAAGATCCTGAATGACTGCACCATCATTCCTGGTCACTTTTGCTTCCATTAATTCTTGAAAGCTGCTGTTATCAATACTCACTTCCTCCTCATATTCAGTTTGGTGTGATACTGTATCTGTTACCTGACATTACACAGGAACATCTGGAGTCTCTGTTGAACCAGGTGTTGATATAACAAATAAGCTTCCTTAGTAAACGGATAATGTTTTGACTCACTGCAGACCAGTGGTCCGGAGGAAATGTTTCTTGTTGAGGCTCAATAACACATAAGAGGACATTGTTTGTCTCTTTCTGCAAGATCCTGCCGATGGCACAGCCTCTATTAGGCCCTGTTGCGTTTCTACTCACAAATGACTGTTAAACCTTCTTTTCTGCACCCTGACGCCTCGCCTGTTATTACTGCCATTGTCTCTCGTTCTGCTGTATACATGTGTGAGGCTGGGGCCTTTAATATGCGGAGAGCTTTTCCTAGGCTTTCCTACGGGCACATTGGTCTGTGTTTACTCCTCAGTCAGAATGCCTCCTTTCCACAAGTTTGACATGCCTTTTTGTTGCCATGGTAAGCCCTCCCTTAAAATATATATTTCTGCTTTTGGCCTGGATGTTTTTTTATCTCAGTGGTTTAGAGCCTGTTGCCCCCAGGGCCAGATTTAAATGTGTGTGGGTCTTCAAGGATTTCTCTGCAGAAAAGCCGTTTGGATTGCAGCCTCACCGCCATACAAGTGCGACCGAATTGTGTCATTTCAGGTTTTTGAGCCATCATTGGAACCAAAGGAAAGTCCAAAAGAGAAGCAAAAAACACAAGACAAAAGCTGATGAAAATGGACCAGATTGGATTATGTCAGACTTGGCATGTGCCTCGTTATGAGGGAAGTCGTCGTTCTGTCTTATCACACTCTGCCTTACAGCTAAATGAATTAAAAAAAAAAAAAAAAGAAACAGGCAAAGCACAGCTCGGCTCCTTGGAAAACAACAGCCAGATCGTAACTGTAAATACTGGCTTAAAGTGGTGTGGGCACCACGCGATTTTTAGTCACAAAACAGGAAGTGAAGGGAAAAAACATACACTTGCACTATAACTTCAGGGACATGGACCACTTTTTTAGCAGTTATCGATGGGGCAATCTATTCAACACTTGAGATGGTAACACTTTTCTTATTGGCACATGTCACAGACTTGGCTTGCTACCTGAGTATCTACCCATGGGTCCTTATGTTTAGAGAGCCACTACAGTATGTTCAGGTAGGTTCAACACTCAGGGTGCGCTTAGACAGAAACTGTTTAAATCCTTGTCACACCAGATAGGAAATTAAACAATAGTCATGCTAAAGAAGTAGATCACAGGGTGGTTTTGTTTGGGTATGAGAACAGATTATACAATAAGTAAATATGTACAATAACTATATAATATATAAATATGTATTTTCATTTTCCAATCACGCATTTTGTTTAGTTTCTTTCTCTCATTTCTGGATCACTTTTAATTAGTGCAACTCAACCTTCATGTCTCAGAGAGCCAGGAGGCTGCCTATTTGCAATGTTCAACAACAGGTAATCAAGACTGATTAAGCACTCAAAGTAGCCTCATTTTAATAGATATCAGACGCACGCTATAACCACCTTCACTGCAAACACACGAGACATGGTCTCTCAGAAAAAAAAGCAGTTAACATATCAGAAAAGAAAGTATTTAAATCGTCAGTAGAGAGAGGCTTACGGTTGTACATTTTAAATTGTAAACTCAAACGTAAGGCCATGAAATCTTCATTGGGCAACGTGAAAACTAAAGTTGTTATTTGGGTAAAAGGCAGAGGTGTTATTTCTATCTTTAAATGATTTGGTCCTTTAAGTCAAACCATATAATGTAATATTCTTTAATACAAGACAAAATGGAATTGATTGTGTGCAGTATACTCTATGTGTGTTAGTGAACATGCACCGTTCACTCTGCCATGTCTGAACTACTTCTGAATCACTGTGAATCCCTTTAAGTGTGATGTGACATGTCCTGAAGTCCCTGTTTAGCACCTCTCTCTGTGTGTCCAGGGTGTGAACTGATACCTAGTGGTGGCAAGAGGGAGATAGCTGAGGTCTACATAACCGAAGAGGCTACGGGGATTAGCCCTGAGAAAGCAGGAGGCGCACTGGGGAGAAAGAAACGGAAATGGGAAGAAATAAAGAAAGAAAGAGAGAAAGAGAGGGAAGGGGCTTTAATGGTAGGTTGTCAATTTGATCCAATTTAGCTCAGGAGGAAGCAATTTTCTTGGAATTAGATGGCTGGATCAATGCAGCTTTCCAGCTATTTATTATTGCGTAGTGACATCAACTGTTGCTGCGTTCATCACCAGGCAGAAAGAAAGAAAAATAAATAACAATAATTTTATAGGGCACAACCTAATTACCACTTGTCAGTTTATTATGCATTTAAAGTGTGGGGGGGGGGGGGGGCAAGAGTTCAGCAGTGAAACACTTTGATTGAGCCCTTTGAACTCAACCAGGAAAGAAATCAGTTCTCTTAATCCCGGCTCCAGTGTGATCATCATAGCTGTAGGATACAGACCCCTGTGTCCATCATCTGCAGGTCAGCCAACTGCTGCACCGGTACTAATGCAATCACCCCTGTGATCTGAACTTCAGAACCACAAGCCAACATGAATAGATAAACATGTCTAAGATATGGCGCTGAAGAAAGAGATGGTGTGAATGAGTCATTCGCGAAAGGTTCATCCGATGTGGACCTATAGAACTCTTCCAGCTGGTCTCGATAGCCTAAGGTGATATGAGTTATGTGATACAGGATCTTTTAATCATACGAGTAATGCTTCTCTCATTAGCACAGGTCATGCTCTCGGTTTCAAGTAGTTCACACTTTTCATCATCTTACCCAAAGAGACGAGCATGAAAAGGTCGGGCTGAAAAGTCAAATGCTCGACTGTATGCAAACGAAAAATGATGAATAGTGGAGCATAGTATGTGGTGTAAGCATATCTAAAGGTGTGTGTGGGTGTGTGGTGTGGATCTCAAGAGTTTAAAGGCATACTCCGCTGAGTACATCCACGTCAACCTCTGGAACATAGCAGGTTGTGCAGGGATCCATTTCAGAATCCCCCCAGACTCATACACGGTGTAGATCAAGGGCCAAACACGCCTCTGTTTCTATCCTCGAGAAATCTATTGCCACACTTTATCAACTTTGATTGGTTAACACTTGGACTCACACAATGGAACCCTTCATAATTCAGAAGCTGCTCTAAATGCAGTTGGCCGGGCTACAGCTAAATGTTTAAAAGTCAAGTGAAGGAAGGAGGCGGTTAGACCTGAAGTTATGTCCTCCAAGGGAACTTTACAAAGATCCTCTCTCAGATTTATAGCCACTTACCTTGGAGCCTGAGTCGATATTCATAAACGTGGCTCCAAACAAAGCCCCCATTCACCACCCCTGCGTGTAAATAAATACAGATATGCCTATTTTACAGACAGCAGCAATCTAAAATATTACCACCAGCATCATTTTACCACACACATTAATATTTTACAGCACATTGTATTTTACCACATTGAATCTTAAACTTTCATGGCAGGCCCCAAGGATTTTATTCTTTAGGAGTCTGTATCATTATTAGCCAAGATGTATAACAGGTACAGCAGAATGCTGCCTTGCTTTTGTATCTCATTTCATCGACAATATTTTCACGATCAACAGAGTCAACAAAGTTATTGCATTCTGTCTCATCAGTTTTTATGCTGAGACCGTCTTAAGACTCAAAATGACTTGAGTGTTGTTTGTGCTATGTTGGCTGTATTCTGCCCTTGGGAGGTAAAAATAGAATAAATATTGAAACGTACGTAGCCACGCGTCGGTAACTAGTCCGATGTTGTACTGTGACATGACAATCCTTTGCCATTCATAGAGGTCATTACATTTACCACCCGTAGACAGATTTATAAATTACTTATATCATAGTGAGACCCTATTTAATCAAGGTTACAATGTTTCGTTTTTTATCTCAACAAGTAAAACCCAACCTGTACAGTGTCTGCCTCATTATGATGGGAATACACGCTTAACATCTGCATGTGTGAGTTTGCATCTGTGCTTGTTTATATGGCTGTGCAGTGATTTAAGTGGTTTTAGTGTCAAAACAAGTCTAATGAGCTGGCACAATAATTATCAGCCATTTTGCTCTCACTTAGCTAATTGAGGCTTTATATTAGAGTTAATACCTCTGCCTATGTACACTGTTTTACAGTTACCAAAATGTTTGGCCAGAAATAGTGCTGTCAGTAATTTAGATTTTGAAATTGTACGTGTCAGTGTTTTAATGTCTCCCTATTAACCATACTTATGAGGTTTGACAATCCTCCCCAGATGGAGGCCGTTGATCAACTCCTGTTTAGTGTATTTTTTAAATGCAAACAACTACAAACAATAACAGCAAAGCAGTTACCTTGGTTCTAACCTGATGTGCTTTAGTTTTGCTGGATAGTTTTTTTTGGGAGGCATAAATAGAAATGTTTCATTTGATTTTTTTTAAAATAACCGAATAGAACAATTGAGTCAAATGGCATAACTGTAATTTACTGTATGCTGTACAAAGGCTATCATATAACGTCAAGTTATACTAAAGAGCTCCTCTTTTTTTACATTCTCCCTCTACTTTTATTTTAGTTGTCGATCATGTTTCTGCCTCTACTCCCCCTTTCACTCGTTGCTCCATGTATTTGAAGCACTTTGTGAAATTCCTGTCTCATCCAGGTGCGTATGAGTTGATCCCCAGACCCTTTGCTCTTGTCAGGAATCTCCCAGGCTATCGGGCTCTCCCGGGGCCCTGTTTCACACACCAAATTGATGTCTCCGACTGGAAATGACACTTTCAGCAGGATTTGCCATTCTAAACCACCTCAAACCCATGTGATCTCACCCATTCACTCTCAGAGGGATTGCCTTGAAATGCACCATAGCTTCAAAAGCCAATGAGCATAGCATGCTTGAATGAAAAGCTGATACATATCCTATCAGGGAAAAAAAGAAAGAAAGATATTCTAAAATGCTGGCAATGTAGACAGTATTTTTTTGCTCTGAACAAAGACCAACAGTGAATAAGTAGGTATTGCCTGGGGGAATGCAACGGAGGGTAAAACAGAGTGAAACTAAGAGAAATCAATAACGACATGAATTTTCATGTGTAGGTGCTTGTCCACCATTTGCTTTATCTTGTTAATATCTATCTCGGTCTGTCCTTCCATGAATACAGACACAGATGGTATGATGACTACATGCCATTCAGATCCTGACATCTTTTTCTGACACTCTATTTTAAGGAGGACCACAGTGACCATGTTGCTTTCCTTAAGGACTAGTTATGATATAATTTGACGCTGTAGTAGAAGGAAAGGGAAAAAAGGTGTGACCAAGAATCCCTCCCTTGACTTATTTTCATCCCAAAGTCTTTTTGGGGGCTGCACGTTTCTCCTAGGGGGCTCTACAGACTGGCATAATGGATAAGGGCAAGGGTGTGAAAGGAGCACCTTAAGGCTCCTCATTCAACTCTCCCAATCTCTGCTGCACACACTCTTGAGCTGTGAAGGCCTTCTTTATTTGCCCTGCTAGCATGGGAGCCCTGTAATAGGCTCTAATTGATAGGGAGGTGTTGGGGTCTTTCTGTATGGGCTGAAGGGATGAGAGTAAGAGAGAAAAAGAGGGGGAGAGAGAGAGAGGATTACATGCGGGCATGTGGGGTGGGGCGGCGGAGGAGGAGGAGAGGCTGTGGAGCGGTCTAGGCCCCATCCGTAATGAGTCATTAATTTCCTCGCGGTTTTGTGGCGGTTGGCTCATTACTGGTCTGCAGAGGAGCAGGAACAAAGCTCTGGGTAGGTAGGAGGTGAGCTTAAATAGTTGGGGCTCAACACTCCCCAACAAAGGGAGGAAGAGAACGTTGAATGGCACTTGGAACAGATGCAGTAAAAAGTGGCAGATGCAAATTGCGGGAGAGCAAGTCTTCCTTCAAGCACTTTTCTCTTTTTATTTTGTCAGACTTCAGCCTGAGAGTCTAATTAGTTGGTGAGGTGTTTCACTTGTGATGGGGCTGTGTCTCGTTATTGTCACAAAGAGAATTCGTCGAAATGGGAGGAAACGCATATGTTCCACAGTCCCCAGTGGAAGCTGCTCACTGCAATAGTGTAATTGATTTAATTATTTATTTTACCCTATGGAAATTGAAAGGTGTGCAATATTGTCATGCTTTGAAATGATGTTGCATATTGTTTAGAATGTCATAAAACAGTATGAGAATGATGCCTACAGGTAATTAATTATGTTTTTAATTATGTGTTGATGCTCTTCTCCCAACAGGCAAAACGATTACGGACAACTTGGCAGTGGCTCTGATGAAAATGTGGTCGTCCCTCGCTTTGTCGAGTTTGTGGACCGTGTGTCGAAGGTCACTTGTGGGGCAAACCACAATCTTGCACTGACAGGTACAATAATGCACTGTGCAGCCCTGCTATGATACACGCCATTCAATCAACATATGAACATTACAATGGATAATGATTGAGGATATCTAGTTGTCCACGTGGACATAGGCCCCATTCCAATTTGTCCTCTTTCTTTAATATCTTTAACATACTGTTATTGACCCGTCACCTATTACACTAGATTTCTTATTCCGTAAAAGGCACCGGCACAAATCAGCGGGACATTGTCTTCAAGGAATAGACGTCACTTCTCATGAGCTGTCACTGTGTGCATCAAAGTTCACCTACTTTACTCAATTTTATGCAAATATCAGAGCCCTCAAGCCCTCGATCGGCACATCTCCTGAGAGAGAGACAAGGAGCGAGAGAGACAGAGTTAGCGGGAATATGGCCCTGGCTCCTGATCCATAACAGTCATTGCCTGTTACATACATTTCAGAATTCATTCAGGCTATGAAGATAATCGAGGTAGTCGACAGTTTCCCCTGCAGCTCAATGGATTTATGATAGCACTGTCAAGAAAATGAGGCGAAATGACACAGTAGCTGACTTTAGCTGCAAATAATGTGATATGCCGTACAGTGGTGCAGCAGCAGCTGCTGTCATTGCAGGTAATAGGCTATAAAGAAGCCTGATAGCAATACCTGTCATTTCTTAATGGCTGACTTCACTGAAGAGCTTTTGTGGCCTTTAACATGAAGATAATGGAAGATACAACAAATTTTACAGCTTTTGCGTTGCATCCATAATTCATCACCAGAGGCCCCATGCAGCAGCAGCAGCAGCAGCAGCACAACAATGACAACATGCAAGATGAGCTTCAGGGGGTTAGAGGCCCCTGCTATACTTTGCAATTAACGGAGTCCAAAACATCTGTTATCAGTTGGTATCATATACCTGTCATTTTACATGACAGGACCTTTACGTACTTCATTTGTTTTGGAAATAAGAACTCTAAGCTAAGATACTTTAAGCTATTTTAAATGTTACCTTGAAACAGTACTGTATTTATTAGTTAGCAGAAATAATCTCTTGATCACCTGATTACTTTTTTGCTCATATTGGAAACTTTATTGATTACCGCCTTGATGACATGCAGGTGACGGCAGGTTGTTTCAGTGGGGCTGTGGACGGGCATGTGGAAACATAAAGAGGAACATCCTTCTCCCAGAGGAAGTGACGCCACCAAGCTCGCCATTGAGAGACATTGCTGGAGGATGTTGGCATAGCCTGCTTCTAACAGGTTAGTCTCTGCTTGTATTTTAAACATATTAGTTTAGCCCAGTGTAATACAGGCATTTTCAACATTTACGAAATCCATCAGTGCCTTAGCGCATGCAGACACAGAGTACTGTCCACGATCTCAACGTAAAGTATGTGTAAATCCTCGGCGTGTGTCTTGGCCCTCACACGGACGTGTGAGTGTGTGCTTGTAGCTGTGGTGTCCATCTATTCGCACCATTCATTAAGAGCTCTCCCAGGGCTAGTGCGGCTACGTAAACACAGAGGTTGAGGCCACGGCTGCTCTTTCACCTCACTCCAGAGAACTTCAAAGTCACTTGTCCTCACACAGCAGATTAATGCTCCCTGTCTGCCTGGCTGATGTATTGGCCCCAGTGGCTGTCTTCTTACTGTAGTATGGCTGTGACTGAGGCCCCATCTTGGAGCCAGTGCTTGGCAATTTGTTAATTTTAGCTGTATCTTCAAGACCTGGCTTTACTTTTGAAGGGAGGACATTAATCCTTTTAATACAACACTTTGTAGAGTCGGTTTCCTGTGTTGCCAATGCCGTCTATTATTAACCCCATTAAAAGTGTAATACAATTTAAGTAGAGTGCTAAAAGTGGATCATTTGTTGCTCCGTTCTGTTTGAATTAATTCTCAATTTATGATCTAAATGATTAAACTATGGGAGTCACAGCACTAAATTGAAAGTCTTAAACAGCCCGGTATACATTTACACATATTAATACAAACATTTATGGGCACACATTCACACACATGTCCAAGTGTGCAGACACACACACACACACACACACACACACACACACACACAAGCAGCTGTGTGTTACATTGGCTCTTCTAAATCCTGTAATGTCCCCAGTTTGATCCCTAGCTCCATTCTGTCATGAGGGAACAGAAATATCCATCTCCAATCAGGCTGTAATGAATAGCCTGATGAGTGCTGGGCAGAACTGAATTACCAGATAGATTTGAAAAGCGTGAGAGTGCGTGCACTGTATGTGTGGGCGGGGGGGGGGGGGGGGGGGGTAGTAAGAGGGTCAGTAGAACAGGACACATGTAGAAATTAAATCTCTGCAAGTTCAAAAAAAGAAATTGGCTAATTCTGTCATATGAGCCTCATGGAATTGCCTTATCTGTTGGTAAGAGTTTTCATTTATTGGGGTCAAACTGAGGAGGGATGCACAAGAGAGTGAAAAGAGAGGTTAGGGAGAGCAAGTCGGAGTGATTGAGGGTGAGATTTTAAAATTGTAGCGAAAAGGAAAGAAAGAACAGAAGAAAGTGTAGGAAAACGATGGGAAAGATGGAGCAAAAGGAGAGCAAGAGAGTCAGTGGTATGAGAGACAGCTTGCCTGGGCCGGAGCATATTGAGGGCAGCAGGTGGAAGAGTGGCACAGTTAATTAAAACGCCTGTCTTAATGTCTCAGCCCGTCACTCCAGGGGAGAGCAAGAGACAGAGAGAGAGCAAGAGAAAGAGGGAGTTCTGGCTTGTGCTGGGCTGCACCCACCCAGCCATCCAGCCAACCCACCAGGCCACATGTCAGACAAGCCCTGACACTATGCCCTTCACCTTCATCATCCTTTGCAACAAACACACACACACACACACACACACACACACACACACACACACACACACACACACACACACAAACACACACAGACACGCGCGTCCAAACCACACCTACTATTTCCTTTCTACACGGAATAGCCACCCTCCTAATCTCATGCAGGCCTCTTAAAAAAGCCCCCTCTCTTTGAAAAAGAACAAAAACACACTTCTGATGTTACCGTTTTGCTCAGCAGCATCTGTAGCATGCCTCTGGACTTCCAGCCTTGCAGCGTAATCTGTCTGCTTTTAATAATTCATAGAAAGCACAGGCTGTGCACTATGTTCTGAATGCTGAGGGTAATGGGGATGTTGTGATATTTCTATCATGGCCTGTCTGGAACAGCAAGCGAATCAAACCATTAAAGATCTGATAAGCAGTCTGTTCAGTGTCATACCGGCATTGGCTGTCATCACTGCCTTAGGTGGAATTTAACAAATCTATTGTGCTCTGTACGCTGCAATCTAGCAAACAATGATACATGGCAAAACTCTGCTATGTTGGCACAAAGTTTCATGTCACACCAAATCATTGATGTGTGGTATTGCACAAAGACACAGGGACATGTCAGTGCAATGTAATGTTTGAGAACACCACTTTACTGTCCTAAAACTATATTACGATATACCATATATTACGTGAATCGCAGTGTGTTTTATTCGACTTTTAAGGGTAAACGAAGAGCGTGAGCATCCACCCATGTGCTAGGTTGGGGTCTGGATTTGTACGTTGTGTTGTTTGACTAATGTTCTTATCAGACTTTGCTGTATCACAGCGGATTGCTTTGTCAATAACTATCCTGGTGCCTGAGTGAGCAAGAATCTGAGATTGTCGGGCTGGAGATGGCAGATAATTCAAAGAAATTGGAAGTGTGAAATCTTTAAGGGCCACTTCTTAACACAGCAAATGCCAGGGTATCTTTCCATCAGCAGCTGCTCTCACAAGCCACCACATTGTTAATGGTGGCCTGTCTGTCCATCAAGACTGCTTCAGGAGGGATTTAGACCTGGTTGGTGCCTTATCTCTCTGACTGCCTCCCACTAACTTGACCACTGCACAGGCCTTGAGTGCTCTGTTGTGTGTGTGTGTGTTCCAGGTGGCCAATGGTGGTCATAAATTCACCTCTAGAGCGATATTTTTCCTTTTCATTCGCTTATTTATAGATATTGATTTGTTTGTGATTATCTGTCTGACAGTGTATTGGTATATCTATCCATTGTAACACAAGCAGGAGCCAAATGTAATGGGCCTTGTAGCACTTGTTAATTCAGCTGTCAACACCACTGATTGACCTAAGATTGTAGCAGTAAGAGCTCTTTGTCCCCGTGAGCGTGTTTCTAATATCTGCTGCTGTCTTTCTGAATGGATGCAGGGAAGCCAGTGTCTTGCTTTCAGGTTTCTGTAAGAAACTCAAAATGTCAGTCAATTATAGGGAAGAACTGTTTCCACATGATCCACATCTTTACACGAGGACAAGCGTGTTCAGTTGTAAGCCTCATTAAATATTCATCAAATATAGATATTTTAGTTCATTTCAAATTTTAATTTTAGCATTCAAATGTTTTAAAATCGTATCAATGTATCCAGCACAAAATGTGCTGCGGTCCACTCAAGTCCACTTGAAAATGCAAAGTTTGAACAGGAAGCAATGGAATCAATGTCTTCTATGAATATACATTTCATTAATACATTGAGATCTAGGGCATTTGAATCCCCAAAATTAACCAAAAAGTAATTTGAAATAAAAGTTAATTATTCGTTTGATAATGAGGTTTATGATTAAGAAGTTAATAAAAGAAACAAAAAGTCATTTTTTTTGTGCCAGAAAATAAAACCGAGAATTCACGTGTAATAGAAGAACTGGTGTGCGTGGTTGTGTGTACGTGCACTCGCTGATAGTTCATTCGTCTCACCAGAACTGCCACCGCTCCAATGAAAGTTAAGTATCACGGTTTTGAATCGTGACGTCCTGACGTAGCTCGCTGTCCCTCCTTTCCCTCGCCTCACTAACTTCTTCCACTTGCACACACAGTCGCTCAATGGAAACACTTACAAGTATATGAGACAGGCAGAAGTGGACAGAGGGGAAGAAAAATATATACTCCACGTTGGCTCATCAAAATTATAAAAACGTAGTTCTGTTTGTATGTGCAGAGTAATAATGAGAGAAAATAGATAGACGAGGGGGAGGGGGGGGGCTGAGAGAGACGGAAATGAATATACAAAGAAGAACAGAAAGAAATATGTCCCCTATTTCCTTTCGTAAAGGTCTCAATTCCCTGCCAGAGCTCCCTGTCACAGGGAGATAGTTCCCAGGCCGACACGTCTCAAGCTGTTCAAACATCCATTAGGATGTTTTGTTTCATACACTACAAGACAAGACAGAAACGGGCAGATGATGAGAGCGGAATTGAGGAGGAAAGAAAAGAGACGGAAAGACAGAGAAGAGAGTATGAAGAGGGGAATGAGTTGATGGGAGCAGCAGAGAGAGGAGAAGAGGGAATTTATCAAGAAAGTCGTGTGATATTTAATGATCCTTGTATGTGGAGAGGGAAGACCACACCAGCTCGTTCTCCTCCGCCAAATACCGATCCCCTAACTTAATTTCCTGCTCAATTGCTGTTCTATAGTGCATAGTACAGTGATACAGGCTGGCAATATAGAAAACAGATTGCCTGTGCGGCGGAGTGGATAAGGCTGAGGCTTGTGTTTTAGTGGAGACCTGCAGTCTCCAGGGGGGTCTTGTCGGTGGGCTTCACAAAACCAACAAAGCCCATCTTTCCCTGCGACTGGCAGCAGCTGGCAGGTAGATCTTCAAGCACTGGAGGTGGGGAAGTGGATCTGTGGGTGTGGTGTGTGTGTGTGAGAGTTTGTGTTTCTCTGCAGACTGTGTATGCGGTGCAGAGAGTCTTGCTATTCTTTGTAGTGGAGAGTTCCACAGTCTTCCATCTTGCGTTTGCTCATGCGCTATGACTCCAATCCACTCAAAAATGTAGGCCTGCATGGACAGCAACCATCAATCAGTGTACAGAACAGTGTGCAACTACAGCTACAGTGTTTTTTCGAGAGAGAGACGCACACACACACACACACACAAAGACCTGTAAAACAGACATACAGTACACATGCCTGTTACAGTGTGAGATGCTTCGACAAGGCTCATCAGAATTATTTTGCTCATTTTTTTCTTTCCATATAGACCAACTCTGTTTTTAATACGTCTTCTCCATGAAATCCAGAACACAGATTTGCATATCCAGTGTGCGTATGCACCGCTAGTCAAATTATTTTATTAACTGCCAGTGGAATGAAATACCAATTTTGTTCAAATATTTTTCAGATCGAGTGCTCTGTAACATTTGTATAGAAAAGTATTTATTGAATGCACCCTGTTGGTAATTGATATCACACAGTGGTGATTTAACATGAAGCCAGTTCACAAAAATGTGTACGCTTGCTGTTATGAAGTAATTTTTTTAAAATTATTGCATAACTTATTCTAGCATAGCAGAAGAAGGAAGTGATGTATGTTGCAGTGTTTACAACAAATGGAGGACAGCTGTGCATTTACACTATGAATGAACAGACAAAAGAAATCCGAAAAATATATTATCGACAGACGGAACATTTTTCTCAACAATTGCTACTTTTGTTTTTCAGAATAAAACATGACAGCAATGATTGCTTATATCCCCTCAAATTTAAATAGCTTGGATTACCATTTACAACAGATATTTTTCATGTTGTTTTCATTCTTCAAACCCAAATTAGGCTAATATGGGGAATCTCCCGTGTGTATTGAACCAAAACGTACGACATTAATCAATTGATTTTGAATAATTGCCCTGAGAGATTGACATTCTGATATACCTTTTCAGCTTGAACCTACATCAAGTGTTAATTTGCCTTGTTGCTGCCTGACACAAAGTAGGCCACTATAGTGAAGTCTTACATGTCTACTTGGAGACCTGATGTCACTTGTATCCCAGTTCTTTCAAAGTTGTAATTGCATGCAGGAAGTGTCACTAACCTCGTTGCCGATGGGGTTTTTTTCGCTAATGTTAGCAGTGTGAACCTCCACTGACCTCTCGAGTGGCAGGCTTTTGTTGCGTAACAACCTTGCGTAATGAACTTCCTCCCTGGAGATGTCATTAAGAACGGGAATGTTTGTCTTCCGCTTGCACCAAAATGAATATTCAGCTATTATCGCTGCACAGCATTCAGATCTGATATGAGTTTTGGGTTTCAGCTTGAACAGAACAGAAACAGAAAGCCATTCCAGATGGGTTTTATTTTATTATTTATATAGCCAATGGTTTTCTTAATTTATCACATCTTACTGTGTTTTGCAGCGTGATGACCGTTAAGGTCATTTCTCTGTCTTCCTCGACATAGTTTTATCTGGCATACATCATTCAGACTCTCCCCCACGAGTCTCTCTCTGACCCAGATTTACATATTTGTTTTAGCTAATGTCCTGTTTTAGGCCACTAAATATATCTGTAATAACACAACTAGAGTTTCTGCAAGGCGACCACGCCAAGAACCACAGCGACGTGGATGGAATAGAGTTGTCAGAAGGCTTTCCATCACACACAGGGATCACATTTTAGCAAAGGTTTTCCTTGATAAATTGACCCAATTGGTCAGCTTATCAGCTGGATCAACACTGTATGCCTTTCATGGCTCGTACTCTTCCCATGTAGGAGGCCCTGTGGTGGGGGAGTTCACTGTGCATGTGTGTGTGTGTGTGTGTGTGTGATATGTGTGAACGAGACAGAGAGACAAAGAAAAAGAGGGAATGAGAGTGAAATATATCACAATGATTATTTTAATTCCCTTGTTTATTGAAAATTACTGAATCCAAGGTCGATCCTTTACATTCCAAATATATTCACAAGAACAGGGAGGAAGGAAAAGGAGCGCTCCCTCTCCTTGTTGGGGGACGGCATACACCATCTGATGTCTTGATTGCCCTTCTGAGTATCCTCATCCTGATCGTAAAAATAACTACAGGAAGTCATGATTTCTGCTCCAAATGATGTGAGTGTTTACATTGGTCATTGCCAGAGCAATACATTTCTGATCAAAGATAAACTGTCTGCATGAAAAAAAATGGAAGTTGCATTCGTGCAACAGTGGGAAAGAGGAAATGGAGTGTTCTGGCATACTGATGTACCTTGTAAAACAATCCCCCCTCTTACGAAAGGAGTCACTGCCAAGATGGCTGCTTGAGCTCCAGGCCTGCAGGCCTTGACCCTGTGCATGCTGCCAGACACTATTTTTCTAAATCCAACCTCAAAATAAATCTTCAGTCCCTGGCATAATTTCTCATCCTCTCTTCCTGTCCTCCTTACAAAATCTCTCTCTGTCTCCATGCTTCACTTGTCTTTTATTTTCACAATGTGGGCCACAGGGAGGATGGTGTGGTGTGTCTCATCTTTCAAATTCCTGTGAGTTTAAGATGGTAAGACTTGTTTTTGAGTGTTTTATAGAGCTGGGTGTCTGGGGCTCCTCCATACAGGCTTATCATGTTGGAAACCATGGATTGCTCCTTTTTTAGGTGTTTTGTGAGTTGTCCTCCTCTGAGTCTGGACCTCTCAATCACAGTGGCAAGTTTAATTGTTCAGAGCTTACACTGAGTGTTTTTATGTACTCCTGACCTCATCCTGAACTACACTGTAAATGAAACAACACGCAATCACATTATTTTTTATTTAATGGAAAGATGATGACATTTTGTAATCATTTTGTAAGCTGCACTGTACAAAATGGAAAGTAATAAATTATTTGGGATTGGCACATATCTCAAAAATGTAAAGCCATTCTTTATTTAGATGAAGCAGTTTATGGTTTGGATATCTTAAAGCCAAATGTGAGATCAGCT
The DNA here is from genome assembly GCF_949748355.1 of Melanostigma gelatinosum. Lineage (NCBI taxonomy): Eukaryota > Metazoa > Chordata > Actinopteri > Perciformes > Zoarcidae > Melanostigma > Melanostigma gelatinosum. The sequence goes on along the minus strand of NC_136639.1, from coordinate 14,062,384 downwards.
GTATCCAACTTGAATTGCTTGTGTTGAATATATAGCTTTTGAGTTTAGAAATTCATTTCAGTTGACAAGTCCCCATAATAGCCGCTGATTTATTGTCTTAGAAAAGTGAAATAATAGGCTTTCTGTCTGAGGCCAATCACTGAGAGGTTTTATTGGATTTTTCCACTTCTCCAATAACTTTGCATTATTTTAGTTACACAGCACAGTATATACTACGAAGTTGTTCTCGTGGTCTTAATTACATCATTCTCAAGGCAAACAAAAAATATTTTCCATTCCTGTTAGTCACATTATAGCGGCAGCTCTCTGGGCCAGGCCAGGTCATTGTTAACTACTGTAGCTTGGACTTCTGCGTGTTACAACCATGGAAGAACAGATCTCTTGTCTTCTTGTCTATTTTTCCTCCTGTGTTGTGTAAGTACTCACAAGGAGAGTTTTAAAATTAAGAGCTGAACTTCAACCACAGGTTATGGTTATTTTCTATTTTTTCCTTTCTCCACCGAGTTGAACCACCCACCGCGTCTAAGGTCACCAGCTAGCCAAGGTGAAGGCTGTTCAGCAGGGCTGCAGCAAACTTGGCAAAGTCCTGGTAAGACTCCCTGCTGCTCCATGGGACATACCAGCTCCTTTGCCAAGTCAAATAGCACATTTAGTGAATTGAAAGTAAGATTTAAGTGGGGCAGTAGAATGCGGCCAAGCGTCTCATCTCCGAGCCGGTCCTTCTCTTTGTGTGCTCGAGTGTGAAAACTGTTCTTGTTCTCGGGGACTTCATTTTTCTTGGTAATTATTTGGAAACAGGTCAGTTGGGTGTGGAGGCTAAAACTCCACCCTCCAGTTTCTTTTTTCATAACTTCACATTCATTGCTTCATCAATTTTATTTCTCCTTACTTCTCAGTCTGTTTCTTTACCTCCCCTTCTCTCGCTCTTTCTTTTTTAACCAGCACTCTTTTCTCCTCCCAGTGTGTATGAGAACATTTTTCAAATAATTCAGTGGCCAAGTTCAGGCCCTTGAAGTGATTGGCCTTGATTCAAGACCCTGTTTTATTCTCTTCCTCCTCTTTTTACTCTTTCTTCTCACCGTATCATGCTCCTTATTTCCCTGAAACTGACACTTTTCACTTTCTGTTTTTTAACTTTAGCGTAGGACGCATGCAGTTTTATTTTTTGTTTTACTATTTTGCTGTCATTCCCCAACTGGTTGAAAATTAAAATACAATAGAAAACTCTTGCTTCAGGTTTATTTTTTATTTTTATGTTGCAGTGATGTATATTATACATCATGAAATTACATAATTTAAATATATATAACTCCATGAATGTCACACTCAATGCTATATATGTGCACAACAAGGGTGTATGGAATTCAAACATTTGGCACTGAGTTCAATAATGTCTTCCCCACACATGGCTTTTAGCATTCATTTTATTCATAGATCTGGTCGATTGTTTAGATTTTGAGTACACAAAAGCTCATTGAGGAGTACGGTATACCTCTTTCTTCCTCCGCACTGTCCCTGACATGGATTATGCTTAAGAAAGCAAGGCTGGTTGACACACTTGTTGTCTTCAGGCTGGATTATACATCCCTAAAAAGACCAAGACAAGCTAAATGTTGATCCACAACACATAATATTCAATTATTCAACTGGTACATGTAATTCTGCAAACTAGGGATTCCAAGCAAAACGTTAGTTAGAACACTTCATGCTTCTAAGTATTTAAAGCGACTGAGATCTGAATTGTAACACAAAGGTACCACAAGCCAAAAGACCATTTCTGTCGAAACAACTCTGTTGTTTGATGCTGTTCATTTGTGCAGAAACACAAAATGAATGGGACCTGAAGCTACAAAACAATGTGTCATATAATTGGATTTTTATACTGTGTGATTTCTGAATTTACATCTTCGTTCAGAAAACAATAAAGAATCTGGTGCTAGCTCAAGCGCTGAGCAACATTACTGTACTGCCACTGACCTGCTACTCCCCTTTCTTTACATGCAGATGTTTTCCCCCTTAGTGTACAGTATATGTTTATCAGTCAGGGTCGGATAGTTAGATGAATAGAAACCACTGGAAGATAAATTGAATTCTGCATTGCCTGTGAGACAAACTTCACAAAAACAGTTAAGACTTAATTTCCCCCCTGCTTACCGTGGGAGGACAAGACTAGTTTGTAAACACACGAGTTATCTGTCACCATTCATAATGTCATTTATTTGATCTCATCGGTTGTATCTGTTAAACTCACTCAGACAAAAACAAGAATCCTCTGCAGCTGAGACCCATCAAGCCCACAGTCAAGCAGCATATTACTGTGCATCACTTTTGTGTTGATTATTGTTTTGAATGTGGATGGTTGTACAAAAAAACGTCACTGTATGGAAATGCTACATCAGCTACTAGACACTGTGTTCAGGCACAGCAAATTGGGGCCAGAGGACTGTTGTAACACATTAGCAGCTGCCACAAAGAGGTCAAATTCAGCTGTGTTAGCTGGATGAGATTGTGTGGTAAGTTGCTTTGTGTGTGTATTTGGTTGCACCTGTATGAGTCTATGCAGGATAAACTGTGGGACGGAGACCAGTGGCAGTTCTTCACCTCCCCAGGGTGTACATCCAGTTCAGCCATGGTTTCAGTGTTCACTTACTAAACCTGTGCTAGACCTGGAGGAGAAACCAGCTATAGGTATGTTCTTCTGTTGGATAAACAAAGAGGAGGGTTTAGAGATGTGGATGAAAAACGAACCAGAAAGGATCAAACATTTTCAAAGTAGGCAGAATAATGATGATATTTCATTTCACAATGGAAAGTCAGGAACCAGGTTTGAGGAACTGATACTAAAATATATCATTGGGTATTGACATTTGAGACCGCTATCCTCAAACTCCACTTAAGCTGCAATGGAAATGTAGATGGATGTTTTAGAAGGGAAATACCAATCAGTTCAAAGATGCAGATGCAGAAGATTGGTAAACTTGAGGATGCAATAAAGTTGGAAGAATAGAAGAAGTGCGTCAGGGTGGGGAGGAGAGGGAAGGTGTTGTGGAAAAGGAGGTAAGGGACCCAAGGATCAGGAGGGCAGGCAGAATCAGCAGGCAGTACTCAAGGTCCAGCTGGTCCCCGACTCCCAGGGTCTGTCAAGGACCTCTTTTTCTCTCTCTCTCTCTCTCTCTCTCTCTCTCTCTCTCTCTTGCTCTCGCTCTCTCTCTCTCCCACTCTCTCTAATAAACACACACACACACGCCTACTACACCTACCCACTCACACTCAAACATGCATGATAACTCTCCTTACCATTGCTCATTGTCTGGCTCCAATTTATCTGTATCCTCACTCCCCACATCATCTCCACCCACCTTCCCCTTCTTTACTTTTGCTGTATCTGTCATTTTCAGCCCCTCTCCATTTTTGATCCACCGGCTGACAATGATGAATTTCCCTCAGCTGTACAGAAGTTGGCAGGAAAAAGTTTGCTCAGCAAAGTTTTGAAAGTAAAGCGCAGATAGTGCGGCGTATGATATCAGTGCAAGTTCAACACCATACCACACCGTAACACAAAGCCATCTATCCTGATTTAACATCTCCTTTTGCTTTTTGTTCAAGAAGATTTTTACGGAAACCTACTGTTGTCGTTTTTTAATCAAATTGCCATTTTAGGTAATCCACAGGCCATTTTATGTTGCCTGGCATTGAGGTTGTGATTTCAGCTGAGCTTCTTTTCATTGAAAAGTTCCCTGATGATGTACCCAAGTCAGCAGAAACTAAAAATAAAAGAAGCTTGGAGTCAAGTTCAGCGGGTAATACACATGAAATGACAGTGATGATGTTTCTTAACACCTTGATTCACCTCTGATCACAGAACTGAATGTACAATCTTATCAAATAGGCATGCAGGTCCTCTTGCTCGTGTGCCTGTTCGATGTGTTGTATATCCATAATGCAGCAGCTGAGCTGGAGTCAGAGTTTAGTTTAGTTTATTTGTCAGGGACCATATTCAAAAAGATTATTCTCACTTAAGGAGAAGAGATGCATTCTACCAAATGTAGCTACTTGCTAATGTCCATCTGTAGTCTCTGGGCAGATCAACATGAACAATATGCAACTAAGGCAGTTAATATGAATACAAGTTCAACATATAATAAATAATAAAATCAATCATAGGTCAAAGTATACTTATGAATAGGTGAGATTGTGCAAAGGCAATGCTTCTTTTCGGGATTGTAGTTCACCTCGAAGCTCTGATCTTTTGCTCTGAACAAAAGCGTCCAAAGCTTTTCAGTTGTGGAAGACTTGAGTTCATCAGCGTAGTTCATTGTTTGCCCTTTAACCTCCCTTTCTTTTGCCTCGATAAATAAATAAAAATATGAAGAGAATCAGACACCAGTTGATTTCCAGCATTCATTGTTGAGGTTGATCTGTTTAATCATATATTTCAGGGTGTTTTGAGCATAATGTGCATGTAAACGATAGTTGCTGCCACCTTCGGATGTTTTTGCTCAGACCTATCCCAGCACCACTAAGGTGTTTTCTCACTGGCATGTCAAATGCTTCTCTGCTTCATTAAACTGCCTACATCATTGCGCCCCATACAATGCAAAACACCATCATACTGTCATATAAATGCAGGCTACAACAAGGTAGAGAATTGAGACACCTGGTTAATTGGCCTAAAGCTTGTACATACAGTAATTCAATTCCAAAAGCCTCTATTGGTCCTACTCTCCTCTTCTCTGCACTCTCTTCCTCTCAACCCGCTCCTTCTCTCAAGGATTATGTGCAGGTTACAGAGCTAGCACAGTGTGGATTAGCAGGGTCGTTCCTCCATGCTTGGCGCCTCTCTTAATGCGATTATGCATCATCAGGCTTGTTTACTGTTAGCTAGTTCATTGTTGAGACCTGACAAAAGTTCAGCCCCCTTCAACTCACTTGCTGGTGCCCACGCCCACACAGTCATCCAGTGCTTAAGCCCCCCCCCACGTAGACTCTGACACACACAAACAAACAAACTACACATAATATTCACATCAACATATCAACATAGTATTTGTTTAGCGCCAATACATAGGAGCCTTGTATACCAGCTGCTATGACAAGAACGGCAAAAACTATCTGTATTGGCGATCTATGAGGATTTATCGACAATCAGCAATTGGTATCGGCGTTAAAAAAAAATGTGACCGGGAGCTGTTTTGTTTTCCATGCTGAACCGATCTGTGACTCAAAACGGTAATATATGAAGAGTGAGTTTTGTGATCCTGCACCCCTAGATGTCTGTGTTCTGTTTCTTTTAGGTAGAGTCCACCATAACCATCTTTAAGCGCCAGGCACCTCCTTTCATTAGCCTAATGAAGCCATCAAGACCGCCTGTTTTTACAGAGCATGGTCTAGCTCTGTCAGACTTCCCAGCTATGCACTCCATCAGTGGTGAATGAGCCTCTGTGTGGCCTGAGGGGGGTGTGACTTAAACGCGGTGTGTCATTAGCCATTGATGTTATTGGCTCATTATCTCCCAATTAGGCTGCTATCAGAGTTAGCTGGCGTTTTCATTACAACGTAGACCTCCATGATCTAACAAAGACCAATGCCGCTGATTAAAGATGGTTTCAGCAATAACATGTAGTGTGAGGTCTTTGAACTCTCTGTGATATCGTGAGAGCGGAGGTGATATAACACAATGAAGATGATTAGAGAGGGCACGTCTCTTATTGTGCCACTTACTGAGGTTAAAGCAGAGTAATACTGATTAATGCGATCTTGGTGGCACGTTTTTGTTAGTACTATACAGTCCATTATGAAACAGAATAATCAAGGATGGTTACAATTAAGCTGTCATAAATACAATGGACATCAATTTAGATTTTATTCTAAGTCGCCATAAGTGCAAGCACGCACTGGCCCTTCATCCACATCATCATGTACACATGTACTGTGTGTGTGCACACATTGTACTCATAGGGTGTGCGTCTGCTAAAGGACTAGAAAAAGTCGGTGTGTGTGTGTGTGTGTTTGTGTGCGTCTGTCTGTTGAAAAAATCTGCTTTTTTAATCACCCAGTTTGGGTCTGCTTGTAAGGCAGGCAGGGACAAAAACCATGTCTCCTCAGGTAAATCAGAACCAGGAAGTAAAAGTCCTCCAAATTTGAGGCCTAGAAAAAGATTACAGTCACCATCTTTGTCTCACTTTGACATGGAATCAGTGCCAGCTGGGCAATGCTTCTCCCTCTTGTTGTATTACTGTTTTAATGAATCCACCACAGACTCCTTAGAGTGATGAGATACGTTAGAGTTGACTGTTAAATGCAATCAATTATCTAGATTTGTTGCTGCAGAATACATATGGGAGATAATTGACATGTCTTTCTCATGTTCTGACTGACCGCAGGTGCATTTTGATTTAGATTTTTGAGTTTGTGTCTTTTAATCAAGTGATCATATTAACAAAACATTTTCCTGTTGGCTTGGAATTTTAAGCCTCATTTTTTGATTATTTCAGAGAATTTGATAAGGAAAGAAACATCATAATACAGTAACTGGTAGCATGCATGTCGGTATGCGTGTGTGTGCGTTACTGGTGGCTTTGCCCCTAGTGCTGTGTTTCTGCCTGTTTACCCGTTAGAGGGGTTATTTCCCTGATCCATGAGAACTCTGTAAGTGTCTGCCTGGTGATTAACTCCACATCGCAGCACAACGTCTTCCCCCTCACTTCATAAATGGGCTTTAATTGAGGGAACTGGCTCCTTAGCAGGGAACCTCTTTCACTCTGTGTCGATTAAAACGTCATTTTACAGCCAAAAAAGAAACACGCTCCCAATGACTGCCCTTGAATTATTGTTCTGTAGCTCGAGGCTTGTATTTTAAAGTCACTGAATAATTGCAATCAGATTATTCTAATCAAGTGCTGGAACAGTAATTACAGGTTGCAGTCATCTAAGCTGCCCTGGAAGTCCCATACACACTGCTTGGATGCGTATTAACAGTTAATGTCGCAAGAGATAAATTTAATGAAGAGGATTGTAATCTTTCAGCTACTTTTAGATAAGTTTCACACATGTATGAGGAGAACACAATCTAAATGTCATGCGTCGGAGTATCTACGCCAAAGGCAGTTATGCTGGATATTTTTCGTACCCAGCACCATTCTCTTTCTGCCCCCTCAGTCCCCACGGTCAACCAAGCCCAGGCATTAGTCCCAAACAATTCTCCCAATAGGACTAGACGCGTTTCCTCCCACTCCTCTCCCCCCCACTGATAACCTCATCTGTGCCCAGGTCTGGATTTCATGTCAAGGCAAACGTTAGGTGACTTAGTGCTGTGCCAAGCTGTCAGAGAGGCATGAGAATTACAATCTGGAGGTCTGTGTGACAGTGGAACCGTCTCCCCTAATCCTGTTTACGCACATCCGCATCACCCTGTTCCAAAACAGAAACCTAAGTGTGTTTTTTGTCCGTGTGCATGTGTGTGTGTGTGCGCGCTTGCGTGTGCATTCATATATATGTGCTTGTTTCCATCACTGTGCGAGATTTTGTTTGTATTTCTGACTAGAGTACGTCGCTTGCTTCGTATGTGTGTGTGAGTCTCTCTATGTATTGTGTTGATGTGGAAGGTGTCGTGCATGTTCTGAATGTATAATTCAACATGACTAATCATGGTGGTGGCTGCCAACCCAGCAGCACTGGCTGACAGACTGGGCCCAAAGCTAATTTGATAAGGTTACAATGCTCTCGAGCTAAAATTTTGATTCAGCAGCAGTAGCAGCAGTAGCAGCACAGCAGCGATAGCACAGCATCTTGCTCAGCTACCTGAGATACAGTCCCAATCGACTACTTTGGGCTTCCGTCCACGCCCAGCTATTCCACACCTAATCCCTATTCAGTTAGCTTGGCTGCATCGGAAAACATCTCCCTCTGTCTTAGACAGTAATTGCTAAAAGCGTAAAATGGGGGGTGGGGCTCAAAAAAGGAATGGAGTTTAACGTGATAATAATCTTCCACAAAACCAGTACCTGTGCCTCCTGGAACACACAGGGGCTTACAGAAATCGATCACAATGGCATTGATCACCATATCATGGAGCTTGGCGGCACATTGCTTCCATTTATTGTTGTAAAACAGGTCACGTTTTAATCTCTTTCCCGCCTTTAATTCACTAGCATGTCAGCAAATGTAGTATCTGTTCAGGTACAGTATAGTAGACAAATATTGCTTATGTTGCCAAGGTTCTTTATGATAATTCAGCATGTGAGATAACAAGCTAAAAGCCCACCTTCATAAACTGTTTGTTTTTTTGCCATACCTAGCAGTGTGACATGTTAATTATTTGGTGACAACATCTGGAATCTTTTCTATGCGCTTCCTTAATTCTGATGCATTATTTGCAGTCATAGGCACCAAAACAATTGTGCACACCATTGCTGGTATGTTAGTTAGGTTGTGTAGCGTTAGGGATGACAAGCAATTGTTCAATGTTCAGCAATTCAAAAGTTAAGTTCTATAAAGTTTGGAGATCTCCCACTGCCTGCTGTTCCTTCCATAGCCATACTGTAATGGTGTGTTTGTTGTGTCTGAGAAATTTGAGTTTGTAGCCCCACTAGGGAGAGGCTACGGAAGGGCTATACTGTGTCAGTAGGGCGGTGTGTGGGTTGCTTTGACAGGTCAAACCACTTGGTCCGATTGATGATTCTATGAATTGTTCAAATGTTACACATTAGTTGATTTGAGCTTGCTGTATCAATTTCTAATTAATAATGAAGATGATCAGGTTTTCAACATTTTCAACAAGTATCCTATGTGCATAAGGAGTACAATCAGGGCTTGTGCGCAGAACTGCAAGGAAATACACTATGAGGTAGGCTTGTGCCTCAAATATGGGTAAATCTGACTATTTTGTTCGATAAAAGCATCTTGTGCACTTCTGAAAAGATTACATATATTTTTTTTTCAGTAAATTTACCAGTAAACATTTGGACGATATTGTGGCACCAAGCACAGCCACACAGACTTTATAAATGGAGCCATTGTTAGAATAGAGGAGACATTGCTAATAAATAGATTTCTTTTATATGTATAGATCGTTTAAATATACTTCCACTCTTTTTCAAATGTTTATTCACGAGACTTAAACTGTATTGTTTGCAAAAAGCTCAAAGGTTCTATTTCAAAGCTCTGTCAGAGTTGAGCCATATTGGAAGAAGTACACGTTGTAGCTCATTTAAAATATGGAGGATTTTCATCTTCACTTCATAAAGAAGGTTGTTAATTGCTTTGAGGAGAATGTATGGTATGCAAGCAAAATGTGTGTGTTAAACATATATAGGGCAGGCACTGCTATTTGCACATCATGATTAAAAAAAGCATGTCTTTCATTAGCATTTTACCCAAAAACTATTCAGCTTCATTCCATCCATTTTTAGAATGCACCCCTTGCTGAAGATCAGTGTCTTTACATAAGATACGTTACCATTAGTGAAAGATGCTGGAGCAAGACATTCTCTGTTAGAGGATTTGAGCATACAAATCAGTCAGCTGCTAAATTCAAATAAAAGGAAGAAGATATGATGAGAGAGCAAGAGGCAAAGGGTGTCAGCAAATGGTTAAGATAAAACTGGCAGGTTATTACACTTTTTTCCATTTCGAAGTCCAATATAAAATTTCTATTATAAGGACAATTAATTACCCCTGCCAAATGGCAAATGTGCATCCTTGTCAGGTGGAGTGTACTCTGATGGCCTTTCCTCAAACAGAGAATGTGAAGATTTGATCTCTTCTAATGGTTCTGCAGGAAAGGGTAATTACGGCATGGTCAAAGCTAATTTGCTTTCTGCCAGATGAACTGTTGTATTTTATTGCAGGCTGACATTTTAAAGTAATTATGGCACTGTTGACCCCAGACAATTTCAGTTGTAGCTTAGTCTTGGGCGATCCTCTCTCTCGCTCTCTTTCTCTCTCCGTCTTTCTCTTTCTCTCTCTTTCTTTCTCTCTCGCTCTCTTTCTCTCTCTCTCTCTTTCTTTCTCTCTCGCTCTCTTTCTCTCTCTCTCTCTTTCTCTCTCTCCCTGAATGGAAGTCAGAGGCGTAACAAGGTAATGACACGGACGGAGAGAGCCATATGGGGCTCCGCCATCCAGCTTGCAGCCTCAACCCTTCACATCATCATTACCCACCATGCATTTCACATTGACTTTGCATCCATATAAATATAATATATGCCACTGCCATGATGATGTGTGTGTGTGTCTGGGGGGGGGGGGGGGGGGGGGGGTAGCATGTGTTTTCTTCCAAGTGTGTGCATGTAGGTCAGAGTACATGCTTGTGTGTGAGGATAATGTGTATTGTCCTTTTATCCCTGGGTTGCATTCATTGCCCATCCCATGGATCCATGTATCGATGAGGGTGTAATTATGTGCCTCAGTGATCATCTCTCTGTTTCTTTACTGCACAGGAATTAAGTAGGCAAAGGTCAGTGTTTGCTCCCTGAAAATTGCCGGCAGAAAATCATATGGCGATGAGAGCAATTATGGATTTTTCTCCCCCTCTCAGGACCCCTCTCTCCCTCCCTCGTACTCGTTTTCTCAGTGTTTCTCCTTTTGTCGATGAACATTTGAGCAGATGTCAATCGATGTGTGCTTCCAGCAACCTCCGTATTTGTACCGCAGCAAAACCCTAAATTATCTCGCCTGTATTCTTATTTTGGAAATGCATGCAGACGCGGGCGTGCATACACACAGTGAAAGTTTTGCCAATCAGTGAGAAAGTATGCAAATGAAAACAATAGTAAGGAGATGCTTCATTACCTCAGTAGATTATCTTATGACTTGTACTGGCAGCAGCATACAATATAGACTATACATAATGTACATTTTCACCTATGTTTTAATATTTAGTGCCACTGATTTGTGAAAATGTGTTTTTGTCTAACCATTGATGTGTTGCTGATTCTAGCTGGCACCTGATGATTGCACCTTGCATCATCTGCGTTATAAAATAGTACAAATATGTCTCTTTTCACTCGAGCAGCGACTCAGCCATAAAGTTTGGCATTGGTGTTTGTCCCCAAATATTATAACCCCTGGAAAAGTAGAATACCAGGTAGCCTTGCCAATTTCGTATACTGCCAGGGTATTCAGTATTCAGAGATGATGACATAAGAGGGATGCTCTCTATCTATTGTTCCCCTTCCTTGACTAAACATACTCCTCCATCCCCTAATATCATTCTGAATCTAATAAAGACTGACACTTGTGACACTTCAAACATGTCGCCACCAACAGCTCCTGCCTAACAAAAGAGCCCCCAGCGCTACACGTTTTAATGGCGGAGCAGAGCAAGCCGGTGCAGCCCGGCCCAGCAGGTGTCTCCCACACATCCTGGTACTGATAAACACTCCCTCTCATTCAGCCTGTCACTGAACACAATGGCACAAAAAGCTCTCAACTGACGTGTGCACAATGGCCCTCATGCACAGACGGGGCCTATAGCTTTGTGATGCCCAGTGTCTTAGAATAAATGTATCTGTAAACATGAAATAGAGGCAGTTTAGAATTGGCAGTATTGATGATATAGAGGAGATGGATTCAGAGACATTTCTTCTCAGGATTGATTTGGATGTTATTAATTATAGTATGCATGATTATAGTGCACATCTACATTTTGTGCACTTTTGATATTATAGAATCAATTGTTTGATTGTATTTAGTTTTTCACATTTGGCTGTATTTTAGTGTGTAACAGTGATACACTACATTTACACCAACTAAATTGTTTTCTGAGGAACCAAGCGTCCTGGATATTTTGCTACCACTTTCCCTTACTGGCATCTCGGCTGAGCAATTGATTGTAATGCCAATTACAAAAGGGTTTAGGACCTCAACACCCTCTCTAAACAATTGTGTGGAAGGATCAAAGGCAAAATGCTGTTTTCTGCTGCCTGTAGGGGTTGTAAGTGAATATATAGCCTGCTGTGCATTGTGTGGCAGAGATTTCTTGCACGTCTAATTATAAAAGCCTTGTCAATTGCCTGATACAGCTTTGATAATGTGAGCCTCCAGCTTAATGCGCAGTACAATTATGTTTTCAAGAAGCAAAGCTATAGCTCTTGCTAATCACATTCACCTTAGTTATCTAACAATAACTCCATCCCTCTCATCAGTATGTATTGAAGTCTTTGCCAGGTGATGGCCTTGTTACAGTGTAAAAAAGTATTGTAAGTGTAAAATTGTCATATAGTTGGGATATATTCAGGAGATTAGTTTCTGCTGAGCTCATCAATGTTTTAATCACATTGTGAATGGGCTTTAATAGTCTGGATAACCAGACCCATTGATGGTCATACATACTGTATGCTCATGTGTATAATGATAACTAAGAGGTTGTTTTTTTTTTCATGTGTTTTGCAGCTGTTTCTGTTGGGTCCACACATTACAAAGGTGTGAATATTCTCTTACACACCTAGGTCCTAAAGTGAGTTTAAACAGATGCATTTTAGTTTGTGGGTCGGTAATGTCTTGATATACTTTCATTGAGTACTACAGTACACAGCTGGCCACCCTATGGAATTCCATCTGTTTCTCACCATGTTTAGTTTGTAACCATCCCTAAAACGTACCATATACAGTACTGACTGATGTTCATTTGTCGGACATGTTTTATCTATTTGTGTATTTTTGGGTGAGTGAGGTGCGAGCAAGTGTGCCTCCCAATATCTCTGGGCAACATGTGCATTGAGATGCTATTAAATCAGTTTTTGTCTCCTGCCAGATTGCATGTTTTGATTACTATATACATTTCAAACTATCTCTTCTAACTGAATTGATGAAGATACATATATACGAAAGGGGATTGTTGTGTCGGTATTTGGCATATTGCAGTCATGTGTCTGCTGCTTTGGACGCTAAACGGCTGACTCCATCTTGTTATGGATGAACTGAGCAGTTACTATACTAAATTATAAAATATCCATTTTCTTTGCACCCTACTTGTTAATATATTAACTGTCATTGTTAAAATCTAAATCACACATTTATTTTGACTTCATGGCAATCAATACAAGCAAGTTCAAGCAATTCACATTTCAGTGGTAGTAATTAAAACAACTTAAGGTGATCGTAGAAAATCAGGTTGTTTAACATTAAGTTGTGACATATTATTGCATTACTATGGTCATGATATGTTCCCGTATGTTCCTTAAGTACTTGTGGATCAGGCTGAGGTTACAGGTTGGATTTAAGTCCCCAGAGGTGATGATGATAATAATATGATTTCTATAATAGGTTAGCCTTGTTCCAGCCTGTCTGGTCTTGAATGTGCCTTAGAGCCCCCATCCTGATCGCTGTTAGATGAGGTTCTTAGCAATAAAAAAATGGCTCTTTAATTCATCATGCAATCAACCAACCATATAATTTAAATACTTCTATGGGAATTAGTGTAATGTTATGATAATTGCTGTACAATTCCATTTAATATTTTTTCCCCTGGTTGAAATTACTCAATTTTTCACCATAAAGGTGGGTAATGTGAGGATTTTAATTTGTTTGTGAATTCTTTGAAAATATTAGTGGTCAGATGAATGTTGTTGGTGTATCATATTGTAAATGCCGAAATCCATCTGTTCCACATTATCCGCACTAAAAAAAAATCTGGATCTTTTTTTTTAAAGATGAAGAAAAACAGAATGATGAGCAAATATGTGCATGCCTTAAAGAGCCATATTGCAGATAATTGAATTGTGCTGCGGTTTGAATAGATAATGCTAAAACATTAGTTGGAGTTGAAGGAAGTCAAGATGTCCATTTCCTGTTTTCTTTTCATTGTGTGTTTTACATCCAGGTCACCACCCTTTTTGCCACACCCTCTTGCTTTGTCTCAGGGCAGGGCTGAGTGGCTTAGAGTATTGTACACACATGAGCGATATCCGTGTATTTGTGTGTCTGGCTGCCTTCGTGTACATGTCCACAGTGTGTGTATAGTGGGGGCAGGGGCATTGCTTTCACAGCCCATCACCTTCACTTCCACACCCAATTTGTCATGAGTGTCACGCGTCAGGGTGAGAGCTGAGGAAGTCGCCACAAGAAAATGGCTGCTTCCATATCACAAATGGGGGAAGAGAAGGGGCAATAGCTCGGGAAAGGTGGCGGCGGTGTTGTACGGCCAAAGCTAGACAGTGAGAATGAAACTAATAAATAAATAAACACACAGCTGCCCTCTCCTCTGATTGTGTGAAAGCGCATGGCAACCTCTCAACACCCTCCATCAGTAACCTGAAAGGAACTGCTGCTCTAGAGTTTTCTCCAGTGCTGCTCGGTGGTAATGCTAAGTGAGTGGGTGTGGTAGGTGACATGGCTGCCAAGGTTCTGACTCTGACTGATGAGCTGTGCGGTTGGTACTGGGCATCTATAAACATCTGCCCCGGTCTTGAGTGACAGGTCATTAGCAGTTTAATCAGATTCTAGCGTCAGTGCTGGTTGTGATTATTGGTTCATACTTGCCCCTCCCTGACTCTGCATGTAATTATTGCTTTTGATGGCTTCTCCTGTGTTTTGGTGTTTTTCCTTGAGTTTCGTTGAGCCAGGCGAAATGCTCTATTTACATCAGTGCAAACTGTGGAACATACCTTGCACATGTATTCTCAACATTATTATTATTTTTGGTCGTGCAAGAAAGTGAAAATGCAACACAGTAAGGACTTCATTTGTAGACCTGAGGTAAAAACGCAGCACAAAGAGCCACACAACTGTGCTGCGTGTTTGAGGTTTCTTTGTACCTCCATGTACACATTTCCATGACTTTTGTGTTGGCCTAAGCCGAGTGGTCAGAAAAGCCATTACAGAGGGGTAAGGCTTGTAGCTGGAGGATTATGGACCATTGAAGTCTATGTTCGTCTCATGCTGGAAGCTATCAGTGACATCTTCACCTGCTCAAATCCCACTGCATTAGTCTCTCAACTGACTGACCTGCTCGTACAACAAGGGCACTGACTGAGACACAGATGCCACAAAGCTACAGATTACAACATGCTTCACAACCAACAAAAGAGCTCTCTGTTTCGGCTGAAATTACCATGATTGGACGATTGATAATGTTGATCTTGTTTTTTTTAACATTTTGCATTATTTGATATGGTGGTCATATTTCTTTTTTAAATGTGCATTATCTAATGTAATTATTTACATGCATTTTGTGTATATTATTCACTTGTGTAATATTATAATTGTAAAAACAGAGTGAAAGCTCCTCAAAGTGTGTTAACATTTGAAGAATGTGTTGGGAAATAACAGGGACTGTAGCTGAATAATGACTGGCTGATGTGAATCTTTGGCCCTTGATTGACACATGTTTTATTTTAATACAATGTTCTCATTGAGGGGTCCAGTGTGAAGCAGGCCTGGGGGGTTGGAAGGCAGGGATTCAACCTGATTAAATGCACCCTCCTCTGAGAGATGGCTTCACAAATGCAGGCACAGACAGACTCCCAACAGCTGGAAGCAGGGAGACAACTTAAAACTGAAACCAAAACAATCCCAGGAAATTAGAGGTTCTGAGGGGATACACCACCACATCAAAATATCTATCTCTTAAAGTGCTGGATTAGATGACTCTATTATGTGGAGCACCGGCAAATAATAAAACAGTTTGAAATCTAGAAACATCCGCAATGTAAAAATCAAATGGTTGAATAACACACACACACACACACACACACCTACACACACACACACACACACACACACACACACACACACACACACATGTATGATGGAATGAAATCTGCAAGTGTTTTTTTTTTCTTCCTATTTTGAGAAGATGACTTAATTTACACAGCAAAAGCTAGACTCCCTCTAAAGTGCTACCTCCCTCCCTCTCACTTTCTTTCTCCCTCCTTCCCTGCTTCTCTCCTTCTCTCCTCTTTGGACTGTACCGTGACCTTCATTGGCGTTCCACCTGCAGGAAGCCATGTTTGATTCTCTGTCCGCCGAGACGCCTGCTTGACAGCAGAATGGTGTCATAGGACCGAGTGGAGGAATTTCTCTTTCTCTGTCATCATTAAGGGGCTTCCCCCTATGGTGAGGGGGATGAAAAGTACGATTTAATGTTCTCTGGAGAGTGGCAGCAGAAGAAAAGCTCAAAGCCCTGCATGCTGGTTTCTGAGTGGGTCACTCCAGCCCTTGCAGCGAATGGGATGTCCCTTAGGAATTTGCCATAGACCGTCCTGAAAGACCCTTTTAAGGATGGAAATGTAACAAAAGGAGCACTTTTATGATGTAGCAGCATAAAATGAGGGGGTCCATTGTGTAACTGATTGCAAAAGATCTTTGAAACAGGCGGCCCTACACTGCATGCTCGCCTGGCCCAGTGGGCTTTAACGGCTTGTACAAAATGACTTGTCTACATTAGGGACAGAGTGGCTCTCGTTTAGGAGGCAGTGTAGAAGATTATTAGTTTGTTTCTATTTTCACCCTTTGCTCCTCCCTCCCTCTCCCTCACTCCCTCCTCTCTGTCTGCTCTCAATGCTGGATTGAAAGTGGTGACAGAGTCCCAGTGAAAGTCTGTTAATTTAGAGCGAGAGAGAAGGTAATTAACATGCCCTCAGGCATGGCTAAACTAGAATAGGAGGCACCTAGTATAGCTTAGATGTGAATGGGAAACACCATGCTTGGTTTTGTGGCAATAACGACCATATGCTGTGACTGTGCTCACTAAAGCCAATCCTGTGGCAGAAAGAAGCTGCCAAGGCAACGTCACATAACGGGCAAATATAATTGTAACTGGACGATTTTTGCTTGGTGTTTGATGTCAAATGTCTGAAATGAATTCATCAGTGGTTTTCTTATTGCGTGTTAGTTTTTCTGAGGTCACATAATAGTACATGATGATCATATATATTGCCTTAAGTTACAGAAGAAGACATGATGGAGGAGCAGGAGAAATTATGCAGAGTTTTACAGAAAATGTAATTTTGTTTTTCTGTTCATTTTGGCTGGAGGATAAGGAATTTGTAGCTTTGTTTGAAAAAAAATGACCCAACTGACGGGTGCACAGTGGGGTATCTTATAAGCACTGTGACACATGGCATTTCAATAAAATGAAAGCTGATCTTGTGTACCAGGTATCTTTATTGCAATTCACAACAGGTCTGTATTTCAATTTACAACGTAGTTGGACAGTGAATGGAAACGTGTCTTTCAGTGGGAGCAGGAGAGAGAGAGAGAGAGAGAGAGAGAGGGAGAGAGAGAGGCCAGTGAACACTAGAGGGGGAGCTTACCCATGATGCAGCCTGTGTGCTGGTCTGAGCTGTTCTCAGGGCCCCACCACATCCATGCCTTTTATCACCCCTCCATTCCTCCGTCTCTCCCTCCTCCACCTCAAGCACAGGCAGCGGGAGACCTCCAGGGATCAGAGGTCAAGGGTCGAGAAGAGCGGCGGGCCTTTTTATTGTCAGTCTCTCAGGAACGAAAGGGGAAGTGTTTGTGTGTGTGAGCGTGCGTGTAGGATTGTGTGTGTGTGTGTGTGTGTGTGAGCGTGCATGTAGGATCATGTGTGTGTGAGCGTGCATGTAGGATCATGTGTGTGTGTGTGTGTGTGTGTGTGTGTGTGAGCGTGCATGTATGATCATGTGTGTGTGTGTGTGAGCGTGCATGTAGGATTGTGTGTGTGTGTGTGTGTGCGTGCATGTAGGATCATGTGTGTGTGTGTGTGCGTGTATCAGAGAGAAACAGACTAAAAGTCAGAATATCACTGATGAATCTTTTCATATGTGTTAAATTCAGAATATAATTTATAATGCATACACATATGTTGTGTTATAATTACTATGCACATGGGTTAAGCAATATATTTGTATTTGTAGATTATGCATAAGGCAAATAAATTGTGAACAGAGGTGTTTGCAGAGAGGGGGGTAGACTGGCTGCTGAGTTTCTAAGTAGGGGGAGAGGAGTTTAGGAGGCCTCACACTGTGATATGGAGCCCTTAAAAGGCCTCTGGAGGGAGTGTAATATCAAGAGCAGGATTATTCCCAATCCCTCTTCTCCTCCCCCTCCTTCACTCCCCCACTTATTCTCTTTCTCTTCTCTCTTCAACTGACCCTCATTGCCTCCCCTCTCACTCCTTACATAATTTAAATGTCTAAAGAGTAATTGAATGAATTATCATAAAATTTTGACAAATTCATTGACTCGGCAGGCTGAGCGAGCCAAACGTTTCCTTCCATTTGCGTCTAATAAGACATGACATTTGAAATTAGTTTATGTGCTGGTTAGACCTTTTGCCTTTTCCCTTGGTTCCAGAAACAAAAGGCCAATAAGTGTATGAGGGGGTAAATCTTAAATGCAACACAGACTGCATACTTTTAAGGGAAATGTGGTGACTACAGCCTGCAACATGGCATTTATCCATTTTGTACTCCTACATATTCAGCCTGTGCTAAGTTCTTTTTTTTAAAACTTGTTTTGAAGATAGGCTTCACAAACCTGAGCCAGTAGCAAAGTGAAAAAGGAACTGTTGTGGGGGATGGAATTTAGCGCTGCACAGACTGTTCTCTCTGACCTCGGTGTTCCCACATCAAAGGGCCTCCCCAGCCCACTTCCCTCGACGCAAGCTGAAAAGAGCTCTTTAGTGCGGCGGCTTGTGTGTGTGAGTGAATGTGTTGTGCTGAAACCTTCAGGCTGCCTTGTATGCTGCCAATATGTGGTACTAGATGGCAATACCAGGTTTTTGGGCTTCAACTGAAACCCTCTGTGCTAGAAAGCGAGTGGAGAGAGTAATAATATTTTGTGCAATTCCTTTAGAAATATGCTTTTTCACTTGTGTTCTTTTCCTCAGATTAATTTCTCTCCCTATCTTTCTATATTAGCAAATACAAGTATAGGTTTTTAAAGCAGCACCAGCTCACTGTTGTTCATTGAACACACTGCAAGCTAATTAATAAGAGGCTGAAGGTCAGAAAGCAATGTGGCATGTTTGGACGAGTTCCATGTTGTTCTTTTGCTGGTCACATCTGTGTGTCCTCTGGCTTTGGATGAGGGTTAACAGAGTTAAATCTGCAGTAGGTGGGTCCCACACACATGGCGTTGAACCCCTGCACCAAAGAAATTCAGGACACACACAACAGCTGCGAAAAATGCACACGTTGACACACACGCCCAAACTTCGTGTGATGATTCTTGTTAGAGCAAATTGGTCATTGTGTGGAACTGTTTGTTGGAGGCAGAAGCCTGGGCGTTTGCCGTGACAAAATGAAACGGCCTGCTTCCGTGCCTCCATGTGATGCAACAGCTGTGCCTGCAATGGGCTGCTCATACAAATAGTTAACATCCACACACACACACACACACACACACACACACGCACGCACACTCATACACAGTCTATGCATGGACATTTGTATTTTCACACCAAGAGGAAAGTAAACATCACAAGTACATCCCACAATAAAATGCACAATAAAATGCTCTTTTTGTACGAAAACACGCACATGTTCCCCACCACCCACCACACAATTGCACACACGCAGACATACACAGGACTCCCGGTACTCCTGCTGGGTGAAAAATGTGTATTTGCTGACAGGCAGAGAG
The DNA here is from genome assembly GCF_949748355.1 of Melanostigma gelatinosum. NCBI lineage: Eukaryota > Metazoa > Chordata > Actinopteri > Perciformes > Zoarcidae > Melanostigma > Melanostigma gelatinosum. The sequence goes on along the minus strand of NC_136639.1, from coordinate 14,042,818 downwards.
AGGACCGCCACCAAGTGCCTCATCCGGCTGGCAAACGGCTCGATACATCATGGTGCTCTCCTCTCCTCCAGCCCCGGCTCCACTCCCGGGCCAAATCGAGCATGTTATTCTCTGCTCACATCTGATTTCACCCAGCCACCTAGTGACTGAGGATTCTCTTCTCCTACAATGGAGAGAGAGAGACTGAGAGAGCGAAGAAGAGGGAGAATGGTAGAACAAATCTGGACACACGTTCCTGCACACACACGCACGTGCACACTCCAGACAGTGAACCCGACAAAGAAAGCCACACGCCCTAATAAGCAGGCACGGACACACACTCACACATACACTCGCTGACCTCTGTGCTTGCCACCACAAGGCTGCCACTGATCTTCAAATACAGCAGAGCATCAATCAGTTCGTGACTGCCTTTTAGTGTCATTTTTCTTCCTTCCCCTGGCTTTTTGTCCTCATCCTCTCAACCTTTCCTCTGCTCCTTGAGTATTCTTACAGACGTCTGCTCTTTCTGGCTGAGCCTGCAGAGCATAGGTCATATTTAGTTTATCTCACAGCTCCCCCTCGCATATCAGGACTGTAAAATATCCCAAAGAGATAGAGCTGGATAATGTATGTAAATCCAAATTGTTGTATCTCAGGCACTTATTTATTCCACTTTTTTATGGAAATCTTTTTGATTTTTTTCTCTCTCTTATCCTAACCCTCCCCCGTCCTGCCTCAAAGTCTCTCTGCATCATGAACTTGAATGATACACAAATGTTTCATCCCAGGACTGTAACCCATGATAGAATACTTCCAACAGAGAAAACCTTTTGAACCATCTCATGAAATATACTTCAATATGACATCTTAGTTTTTCTTGACGACAAATATTCAACATACACATTGTTAGTGTTTACACACCGTTTTTAATCTGTTATTAGTAATTGAACACACACAATATATGCAATGTACTGTACTACAGAACTTCATTTATCATTAGCTATATTGGTAAATGAGTAGTTATTGCTTTTCATATTGGGAATTAATCTGAATGTTTAAAGCCTAATTATTATTTATGTGCAGTATTTATAGCACTATAGCTCCAGTTTTTAATAAAATAAAATATAATAATGCTCACAAAATTGAAATCCATGTGCTCAACACAGGGTTTCAGCTGTTTAAATGTGGAGTCCTTGGTTCTAATTTGTGGTCTTGCTTTTTTTCAACAACTCAATAATGCTCACATTCAGAGCCCAATTAAGTGTGACTGTGTTTATTTTTAGCTTTATGGCAAATGAATTAAACTTCTCAGTGGAAGACTATTAGACATTCCCTGGCAGCAGCAGCAGCAGCAGCAGCAGCAGCCAGCTCGCTGCTTTGGAAACGCATTGAACACTCACCCCGCAGAGCACATAATCGTGTTTACTTGGTTGAGGTCCCAAAATAAGTGTTATCTTAATTAATAAACAAATTACAAAATAATATAAAAAAAGAAAATCGTCACAAGGGTGACGAGTTTTTTTAAAGTTCATCAATTACCGGGATTAGCCGGGCAAGAAGCATGTAATCTACACAGAGACATTTATAGGGCAACGATTGTGCCACCTTCGCCATAAGCCTTTATTGTGATGAAATTTGGAGCAATAAAGACCCTTCTCTTTTCCCCTGACAAATCCTGTACTCCTCCTCAAAATCAAAAGGTGAAGCATTTAGCAGTCCGCTTCGAATGGGCAAAGCCGTGTGACGAATGACTTGCCCTACACACATCCAGTGGTGTGCTAAAGAGGGTGGAAAGTCAAGAAAACAGAGTGAAAGGAAATTAGAGACAGAGTGGGAGAGATCAAGCTATTGGTGGTATACTTTTCATGTAAATTCATAGATGTATTCTTTAATCATCCAGTATTTTAGTGTTTCTGTTTTCCTGTAGGTTCCACACTGGATGTGAGGGATATTTATGAAATGCTGCAACATAAATAGCTTATTACTGTATGGTGCTGGAAATATTTAAACTGTTCCTCCTCCACATGTGTTTCTGTCTTTGCCTTAGCTGAACACCAGCTAATTATGGTTTAATTATGTTTAATTATGTTAATTATGTACAGCATTGTCTTATCTGGCATACTGAGTCTTGCTTTACGTCTTCCCCAACACTTTATTTCTAGTAATCTGCAGATAGAACCTATGGATTATGAACAGCAGAGCATCATAAGTAGGTTTCTGGCTCTCTTACCTGAGAATTTGCAACAGACCCCTCTCAGCTCACTCACCGAGTGAGAAGGGGGGGGGGGGGTACATGGATAGGATGCACAGGCAAAGGAAATCTCCATGTCTTTCCTTTGATATGTACATTTCCAACCACTTTCTAAATCGGATATATTTCCCCTCCCCTCACCAAATGCCACTCTCTTTTACCCGCTACAGTAGTCCTTTTTATTGAGGATCAGTTTGTGTTTTCACATCTTCCTTCTACACGAGTCGACATGTCTAATATAGCTTTGATATGCTTTAGACTGGCATTTTCATCTCTACTTGCAGTTGTGTTAGTCTTTCAAGTCTTTCATATTATAAACATATACAAGGTGATTCATTGCCAGTTTACTTATGCACTACCAGCTTTTTGTTAATTCAAGGAGGACATCTGTAACCATTGCTGCATCCGTCTGAAAGTGGAGTTTTTTTCACATTATCAGTCACTGCAGATAAGTTAACATCAGACCCACCGAACAACTTTCAACCACCTCTTTTCATGTCTCAGTATTCACATGTCAGCAGGTCTAAATGTACATTCTTTCTATGATAGCGCTTGCTGTTGTGTTCTCAATCACCTGGCATTAATATTTCCATCCCTGCTGGGGTTGATTAACTGTGTTGTCTGCCTGCCATCCATCACTGTCTCTTGGGCAGCCTGGACCTGCCGCAGAGTGATGGGCAAACCTTTTGAGGAACTTGTTGTAAATGTCAACAAAACATCCCCATGGGTGCTGCAGGTTTCTCTTTGTTTTCACACTTGTGTTCTTTTAAAAAGATTTGGAAAAGATTTACGTGAGCTGATGGCTCTATCAGTCTGTGATTCGTAGACGCTCACATGAAGTCCATTTAGCCGGTATGCCATTTGATCTGATACACGGTGTATGATGGTACTTACTGGAATTACCCTGTGAGATTTTCCTCCACACTGTGTATATAGTAGACAGTGTAAGCTTTTTTGTCGTGTTTAATATTCAGTCACTCACATATTCAGCAACTAATGCGAGCAACCATCCCCGTCTAGTCAAAGAAATTAATATTCAAAGGTTAAGATATCTCTTCACAAGGTGTAATGAGCACCTCTGCTCGATTGTTACCATAGGTGTTCCAATCCTGGGACTGCATTAGGGACTACACTCAGATAATTTATGATTCCCATAGTCCCCCTCAGCGGGGATTAATTTTGAATTATTTATATTCTTATACGCACATAGAGCTGAAACATTTTAGTCGGTGTCAGACGCTCGCTCACAGACGAGGCTAATGTGCGGACTAGCAGGGGAACTGATGGCAGTCTCTTGTTATTTAAAGTCTAGCTTTTTATACTCCACTCATTCCCCTAAGGAGTAGAGGGGCAAAAGATGAAAACAGTATGTCTCTTCAAATAGAGATATACAATTCAGATGGTGGTCGGGGTGATTCAGAACGAGCACTCCAAGAGAAAGAATTAAAAGAAAAGTTTGGAGTTGGGGGAAGCGTGCCAGCTTTAGGTGGTTTGTTTTGTTGGAGTAAACTTCTCTCTGGCTCACATGAAGTGACTCTTCTTTAAGGCAGCTGTGACGTATTGCTGACAACACTGTGACCCTCTTTTATTCAGCAAAGAGAGAATGGAGTGTTTATTTGTGGAATCCATGTCGGGAGTCAAATCTTTAATCATGTTTTTGTTTATGCTCAAATGAAAATGGATGGAATGAAAGTGGCTCCAGGTTAATAGTAGCTTATATTTTGCACAATTTGTACAGTAAGTCTTTTCTAATATCATTAGGGAAATTAGGTGTGAGGTGATTTATTTGTTTATTCATTTAATAAATCATTTAAACCCATTCTGAATCTTAAGCATGCTAGGCGGAAGACGAATAGCTAGCTCACTGTGCCCTTATAAACAGGAAGCCACATAAATCAGGTAATAAACTTACAACATGTTTTGCATAGCGCTAATTACTAGTGTTTTTAATTTGTCCGGTTCAGGCAGGGTTCTGTTGCCATGTGTCACATCTCATTGCTCTCTGGTGAGTAATGAATGATGTGATTCAGCCTAATTCATGTTGTGGATATTCTCTCCATGTGTACTAATTAAATTCCCTGCACTGGAATAATGTTGCTTAAAATATGCAGAAATGTATGTAAATTATTTTTGGGATTCATTTTCACAATGCTTTTTGCAGATCAGGTCAACATAAACAGTCATTTTTTATGTACCACATGCTGGTTGTATTTATCATCATAGAAGACCCGCACATACACACCACAGTGTCAGTCTCTACAACCCTTATAACTCAAGCCAGGCTCTGTAATTGTGTTGGCAGCAGTATTGTCCTTGCCATAGGATCACTGCTACTATTGTACAGAAAAGATCCCCTTTCTCGCTGCTCAACAATGTCTAACAAATCCTGGGGGGGGGGAACATTGATGCCGGGCACTGACTGTGACACAAAAGAGGGGAATTTGGGAAAAGGCTGCAGAGGATAATGAACAGTATTTTAACTCGGCAGTTTAACCTCCGAGCCTGTCAGGACTGACCTTTCGCCAACCCCGGCGAGAGTCTGATTTCTCCCGTTCCTCAGGTTTTTTTTTTCTCCCTCCTCCTTCACTCCCTTCTCACTCTCTTCTCCTGCCCCTTCCCTCGCCTTCCCCTCTCTTTTATTCTTCTGCTGACAGAGAGTATACTGGAGTAAAAGAGATGGAGAGAGAGCGAGAGGGTGTGTGTGTGTGTGTGTGTGTGCACGAGTGCGAGGGGGGATCGCGGGTAGGGGCTGGGATGTGTAAGAAGTGTCAGTCCAAGACATTTACATGAAAAGCAGTTAGTAGTTGAAAGGCGAGCTGTTTCACAATCTGCCTGTACATTTTCTTTTTTCTCACCCTTTCTCTCTGGCTCAGTCTCTCTCCATCTCTTTTATCGCTGTGGTCTATGCCTAGCGAATTGATGTGAGAGCAGGGGCGACCCCCACACGTCTACCGCAGACTGGGAGGTGTTATTGACTCTCATTGAGGCCTACATGACCCTCATCCAGTATGACCTTTATACAACCTTTTGCTTCACCTGAGGTTGACCTTGAAGGAATGTGGCTCTCCGCATTTATATGTCTGCTATTATTAGTGCCCCCCAACTCGTGTTTTTGTCCCCCCCTTGTCCTTTTTAGTCGCTTTTCCATGCATCCTCTGTCTCTTTTGTTGTTTTTTTCCTCTCTTTCCGTCTCTCTCATTTACACAGCAGAGGGTAGTAAGTGTAAATCAAGGCGGAGCATTTTCTGTAGCAGGGCCCTGATTAGTGCTGATGATGTTTCCAAAGAGGTGAAGGGGACAGCTCAGAGGCCACCACAGCTGCTCTCCCCTATTCACCACATACAGATTTATGTTTCCCTTTCTCTTTTTTTTCTCTTTCTCCCCCACTCTCACTCTCTTTCCTACCACATTTTCAACATTATCAATATCGATCCGGCCGTGCACTTAGAACCTCTCTTTAACAATTGGCTCCTGCGGTTGATATAGGCGTTAATGGTGAGTGCTTGCGGATAGAGAGAGAAGGAGGGAGGGTGAGATTTAAAACAGTTTGAAAGATTTATGTAATTTCACATGAATAACCCACAGATGTCACGTAAAGGGGATTCTCTCACACATACAGCTTCATCGTATAGTTATCCGCATCTGTCCAAGTTCACATCATCATACCGCCTTGTCTTTGGCTAAATGTTTGCTTTTTATGGATGTTTCATTGGGAGCTTAGATGAGGTAATGGTTGCCATGCTCTGGCTTATACCGCTGGACCTGTCCTGCTGTCCTGACCCTCCCTGTTTGAATCATGATCATAGGAGTCCGCCAAGACTTGATGGACTTCAATCCATTCAGCTCAATCAGTTCATGAACTTGACAGTCGTCGGAACAAGTGCAGGGATCAAGCATTCAGTCAACTGTATTCATCTTTCTTTCTGATTGAAACCATTTACTGCAGCATCTATTACAGAACTATTCCACAGTTGACGAAATGGAAGAGCAAAGGCAATTTCCCTTGAAATTTCATATTTCTATAAGGATAACTGGGATGCAAGCATTGGTTCATCTCCTCATTGGCCAATGCTGATCAAGTTTGCATACAGACTTTGTCTCAACACATAGCATAGCTGCCATGAGAAATCAGGAAGGGAACACTTTGTCCCATAATGATAGATTATCCCAAACAAATACAACAAGGTGTGAAAACAACAGACTGATCTGATTGAAAAATAATAGATCTTAATTTTCAAAGGGAGTAGGAAGAATTAGTTGTTCCACTGCAACCCCCTGCACAGCATAAATAATTATGCATGGGTGACTAATGTGAAGACGCTGCATGCTAAGTATACAAATCCCCTTTCTTCCCCATGCTCCAGGGTTCAGGAGGAATAACACATGACCGCGAAACAAAGCAAACATCAAGCTCATAAAATTAACATAGCAAATGACCTGAAGAAGAGGCTCGATAAATATTCTGATCTTATCACCTTAAGTACTGCAAGACAACTAGAGAGCAGCCAATGAAAACTACCTCGTTAATCTTCCATACCCTCGGATAAACTTTTTACAGGAAACCATCTTTCCAGCAACTCTGCAGGGGTCGGGACAAGGGCGCCTTCGCCCTGAGTTGATAGATTCTGTATTTTTTGGGAGATCTCCGACTTTTGTTTCGACAGCTTCACACTGACCTTGGACTCAAACTCAATTTAGCTTTTCCTTTCTTTTTGTGTTGCCTCCCTCTTTGTGATGTAGGACATGCTGTCTGAGAGACACCATTTTAAAAGAGCTCTTGTTTTGATCCTGTATTCAATCAGATCTACCAAGGGGTGTTGGGGGGGGGGGGGGGGGGTATGGGGTTTGTATTTTGCATGGCTGTGTGTCAGAAACCTGTCAGAAACCTAACACCTTTTCTTGTCCCTTCTTTACTTCCTAAAGCTGTTTATGCAAGGTGAGGAGACAAGTTTGAATGTTGTCTCCTTCGAATGTTGTCAGAGGAAAACAGTCATTTTAGAGATGAAGAGGGGATCAATCAGCCTTACCCTCCTCACCTGCCATATGTGGCATGTGTCTTTTGGTTTGTCATTCTTATGTGCTGCAGGTAGATATCATGCATAATCCCCTCATTTGATTTAGGGGCACGTTTTGTCGTGCTAGCGTGTAGATAAAAGTGATGGCTCCCAGCATCTGAGTTTTCCAAGTATACACATTACGCTCTGAATAAATTCTAATGTAGGTTAGGCATTGTTTGGATTGTGTGTTTTCCTTAAAGAGAAAATTACAACAGAAATACCACTTTCTTTGTATGCAGTGCATCTCATTGTACTGCACACCACATTTTAAATGTAAAATAGGCTTATATTTTAGATAGTGGTCAGATGAGAAACAAATAAACTCCTTAATTATCAAATCAAACCCTTCAAATACATGTTATTATAAAATAGAATTATAACAATTTCATTGACATCGATAAAACATTGTAAATTGAGTAGGCTATAATTGAACACATTTGATTAGAAATCATATAAATGTGTATAAACCAATAAAGATGCAGCACAGAATAAGATAGAGAAGTTCTACTTGTTCTTGAAGAGCGCATCTTAATTCATATGCATTGTCGTATGTTGCAGCACAAGCTCCCCATTTTAACATAATCTAATACTCTAAACTCTAGATGAGAAGAGGGTTTTTTTTCATACTGATCTGATTTAAAATAATTTAATTTGGCACTGGGCATTTTATTTCAATATTACTGTCTAATTCCTCTATCATTGCCCTTATTCAAAAAAGTGCAAGCATCTCGTATCAAACAACACATCACAGTTTTGAATTGTTTTATTCAAAATATCCTCTACTATTTGTCCGGGTTGCTCGTGTTCCCATCCTCATGGTCATTACACTCGTTTCACTGGGGGCCAATAGGTTTAGACCAGCGAAAATGGTCCTCCTTTGAGAATACAACACTCTTTTCCAAGGCATCCTGCAGCAAGGACAAAATCAACACAGGGGAAAAAAATAGTGTTGCCATTGCCTGCATCACAAAACAGGGGCATCTGATGTCCTAGTTTCTCTTTTGAGGTGTACTTCTACATCCAAGTTATTATAAGCTTCCATCTCTACTTTGTTGCTCTCACAAGTGTGTTTGATATCTCACTTTGCCTTACGCGCTGGCAAATAAGGAGACACACGTATCACTTTGTTCAGGGATCTTTTGTGTGTGTGTGTGTGTGTGTGTGTGTGTGTGTGTGTGTGTGTGCGTGTGAGAGACATTGCAGATGTACGGGGAGGGACCAGAATGTCAGTGTGTCGTGGACAGATTGGGTCACTCAGAGCACACAACATATATGTCACTCGACGATGGAGCGCAAGGACTCAGCAACACACACGTGCTACCGAAGGCTGGGGCATAAATCACAATTATTGAAGCTAGAGACACTGACTGGTCTGACCGCGCAGTGCAACACAGCACAGCAGCATAGGGAACTTCTCCAAATAAACCTCTTTCCCCTTTCTACCCTTGCTGAATGACACTCCCAGAATAGCGATTTGTGTGGTCCCCGGTAGGCGAACGAGACAGGGCAGGAACACAAAGTTAGTGTATTTTCAGGGCACAGCCAGGAGCCTCAGTGTCAGCACAGTGAAGGGAAAAAGGCACGTCGGTGTGTGTTCTTGCACTGAGCCAGTGACCTGGGTAATTAGGAGAATGTGTGTGTGTGTGTGTGTGTGTGTCTGTGTGTGTGTGTGTGTGTGTGTGTGTGGGCGTATGTGTGTGTTCAACCATGTGTTTGACTACCAGTCTCAGCAACTGCCTCCCGTCTCCACCCCCTCTCCGTTGGGTGACAGGAACAGGTATTTTTCGTGACTATTAGTGAGTGATTAGGCCGCCGTTTCCTTTCGCATTTTTAACCGATGTGAGCTGCTGGATTAAAGAATTAACATGTGACTGTCAAGGTGGAGATGAGACAGACAGGTATAAGTATTATATGTATAGGAGAGTTATATTGCATTCAGCTGCTGAGATATTACACTACGTTCTGTGGGCGCACACACACACATACACACACATTGTTTTTTCCTGCCTCCGTCTAAAAGATATGATTTGGACTGACGTTGGCTCCAGACTTCCTTACACAACTCTGATGAGTAGGCTGACCTTGTCTCAGTCTGACCCGGTGTGACCTCCTGTCCTCCAAACCCCCTCAAAGACAAAGCCTCATTAAGAAGGAAAATGGCCTGAGAGCGGTCACTGTGTGTGTGCGTGTACATGTACACATTTGTGGGAGACTGCTGAAATGATGTCTCTATCTCAAAACACCCCCTGTGGCTTCACAAGGGTATTATGTTTTATTCAGCATGATCACAACACAGTGCGGGAGAGGATTGAACGGTGTGTAAATGAGCTGACCATTATTCTGGTGATTTGTGATGTTTAATTGTCAAACTACAGGTTTATTTGTTGGTAAAAATATCTCTTGGTGGAAGTTGCTACTCACTAGATTCCTGATGGTTTCCATGTCGGGTGGAAGGTAGACTTCAATATTGCAGATATGATATGATCAGACAGACCAGACATTTAAAACCACACACATCATAATCATGCTTCTCATATTTACAACTTTAACACTTCCCTTACAATGTAAGGGAAGTGTTAAAGTTGTAAATATGAGAAGCATGATTATGATGTGTTTCCATGTAAGGCTTACATGGAAACTTGGAAGTCATCATACACAGGAAAAACGGGAGAGTAATTTTTCCGGAGTTACAATTATTTTCCACTGAAGGAGTCATATTTAATCATTTTGGAGTGTAATTACTTCCAGTAGCCAGTAGAGTGTGAGTAAATATTCAGAATAAAATCTATTGGAGTAAAACAGCGTGACCACGCCCACAACGGTTCCTTAAGTTTCGTTTCTGCCGCCATGACACCTCTCGCTACACTGGAATGAGCTGACGTTTTATGGAACGGAAGGGCTGAAGTGAGGAACAGAAGACGGCATTTGAAATAACATGTCAGGTAAGGTCATTCGTTTTGGTTAACTTCATGTGTGTAAGGTACATTGTGTAGCAACATTGCAGCTAACCTAACGTTACTTCACTATTTGCATTGTCAGATATGAGCCGTAGCTTCTGATTGTTCGCGTTAGCAGATGCTAACGGTAGCTTCTAACGTTTTCACATAACTTAGTCACAGTCAAACGTTAGCTTCTAACGCATTAACATCAATTCGCAAAATATTTGGTGGTTTATGGACATATTAACGTCGACACACCTGGATTAAAGTCTCAATAAAGTAGTATTAGCTATCATCAGTAGCCAGCGGACTTCACTGAGCAGGTGCATGTGTGTTTTATTCTGTGTAGAGGGGCTGTCTTTTGCTGCAGTTAGTTGGTGCAACAGGTACATTTTACTGTGAAAATGGCTATGTAGAATTTGCAGTTTGTTGGCGTCAACACGTGTATTTTACTCAGAAAGGAGCTGTTAACGACCGTTTTAAGCTGCATTTGTTGGCGCTAACCTGTGTATTTTACTCTGAAAAGAGCTGTTAAAAACCGTTTTAAACGGACTGTTTCTAGCTGCGTTTGTGGGCGCTAACACGTGTATTTTACTCTGAAAAGAGCTGTTAACGACTGTTTTAAGCAACTGTTTCCGGCTGCGTTTGTTTGCGCTAACACGTGTATTTGACTCTGAAAAGAGCTGTTAACGACTGTTTTAAGCAACTGTTTCCGGCTGCGTTTGTTTGCGCTAACACGTGTATTTGACTCTGAAAAGAGCTGTTAATGACTGTTGGACTGTTTCTAGCTGCGTTTGTTGCCGCCAACACGTGTATTTGACTCTGAAAAGAGCTGTGTTGATGGACTGTGTTTCGCTGCAGTTCATCAGCACCCTGGTCGATGCAACATGTGTGTTATACTTTGAAAAAATGCACTTCACTCTGTTGACTGCTAAAACTAGCTGGGCTTGACATTGGCACGGGCCACTCGCGAAGTGCGGGTAGAATTCCGCAGCATAAGCTGATTGATCTGTTGCACTGTGGCATGCTAGAGACGGCCAAGTCGGAGACAACCAGGTGAAGTAGACATTGTTCAAGATGAGACAACTGGTTACATTTCTGATGATGTGTTCACGCCAAACGCAGTAGATTACATACAAAGTCTATGCACAGCCACTATGAGACTGGAGTGACGCGAATTGGCGATTCAAGCGAATGAACAGGTCCCTTTAGTACAGCGTAATAAAGACGTGCTTAAAATGTCCCTCGTTTTTATAATGAAATAGTTTACCCTTGTGGAGACCTACTATTAGTCCATGCATCATGTCTTTCTAATGTTGGCTTACTGTGGTATTACTAATGTTGGCAGTCAGCTGTTTCTGATAATGAAACTAATTTAATTGTTTTTGTCATGAAGGATGCAAGCTGTAAGAGTGAAGTACAGAGATCGTCAGAAGTACATTTGTTATGAGGGGCAACTAACCTTCAAATCATTTTTGGATTGTGGTGAGTGAAAAATATTGCACACACTAACCTGTGGAACAATACACTTGGGATGTCACTCTATGTTTTGCATACCTGAAAGTCTTTTCCCTGGAATAGCAAAGGTCTGCATGGAACACTGTCAGTTTTGGGATTACAATGTTCAAGTGAAGATGGCCTTCTGATTGCTGTCTGTTATGTTTTTCTGCAAATACACAACCGATTCATCACTAAGCTTGTCCCTTGGTATTTTGTCTTCACAGTTGCCAAGAAATTTGACCTTCCAACCTTGGACTTAAAAGTCTATGATGAATCAAAGACCGAAGTTGATGAGGAGGTGTTTGAGTTTCTACTAAAGAAACAAGACATTGGTGTGCTGGAGATTTGTCTACCCCAAGACCCAAATCTTGAGGGTTAGTTACTTATTAGCTTATAACTTCATATTTATCTGTACGGCTTGGTCAATCTAACATGTTTTGAATATGCAAGACAATTTAATATATCTGAGTTGGGGTTTTTTAAAATCTTATTTAGATATTTTGAAATCATCTCTGCTCACCCTTTCCACAATTTCTGGAACTGTTGTGGGCATGATACAATGTGAAATATTTGCATTCCTCTAATAATGGATGTGTGCACTTATATTGTCTTATAGTCACATTGTTAATCACATTAGTTCAATGTTAATATGATTTCTAGATTCTTTGAGCTCCCCTTCATGCTCCTCCTTTGCAAGCTTCAGTGGAGACAATGAGAGGGACTCGGACGACACCACTATATTGCAGCATAGTCCTGCTACAAGACAAAGAGATGAGGGAAGTCATCTAGCTCAGGTAAGCTCTGCAGTTTCCCTTGCATCCTTTCTGAAGGTTTAAAAAAAATGCCAAGGTTGAATGGTAAATGGCTGAATAACTGAAGTTGTAAAATTGTGGCCATTCTGTTTGATAATACTTGATGTCATTATTGTTTTAAACGTTTCATTGTGTTCATTTTTGTTCTTCCCACTTAGATGATTGAAGACATCCTGAAGAACAAACCTGGAGGAGAGAGGATCATGAATGAGTATGCCCGAACAAAAAGCCTAACGGATGCCAGAAGACGTGATATGGTCAAGATATTGGTCGCACATATGACAAGTGAACATGGGTATGTTGTCATGTTGTTATTATTACATACCTGCACTCCTAATACACATGTGTGTCTTGAATTGACACAGTACAACACCCCTCTTTTAGCAGGTGGAATTTACACATCAATACTTTTGATTGGAGCACATATAGTAAAGTCTGTGTGTTTGTGTGTAGGACAAGTCCTTCAAGGCGCGTTAAAGAGGACTACGCAAGGGGCATCACTACCTTGTACCCATACCTGGCCGATCCTAGGAGCAAGTTAGGCTATGTAAGTACATTAAAACGTCTAACTTATTTACTTTTCACTTGCTTGGAATGTAAATATTTCAACTGCTGTTTTACAGATGGGTAGTGTTTTTATTTCAAATAAAGATCTGTAAACATTACTGCATGGCAACAAGGGCTGTCACTTTTTGAACATTTGTTTGAATGTAATTAACATTCAAACTCTAATGACTCATTTGAATAAAAAATGTACAGTCTATATCCACAGCTGACTGTTTAACGTAGTTTACTTTGTCACCCAACAGAGGGCGCTCTAACGTATTGCGTGTCATTTCATATTTGTTCGAGTGTTATTTTTGGAAAAGGTGACAGCCCTAATGGCCACCATCTCTGCCTTCCCCGTAAGTTGAACTCTGGCGGTGTTAAAGCTCAGTTTACTTTCGCACCGCAAGGGTTAGCCCATTAACAAGACACAACACTAACCGTGTAATACAATAACCTCTGTTTTTCAAAATAACTGTCATTAGAAAGAAAGGCCTCATCACAATACTAGGAAATATGATAGTTTTTGGGGAAAGATTAAACTATTTCAACTTGTTCAATCAAACTGAATAACCCTTTTTACTTTAGGAGCATTATTACAATGCAGAAGATGGGAGTGGGTATCTGGCATGGAGACTGAAATTTGTTCAGAAGGAAGCATCGGAGGGAAAAAAGAAGACCTGCAGTCAGTCACAAACACTAACTGGTATGTGTGAAGTCTAATTCATAATGCATGATGAGGGAATAATCATATAATGTATATATATATATATATATATATATATATATATATATATATATATATATATATATATATATATCCTATTTTTCTTCTGGAGACGTAAGTGCCTGCATGGCCATCCTTGCAGAGTTTTCCAAGCCTTATTTCTTATATCTTAGGACATAATATCATATACTAACCCAGTAATTGATAAAAGTGCCACCACTATTACAGGTGGTCCAAAAGCAGAAAGAGACTCATTCAGAGTGGAAAACGGGCTAACCACAGAAAGCCTGTGCTGCGAGGCCATTGCGCTTATGAAGCATACAGCTGATGAAGCAACTGTGAAGGAGAAGATGAAGCAGACCTTTACCTATCGCCAAGACATGGTTCATGACCCAGTGAAGTCCTCTGAACTATTCACAGCGTTTCCAAGATTCCTGGACATGGCAGGACTGGTATGTGAACGTTCTACTGCCACTGTCATGACAATATTATTTCTGTTCTACAATAGCCTGGGTAGGGTTGTAAGATCTGTCATGACCATGGTGCTACACCATAATGTTTACTGTTCTGTTTTGACCAATTCTATCTTGTCTGCAGATTGACCAAGACTTTGGTCTGATGTTTGGGGATGCTGCTACTACAAAGTTCCTGGAGAGATGGCCTACTATCTACAAACAGAAAGTCCTCGAACAAAGCCGTGGCCTCACACAGACAGCCGATCTTCAAGACCTGGTTCAAAATGCTGAATGCACAACAGACGTGGAAAATGGTATGCTAAAAGTTAAGGATCATAGTTATGGAAGAGAGAATAGTTTTTGAATGAAAAATGGATTGACTGTTCGCTTGTAGTAAATGCTTGTTTATGAATTTTTACTTCCAGGATGGGACAGTGACATGTCATCCATTTTGGTTCTTGTCCACCTTCTACCACCATCACCACATGGCCGCAAGAGACCAGGAAAACTCTCAGCCAGACAAGCCAGTGACCGTCTTGTGAAATTCATTAAGGTGAGGTTACAGTTCAATTAAACTGGAAAATCGTCACTGTTCTGTCCCCTTTTCTAAACCTTTCAATCCTCTTTTTAAGATTATGGTCAATTAAGACATTTCCTTAAACTGACTAATTTTATAGCTGACTAATTCATTATTTTTTCTGTCACAGACTGGGATGAGCATCCAGGGGCATCTGGACGGCATCGTGGAAAGCCTTCAACCATACCTGCTAGCTGTGGGGACCCAGAAGAGTCTGATTCACAAATACTTCATTGTGATTGACAAGCATGCAATACCTTGTAAGTCACCAGACACACTTGCCTGTTTTGATGAGCTTTTCAAAGCTCATTTTGTCTTTGGTACTTCGTACAACCAGGATCTGGTAAATGTGTACAACTTCTTGCAAACCACGATCTTTGAAATCGATGTTGATACCACTAAGGTGAATCCAAGGGTTGCAGAGTTGAGGGCTCGGATGCTGCATTGAGTTGATACGAAGATGTTTTGTTTTATTTGCAAAATCCCCCAGGCAAACACCAATTCCCTGACAAAACACTTGAAGTTGATCCACGGACTTTGTTCAGGAAAGACCCTTCGTCTTAAATGTGGTCAGGCTGGTTGTTCACTAGTTTATGGCACTTTTTCTGGGTTTCGAAAGCATCTAAATAAAGCACATGAACCTTGTTCTGATCCTGGTGAAGGCCCATCTACATCTGAAGATTTAGCAGCAAGTAATTTTGATGACTTGCCAGCAAGAAGTTCACCTTCTGACTCAGTCCTTCTCAAAAGGAGTCTTGTAGACAGCTGCGCTGCAACAGTAGCCGAACTTAAAGTGGCAGGCGTAAGTGAAACAACTGTTAACTCTTTGGTAATTTCGATGGAAGAGATTGTTGACGATATCCATAATCAAGCAAAAGAATCTGTGAAGAAGTGTCTATCTTTACAGGAGCCTATCAAAAGCGACATTGAGAGCAAAATTGATCAGTGTTTCGAAAAAATGGAAAATCCCTATGGTGTATTAAATTCTGAGAGTAAAAGAAGGCAGTATTTTACAGAGAAGTGGGGAAGGGTAGACTTAGTTGAATATGTTCTTGGTACAAGATTTGATACCCTACGCAATCGCACCACTGGAACTTATGATCAGGTTGTTGTCACTGATAAATTAGTTTACATCCCTATTTTGAAAACTTTACAATTTATTTATCAACATCCTAACATAAAAGAGATGATGCAGACTTCAAGTTCAGGAGAAAATCTTCATGACTTGTGCGATGGAGATCTTTTCAAGAGTCATGATCTATTTTCAAAACAGAAGCATGCCATTCTGATTCAGCTTTTTTATGATGATTTTGAAACTGCAAATCCTTTAGGCTCAAAACGGGGAATACATAAATTAGGTGCACTCTATTTCACCTTGCGGAATTTTTCTCCCAAGTACAACTCAAATCTGCTTAATATTCATTTGGTCGCTTTATTTCATGCCCAAGATGTTAAAACATATGGCTTTTCTAAAATACTTGATCCACTTATGCAGGATATTAAAATACTTGAGAAGGATGGAATTCGGGTCCCCTTGTATGATCAGCCAGTGTATGGAACTATTGTCCAAGTTACAGGTGACAACCTTGGTCTTCACAGTTTGTTTGGTTTTGTTGAATCATTCAGTGCCAGATATTGTTGCCGCTTCTGTCTTGCTGAGAAAGAAGACTTTCAGACTGAGTTTAATGAAGATTCACCCAAGATAGTTTTGCGAACTCGCGCACTTCATGCGGAACATTGCCAAATGATGGAGACAAATCCCACTCTTCCCTATGTGATGGGCGTTAAACGTTCTTGCATTCTAAATTCCTTGCAATATTTCAATACATGTGAAAACTTCTCTGTCGATATTATGCACGATATCTTGGAGGGAGTGGCACAATATGAAATGAAACTTCTATTACTGCACTTGAAAGATAAGTACACAACATTAAAAGAAATAGACTGTAGAATTAGGAGTTTTAACTATGGCTATATGGAGCAAAACAACAAACCTCCTACAGTTAAGTTAAGGGAGGACTCAAATGACTTGGGGTTGAATGCAATCCAATCCTGGTGTTTACTTCGCAATCTACCACTTATCTTTGGAGACTTGGTTTGTCCAAATGATCAACACTGGTATTTGCTACTGCTTTTGCTTCAAATTGTAAACATTGTATTTTCACCAAAGTTATCAAAGGGTATTACTATTTTTTTGAAACACTTAATCGTGGAACACCACAGGTTGTTCAAGCATTTGTTTCCAAACAAAAGGCTGCTACCAAAACATCATTTTATGGTGCATTACCCTATGTGTATTCTTAAAATTGGACCACTTTTGCATAGTTGGTGCATGCGCTATGAAGCAAAGCATCATTTCTTTAAGAAACAATTAAAAAGCTTCAAAAATATCACTAAAACTTTGGCCAAGAAACACCAAAATCAAATAGCATACAGGTGGCAGACATTTGATCCCAATGAAGTGATAATTGGTCCAGGTAATATGGTAGCTTTAAATGTGCTAGACTGGGGCTATGAGATAGCTGAGACTATTCAGGTACCAATTGACACCAAGGTTTTAAATATTAGATGGGCCAAACACCATGGAAATATGTATCGGACGGGTTTAGTCGTTTGTCTGAAGGTTCATTGTGAGATGCCAGTTTTTCACAAAATCCACCATGTAGTTCTGAAAGATGAGAGGTTATTGTTTGTTACATTTGCCCTGCAAACAGTGTGTCTTGATGAGCATTTTAATGCATATAAAGTTGTGTGCACAAAAGACGGACCTCATGTAGTTGATGTGAAAGAGATTTTCTGTTATAAAGCATTTGATGTACAAATGTCATACAGGTGTGATGATGCAAGTTTGTTTATTGTGCCATACTGTTTCCTATGATGTCATAGTGAAAAGGCCAAAGTGTTCCAAAGGTCCAAAATGTATTCTGTAAAATATGTATGGATACATTGCACATTTGTAATACAAAATAATAAATTGTGCTTTGGTAAATACTGATATCTGATTTATTTAACTTGTTGGGTTTAATGATAACCTTCCAGAGTAAGTTCTCTCAGGTTTTAATCATAATTTAGTTCTCTATGGAGTGTAATTTAGTTCTATATGGAGTGGAATATAGTTCTATATGGAGTGGAATATAGTTCTATATGGAGTGGAATGTAGTTCTATATGGAGTGGAATATAGTTCTATATGGAGTGGAATGTAGTTCTATATGGAGTGGAATGTAGTTCTATGTGGAGTGGAATGTAGTTCTATATGGAGTGGAATGTAGTTCTATGTGGAGTGGAATGTAGTTCTATGTGGAGTGGAATAGTTCTAAGTTGAGTAAAATGGCAGTAGAGTTGTTTTCATTTTATGCTACATAGAGTAAATTATCATCATCTAGAGTTAAATACAAACACTGAATAGAGTAAAAAATACTCTGAATCATTAACTCTGAGGCAAGAGTAGATTTTACTCTATATAGACTGGGACCAAATGTTGTATTTTATTGAGTAAAATTTTATTCAATTTGAGTAAAATTTACTCCGACAAATTTACTGTGTAGAAATAGAGCTGGATCGGGTATTGGTGACAATATGCCAATCTGGTGTTCGATACAATTATTTTCACTAATAATTGTATATCTATGTATATATTTTTTACATTTTATTTTTCAAAGTTAGGAAAGCAATTTTTACGGACAAGAAGGGAATGTCAGCAGTGTAATAATGGGGGTGCACCACATGGACCAAGGAATAAAAGAAGACCTGTTACCTGGATTTGCATTTCTAACGTTGATAACTTAGCTTAGCAAGCATTGGGGTTAATTTTAAGGGGGCCCTCAGTGCTGGAGAACATGCACACACTGCACTCACTACAGTAATAATGTCTCTTATTAATTATTTGGTGGCTTACGACTCTCCAGTTCAGACTTTTACATGTATTATTTTAGAGGGACATATTGCACAAAATATGACTGATTGTTCATTGTTCAATAACACGCACTGCATGAGTTTTTTTTCTATAATAGAATAAATGCCAATTTTTTTATTTTGCATATTTCGTCACTCCACTAGATATTTTCCCAGCATTTGAATTCTGATATTGACGGCTCATTTACATTTTGGACTTAAAGTTCTAATGATTTTGTCATTCAGTCAAAGTTGCAAGGAGTCATTGTTATCAAGAGTTTTCCATCTTGTAATTCTGAATATGCAATACACCCTTCCTCCTAAAATTCATGAAATGATTGTCAAAAATTAAATTCACAGCACAACAGATGTCAGTACTCTGCATGCATGTGTTGCAATAGCTTTACGATGATAATGATTTCTTGGCTTCTCTTCCTATATTGACACTTGCCTCCCAGATCAATGGCAGACAGTCCAACAGGTAGACAGAATGCATGAGACAGTGTGCTGTTAGTTCTCTCGACATAATAAGTTCCCTGGGGTACTTCCAAAGACTTTATTACTGCTGTGTTCCTCCCAGTCAGAAACTTTTAAGAGATAAGAAAAGAACAGAAGAGAGGAAAAGAGAGCATGATGAGAGGAAGGAATAAATCGGGACACACTCCACGTCAGTATTAATGATGAGAACTCAATGAATGAAGAATTTCAAGTAAATGAAATAAAAAGAGCTTTTATTCAATGATGTTGTCATTACATTTGAGGTATTTGGCTATCTCAGCAGGACAGTTGTTTAAGTCTTGCACACTCCAAACAACAACATAATTCATTCCTTGTTGAAAATTCAATTCAACATCTCTTTTACACAATGTCTGTTGTCTGCTCTGCTGTCAGACGACAGAATAGACAGCAACTGAAATTTTAGATTTCAAAGTCATGAACTGACTGCACGAGGTGTTGAAGAAAGCAGATGTATTGCTTTACAAATCCAAGTGTTACATGTGTCGTGACATTGTGAGCATTAAGTTGTATGTTTGTGGTAACTTTTAAAAATGATTTAGAATAACATCCACAACATGACAGGTGAGATAAAAAAAAAAGCTGACTAAAACCTGTTAATGTAATGAATTGTTTGCTCTGTTAGGGTATATCCAAGCATTACATTTTCAAAAAAAATACTTTTCAGGCTTTTCATGAGTAAATATGACTAGATGTGGCATAGCTACCAGCCAATTTAACACATAGTATATAGGATGCAATAAATGAATCAATGGAATATGTGGATACATTGACTTATATGCACTTGAAATGTACGTGATCCCGCAGTTTTGATTGGCTTTGGCTGCATTATTTCCATAAGTCAGGGGAAAAAAGGAGGATGTACTTGACAAAAGCAGGACTGATATTTGGAGTAATGGGATGCACCACAGGTGTAGCCTACCTTCTGCTGGTAATAAATGACATCCGGCCCCTTAAAGACAATTCTATTACCTCCCCAGTCATTTGCAATCAGTCTCTGTCAGTGAAATGGATATGCACACGTGCTACCAAATCGGTAGCCAAGCCCCTATCAATACAGGCTGATCTCAAGATTTATGCCACTGCTTTGGTGGCTGGTACACATTTCAGAATGAATCGCAGCCAAGTCTTTCACTCAGGATCTAAGTACAACCAGCCATATCTAACAGTTATGGAGGATTTCCAAGGGAATATAATGTTGTCGTTCATGTTCATTGTAGATATCTACTTAAACTAAACAGTTTGTTTCGTGATTTTTACAAGCCTGTTTTCATCAAAGAACAAGAAGAAAGTTTGCCACAATATTTTTAGCACCGTGGACCTGTGATGGACCTTTGAGACTCATTATTTTCTCTTGGAGACAAGCATAACTTCCCCTAAATGTTCTAGTCTCTCGTTCCTCACAGATAGCAACATTTAGAGACACACATCACTTGCAGGACTGCATCCTTTGGATGCCTTTTTTTCTAACCGGGCCAGTTTTTTGTTTACTAGCAAGAGAACCACATGGCTTGAATCTTTCTGAACTGTACTGTATTTCTTTTCTTTTTCTCTGTTTATTTTTTTCCTCTCTTCTTTTTTCCATTACCATTTTGCATTTGCCGTGTGAGCATGAAACCAGAGTCAATGACAACCAGGAGTGTATGGATCCCAGCGTGGAGTGAGGGGATCGGACCCTCTTTGAGTGTCACATGTGTGGCTGGTTAAATCAGGGGCAGACCTAAACGTACACGCGCGCACACAAACAAATGCTTGCATGCTCACATTCTGCATAGTGGTGTCATTTTTTAACCTTATGTCAACCATCCGATGCTTCCATTGTTCAAGCACGGTGGTCATAATGAGAAATACGCTCTGGAAATACTCAATGATGTAGTAAAGATGTCATGATGCTATTAGATTGCAGAGAGCGTTCTGGGAATCAAACATTTGCTGTATAAATATAGGAACATATGTACGATAGGCATCCTATATGATCTATTTGTGTGTCTCTTTATATTATCTGTGTGTCTGTGTGGACACACTGGACATGTGCATGTCCAAAATGCCTCTGAAAATCTGCACAACCACCTACAACGAGCATCTTTTTTTTTTGCACCTGATACATTTCTCTCCTCTTGTGGCTGTCAAAATATTTGAGTAGAAGAGACTTTTAAGAGAGACCTTGAGAGCAGCACAATAACCCTCCACTTATGTCTCCGTTGGAAGGGAAGAAATAAAAGCGAAAAAAAAAAAAGCTTTCTCAGGCGGGGGCCAGAACATCTGGAGTGCAGGAAAACACCTAAAGCTACCCTGATTAAAATCACACTTTTTCTCCCGAGCTGTGACAAAATGTCACTTAAAAACAGCCAGCCTTAGAATAACACACTCACGTATTAGAATAATACAACTTAAGTCTCTGCTTTTATTAGATAAAGGTAAGCACCAATAGAACTTGGCTCAGGTTCAGCTGAGACTGTGATGTCTGTTTAGCCTGCGTGTTACACGCCACCTCAATAGCGAAGCAAGTTTTGTTTTCTTCTCCCCTCTTTAGCTAATTTGTTTGTGGACTTTTTCAATTCTCATAATTTCATCTTAAACTTGCCTCTTAAACCTTGACCCCCTGAGTTATTGTCGAGTCCTGTGGGCTTGAGTGCAGGCTGGGTGGCCGGGCTAGAGAGGCAGGAAAGAGGAAAGGCTACATCGACTCTTTGGGATCTGTTTACACAAGCGGAAAAACTTTTTGGTGGGAGATAAAAGTTAGTAACAGCATTGGAGTGCTTTTCCCATCGTCTATGGACTCCGCCTCACATCAACCCTTCTCCTGTCACTTTAACAGATGTTTGCTTTAGGAAACTGTAAACGATGTCTGCATTTCAATTTCTCTCATCATCTTATTACTGTAACTCTCCAAGTGCCATATTAACGACTTGGCATGGACTGTGGATCTGCTGACAAGCAAAACACAAAACTGTGTAGTGTGTGTTACAAGCAACACAGCAAGGCTGACCTCAGAGGAGTGTCACTGGGGGGAGTTTTGTCATCAAGTCATGTTAAATAAGATAGACTGCTGCAGATATAGCGACGGCAAACTATGTGGTTGACTAGCTGATTCCAAAGAGACATGTAAAAATCAGGCCCTCTATCTATGACCCACTGTTTGTCGGCGTAAACCTCTATGCTGTAATCCCTTTAGTGTTCAATTAATCCACTCACTGCTGTTCCAACTTTGTATTACACACCGATTTGTATAACCCCTCTCACGTAAGCTGTCTGTATCTATGTTAGCTCAGCCCTTGGTTTTTGCAGCCTTTACCGTCACCTCCACCACCAAACAGGCAGACAGACAGAGGGAGAGAAAAAAGCAGGCTGGAAGGGAGGGTCGACATCAAATGTGATGAATGCCTTTCTACGGAAAAGCTGTACGGAATGTCCTTGACTTTAATCAAAACTATTTGTTTTTTGGGCGGCTCGTCTGTTGTCTCACGCGCTCATGTCCACTGATAGCCTGACATTAATGACACCATAAATCAGGCCAAGTGACGCTGGGGTTTTTGGTAATGTGTCAGGGCCGCTACAGAGATGGCGGTCATTGAGGAGGATGAGGAGAGTGAAGAGTCTTTTGGAATGCAAGATTATGAGGGGGTTAACTAGCCCCTTGAGATAATATAAAAAGAGGTTTGAAGCAGAGCAATGCCAGAGCCAAGAAAACTGAAGCTAAGCTGTTTTTATTATGCATGAGATATGTTAGACAAGAGCTACATGATCATATTTTGTCCAGAATGTTGTACACATAGTATACAGGGAAAGAAAGAAACAATAAAAAAAAGCATTGCTATTTGTTGTCTTTAAAAATATAGGAGTGGAAATGCGGCTGATTTGTAACATAGGATTCTTTTCTTTCTCGATACACAACAGCCACATTTGTACTTCAGCAGCATCAAAGACTTGGGCCAAACACGACTGATAAGCTGCTCTCTGTGGATATGCGAATGCCATGATTCTCTTCTGCACATCCCTCATTCGTCGCTGTGATAGTCCGCTCACATAAACACACAAGCCCACTCTGGGCCAGAATCTAAACAAATCTGACATGATTGATTTGACATAGGCTATGAGATAACTGTTCATCGGCCAATGCACCATGACTAGAAAGGCCCTGAAATCTTCATACAGTAGGGATGGGCTAAGCAAACACTGCTGCCCATTTGTATGTTTGAAAAAAAGGGGGGAAAGGTCGAACAGATGTTTAGTATTTCTAAGGGTCAGCTAGTGTAATTCTACCTCAATTAGCTTGGATTGCAGGCATTAAGATGTTCTGTTTTGAGTCAGTGTGAACTTTCACACGCAGAAATCGTTCAGATATGACACTGTGCAGGCTGTTGGAAGCTGTAGTTGAGCTGTTGCTCTGATTTTTGTATTCATAATATATACCACATGGATGGCAAACATAGACTATTCTGACCTCAAGTGTGCTCCAAACATAATCTACTAATGACCAAGTGTAAAATGGAAGTATTGCTCATTGCACACAACACACACAAAAAAAACATCCTCTCTTATACGTCTAATTGGAAATGCATTTAGCTTTGTAGAGCTGCACAGTAAGTGGTGGGTGGCTTTTTTTTCGCCCCGTCACAGTCAATACAAAACTGAGGAGCAGTACATAGATCACAATCACAAGAGCTGTTTGGTTAAATCTCACATTGCCAAGAGAAAGCTATCTCGACAGTGCCTGCCAAAAGGAGTGTGCATTTCTAATCCCTAGATGGCTCATAGGCGCAACAAATCTTATCTATCTACATGCTGTCAAAAAATGTCACTGCCATATCAAATAGAGAAGACGATACCTGAAGGAGAGGTGCTGGAGGGAGGGAAAAGGAGAGGAAATCTACAACAATGTGCATTTTCACCAGTGTACACACACACACACACATCTGCACAAATACACTGGAGAGACATGGAGCTGTCGTCAGTTGACAAACAAATGACAGACAAATGACATGTTGGAACACCTCCACCAGGCCTGATAGTAATCGCCCTGTGAGATTGTGCCAATGGCGTATCTTATGGAGAGAGGGAGAGAGAGGGGGGAGAGAGAGCCAGGCCTGTGTGTCATTTTACACAAACAAAACCTCTGCCAAACACCGGATGTGATTGCTTCCACCCCTGTCAACTGTGTCCAATCTAATCTGTCTGTCAATCTGGGTTGCAGGGAGTCAGGGCATGGTTAAAAAAGGGATGATTGAGAGGTGGAATGGTAGAAAGAGAGAGAAAAGGTGTAAAGATGTGGCAATATGTTAACATATATGGTCCCAATTAAACTGATGTTTTTTGCTGTTTTCTGCTCCATGGTTATAATCCGTTATCTACATGTATGTATAAAGCTAGCTAAACCTTTCTTTAGATAATTAACTGCTTTACTTAGGTGCGTGCTCTGTGTTGAAGTGATTTTAAAGCTGTTCAAGTGTGTTTTTTTCTCTGCCCTCAGTGTCACTTTCTTATCTTCACATTTGTATACATATGCATGTATTTGTGGGCTGTCCGTAGTTGCTTGTGTATGTGCATGCGCTTGTGTAGAAGCTGTATTCCACTGTGCAGGGTTGGGTGTCATGTATCCAGCAGTGAAGCCGGTGGATAATTGGCATCATGGTCAGATTCTCAGCAGTCTGAGCTGACCCAAGAGCTGCAACAAAGTGAGAGAGAGAGGGAGAGAGACAGAGGGACTGAGTGTAACCTAAGGCTGAAAGACTGAGTCCATATATAATACAGGAACATGGGATTTATTTATGAGTCTATGAGTGGGGATATGAATATGATGATGCATGTGCGTGTTTTATTGTGTGTGTGTGTGTGTGTGTACGTGTGTCTGTGTGTGTATGAGAGAGAGAGAGAGAGTATGCACTTGTGTCGACATGTGAATCTGCATGTGTTGCAGGCACCTGCACCATTGGTCGCAGCACATGAACACACATGAGAGTGTGCATGCACAAATGTACTTGACTGAAAATGTGTGTGGCAAGAAAAAAAAGGAAACATGTAATTTTGAGTATGGTTCAATGCCCAAAATTTACTTTGTTTCTTCTAGAAAACCCTCCAGCAATCAATGCATTTGTAGTCATAATTGCCCATCCTAATCAGGCCAAATTATACTTTTATGCATGATGCACTTATGACTCATCAACGTGTGATGGCGGGCCATGCTCTGCGACCTTTGTGTTTGTGTATGTATGTTAGCGTCAGACTCGGGACCCTGCTGGTGGATACAGTACAGTATAATGTGTGCTTTTGCTTCTCCCTTAATTCAATCAAGTCCCTCCCATTGCCGTGGCCTCTTTATTCCAATTCGATTAGTGGGCTAAAGCCATCAAGATTTCCTGGACAAAATGAATGCTTGTATTAATCCCCGCAATTTCCATTTAAAACGTAAGGGCATCGACTTGATTAATAAGGGCTGATGCTGAATAATTACACAGCAAACACAGGGAGGGTTATAGGAAAAGCACAGCTGGGCCTGCCCCCAAATGCCCTCTGGGAAACCAGAGAAGGGGGGGGGGGGGTCAAAGTAAAGCAATGGCAATGACTGAGGTGATGAATCTCTTAGCTGCCCCCTTATGCAATTAACGAGCAACGCTTCTATTAATTTGGTTCCCCCAGAGTGGTGACTGGTCAGATGTCTCAGGGTCAAGGGTCAGGGGTGGGGAGCAGAGGTCAAGCCAACAACAGCACAGAATTACAGAGAAAGTAAGAAGAGAACAGAGACAGAAGGAGATAGAGGAGGAAAAATTACACCGAAATGAAATCCCAAATTCATTTAAAAAGCTGCGGTTGCCTTTAGTTTCTAACATCACAACATGCTGTGCTGGGTTCTATCAATAATTCTGTCAAAAAGGTATCCATGAGCATGAGGTATTCATGGACGTTGGTATGAAAGGAAACATCCACAGTGCACACTTAATTGGGAGTCATCCATCGTTGCATGCAATGTTTGAATATTCAATAAAGGCCCAATCAATAGTGGGGTTCGGCTGGAGGGAGAGAAGACAAACAACAGCAGTGTTCTTTAAGGAACAGATAACAAGTTAACATGTATTTGTTGGCGATATCGTAAGGCCAACAACGCCACTGGTGTGATATTAAACTAGTGATCCGTCGTCATCCATTACAAATGTCGCATCGATCTCACCCGCATTGACTTTTCCCTACCGGTTCTGGGTGGTGGAGAATGTTTTATCCTGCTCTGTGTACTGCGGTCCCAAACTCTATTTCTTTTCAAAGAGCATGTGGAGACAGGTGTGATAATAAACTAAGTATTTACTGGAAAAACCTCAGTACATGTTTTCCTTTATAGTGTATTATACTATTGTGTTGTTTGTGTACTTTGGTCTGCACTGAAGAGATGAGGTATGTTTCTAATCTGAGCTCTAACTTTGAACTACCTTTATGCTCAGAGACCTCAGGTTTGTCAGTTTAGGTCTTATGTCTTTTGCTGTACTTGGCAGCCAGGTTCTGGAACAAACTTGCAGTCAGGATTAGGTCTCATGGCACTGTCTCTGTCTTTAAATCTTGCCTCAGAACCAACATTTATTGAAACACTTTATTGACCAATAATTGCCTAGTATTGCTAAAGTAAGTTAGTGCTCTGCCATGCTTACCCGTACATTTGTATCGTATATTGAACTGAATTCTGCTAAAAACGTTAGGGTCATAACTCAAAGTCAGAGCCCACTATCCATTAATAACTGTTAATAACAGACTTACTGACCTCACTCTGGATACTCTCATGCTAGGCAGCCAGCACTTCAAAAGGGGTCCAGCGGCCTCAAGGTTAATGCTCGACCAAATAAAGGGAGAAGTTGTTCAAATTAACACTGTGCCAAGGCAGCTCTGTTTCCCTTTAGAATATAGGGAGTCTTGGTCCTTTTATGTTTGAGAGAAAGCATTCCCACATGTTTTCAAATATGGGGGAAATGCTCCAGGGATGGACTGTCATGGCTGCCTGCTGTACGACTTCAAAAATACTTCTTTGTTAAGTGGTAGCGGAGGAGGAAATGAAGCCTGACACTATTTTGATTTTAAAAACACCATCCGGACACTCCCTGCCCTAACGATTATCATAGTTCTTAAAAGTGTTGCATGCTCATACTCAAGGTTCAATTGAACTGCCTTCCTCCTGTAACAGCACCCCTAATTTCTTCCTCACTTCCCCTATTTCTCCATGTCTGTCTCTGTCTCTTGCTGGCTCTCTCTAAAAAGAACTGTTCATGCTTCTTTTTAATCAAAAGGCATTTTGTTGTTGTGCAATTCCATTCTGCTGTGGATGATTACATGAGCATATTTGTGACTATATACAAGCTGTTTTACTGTCTGGTGTTTAATTTGCAGAAGCTGCGTTTCATTCCACGTGCCTTTATATTTACTAGTAGATAAGAACCACAAAGTGATTTGCCCTAAGCTAATATTGCCATCTGTTGACAGAAAAGCTCCCCCTCAGAGTCTCACAGCAGTTCAAGTAGAGCAACACAGTGAAAGAAGACTAACCCTAATCAAAAAGACAAAACAACATATGCTTATACTCTTGCAGTTTGAGCAGAAGTTTCTCTCTAATATGCGGTGCCACAGATGACTGACATTGTTTTGTTTGAGCTGCACTTTCCCCATCTGCCAGAAAATAGTCTGGATTCATTACATGAGGATAAGATGATCCAGTCAGTGTGCATGCACTTCGATGTGTGCGTTTTTATGTTTGGACATGTGGGGAACAAGGATGTCGGCGTGTATGTCATGCTTTTGGGAAGTACACATGGCTAAAGTATCGATTTTCTCAGTCAGTGTTGAGTCCCCTCTTAGGATGCAGAGGGCAGTCGAGGAAGAACAACCAAGGCTCTCATCCTGTCTCCCCCTGGCCCCACCTCCATTAAATCTTTAACTGTTGTTCAGAGACACAGATCAAGCACCAAGTGGAACTGGGGAGCCAAGGGACTTGCATGGGAGGGGGGCTGAAAAGGGAAATGGGGGTTTTGATAGTGAAGGAGAGCGAGAGAGAGATGGAAAGAAAGCAGGATAGGGGAGCTTGTCTCTATCTGCGTCTCTCCTCTTCAAGGCCGACCCGACTGGGTCCTAAGCCTGGCTCAAGGGGCTTATGCAGATTCAATGACCTTTTTCCCAGGGACCAGATTTTACACTTAAATTACTATTAGAGAGATGGTCTCCCTGGAGGGGTCCGCAGACCAATTAAACCCCCGAGCAGGCGTTAAAAGCCATGGTGGCACTGTGTCTGGGCTGCATGCTAAACAATGTGGAACACATGTAAGCTACAGAGCGGCTTCGCTGTTAGCATTGAGTCACAAACTCAAGGTGATATCTCCGGGAAGGATTGTTCATGTAGTAAACTTCTCGTGTAAATGCCAGAGGAACTGGGTGCTTTTCAGATTCATATGATGAAGAATTGTGACAAGGTTTGCTATGGTCCATTGGTGGCAATATAATATTGAATTTGAGCTTTTATTAGTAAAAAGTGAACTGAACCAAATACTTTTTCCTCTAAGAGTTTTAATCAGCATAGCTTAATACATGTAGTGCTTCGATAGCTCAATAAAACCCATTCAAATGACAGAAATTTTGCTCCAACTTAAGACTGCATATTTTGTCACATACCAACGCTATTTCCTTTAAATCATACACAGACAAAAGGCACTTGATACTTCATGCGAGTAGTTTTACAGCACCGATCATGCTAGCAAAGAAAGACATGAGAGGAAATGGAAAAACAGCCAAGTTCTCCCCTTATTACTTCCCTCAAACATAAAAGAATGATGGCACCCCGTCTACTCACGCTGTAACTCTACTACAGGGAGACAAGGACATACAAAGTGAACCCACTAGCAATTTCAACTCCTCTTCCTATGCCGCAGGTTTGTTTGTCTTTAATTCCCTGCTGCGTGGGGGTAATGGGGACTCTGTGACAGCTGTCATTCTGCCGTGACCTCAACGGACTGCAGATCAGTAGTGACACGATGATTGTCAGAATCAGGCGTGTGCGCAACTATATGTGTGTAAAGGTGTGTGCGTGAGAGAGAGAAGGAGAAGGACAGGAGGGAGGGTGCATTTAATGTGAAAATAGTGGTTAAATACTGAAAGGGACTTCCTCCACTCTAAGACCCCCCAGGCCCAATAATGTGCCACGACGAATATGTGTATTTAGCAGGAGACTCATTCTGACAGCAGACCAAAACAAGACTTACACACTCATAGGCTGATGTGACACAGAGCATTAGGAGCTGGAAAGGCAAAATCTAAGTAGAGACGGGATGGAGTTTGAAACATTTCCTCCAAATTTTGCAAGCTTTGATGTCGTGAAATATTTGATTAGGGTTGGGGTACTTGATTTCAGACCTCAACAGTGAAAATGTGTCTACAGTTACAACCCCAATGCGTAGCATTTTTCGTCTTCTCTTTTTAAAGGAAAGTCATTCCCCTTCTCTCCAGTTTATGTTACCTCGGAGCTGTCAGAGAATGTGGAAAGAGAAAGAAAAGGTGCACATGATTCCAGGAGCAGAGCGCGGTTGACTGCTGCTCTAGGGGTGTTTGGGCTGCAGAGCCGAGGGGGGTAGGAGGGTGCAGGGGGGCAAAGAAGAGACAGAGAGCGAGAAGGTTCATAGTTAGTGGTGATTCTGCGTATTGACACATCAGACCGGGCTGTGAGGTTGGTGCTCAGTTCAGCGGTCCCACTGGGAGTGGGTGTCTGCGGTCGAAGCCTTGTGTTAGACCACAAAAAACAGCCGCGTGCTAAAATAAAGGTGGAAGGGGTGGGTGGTGGTCGAGAGGGGGGGGGGGGGGCACATGGAGTAACAACTCCCATCATACTCTTCCTTTGCCCGCCCCAACCATCCTCTCCTTATCATCGCCCTCTGAGCTGCCGGGCCATGCTCAACTCTGATAGGACAGTCTGTCTCCCAGAGTGAGGGCCAAAGAGTGTGTGTGTGTAGGGCCCTGCCATTGCGCATGACTCATCCTAATTGGGAAGGTCTCTGCTCGGCAGAAGATCCTTCTCCTGCTGTTTCAGCCTGTTTAAAGTGATGAACCCGGGATGAGATCAACAGTCGGACACCACAGCTTTTATTGCCTCTGTGTTTGACCTCGTTCTGTCTTCCTCACCTCTGTGTGCGTGTGTGTGTGTATGCATGTGTGGTTCAAGAGTATATTAGTCACTTCATGGGCGTGTGTGTATGCAATACATGATGTGTGTGTGTTTATGTGTGTGTGTGTGTGTGAATTCGAAGAACAGCACAATTTGTATTGAGGCTGCCTCCACTCGCTCTCTCTCTCACACACACACACACACACACTCTCTCACCCCTCTAAAACGATTATATGTCAGCAATCCCCACAATTTGGTTCCTGCTAAAGCTGCTGTGAACTCATCGCACCCATCTGGGGAATTATGCAAGCTGTAATGCAGGTCTCACCTGCCAACGCACAGCGCAAGGCCAGCTGGGGGACTGGCTGTCATGTGATAAGTCTGCCCTGACCAGTTCAAAGCTGATTTGGCCAGGGGCTGATGCTGGCAGCTAATCATTTTAGCAATACCTAGTTGCAAGGAAGTTCAGGGGAGGTGGAGGAAGAGAATGAGTGGAGTCAGGGAGGGAAGAAGGTGCCTGGAAAGAAGGGGGAGTGAGAAAAATAAATGGATCTTTATTTTACCCCCCATCTTTTTGCTAGAGTTCTACTGCTGAACTTATGATGAACTCTGAAATGTGTTATTAATTACCTTAATTAGGATTTCAGTGAATTTACAGTGCAGTCCCTTATTTGGACATTGGCATTTTTGGTTGTTTTGAGTTTGTACTCCAATTTATTGGATTTGACAAGAAAAAAAGTCAGTGCGGTTAGATTGCCAACTTTCCTGTTTAATCTCAGGGCGTTTACACTCACATCAAATGAACCATGTAGGATATGCTGACTTCTGTCTTTTAAAGATTTCAGACAATCGTTGATTACTACACAGTCCGCCTGATGAAATTGAGGCTGAAAGTGAGCACTCTAACCTACAAGTCATTGTCATGTGTCACTGTCCAAATACTTACAGACTGCACTGTATTTTCGTCCTCAGTATTTTATTGTCCTCATCTGTTTTGCTCTGCTATGTTATTCTCTTCAGCAGGGGATACATCTGCCAAACTTTTGTAACAACCTTGGAGAATATGGTTTGACCAACTGAATTTGATGCTCCACAAAAGATATATTCTTGGAAAAAGATGATGATAAATTTTCAGTTTCCTGACAAATGCTCAAGGCCACACAGCCAAAATGGACAAGACTTGGCACACACAGTTAAAAAATGAGTAGCTTCACATTGTTACCTGAAGAAATCCCCAAACTTCGAATAAAGTATTGGTTTTGAACATCTTCTGGCGGACCTATTATTTTGATTTCAGTCTTACATGTTAAAGAACACATGTGTTGCTGTGTGTGCCGTTGTCTGTGTGTTGGCGTCTCTCAGATTGAGACATCTTTGTCTGCACAGGCGCTCTGGGTCGATGTAAGCAGTGGTCTTGGCAGAGGCCCTCCATCTTCTTATCCCAGTGGGGAGCAGTCTGCAGCCAAACCCAACCTGGGCCTTGCAGCCTTTGATAAGGCCTCAAATGGCACAGGCCAAAGGGCCAGAGAGTGAAAGGGAGAGAGAGAGAGAGATGGAGAGAGAGAGAGAGGAAGAAGATACATTTATCACATCGGTATGGCATAACAGGGTGGTCTGCTTGTGCTTGTGTGTTGTTGCCTCAGGGATTTTGTCCATTCAGGGGTTCTTTTGTGCTAATGTACATGCACTCCAAAGCTCCTCTTTTTCCTGTCAATACTTTATGTCTGGTTTGCTCATATATCATACACAAGGCCTTGCTTACCCATGTTGATTTTTTTTCTTTGTCCCCCATCATCAGTCGACATAAATACTCAGTATGTCACAGCAGGCTATGCTCCGAACGCCCCCTCAGTGCTTATCGCTACAAAATGTGAATCTGTTATTCTACTGTAATGGAAACCATGTTGGTAACATCTTAACATATTACATTCAGTCAAACACACTGTGAAACTCTATCTTACCGCTGTGTCAAAGCTCTTTTTATGCTGCGGGAATGTGGGGGGGATGTGGTGAAACACAGCGTTTTGCCCAAAGCGCAAACTCTACGTGAATGCACACACAGACTACAAGGTTCCTTTTTTATTCTTTATTTATTTCTTTTTTTAAGCGGACAATTCAAAAAAGACTGAAAACACAGGAGTATTGTGTGCTTAGATGTTTTGAAGCTCTTGTACGTCTCTCTCGTTACGTTTGCAGACTAGCAGCGGTTCAGATTTCTTGAGGCAATTTGTTTCAGGTAACCGGAGCGTTCAACTGCAGTTGAGTGTGTCCTGGGAACTATTAAGGGAAAAAAAGAGTGTTCAAGCTTTTCAAAATGTTGATGGTTCCAACATAATGAGCGTGTAACTGATCACAAAGATAGGCAGATAAGAGTTTCTTCTTTCCTCGACGCAGGAGAGAAGGCAGCCAAACACAATGCTAACCAGCAGTGTGGATGGGATGCTAAAGATGCTCTCAATAGCACATTGTTATTCACTCACTGCTCCTGTTGGGATAGCTACAGGCTGTAAAGTCTTTTTTTTTTCCTGCCAGAAATCTTTGAATTGAATCACTGCACAGTCAGCATACTATAAGCTCTAAGCAAGAACAGCTAAACATTCACTTTCGTAAGGATCCTCTTTAAACTGTATCGACAAGTTTCAGTCCCTGCATACGTCTATGTTCATTGTCTGCATTTTAAGTTTGTTCAATTTGACTTCTGTGATTTGGACTTTTTTTTTCTCATTTGGCAAAGTGCACATGATCACCCCCTCACCTAGGTATTTTAAACACTTGCTGTTGCCTATTGGGATACCGGTATGCTGGTATAAGAGGGAGGACGAGGCCTCAGGTAAAACATCACTATTTAGGGCATGAATTCCACGGAGGGCATCGGAGAAACAAGAGGTTGGAACATGTTTTTCGCATGCAGACAGCTCTCATCTAGCCTCCAGTCGTCTGGTCGACTGAGACAGTCATCACACTCTGATGTCTTAGGTTTAGAGGACATATGGTAATGAGTTTAGACTGACTGACGTGACTAAAACCGTTGGGGGGGGGCCTACAGCTCGGACAGGTGGGCAGGTTTAAAACAGACTTTGCCAGCAGTCATGGTAGGAATAGATCAGGATTTTGGTCCCAGGAGCATATCTGAGGCTTGGTATGTCACTGAGGTAATTACGGCCATGGTACCGGTATCTGTAGGAAAGGCTGACCTCAGACCTGGATCTGCCGGTGGCTTTGTGTCACTAGAATGTCCTTGAACTTGTTTTTTTTTCACATGAGACTTTAAACATATAAAAATGAGAAACTTCTTCAAAATCATGTGAACATTATAATTCGAAACAAAACATACTAAACTCTCCCCTCAATAATAGGCCACTCATCTTTAATGTATTTTTAAAGTATCTTTCACCATCTTAATGAATATTAATAAACTTATCCACCAATATTAGGACCCCTACAGGTACTCTTTATGACATTCAGAGCACTAATATAGCATCAGTACTATTTGTTATGTAAATATTGTGCAGTAATTTCTACCTGAGTAGAGAATAAAGTCACTCTCCTTCTGTGTGTGTTGTAATCTGAGTTTCTCTGTTTTTTGTCGATATAGCTATATGCATGCTTTTAGTGCATGAGAGCGTGCTCCAGCAGCTAGCTCACGACCCTTAAGGTTGACAAAGTTCTGCTTTTTTAGCCCCATTAGCTGCAAGCCCGCTGGCTCAGCCGTCGCCATGTTGAGAGCTGCGTGGAAGCAATAGACACAGTTATTTGTCAATTTCTATGGAGCATCTTTGAGTTTGTTTTTACGGTTTTCTTGTGGAATAACATATCTTACACACTATATCACCTCTGTGAAATAAGACATTGCACTGATGTAGGTGCTATTAAACCATCTTTGCCGTGTCAATTATCTAACTAGCTTCCTTTAACCCCTCAGAGACCAAACACGACTTTATCTGACCCCTTGGTTTTACATAATGTCATTTACAATTTACCTCTCACAGGTTGTCCTGAAGAGCGCTACCGAAACAGACAGATATGTCTCATTCCCTCCCCATTTTCCCCCTCTGAAGTCAGGGGCATGCTTTGAACTCTCACATTCACTTTTTTCTGCCCTGTCGTCCTTTTTCATTTATTTCTCTCCCACTGTCCTCTCTCCATCATTTATAGCCTCATCCCTGTATCCCTGCTAATGATACAGATTTCACAGGGTGTCAAAGGCATGTCAGAATTAGGCCTCTACATTAATAGTTTGGCCACTGGCACTGTCACATATATCTACTTGGGCAGGTGGATATAGCTGTTGCGGCCATGTATACTGTATATAGAAAGAGGCAGGGAGATGTCCACACGTGGAAGAGATGAGAATGGCACAGCTGACACACCAAATCGCTCCTTGAGGACTAAAATTGAAATGGTGTGACTGAGTGGCGCTTGTTGAAGATGACATCATGACGGCATCCCCATCTCCACTATATCTCCTGATTCACCCCACCCTGCTCCACCATGATTGATTCTCTGCCCAGGGGCTGTAATCCCTGAACCCTACTCCTCTAGTGGACCCTGTCTCTCCTCTCCTCTCTCCACCATACCTTCCCCCAGCATCTGCCAGTTCCCCACTCTCTGGATGGCATCAGCTACGACAAGAGAATAAATCTGTGAGCGGTCTCCTAGCTTCTGAGGGACGCCTATGACAGCTCTCAATAAACTCCCCAAGATTGTTTTTTTTTTATTTTATTTTTTATTCCTCCTTCCTTTTTAATCTCAGACAGCAGACATTGGAATCCTACTGTCAGCATAACGTGGGCATATTAGCAACGTTGGCCCCACCTGGACCCACCGCTCCCCGACCTGTCCCCTCCCTGTAATTATCCCCAAGCCCCTTTCCCATTAACCTACTCCCTTTGATCCCCACACATGCTGATATTATGCAAAACTGCTGAATAGAGAGACTAGGATAGTGCAAAACAGCACACAGTTACCCATGGTTCTGATTTCCTCACTTATTCTCCTCTTCTTTTACTCTCTATCTCTCTCTATTTATCTGCTTCTTTGTCATGGATTAAATTAATTTCAAAGGCGTGTGTGAAGATAGAAAAGGGAGGAAGAAGAGAAGGACAGAGTTGTGGGGAAAGAAAAAATACTAATATTGGACATTTTTGCAAGCCATCTAGGATGAATAAGGGGACTTGAAAAAGGTGCCACAAAATAACTATTTATTTTAGTCCTTCCTTGCATGTATCAAGTAAAATGTCTTCATTAGGTCTGGGGCCTAAAAGCAAATATCAGGATCTGCACAATGCTGAAGGTCTGCAACTGACCTTTCTTTGGTTTTAATCATTGCAACTCGTGACAGCTTAATAAGTTGAAGGTGCTGGGTTGCAGCCTAACTTAATAAGGCCCACACCAGAGCCTTGGCCACCTATGATTGCTCCCATAAGTCTTAGCACATCTGGCACTGTGTCCTTGGGTGAGAGATATTTTCCATAACTTTCCTTATGCTCAGAAGGCGCCATCTCCTTTTATTAATAATGGGGATGATACAGTGCACAGTGTCTCCACGAGGCAGAGCATGTCCAAGAGGCGTCAGACGTTCATAATGCCATGCCTTAGTCACTATTATCCTTTCAAACAACAACCACAGTGCAATATAGCTCCAGCGCATCGCTCCATGCAATGTTTAACTTGTTAAATATTCGGATCATTTGAGTGTACTTTGTACTGTAAATCACACCAACATATTTACTTCCTCCCTGCTGAAGTATATTGTTAGGTAGAATATATGCCATCCATATTCCATGGTTTAGTATTTCTATGGATGAATTACCCACCATTTATGATGCACATAAGGTGTACAGTTCTATATGCAGTAAAGTTGGATTTTCATGGAACTGTAGCTTTTCACCCTCCGTTCTCGGTCCAAGAAGAAGAAATGAATCCATAGCAATATGAGAACTATTGTTGTTGCAGTACATTGAGTTGCTAATCCGTTATCTTTTGAATTATTTGAGAAAAGTATTGCCTTTTTCCTCAGGATTAACATTTGTTAAGCAGATCAGACAATGTCTGATGAAACAACCTTCAAAAAATATTTTAACAATTTGCATCGTTCAAGATCATGGAAGTCACACTTTCAAAACTTGAATGTGTGCAGTATATGTGTTAGTGCTCAAAAAATATACTTTACAATATAGCAAAGGAAATGGTTTTGAAATGTATTTCTGTTGACCTTTACATGAACTCGCCAATAAAACTCAAGAGTTTGGAAAATGTAGTTAGCCACACTGTCATCTCAAACATCTCCTTTTGACACCTTGATATCTCATCATCTTATATCCCCTGAAAGCCATACCTTTACACTGCACACTGGCCTTTGAATATGCTGGTACTGAGCAAAACCCCAGTGTTCACTGGAAAGGCTACAAGCTGAGGTGAGCCGCTATCATTAGCAGCCATATTAATAATGGGGACTGGGACTTGTTTGATTGGACTGTGACACACCATCAAAGGCCACATCTGGCCACCCACTCATTGTTCTGAACAGTTGCTCATCCACCTAACATCTTCATTAGTGTTCTGACCCAAAAAAACAGTCTGTCTAGCCACTGACTGCAGAGGCCGTGTGAGGCTTGACAGTCTCCTTGCTGGAGGTCTCAGGTTTTTCAGAATAAGGCACCTATCTCTCGCTGTTGTATACCTGTGGTTTGATCTCTGCCTTGTGTTAGCAAAGAGGCTAATGTAGTAGTTTGAACCCCTTTCTGCTGGAGATATTTTAATGAACGGCTTTTGTTTGGGGTTCAGGTTGCCTCTGTGCGATCGCCATGGAAGCTATGCCAAGCCCACGGTTGATTGGGTACCCTTAAAGGTGAGGATGAAAGCCCTTGTGGGAGACACAGGGGGTTGAAAAGGGTTGCTGTAGAAGGGGAGGAGATGAAGAGGTGGTATGGAGACAGCATGGAGGCATTAAAAGCAGGCCCTTGCTCTTTTAAATCTACCCATAACAGAGACAGTAGAAATTGAAATGTAAATTGCCTATTAGATTTTACATATAAAGCATCTCTATCCTCCTTTGTGGCTGTGACATCCGTTCACTTCCCATGAATATAACAATGAGTCAATTATGTGCAATGGAGCCAATGTACTAATATTCTGAAATTGCTTGTTCATTTCAGATATATTGAACAGGTGGAGGATAAAGGCTGCCACACAAAAACAAAGTTTGAAATATGTGGACCACATATGTCCAATGTATGTCTTCAGCAGAAGAAATAATTAGGCAGCTCCTCAGTATATTTACACATTAAAACATGTATTTCATGTATTGTGTATTATCTCTAATAAGTTAAATCAACAGTGTGAAATAGTGCTTTATTTCTCTGCTGTATATCTTATTACATTATATTTTAGAATACTTTAAGTACAGTACTATTTTAATATATTTGTACATTAAATTGAATGAAGCAGCCCACATAGTTTGTATGTACTGTATGGGGCGACCGTGGCTCACTGGGTTAAGAGGGTCGTCTGGGAACCGGAAGGTCAACGGTTCAATCCCCGACTGGGATGTGTCACGTGTCGAAATGTACCTGAGCAATACACTGAACCCCCGCTCCCCGGGCGCTGATCAATGGCAGCCCACTGCTCCCTATATACAGGGATGGGTCAAATGCAGAGATACATTTCGTGTATGTGTAAAAATATATATGACAATAAAAATGGTTTCTTCTTCTTCTTTCTAAAGGAGATTTATTTGTCACACAGCTCACACATTATACGTATGATTTGGGATTACCATGATGTAGTGCTTTAGCATACTTTTGACTCATTTCACCCTTTGATCCTCATTTATCATGACAACTCAACTTAGGAATACATTTTTGTATGTGTTCTATACTCCCCTTGTTCTCTGTCTCTGTTCTATCCTGCTTTTTTCCCTTTGTGGTGAGGACCAAATTGAAAGAGTGAGGCGTCAGTTTAAAGGGCAGACCCGGGTCCCTGCCTCCAGGGCTTTTACATCAGCGCTGACAGAAAGCCGTGTGAACCGTTGGGAAATGTTTCATCGGTCACGACACATTATGCAGCCGAGTGAGAGCCACATTAAACTTTTCACTTACTCCATCATTGCTGCACTTTTATTGTCCAGCACGCCTGCCGACAAATCCGCAACCACGGGTCCACTGGAGAGTTTAACAGCTCAGAATGTTTCCTTCAATTATTGTATTCCTTGGGTCTGAAATATGAAAATAAATATTGCTGTGTTCCTGTGGTTAAGACACGTACACGGATAGTTTATGCAGCCTCTGGGACTGTTACCCCTCATTGCATTTGATGAGAAAAAACAAACATCTGATTGATTAACAAGATACTTTTCATGAAACTGAACATTGTGTCAACAGTTCATATGACATGCACATTCAAACCCAGTTGTACTGATTTAGTGAATGATATCTCTACAGCCAGCTTCTACGAGTATAATGCAAAAATGCACAAATATGCAGTTGTGAAAAGAAATCCAAAACTTCTTTATCATGCAACATTGTAAAACAAGATCATCAGATTTGCTTTAAAAAAATTACTTTTTATGATGATAAAACATCCTGATTTGATGTTGTAGTGAAAACTTGCTGGAGATATAGCCAAGGACTTGTGAGATCCCCATTGTTTCACAACCTGTTTGCTGGGAGGAATGGAGAGGACGGTGAGAATGAATTGCAAGGCTGTGGAAGTCAGTTTGGGATTGAATCATTTGGATTTGGCTGTGGAACCGATGGATTTAATACTGACTAGGGGATGTAGGTCTGACTGCAGATGTGACCATCCCCGGTGCCCGCTGGATTGGTCACCCCACGAGGATGGCAGTGCTGTGGTGCTTATGGTCGGCACCATAAACCATTACTGGAGCACATGCATGACAAGGATTTTCATCAGGATTATATATGTATGGAGCCACCATACTTAATCTTGTGAGAAAAGATACAGACACACAGGCAGACACCAGGATAAATACTATTCTTACATGTCTGCTTCAAATTATTGTTCCATTTTTGTGTTAAGATTTTTAAAGGTATGAACAAATTGTATTAATTGTTTTCAAAAAAAGGCAACAGACATGTTTTCAGAAACAGGGACCTGGCAGAATTGTTATTCTTTTTAGGTACATCACTGCATTTGTGTGTGTGTGCTGTACTTTCAATCCAGCAGAATCAGTTGTATTTCAACGTGTCAGCATGCAACACAGTACAGGAATACCTCCCAGACCAAGTGGAGATGGCTAGCTTTGGCAGTCAGCCTAAACCATCCTTGATCATGCCATCAGCCACTTTGTTACGTGTAAAACCCACGACGGGCATTATATTTGATATAAATCTGAATTTTTCTCTTGGCTTTCAAGGGTAAAATGTTCACAGGGGTCAGCCAAGGGACATAGAGAGAGATACTGAGTGTGAGAGAGAGGGAGAAAGAGAGAGCAGAGAAAAGTGGAAGAGAGGGAGATTAGGGGGAAAATAAATGTAACACGGACAAGAGAGCTTTATTAATAGGATTATGGGCTCATAGATTTCGATATATCATTGGTTCGAAAAGGGAGTGAAAATGTCAGGGAAGACAGAAAAGAAGGTGAGAGGAGAACAAGAATTTGTGAAGAGCAATTTATTGAATCCTTATCACT
The DNA here is from genome assembly GCF_949748355.1 of Melanostigma gelatinosum. Classification (NCBI taxonomy): domain Eukaryota; kingdom Metazoa; phylum Chordata; class Actinopteri; order Perciformes; family Zoarcidae; genus Melanostigma; species Melanostigma gelatinosum. The sequence continues at coordinate 14,002,794 of NC_136639.1, read as the reverse complement.
AGGAGGTGAGAATGTGATTTGGCCAAAAAATGTTTTCGTACAGCAGAATTGGGTTGACATGCTGCAATTAACTTTTTTACAAAAGACATGCAGAAAGAAAGGATGATGACCACGACACATCAAAATGTATTAGTTATTTTGTGGTTGTCTCGCAGGGCGATATACGAAATCACTTTAATCTCTGAACCTGCTATTGCTTGTATGCTACTTCATAAAATGATGTTTATTGACGCGATATAGCCAGTGCCAAGCTGTGACGATTCACTGAAACAAAACAATAAAAGAGGTCGCCACCTTCAATGGGAGGAGCAGCATTTGCTTGTTACTAAACACAGCAGTTAACCTCTTTTGCAGACATTAGCAGGACCCAGTGTTAAATCTTATTTCTATTACTTTTCCACTCCCTTTATGACAGCTATAGCACTCTCAAAAAAATTGATATTGCTATTTTGTAATGACCTTCTTGTTGGTTCATTAAGCACAAACATAGACTCAGTGTTGAGAATATCTACGCCATTACTGGATGACAGACTGCTTTTCAAAATAATGCAAAGGAAACAATTGCGTGCTTTCCAATTATTTGTTACTTATATTTACACAATTTCAGAGCCACCTCCGCCTACATATTCACAGTACAATATTTCCAATTTTGTATGCAGAGGAAAACAAAGAAACTAAGAATGACAAGCAATACATTGTGTAAGTGATTATCAGTGGGCTTTACAGGACAACTGGCACATTTAGATAAAATGGTAAGAAAAAACAACAACAGGTATTTCATAAATTATGGTTATAAACAGATACACACACCTACACAATCTGTCAGAGAGAAAGAAAACCCACACACATTTACAAGCAATCTGTATGTTGTGTGGCTTCAAATGTGGATCTACACTGTGGGAGAACGCACCCTACAAACCGTGTGCTGTTATTTTCAGTTTGACGATCTCTTTCTGAAGTTAGTTGCTGTATGGTTCTGTTTTACTTTCAGAATTGCAGCATGCCAACAATCCTTAAACATCAATAATCCTGCAGTCGCTCTGTGTTGTCATTGGTTTTCCTCTAGCTGCTCACACGGCAAAGCCTTTATGTTTCTTCATATAAGAATTTAGTTACAGTTGTCTGCAGTCATTTATTATCTCAGTGTCATATTATATTTCCCACAGCAGAGACCAGTGGATATGTGTTCAACAGCTTTCTTGCCCTCTCTAGTGTGATTTGGAATTGTTCCAAAGACTCTTAACATAGTCAAGTACAACTTTCTGAGGCGGCTGTTAAGACGGATTGCTTTCAAAACCATTTCAAACAGGAGGAATCACTCCAACATGTTTCACTGTAGCTGACTTGAGTTCTAATAGCAAGACACAATCTATTTTAAGCACAAAGACAGGAAATCAGCTATCGTTAATTGCACATCTTTTCTACTGGGTGAGGGGGTGGAGAAATGTTGAGGTTTTAAATGGCTCATTTTGATGAGCTTTGACAGTAATGCAGCCACATTGGCAAATGTAGCAGATTTCTATGACACCCATGGCATAGGGCTGTGGTTATGCTTCTGCTCGATCATTAGAGGCGACTTCTAAGAGAGACAAGTGAGAATGAGTAATGGTGCTGAAGCGAGCTTGTATAAACATGTCAGGGAGCAGAAAAGTTCTCATGTCATCTAGGTATTTTACACTCAAAGAGTGACTAAATAGCTAAAATCCACTGGGCTAAAAATCTCCACGCTTTACCACATTACAGTATTGGCTTCTAATGCCTTAAGAATGTGACAATCGCATTGTGAAGCATTTTTACATATCCTTTCTCAAGCAGCCACCTTGTTAGCCAACTATATGTTTGTTTTTCCTTCCGCTTCCCCCCCCCCCCTTTGCGTTTCTCTACAGGCACGGCTTTGGAAGTGGTGATGAATGAGTGGAGGTTGACTCATTATTAAAGGTGGGAGATGATTAATAAGGACCATGTGTGTTTTCCTCTACAGTGTAAATAAAATATATCATTCACGTAATGCAGTGCTGTGCTCGGACAGTGATTTATGGTGTGTTAAAATGCACAGAGAGCCAAAGGCTGAAGCCCTCTCAGATACACAGCCATGACAGTGCCCTACCCCACCACTTTAACATGGCTTAGAGATCTCACACTCCTGCTCTCGCTATCGCTCTCTGCTTCCTTATCTCGATTTCCGCCATGCTGGATTTATTTGTCTCAGACTTTCAGGAGAGTTCCCAAGATTGTTCTGAGGTCATTCAGAACTAATGATTTAAAATGGGACCTCGAAAACCTTTTGTGTCAGAGTGTAGCCAAATTACATTTGTGTATTTTTGTCATGGATGACATTTCAAATAGTAAATTCTGTGTAAAGTCAATTTGTGAATGTTTTTTTTGTTGTTGAGAAGAGTAAGAGAATACAATGTGTGCGTTATGTACATAAATACAGGACAGGGTAATGTGCACCAGATTTAGAGGGCATGTACTATGAGGAATCCTCTGCTTTAAAGGGGACCCACTACTCATCCTTGATGTCCAGAAGAAGACACATTGGATATGCCAGTCTCTTTGGCAGGTGGCCACCACTCCACAGCCAAAGTATTGATTCACTTTAGACCTCACCTTATTTCTCAACTTCAAATCCTGATAGAGTGTCTCTGTTCGAGGGTAGACTCCCAACAAGACACATCTTACATGGATTATCTCCTCATCAATCTTAGTGTCTGTTTGTGAGCTGCACAATTAGGAGGAATAGCTTTTCACCACTTTTAGTTTGGCTGTAACATCACATACTGTAAGATGCATTTATGAAATTTAACATGTGAGCCTCAACTGTTCAGTGCTTCACAATTGTGCAGTCTTTGTGTGACTATGAGGCAGGAGGGAATTTAAACAAAGCAGTCATTCAGGCAGACCCGTGTAAAATATGCTGTGTAGTCAACCGCTCCTTTTCTCTCGTTTTGATAACTCTGGTTTCACTTAACATTTTGGTATTCCTGGTTTATAATATTTCCCCAACTTTAAGGCAGTAACGTTGTCCTCTACTTCAACCGTGTTACTGAGCGGCATCCATCGTTTTGCCTGTAACAAGACAGAAAAGCAGATGGTTGTATGCTGGTTTTACAGCTGTGAATAATCCTCCCACAAAGTTGTGGAGAGAATAAGGAGCTTGCAGAGAATGGGTTGGTTTCCACGCTTGTTTGTTTTTTTAAACCTTCTAAACTTCACTTCCCCTGGTGGGGATTACCTCGCGTCTATTTCCTTAATACATTCCCAGTATATTTCTTAAAAGGGTGCCACTGTTTGTTGTCTTTATTCAGGCATTTTCACAATGTACGCTGAAAGTGGAATAAATGTGTGCATTTAATTACAACTATTTCTTACAGAGGCCGTAAAACATATGCTTCTTTAGCTGTGTTTCAATTGACTGGAACCTAAGATATCTGGAAATTCTATTCCACAAATGTATGTGTGTCTTTTTGTGTGCGTGGGAACTTGTGCATGCAGAGTATGTGCATAAACACAGAACATGTGTATGAAGATGTGTGTTTTTGACAGAAGAAAAAAAAGACAATGGAACTTTGAGTGGTCCCATGATTCAGTATCCTGCTCAATCCCCATGGTTCCTGACCTGGGGGAAGGATCTGTCTGCCTTTTGGCAGGCTCCTTAACCGCTGCCCTCCCTCACCGCAGTTATCATCACTTCATCTCAAATAGGAAAATAGGGGCACCGATGGAGGCTTGCGGCTCACTGAGGCTGTTTTTGGGTTACAGCTATTTCTCCGCATTTCTTTTTAAGTCAGGCCCTTCCAGGCCCACTGGTGGCAGCTGCATATTCCGCTTTTCACTGGGGGCATGCCCTGGTTTCATGTGTGCTGTTGTGGCAGGAGTGAGGGGGGGGAGAGAGAGAGGGGAAGCGGTAGAGAAAGATGGAGGAGGGAAATAGAAACACTCCCGTTGCGCCACTGTGCCCCAACCTCAGCCAGGGTGACACACTTACCAGCCAACATCCTGCCACCTTGCCCTGACGCCGCAGGAAAGGCGCACTCTGCCTCTGAATGGGGGCACTGGGTGCAGAGGGAACCTGTTGGAGAAGACTCCTCAATCAGGCTGCCGGGGAGACTGATGTTAATGTGCTGTCTCCAGGTCTTAAAGTATTGAGTTGGAGCCGCAGAGTCTTGCAGAGTGAGGCTACAAGGCAGCGGCTCCCTCATATCCTTTGTTTACACAGCCAGTGGAGTGGGACTACTTTACCTGGACCCACTGAGTTCGCTCACACAAATCCTCCAATATGTATAAGTGAACATAAGGAGCTTAGCCCAGAGAAGGCAATTCAGTCTGCTCTCCCGTCCGTCCGCTGGAAATGACATATTAGAGATGTTAAACAGTCTGGTGTGGGTATTACAACTAAAGAAGCATTTTGGGTAGAGTTATGTACAAAGAGTTATTACTACAAGCAGCCATGCTGTAAGCTCAGGCTTAGGCTTAAGTTCAAGTATTAACTACATCTAATATGCTCAAGTGGAATTGACAACATACAAAAACATACATTGGTTGCCAGTCTTTAGAAATATAGATAATCTCTAGACTTAATTTGGCAATGTATGAGATGAGTGACAGTGGTATATTTGTATTTTAGACCAGATCAAACAGCTCTGTACTCACCCGATGATAGTCCTCCCCCTGCCCCAATGTCGCTCCTCCTTTTACCAAAACTGGTACCCAAATAACACAGAGGCACAGTAAGAGCCATGCAAGCTAATACACAGCATTTCCATGGAGTGGGTGTAACTGATACCAATCCCGGTGGGGCAATTACAGGAAATTAATTACCAGGCATTCCTGTATTAATGGTTGATTCCAAAATAAAGCAAGCTGATTTATTCATTTTGACACTGGAAATTCAGTTCAATGAGGATTATGAAAAGCTATTTGCTAAACAAAATGGAGGGGAGGAAGGGGAACTGAAGTATGGGTTAAAAAAAGGAAACATGAACAATCATTGGAAATGTGGTAATTAGTGGATGATAATCCCAGTGCTTGCAGTGTGCTTCCCCAACCATAATTGTAGGTATTTGACTGCAGTTCTACAGCCATTTCCCAGTATCTGCTCAGGTTTCCCTTCCTGTTTACCCTTCACTGGAATCTCCTATTGCCAGAAAAGGAGTGGAATCTCTGCAGAGAAAGAGGATGATGAGGAGGTGGGCCAGGGGCCTACGGTTGAGAAGAGAAAATGGGTGGAATTATCAGAGAGAAAAAGAGTAGGGAGACATGGGGTGACAACAAGAGTTGTGTTAGGGAGTGACGTGTGGTGGTGGGAAGTAAAGAGAGAAAGAGAGAAAGAGAGAGAGAGTGTATGCTCTCTTGACAGCCTGAGAAACCTTGAGGTGCCATCTGGCATGAGGGGGCCAAAGGACAGGGCTCACCGACCTTTGACCCAGATCCCCCTTTTTGAAAACATCCCGGTGCTGCAGATTTATGGGCTGCCGAGGAACAATAACTGTCAGAGACCAGAGGCGGAGGCAGGCAGTGTTCCACTATCTTCAGGTGGCTAGAGACTGGAAATGAGTCCAAGCACGGATGTCCAGGATGTGGTGTCTCACTTGTGAGTCTGACCTCACAGCAGCTCAGACAACACAGAGCAAGAGAGGAGGGTATTACACATTCCTCCTGCATACGTGTACTGGAGTTGTAGAGGAGATTTTTCGTATTTTTTTTTGTTCTGCCTTTTTTGTTTCTTGACAGAGGGCTCATTCAGTAAAAGTGTAAGTGATGATGTTAAGACAGTCTCTTAACCTCAGTCACTTTTTTGCTTTTTGGCAACTCTTGTTTAAGGTGAACAAATTCATTACCAGAGGACAGGGGTGAGGGTTATGTCAAAGGCCGCGAGTTAGGGGGCACAGTTGAGCCTAGTTTGTTTGTACAGAGAGAATAGGAGAGGGTGCTGTGTGGAGCCGGGGGCTGTGATTGACTCGTAAAGGAAAAGAAGAAATTAAATAATTGTGCGTGATATTAGTAGAAAATGACTCCGCCAACTGATTAGTTTGTCTTTTTGTACATTCAGGGCTGTTTTTGTCTCCGTAAAAACTTTTCTGTTTCCACTCAACTCAGCAGCAGCATTACAACAATAACGGCGACTGCTTTGAGACCACTGTGATGAGGATCAATACTGTGTCAGGACACCCTGTGGCAAAGCAAGCCAAACAACAAATGTACCAGTCCCCCAATCACACATCTACCACACACAAGCACATACACATGCTCACCAACAAACACCAATTTACTCAGCTTCAGAGAAATAAAAACTACCTTCGAAAAAAAGAAGAAGATAATGAAGAATACCACACTCATGACAGCCAGACAATCAGTCAATCACCGTCTCATTTGATTTGTGCAATGGAGACCAATAAATCGCTTCCATTCCATTTCATTAGTCACTCAATTTTGGTCCTCTTCTTCTCTCTTTATTTGCGTCTTAAGAGGGGGATGGGCAAGTCTATACATGGGCCCAGGCCTGAAAATACTTTTGTCTTATTTTCTCCTGGTGTCATTTGCAGGGTGCCACTGGTGAAGGCCCTCTCAGACACAGACAGGCTATCTAATAGCTAGTTAGCATTCACAGCAACCATGCTAGCACCAGCAGACAAGTCTGCCATTGTAGGACTAGTCTTCTTAGACAAGCTCTATTGGTGTGGCCAAACAGGCTTAATCCACTAAATGTGTGAAACATGTTTTTTTATTTCTCTCTCCCAGGCTCACTTAATTTACCTTTCTCACACACCTAAAAACTAAATTATTAGGTTTTAGGAATATCTACCTGTTGTGTAGATGCAAAAAGACAAGGAGCAAGACGCCCCTTTTCAGTTGTGTTGATTTTATCATAAATAAAAGTGCATTTAGTGAGCACAGTCACTAGAATCAAAAAACACAGGACATGATGTTTGTCTGTCCTTTGTGCCATGGTGGTGAGCACTTCCAGGAAATTAACCTTGTTTTGAGTGGTTGACGATCGACAAGTGGGGGTTTTCCAGCTTGTGTGGGGTGTATCTTGGTTTGGTTTAGGTTGTAGAATTTTGGGACAGTTGGGCCCAGAACACATCATCAAATGTGAATTAATCAAATAGTCTTAACGCTGGACTTCAGAACTTTTGTCTCTCCCTTCTGGCAGAGAGAGTAATTACACGAATACTGACGCAAGCTCGCTGCATCTTCCTCGTCACCAGGGGTGTTTGTCCTCGCAGTCAATCACTTTCTTTTATTTAATGTGATCCTTCTTTTGAACTAACCCTTACCCTTTTATTTGGAGCATCCAATCCAAAAACCTTTCTTGAACGATTCTTGGGATTTCCGTCTATAACTTCTGTCATACTTCTAGCTGCTGCTCCGTCGCTATGGTCTCTCCCCTCTTCCTGCCCTCTTTAGCTCTGGCTAATTGATGTAAAACTCTTTACCGGTGCGCCATCAGACACCACAACTCTGGTATACTGGAAAATACAAAGAGCTTAGCCTGGCGGCAACAGGGTTGACAAGCATTCTGTGAACTCGTTTGGCAAGGGCTTGAATGTATAGCGGACATTCATTTATGCGGAAAAATCCCGCACTCCAGCTTAAATGTGCAGAAATTCTTCTGTTGTTTTCTCTGAAATGTTTTACTTGGTTATGCTTAGCTTAATTAGTGTGTGACTGTATGGCATATGCAGGATTCTTATAAATAGCCCAAATGTGAGTGTCTCCCTTGTTCACCCGTTCTCTGCCTCACTTCCTGCAGCTTGGTGGCATCACAGATCTGCTGGCTAGCATGGCATCTTGTTGTAGGCGGCCTGGAATTCCAGACATTTACTCCTATCAGTAAGCGGCGGGATCAGTAATGCTAACTATGTGGATCATTCTGAGAAGATTGGACCACAGCCGGCCCTTCTAATAATGCTGTGCGTTTCAGCAGTACGTCTCAATCGAGTGCTACAACCCAATGCCTCCATTGTCCCTGCCCTCCTTTGTGATGCAGTCGGGAAGAAAAAAAAAAATAGCAAGCAGGCCCTCAGATTTCATTTCTTTTCTAATGGCATGAAAAGATTTCATTGAAGTGCAGATTGAGTGTGTGCCGCTGCGGGTTGTGGAATGAGGCCAAGAGCTCAGTGCCCGGGAAAATGCCCTGGCTTGGCAGCGTCATCCCAGCACCAAACTGATGTTCTTCATTGAGAATGGGCAGCATCATAGCAACCCAGAGAGATGTATAAAACATGACAATCGAGACACCAATTTGAAATACACTTCCACAACAAGACTCACGATAGGCTGGTTCCAACTTTACTGAGGTCAAATGTGGCTGTCTAAACGAAGCAATAGATGCTGTCTCATTTTTTCATTGTCAAAACCAACACATGTGAAGTCATATTTTTTCATGTGGCTTCATCCTCTGCAGGTCCCCTTGTTGTGGGCTGCAATGGTGAGAAGGACAGACAGGTTTCCTTGCCCAAGTGCTGGGTAATAATGGTGAAAATTGTTCAAGTGCTCGAGATCTACCTCTAGTCCAAATAGAGACACTATTTTGAAACCACACACACACACACACCTCTCTGTGGAGTTTCCTTCTCCTGTTGTAGTTGGCTTTTTCTGCCTCCAGCACACTCAAACCTTTTCAGTGTAAAAAAGTGAGAAATGTGTATCACAATATAAATTCAGAGAGAAAATAAGGCGAGCATGTGGGTATGTGTGTATCGACAGGAAAATGTGTTTACAGTACGTACGGTAAATGTGTGTATCAGCGTGAGACGACAATCCGGTGAGAATGGAATCGGTGCAAGAAAAAGCAATATTGTCCTGTAGGGCTCAGACAGTCATGAAATTAATCTATTATCTTCCCGTGCAGCTGCCATGTACGATACAAGGTGCTTGACAATTCCCTGTGCCGTTGTGACTCCGTGACATTTGCCCATTCACCAAGCTCGCTGACACCAACAGGATCTGGCCTTGCCGCCAAATTAAGGCAACGAGTGGGGAAATGAGAGCGGTGGCATTGGCCAGGAGGAGCCCGAGAGGCGGGATAGATGTCCCCTTGTGTTTAAAGACCTGACCTAAGCACCTTGCCCAGGGGCTTTTTATCAGCTGGAGCCGAAAAACACCTTCAGGAGGGAGACAGCTATACAGCCGCGGCCGGTTAAAATGGTGTGACAAGGCGGCGCTGTCCTTGCACACCTCTTGACTCCCCTCCCTCCCCCCTTCTTCACTACTAGCCCTACTCTTCTTTTCCTACCAGACTGGGTCCTCCATCTAAAGCTCCATTCAGTAGGGAACGGGCAGGCTTTAAATGCCTGTCGCCCACTGTCATAGAAGCCGCTGCACACGAGGTGTCCAGTGTCACAACCCAGGCTGGGCCCTGTCAAGGGCAAAATGAATTTGTTGGAGGGAGAAAGATAGAGGGGGAGAGAAAGCGAGCAGAGAATGGATAAATTACAGCGAATGATGAATAACCCGAAGGAGCACAGATACTACACACAAAAGATGAAGAGAGGTGAGATGATGGGAGGCAGCGAGAGAAGAGTAGAGGGGGGTCTGGCCTGGCTGTTGCTGGCTCAGGCTTACGGATAGCGGCTGTCAAAGGAGCAAGGTTTTATTTATTTATTGTTGGTCTGCTTAAGAGATGGTGAAGGTCAGGCTATGTGTCTGCTTCCCAGCTTTGTTATGTGAGCTGGATCAATTTATGAAATATGTCTGTTAACAATGCTGCCGATGTAATCTCTCTCTCTCTCTCGCTTTCCCCCATGCGCAGTCTTTCCACTCTCCCTTCACCTTTTCTGCTATTTCTACTCCTACTGTTGCTGCTACTCCTGCAGTGACCATGGTAACCTCATCTCTATACTTGTAGCTGCTGTTGCAACAGTGTTGTAGGATGAAGAGGTCAACACATTATGTCCTTGAAGAAGTAAACGTGACGAATGAAGTGAGGCTCTGTCAGCTGTGATTGCAGTATCAGTGTGTTTAAGTGGAAGGTTGTTTATTGTTTATTGGCACAAAGAGAGGGGAGTTTATTTTGTAACCCCGTTGAAAGTCGTGTATTATATTACTATTCGACATCAAAGGCTCATCCATTATATTCATTCTGTATTGCTGTACTGCACCATGTGATTGACTACCACCTTTTAAACTAATGTGGTGCTGTGCATACACGACTGTGCATTGTATTTATGCAATATGCATATTGAAATTCACATCATTTATGTGCCGCCTGTTTGTGTTTGCTTTTAGTATGACAGGTCATTGGTTTAGAGTCAAATTCACATAACACAATGAACCAAATGACAGTATCTATATGTAAAGGGCCCTCGTGATTTGATGGATCTGTCTCCAGTGTGATGTGGTATGTGTATCAACACTATGTTTGGTATTTTTTTTCTTTTCTTCTAAATGTGTCATCAGTTGTAAAATCGTCTTCCTCAACGGTTCCTGGCAGGTTCTAGACAATCCAGCACCGTGACCAACATAACCACACCACCATGTCAATTTGCGTATGTTAAATCTGCCCTGAGCTGGAGCTATAATTCCTGCTAAGATATACTCTACAGTTTATAAATATACTCTACAATGTATGATCTCTCCTGTTTATTGCATGCTTTCTGTAGACGGTCGTTGCGCTTGTTGCTCAGTCTCATCTAATTCTAACTGTCTGGCAATCCAGGCAGACTGTGGCCTGGATCACTGCCGCCACCAGGCCCTGCAGCCCTTTCCTTGGTCAGCAAACCAGAGCAGGATCAGTGGGCCATCTATCGCTCTATCCTTCTCTCCATCCTCATGTTAGAAAGCTCAGTGTTCACACAGCTACGGTCACACCCCAAAGGACATCTGATCAGTTTGAAGATACCATCCAGTGGATCGCTTTTTTTACCCTGTGGTTTAACCAGAACGAAAGAGTATAAGAGCATGTTGTTCAGAACGTGGTCGCACATCTGAGTTTAATAAGGTGCTTTGGTGGAGAGTAGTTATATTGCGTTGCTTCCCTTATGTGAATTTAAGGTAATCTGGGACAACCAGGGCTCAGGGGCAGCTAGTTTGTTGCGTATGTTTTTGTGCGTATGTGTGTTTTAGATGTGGTGTTGTGAAAGGGGTTTTGGGGCGAGCATAAGGGTGACAGGGGGTGAGTAAACAGTTTGCGAAATAGCAACCCGGGGAAAATGCAGGGCGACCGGTTTGTTTTGGATTGCTCAGAGCTCAACAATTTAAAGACATGAATATAAACAGAGAGTGGGGACAACTAATCCCCGCCCCCCCGAATGCAAGATTAAGAAATGAAATGACTCCAAGATGACCTTTGATTACAGAATGAGGGTGAGTTTCATGGAAAGAGCATATGACATGGGTACTAAGCAGTGGGGAAGGGAAACCAATGCGGAGAGGAACAACTTGGCCATAGAAGGTCCAACTGTTAATTAGCATTTTGTGAGCGACGTAAATAAGGCCTTTGAAGATTTCTAACCCGAGAGCCATGAACTTGTAATCATTACAGATCAAGGATCAATATCCGCTCATTTGCATAACACAACTACAATCTAACCATCAGTCCTACTCCCTCCGTTTACTTACATGTGACTGAGTGACTTTGACTGTATGTGTGCCCAGTTCTTTAAAAATAACTTTTCTTTCTTTCTTTCACTCAAGTGGCAGCATAGTGAGCTCTCCCGCGCACACATTATTTTTACGAAGTAGTTAAGTGTCGAGCAAGTGCTCCCTGGCCGTAAGTATCAAGAAACTGACAGTGATAGAGAATGTATTTGATCCATGGAGTCGTATTCCTTCACCCTTATTCAAACTGTGGCTTCATCTAAATTCTATGGAATCTACAGCAACACATTTCTCGTTCTCTTTTTTTTTTGCCCTCAGAGTTCAGAAGCTTGTAGGTCTTTAATTATGTATAATATTCTTTTGCCCTGTTTTATGGAAACTCCAGACTGGTTTCGCTCAAGTCATCGACTTGAAAGTTTGAAAACCTCCAGTGACAAGAATATTAATGTGCCAGCAGTGTCATATCTGTTTCAGCTCATGCATATTCAATGTCCCCCCAGCTCTCCAAGATTTATGTCAGACTTTGCCGGAGTGTAGTTTTCCACCATTGGAGATAATAGCATGCTAAATTGATGTTATCGGGGGCAGGTTTTTTCCGTCTCTACTCCTCTCCAGGTCGGGGGGTTGGGAGAGAGGAGAGAGGAGCAACCCACTTGCCTGGCTGCTGTTCAGACTGTTGGCAGCTTTAGTGCTCACCTCCACCCACCGGCCTGTTTTGTAGAAGCAGCGGACTGAAAACCTCCGTCATGGGGGTAGAGGAGAGCATATTTTGGAAGGAGATTAGGGGGCGATCCTGTGGATTATCTTTTAATTAAGGACGGTTGAGTTGTGCCCACTCTGGTGGCGCAAACGCCCAGCTGCTAATGAAGTTTAAACAGACATACTTTATTTAATTACTGCTAATCGCTGGGGCCCAAAGTCCGGCCCTCTTTGATCTGCCTGTCGCACTGTAATCTTCCTGGCAGATACCATCTCCTGTTCTACCCGGATCCCTTTTAAAAGTTGCTACGGGAGGTCCAAGATTAACCATGGGTTAATTGAGACAGCCAGGGTGGAAGTGTGTGTGTGTGTGTGTGTGTGTTTGTGTTCGTGTATGACAGAGAGAGAGAAAGAGGGCCAGAGAAGGAGGGAGGATGGGCAGTAGGTTGATTGATGTGTTTGTGGCCTTAGAAGTCATCCTGTTTTCTCGGCCTCTACGCTCTCTCGCCCCCCCCCCCCCCCCCCCCCGCTCTGTCTTCTCTGGTCATTTGCCACACCAGGACGTATTGGTCACACATTGCCTGGCTGTTTGACTTTAGAGACACAAGGGGGCCTTGATTATACCTGACATGTACAAAAAAATGTGTTCAGGCTCTTTTTTTTTTTTTTTTCAAGCTCTTGGCAAAGATTACTGGACACATGTCAATATTTTTATTTCTGTAGAATATACTATTTTGTGAAATATTGTTGAATATATATATCATTTTGAGGAATTTCTGTGGTGTTACATAAGCAGACCTTAGTCATAAAAGCCATTCAGTTAGATGGATTTTCTACTTTGTGTTTACCAGGCGAGTCACAACGTGTACGTCCATATACCTTTATAACCCAGTTATTGTTTCACTATTGTTTTAAAGAGGCCATTGTCTCAATGTAAGTGGATGGTGAGCAGCTGTTATCTTTGTAAGCTTCAGAGAGGTCAGCAGGGGCAGCAGAGAGCACAGTAAGGGGGTTTGTGTGGCTCTCGCTGTGTGTGTGTGTGTGTGTGTGTGTGTGTGTGTGTGTGTGTTTTTGTGTGTGAGAGTAGAGGAGGGGGGTGTCTTTATCTGACCTGGGGGAGCCATGGGCTTCCTGTTAATTGGGTTAGTGCAGCGACCAGGAGCAAACCGTGTGACTGGAGAAAAATACTGTGAGAAAAACCCTAAGAGGCACTTTTGTCTCAGCTGAGACATATGGCAGAGGAGCTGTGAGCTGTGAGTCTTCATCTGGAGGGAGCGAATGAAGAGGGTGTGAGAACGAGAGAGGCAGAGAGAGAGACGCATGTTTCCCCAAATGAATGTGGTATCCCCAAATTGAGTGAAAAATAGCCAGAGGACACAGTTGCTGTGGTAAACTGATCTCCCTATCCGTATCTCTATCTAACATGTGTGCGCACCCACACACACACACACACACACACACACACACACACACGTACACACACGTTGCATCCTTTGTCTTTCCAGCTCTCTCACACCCACCCTCTCCAACATCTCTCTTCAATCCTCACCCTTTCAATATGTTTCTATTTCCTTTCTTCACCCTTTATTCTTGCCCGGCCGTTCCCATCCTCCACAGTTGAAAGATTGCCAATAAATGAGTGATTTATATTCCGATAAGAGATGTTAACTAAACCGCTGCATGCATATTCATACCTGAAGCTGTTGATTAATGCTAGCTTCACCATAACAGAAAATGTGTATTGTTTTCTTTTTCATTGCAACATGAACCATAGAGTCAGTAAAGGCCGTTACATGCCTCACAAAGAGATGTACTGCTTTAATTATCCAAAGTAAAATGGCAAAAATTATTCATAGCCCTGCTTAAAACATGGTTGATGGAATTATGCATTGCAATTTGTGAATAATTGAATCTTTCCTTCAGATTGTGACAAAATAGTTAATTTATTAATAGACGTACACAAAGTCGAGTCAAAGCCTCGGCTGGTCCTGCGGGTAGAACTGCTTTCAAGAGAATGAACCCTTGTTAAATAAGTTACAGAACACAGTCCTGCGCAGACGTCTGAGTTGCAAACAAACCCGAACGACAAAAAGGGAAGAGGGAGAGACAGAAAGAGAGAAGAGGAAAAGAGACACCGGGTGTTAAACACAGGGACGTCTCAGAGGCCTGTCGGTAGAGGAGATGAAATATTAAATGCTTTAGTGTTTATTAACGGGATGAAACAAAGGGCTGCTTCCCTTTGACTTGTGCACATTGACACTTGGCAAAGAACAAACAAAATCAAATATGGTGTTGATCCATAATGGATGAAAAAGGCAATTTTGAATGAGCAGTATTATTTAAGAACTAGCAAAGGGAAGAAACGCAGACACACTGTTAGTGAACATCAACTTTTTGTCAGCTGCCTCGCTTACACACAAGTCTGGTTGAATGTTATATAATACTTTAGTACCTGCAGGCTTTTCTAATTGTATGCCATGACCAAAATATGAAATCAGCCTATTTTTGTCAAAAAGAAATGTTTTATTCTGTATTTTAACACAGTTACAAAAAGCATTACATTTCATAAAGATCTGACCAGTTTGAATTTAAATGGATGTGTATAACTCTAACAGTCAGTTGAGCTTTGGGGGGGGGAGTTGAGTAAAGAAGTGTAATATATCACGTAACCTTGGTGACGGTACTTGATGTAAGCTCCTTTGCATGTCTTTCATAGTAAAGCAGGGCTAGGGTGACATTTAATGTTGTTAGCAGTTTAACCCCTCGCCCCTGTCCTTGGGGTCCTGTCATGTCCGAGTGGCACCCCAAATAAGCACTTTTGACACGGGGCTCCAGGCTTGCGGCCCCTGCCTCCGTTGACAGTTCCTAACAAAGGGCCCCTCTTCCATTGATTGCCCTTTGCTGTTATGCAAATTCAAGAGTCTCACTGCTACCCAACCCGTTGAGGAAGGTATGGGGGTTACAGCGAGTAGCAAAGTTTGTTTTCTTTTCTTTTTAGTCAAACGTCTCTGTGCTGTGTTGCAGAAGTTAAAAGTCCTATCTCTGCAGCTCCAGACCCCCTTCCTCGATTCTGTGTTTGCTTCTTCTTCCCTTTCTGCTGTCTTCTTCATCTGTACTTCCCAGAACTGTGTCCCCCCCCCCCCCCCGTCTTCTTGCTAGTGTTTCATGGGACAGAATAAAGCAGGCCGACTGTGTATACAGAGATAACTCTACAGATGAGTACATGGAGGAGCACATGCACATACACATACACACAATTCACTACTTGTGCTCTCTCACTCACCCACATATTTAGTCTCACTAGCACACACTTTACAAGCAGGAGAAAATCCCTGTAGCCTATTCCTTCTGGTTGTGGTTCTTATTCTATGCCCTAATGCCTTCCCCAGCTGTGCGTTTGTGTGTCCCTAGGGAGTCCAGGCATAGCTGCTGTAGTGACCTGATAACATCTGGGAGTAACTGATGGTTTTGCCCACATGCTCCGGAGCCTCAGGACCCCGCGGTCGTCCTTCGCAAAGCCCCGTCTCCCTTGGACCCTTTCAACACCTCCTCGACACCCGCTTAATACAAATTCCACCAGTGAAAAATCCAAACATGCTCTGTGTTTTATTAAAAAGCATGCCTCTAGGCCTATTTCTCATGATCTTTGAAGTGGAAGTTCTTGTCACTGTGTGTGAGAGACAAGGCAAGGTGAAAGAGCGGTGAACCAAGACCACTTTCCATGTCGATGTGTTTGATCTGCATCCTCACCAAGATGCATGCAAAATGAATGAGAGCTTGCTTTGAAAATATTTTCCAATGTTAAAAAAATAGCTTTCACTTAAGATTTCCCCCTTAATTAGAAGATACGGTGACATTTTAACACATTTGTTAAATCAAAACTTTGTGTAAACATTAAATAAATTACTTGCCTAGTTATCTGATAAATTCTTACCTGTCAGGGCTTTAAAATTGTAAAAAAATATATGATCTAGAGCAGAAGAAAGGGGGAGTGAGGTGAAACACAACAGTGGACGCTGTTGCTTTTGAGATATTTTATGGCTGCCCTGACCTCCAAATGACTCAAGGTTATCAAGGCATCAGAGCAGCCTGTCCTGGGATTCCAAGAGACAACATAAAACTAAGAGGGGAATATGTTTATCCAAGGCTGATGGCGTGATGAAGATCTCTTCCCTCCAAATTCACAGCAACCTCCTTTTGCAGAACATTTACATATTGTTACATAAACTGCTGAGAGTGTTGCAGTGAGAACGGGAGGGGGGGGGTGGGCGAGGAAGGACATGACGTTTAAGAGAGTGCCTGTTTTATTGCATTAAGCTGTGATTGTAGCCCTTCTGTCTCGGCAAATCACATCCGCTTTTTACATTCATGTTGTATTAGTTAACGCCCTGGAACCATATCCAGTATATCCAGTATGTCTTTTGTGTCATCTCCCTCACATTTCACATGGAACTTGTGCGAGTGTGTTTTGCTTGATGGCCGATGAGGGGATGTATATGACCCACTCCGTAGGAGGAACAATAAACAAAAATGGAATGAAGAGGAGGAGGAAGAACAGAGGAGGCGGAGGAATAATAAAAACAGAAAATAAGTGTTTCCATGCTTTCTCCAGCTGTTTTCCCATGGAAAGGCACCGGCTAGCCTACACAGCTTGTTACAATAGAAGGAACGAGCCTGGTGGGATCTGGAATTGACAACTTGTGTCTGCTTAGTTACACTAGTTAATGACCCTAATTATCTTCCTTCTTGCTGTGAACAGTCAATAAACAATTAGCGTGGCATATGGACCCCCTAAACTCTGTGTTTTCTATCACCAAGACAATGGGGTGTCCTTCTCCGACAGTGGTAGAGTGTCAGTGCAGGCTGATTAAAGTACGTGGGAAAGAGTAATCAATGGCTTATCCTAAGACCCTTGAACACTATCCTTTCCTTGTAGCCTTTGCCTTTCTGCACCACAAGCACTGAGGAATGGAAAGACACCATCCATAGGGTCCATCCATGTTACCTTTATCTCCTGTCCTCTGAGATCAGTAGTTAAGAACGAAAGGAGAAAAGCTGCTGATTAAGTTGATTTCGCCAGGGCTGCAGAGCCCTCAGGCCTTTGGCTAGCTTGTCCAGTGTAAGCCTGCTTCACTACCCATCTTCCAGGAAGCCAGGACCTTGAACAGCTCTATCATGTGTTTATGAGTTCCACCTTTGAATGAGGGTTTTCTCTTCAGTAGCAATAGCTGGACAGGAAAAGCTAGCTAGAGGGAGAAAGCGAAGAGACAATACCCTTTGAATATGGATGGAGTTCAGGTGAACTACACCTGAACCCTGCCTGTGATGTCTTTATAGAGAGGTGTTTCTAACTTTCTTCTGCTTTTCAGCCACCATCAAAAGTTCAAGAGGCGGTAGTGTTTTGTATTCAGGGAGAAGAGAACCTTTGAAACCTTTGGGATAAAAGAGCGGCGTGGTGTCAGTCTGGAAGGTAAAGGAGGGAGGAGGACTAAGAGGGTGCAGGAGAGGGGAAGAAAAGGGTGCACTTTGTTGTGCCGTTTCACAAGGCTAAACTGAAATAATCACTAACCTCCACTGGGAGGAATAATTGATAAATGTTAGCAAGGATGAGCAAGGTTCTGCACTTGCTGATGAACTTTAGTTTGATATTTAAGGGTTTTAAGAGCCCTGTCCTATCAAATCTGTCAACTAGAGAAACACAATCTTGTAGGAAATAACCGCTTTTTTTTTAAGCTTCTATACATTTTCTACTGATGAATATATATACTGGTTCTGATTTCTCAAAAAGTGTGAGAGATCGTCATGTGTTTAACCAGAGACTATCGAGTAAAAAGTTCAAGAGCATTCCTCGATTCTTGATCCTTTCAAAATGATTCCGTTGACATTCTGATGTGTGATAACTGATGTGAGGGAGGGGCACTTCAGGAATGTGACACTGTTGTTGTTGGAATGAGGAGGTGCTTGCTGGCTTCTAACGTTATATTTTTCATTGTGATCATTTCCTTGTGGAGTAAGTTCAGACCACACTTGGTTTCAGGACATTTCTACAATAAGTTTATGCTTCTTTCAAATTGAAAAAAAAAGCCCAGTAGCACTGTTTTGAATGTTTCCCTTTGGCTAGAGACGAATCGTTGTGATCTCTTGGTACGAACTATATCCCTGCTGGCAGAGGTTCTGATGCCTCATAATGGCCCTCCATGGATTTGATAAGATTATTGCTTTTCTAACTGTAATGTTTTTCTCCTTACTTTTTTCTCACTCATGTTTCAGTATTCATGATTAAGGACTGCAGCTAGATTTCTGTAGGAAATATAATGTTATTTAATGTGTGTTGAATTAATTTCTGTTGATTGGGAATGCATTTTTAACTCAGGTTTCTTTAGCAAAGCTATAATCAATACAGTAAATGCATGTGGTTTGGCATGCACATACAGTGTGTTTTCACCAATTTCAAAGTAATATTTCCAGACACAATATTTTAAGTTAATACCACTCCATACCAATTAAGGTATGGTGCGTTATGCTTTTTTGAAAATGCCCCATTTTGTATTTTCGCAAGCTACAGTGTCTCTTTCTTAAAAAGGTTTTTACATGTTTTTCCCATGCAGAACTTCTTTGCGGAGTAACTTTGCAATTACAAATCACAGCAGTAACAACATTGTACTTAAGTGTCGCTCCATTACTGGTTAGCTGCTACTTGAAACATGCCTTTCTCTTTGTACGCAAGTAGGCTAACGCAGTGCTTCAGTATTAATGGTAAGACTGTCTGCTGAGGGGATTAACTTGGTCGTGTTGGAGGGTTAGTGAAGGGGTCTGCTTGTGAGAGGGCCTATTGTCCTACCAGGTCACTGATCTAGGGGTTCATACCCACTCGAGGCCAGGACTTTACCCTCCTTCTCTCTCCACTTCAGCGGGCAACAGAATTGGCTGCATTGTGTGATATGAGGTGGAAAAGAGTCCACTGCCCCACCCATCCACTTGGGTCTTGGAGTGTGTTTTGAACAGTGCTCATCACAACACTGGTTATGCACATGAAAACACACTCGCACACAAACGCGCAGTAGCGTCCTATCCACACTCAACAACCAAAGGGAAACTCCAGCTGGGAGAGCCATTGATGCCTTCGTAACAGGCTGATTGTTTCCTTTGGGACAGGGAGGAGCGGGGAGGAGAGAGTGGGCAGGTCACTAACTCCACCCCTAGGCTTTGAGTGGGGCCTAGCAGGTGTAAACATCCAGTACTTCTCGCTTTATGAGTGGGCAGTGAGAGAGGGACCCCCAGGTAGTCACGGCGCGCTGCCCTGGAGGAATTGAGAAATTAAAAGCAAAGTGAAAAGAGACAGAGATCCAAGAAGGATCACAGACCAGACTGGACACATGGTAGACTCGGGGCCAGGTGCTCTGCTGTTCTGATATGAGTTGCCTCAGCCCTGCTGTGAGTGGCAGATAACCTCTTTATTGACAACTGAATCTGAGATCACTGTCCTATAGCAGGACGGCTGTAACACAACACAACTTTAAGCAGAAGCTGAAATAGGGATAAATAATGGCATTCTCTGACTCTGGCATCACTTGTCAGGATGGGGAAGCTCCTGTGTTGATTCTAGGGCCCATTCAGATGATGGAAATTCAGCCCCCAATGATTCATCTCCATTTACTTAGTGATGAGTATCCTATCCCTGCCAGTTTGGAAAGCGATATAGCACAGGAGCTTAGCGTGACCCTGAATGGGGCTCTGTGAGAGAAGTTAGTATATGTTTGAACGCTTCTGATGCTTATAATGCATACTCTTTGGGTAACGCTGTTGGGATTATAGAGTAGAAGGAGGCAAATATATCGAACAGTATTCTGTTCATCCGCTGGCTCCGCACCCTCCAAACAGAACCCCATTACATGGGCCAGTTTGGAGAGGCTTAACACCTGTTTTTTTTTTTCCAGCCCGTATAAACTCATTCTCTCCCTCGCTCTCGCTTACTTTTTGTCTTCCAATGCAAAGAGGATGAAGCCAGGGGAATGAGAAGAGCTCCATTATTGCTGTATTTTCTTTCCAGAGAAACGTTATTTACTAGAAAGATATCATCCTAGCTTTTAATCCTCTTAGCGGTGGATTGCGGTTGTACTTACAGCGCCATGCACCTGCTAAACTGCCTTCTCTTAAAGCTGTATAAACACAGCCGCAGGAGCCATTGCCTTCCCAAGCCGAACCCATCAGCTTTTTTATGAGAGTTAGAGAGAGGGCGAGAGCTCACAAGAAGTTTAGAGGACACCGTATTGATGGGATGATGCTCAAGGCCCCTCTCGCTCTCCTGTCGGATGTGGTCGGACCCCACCTGAAGCATGTGGTTGTTGGTAGACTGGAGAGGAACCTCAAGACCACTAAACAGAGCAGAGCCTGTGTGCAGAGTGTTGACACAAGGTCTGTGAGCCTGCTCTCATATCCTCACAGTGTAAGTTCAGAGAAGCAGGCTACTTTACTTCGTCTGTTTCACAGAGAGCTCAAGGAGTCCCTGTCTTTGTTTATTTTTCTTTTAACAATGTTTTTGTACACTAAAGACATATGTGTGGTAACATAGACATAACACATGTCCAAGCATGTGTTTAGTTTTAATTCTCCTCCATGTTAAGGTGGTTAACCATGAAATAACTTCTGAGCCAGTGTTTACATCTAGTAAGTTGAGCTTGAGCAGTGTTCTTCTTTCTTTCGAATAATCCCCATTCCTCCACATAAGTAAGGACATTATGTCGAGCATGACAGCGACACTGCACTGTGTTAATATTCCCTCTTCCTTTCTAACAGGGTTACAGACACCACTCATCCTCACACTATCTCATAGGACAGACAGACAGATAGAAAGACAGGGAGAGAATGGCAGAAAAAGACAGAAGAAACGGAGAAACTGTCCTTTACGTGTCTGTGTGTCTGTGTGTGTGTGTGTGTGTGTGTGCTGGAGGGAGGGAACTTCTACCGCAGGCAAACAATATGGAATTTGAAATATTAGCTGGCGTAGTGATTGAACATGGCTCCCTTATCACTGGGTTGCCAGGTTGGCCAGCTATAACGATGACTTATCACAGGGCTGAGGAACATGGAGTATATAACAAGATTCTCCGACATGACAAACACTGCCCTGAGGAGGCACACACACCACACTCTGTAGATGGCCCAACACCAGGCCATCCAGGACTGGAAATGGAGGATTCTCCCAGGACCGTAACACAAGTGGAGGTGCTTCTGAGAATGAGGAAGGTGCATGTTTTTGTCTTGCCACAAGATGAGATGAGAAGTAGTATGCACACTGATAAATGTTATAAGTGCAATGACATTTTACTGTCCAATAGCATAACAGGAGCATAATATATCATCAACGTCTTTGAGAGGGTTGTTTATCACTGTCAGTGCTTCTACAATTACTTTGCCAGGTGCTGACATTTCTGACTTACATGCTCACTCTGTGACCTCTTGTGGAACAATACCCAAACACCTCACTTTCATGCATGTTCAACTGCTTAAAATGAGAATGGTGCTATGCGGAACGAGACACAGCATTCCCAAGCCAAAGAGTCAAATGCCAAAACAGTATTCTTTGAATTACTTCTCTCTCTCTTTCTGTATTGATATGAATTTAACATATTGGCCCCATGAACTTTTGTGTCAAATGTTCTTTAAATCTTGGTTACATTTAGACAAGACTGAGAAGATGATTTACAGAAGATTGTTTTCCAGGAGGTTGGATCAAGGATTAGGATTTTTTTTCCTTACTTGCCAGATTGTGCTGCAGGTCAAAGATACGCTGTTGGCAGCACGATGTGACCTTTCTGTTAGATGCTGACTCTTTCTGCCTCCCTCAGTGGGTGAAGAGTGAAGGTCAAGCCTTAAGAGATTAAATTAAGGCCCAGAAGGGTGCTGGTCACTCGTAGGATTAATAGTCTTAAAAGTCTGCTTCTTAACTCTTACATTTTGGCTCTGGGGATTTTATTATGGTGTATATTTTGTGAGTATATTCTTAGTGCAGACAGGGTTTTAATACAATTATGTGACATTCATTAAGACCAAGCAAGGTACTAAAACAGATTTCAGCCATCCTACTGAGCTGTTAGATGCTGAGTGTTGTACTGTATAATGGTAAAGCCGATACTGTTCCTTGATTTGCTTGGTGAAAGCCTGGCTGCTCAGATCATAAGAGCCATGAACTTTGACCTTCGGGCTAAAACAAAACAGATGCCAGGTGAGCTGACTCACATCCGGCTTTAAATACACTTTTGAGGATTTGTTTCAAATGTTCTCCGCAGTGTTATTGCTTCATCTCCTCCTCCTCCTCCTCCTCCTCCTCCTCCTGTGTTTCTGTGTGTCCTACCCGTTAGCCATGTGAAGACCAGCCCCTCTTATCGTCAGTTTTTCCCACTGTCGGTATCCTTCTCTCTTTCTCTTTCACATTATCTCCCTAGAGTTTTCATTAATTATGTTCCTTTGCCAGAAACTTGTTTGCTTTCTCTCTGTGTGTATCCATTGCTGGCATTGGAATGGATTTGTTTATAGTCGTGACCCTTGCTGCTTGAAGTCTTAAAGCAACTCTGCTGTCAAGAGCCCAAACTCTGGCAAGGTCAGCTCGTTTCTGTTTACTTTTAGAGCACTATTTACCCTCTGAGGCTTTTAAAAAGCATTTCTGCAAAACATCACTACAAGGAAAGAAAGGGAGAGAAGGAAATGGAATGAAGTTTGGAGAGACATAAAAGAATTGATAGGATTCGAGTATTCCATCCGTGAAACTGTTGTGTTGTATTGAAATTAGCTATCCTTTTCATATTGTATTGAAAATTGCAGATTAGTAGTCGGCACCAGGTAACTGCATTCATATATTGACATGAATATGGTGCATTAACCACAATGGGCCTAATTTCCCCGCTGCAGATTTACTACTCTGCATATTACCAATATATCCTATTGCCTTAATACGAAAGCGATAAAAAAATATTTAGCATGCTAGACCCCGAGGCTGTTGCCTGAATGCAAAGCCATGGAGTTGGGATTAACCCATCAATAATCACTATCTGCCGTGCCATGCATTTGCCCCTGCAGAGCTGATGATTAATCTCCCCTATATGGGACTGATCACTATCAGGTTGATGAATGCACCGACCAATCATGTTTCTGCAAAACCCCGGCATGTACATACACCAATAAGTGATGATGAACAGCCTGTGTTGTTGGTCATTTATGCTGGCTGTATGGGGGAGTCCCAGCTGTTTCCTGTCAGGATGCGGTCATATGGTTTTTAATGTCTATGTGTGTATGTTGGCCTGTGTGTGTATAGGTATGGGTTTTGGTGTGTGTAGCATGATGTGTACTGGTCTACCCCCTGTAGACCAAAGAGAAGTAATGTCTGGTTAACCTCTTATTGTGACCCAGATCTCAGAAACTTCCAGGACTATCCAGATACCTCCCACTCTTAAATCCCAGTGCAAACATCCTTTCTCCAATGTGTGAGGGTGAATGAGTGAAAGTTATTATGTGTGTGTGTGTGTCTGTGTGTGTGTTAGTGTGTCTCTGTGTGTGTGTGTGCGCGCATCTGCTTAAAATACGTGTGACAAATTGCACTCCTCCATGTAAGACGTACTGTATCTGCCCTTGAATGATGGATGTAGATTTTGTCCTTGTTGCTTGTTGTTGTTACTCAGCCAGGGCCTCCGTGTGTTCCATGCTGATGTCCTTGTATAGGCTTGTCAGGCTTGGGTTTATTTTCTCTGGATCGACAGAGACACCTCCTCTTGAACTTTTATAGCTCCTCTTAGTGATGTGTATCGGAGAGAGTTGACCCTGGTCACCAGGCTTTACGGGCTTCCGCCTGCTTCTCATCCCCACTGTTTGTTTTTCCTTTGCTTTGCTTTTTCATATCAATGCTTTTCACACGATTACACATGAGCAGAATGACAATGACAGAACAAAATTGAGGAAGATTGTGAGGCTTCTGAAAAGTAAGGGAAACAATCTCTTAAACCTCAATCCATGACATAGTATGTACTCGAATACACCCATCCTCAGACATGCAGCCATTAAATGACCTCCATACAGTACATGCTCCAGAATGTTAGTGTTTTGGTTGTTGTTGTTTCTCTATCCTTCCTGACAAACAGCAGCAAATGTGTTGTGTTGTCACTGATTTTATTCACAATTTATCAAAGAATTTCTTATATTGTGTTTTCACAATAGATCATTATACCCCATATGCATATATATATATATATATATATATATATATATATATATATATATATATATTTCACTGAATAAACAGTAAGAGTTGGTAGTGGTAAAAAAGCAATGGAACAGTATTTTGTTTCCCAGGGCTGATATTCAGTCTGGGCAGGTTCATATAGTGCAAATCCCAATAAAGATTAAGTGCAAAGCATAAAACCTAATAAATGCCAAAACCAGTAAAGAGAGCTAGAAAAAGCTGAGAGATGTGAGACCCCACAAACCTAACCCACCCTTTCACCAAAAACCCCGAGCGGCTCTTATGATACCTTATACTCCCAATCTTAGACACCTCTTACCTCCCCTTCACACTCGCCGCTCAGAGACCCAGGGCGGGGCTCTGAGGAGACCGGACCAGGTCTGGAAAGATTTTTTCCGTATCGCAAAACAGTATTTTAATACGGAGGTCTACCCCTACAAATTACTGACCAGACACAGGGACTTGAGAGTCTGTGGGCCTAAACTAAAGTGACAGTTATTGGCCCCTCCAGCCCAGAAGAAAAATCTGTTAAGCCATTTCCTGTTGTGTCACATTTCTTGGGAGGGATTGTATTCCCATGCATTTGATACGGCCACATTTAACCATGCACTCGTGAGCCCAGTCCATAACTTTTCTTTTGTGGAAATGTATAGTACATAACTGCATTATGAGGTACTCATGTATACAAGCCACACAGTACCCCCTTCTCTGTTTTTGACATGTCATAAACTGTGACACAAACTATATAAAGTTGTCTCTTATATAGTTTATGTCATTGTCTACTTGGTGGCCTGAGAAGGGTAAAAGAGACAGATATCGTTCACTCTTTTTATGACAAATGGACTATGGATAAACTGTGGATGCTTGGATAAAAAACGAAAAACTCAATCAAGTTAAAATCAGTGTTGTCATGTAGACATTTTATGATAATGTGGCTTTGAGCAGACAATTTGTTTGGAAAGTGTGTTTGCAATTTGATTTGTCGAGGGGTCTGCTGAGCCTCACGAGGAGCATCCTGTGTCTTTGCCTTGGTCTCATCTTGCCACGGCCCACTCCTTTCCTTTTGGCGGCTGACTCCTCTTGTCACTCCCAATGCATTCAGAATACCCTGTGCAGTTCAAACGCTACCTCTCAGTTCTGCAAAAAACACGTTATCTTACTTCAGTGTACCTTTGTTCTAAACACATCCAGCCATCTATGGTCTTCCCCTTAGAGAAGCCCAAGGACCAGATCCATTGGCCATTCAAGCACAGCATAGTTCAAACTCATCAAATGAAATCAACAGACTGGCCAGACTGCAATAGAACTAGCGTAAGTATACAAGTTATAATGTTCGTTCTTGTTTATAATTATTTCTCCTTTGCTTTGCTTTTTTTAAGATGGGTGTGATACATATCTGAGAAACATGTTTTATGAGCAGATCTTCAGTCAGTATGCAAACATAATATGAAACCCAAACACAGACAGAGTACATGAATGCCAAAGTAGGCATGCACTTTACAAAACAAATACAACATGTATACCCAATGGTAGCATATCAAATCTAGAATAGAAATCATCTTTTTATTTGTGTATTTCAAAACTTGGAGCTGATCATTGTGGAAGCATTGTTTACCGAGTTTAATATTTAGTCTGGTTTGTCCATTCTAACATGCTCAGTTGTTTACCTCACAAGGGATTTATTTGTTCTTTTGGTTTCGTGTTTAGGTTTTATTGCACTGCAGCTTCGCTGGCACCACGATGTGTAAACTTATTATGGATCCAGCTAATCTCTTGCAGCAATTCCAACAAAAAAACAGCTAATTGTGTTTAGTTTCTCTGCGACTCAGTGAGGTGTATTTGTTGTATTAATTATACTTGTGTGGACGAGAGGGCCTGTTTGGATCACTTCAGGAATGAGGGAGTTTTTGGAGGTTGATAGGTTACATGGTACTTGGTGTGAGAAAGAAAAATACAACTAAGCATGCATAACACACTCATATGCACATGTTGGCCCGTGTTGTTGAGCGATTTACTGAATATATGAGATGTGTCTACCATTATAATTAATATCAAATTGATTTGTTTGTGTATTTATTTTGTCATCTATTTACTTGTATGCAGGTTGTGTCATATGCAGTACCAACGCCACACTAAATTGGAGACCTTCTAAATAGTAGTAGTTTCAGGTTTCACAGTTTCAGTATCGGCAAGTGTGTGCGTGTGTGTGTGTGCGTGTGTGTGTGAGTGTAGATAAAGCACTCTTGATTTACTGTTCCATCCTTGCTGAGTTTTCCCAATTTGACTGGGGCTCCGTTTTTGTTGTCTCAGCGGGCACAGGTAGAAAAAGACATGTGAATGAGGGTGATTAATATCAACGTGTTTTGATGTTTTTTGTGAAAAACAGGTGAAGAACTATCCTGCGAATGTTTCAGAGGAATGAGGAAACTAACACCAATTGATGATTCAGAGGTTGTGATCATTGACAACTTAGGAGGCTGTATTACAGTCAAACATATTGTGTTTATTATAGTAACGTTTATTTTAACTTCCCAAAAAAATCTCTCCAGAAATTATCTCTAATTTGTAAAACGATGTTTATTATTATAATTTCTAATAATTCTGTGGGGAGAAGTTTCCATGGGAAACAGACGAGACATACATTTAATTAAATTACATATTTACTTCAGAAATTCTAAATCCACACAATTTTATGCCAATACGGGCATTTACCAAGATTTAAGCTGCTTTGTTTTGCGTAATGAAATCATGTTTACACTCTGCAAATACAACAGTTGGTTAGCGTAAATGATTTTTTCTAATTGGAAAGTAGTTTGCAAAGCCATTTCAGAAAAAAATACACAAGATCATCAAAGACTTTAAATTCATACTTTTTCTATTGCCCATCTGTATTGTGCATTGCCTTGCCTGACCCTAATCACTTCTATACTGATCTGAAGACTTTAGTGCCTAACCCATTAGTGCACAACCCACCCCTTGCTAAACAGGGAACAGACATACACGCACCCACACATTTGCACACTGCAATTAGATCACATCTGAGGAGCATTACCCGTTCCTCCAGTGTTTACACAAGGTCAGCCCTGACGAGAGGAAGTGGGAGGTTCAGATATTATTTTGACACTCACTGTAATGCCTTTCTCTGCACACTGCCCAGCCATGTGTTTTCCCTGGGGTTAAGTGTGCTATTACTTGATGTTTAGATTCATGAATGTCAGCGCTAACTGACAGCTCATGCAAATCACAGATGTTTGGGAATGCTGGTTGGAGTTTGGTTGTACTTACAATTTGCTTATTTGGTCATACTTGTACCTTAGCAGTGGCATGTGAAAACACATTGGCTACTTACCATGGCCATAGTATATGGTGCTGCATCGAAAAATGATTTGAATGGACCTGTTGTTTCGTTCCATGTGTTCCTGTGCTCATTAACACGTACACCCACTCTTAACATATGGAATGCCTGGCAATGTCTGGCATAACCATAATAAACGTACAATTCATTGGCTCAATGCTATGTGTGACTGTATAGACACAGGTGTCGCCATCGCCGTTACCCGTCTCTGCATCGCATTATTTCACACAACTGGCGAATGATTCTTTTTCAAAGACAAGTTAAATATGTAGCGGTGAAAATAATGTACTTGCTTCGTTCTCTTGTTTTTTTCGAGCGGAATGCCTTGCATGTATTTTGTAAAAGGACAAGGGAGGGAGGTGAAGACAGACGGAGAAAGATAGAAATTGACAAAATGAGAAAAACAGCATTGATTGAGCATTAAAGCTGTTGGGACTGTATATAAAAAGCTTTCATAATAGACACAATTGATTGCCCATTTGTTGTTTTCTCTTTTTCATGTTTTTTAATGTTGTCTGTATGCAGTGTTTGGGCCATTATTTTGTGATTTAAACACTTTTGTATGGTGATGTGATGTACGATTATGCTAATTGAAAGGCAGAAAGCCACAGAGTGAGACCTGTATTATACTTGGAGATTAGTGAACCATAATTGTTGTGTAGGGCCTTCAACTCAGGCTGCGAAATGTGCTGCTTTACATCCCCCATCCATTTTCCTCTTTTCTGTCTTTCTGTCTGCCAGTCCCCCCACTTCTCTGCCCCCGTGCGTCTCCCCCTCCACCGATCCTCGACCTGGTTCTTGATCCCGACACTCGGAGCAGATACTTCTGGTAGGATTATTATTTCTCCCACTTTGATGCGAGAACTGTGTTTCACAAAGACAGAGTTAGGATGAGGGGGCGATGGGCAGAGAAGGGATAAGACAGAGGGGATGAAAAAAAAGAGGGATAAAGAGACAGAGAAAAGGAAAGTGAAAAGGTGGCAGAGATGTGAGGAATCCTCACTTGGCAGCCAGATATATAATCACATAGTGTGAGTGTTTGTGAGCAATTGTGTGTGATTTTGCACGTGACTGCTTGTACATTATTGTGTGTGTGTGTGTATGTGTGTGTGGGGTACCCCTGATGGTAGGCGCTTCCACCCGAGGCTGTCTTTGCAGAGGTGTGTCGCTGTTGCTGTGGGCTAGCGAAGGTCAACAAGGGGGTACAGGCCAGGCTGCTGTTACTCATTGGCTCCCAGGCAGAGGCTCTGGACTTGCCCATTAGGCCAATCACTCACAACCAGCTGACCCCTGACAGCCTATCAGCTTACTTGGCCTGGAGGCTGAGCGCAAAAAGACAAAGGCAGAGGCGTCGGTGAGGGTTATGTTGTTGGAAGAGAGCTTGGAAAGAAATGGAGTCAGAGAGAGAGAGAAGGAGAATGAGCAAGACTGTTTAGCATGGTTTCAGCTGAGGAGCCAAAGGTGAGAGCAAGTGGTGGGCGAGAGCGCCCTTAATCTGTGGCTGGCGAGGGCACTAGGAGCCTCTGTACAATAATTACATTAGAGTCAAATGGATCCCTGTATCTGAAAGCAACACATTTATGCCCTGCAGGAGAATCCCTGGCTAATTGTAATCCACCAAGACGGAGCTAACGCAAGAAGTGCCTACCTTTTTAAAGTGAAGAGATTCAGGAGAATGCTTTTGTGTGAATTATTGTGTGTATTAAGTGCGTGCGAGTGTGTCTTCTTTCATGAATTCTATATGTCTATTGGTTGCACAAATAAAAAGAAGCATCTAAAAGGGAAGATATGAGCATTGTTTCCATGCGAATTAATGAATCCTGAGTGTGGATATCTGTGCACATCGATATGCGTTCCTGTATTTACATGCGTTATGGCTCTTGGCTGCAGAGTATGTTGGCAGCATTGCTTCTAGCATCACTTGAGGGATAGGTGGATGGTGGAATGGCAGGATGGAGAGATAGACTACAGGAGGAATGGATGGATGGAATGAAAGAAGGGGGGTTAGTATATCCAGTGAGATGAGCCAGGCGCAGCCGGAGGGGAGGAGAGGTTGATCTGTTTAGTGTCCGTCTCCTGCCAGCTTTCACTGGTCATTAAAAGTAGGCTGTTATCAGACAGTGCAGGGAGGACTACCCAACCAGCCAGCACAGTGCTGCGTCTTCAGGTAACAGCTCCTTATCTGTTCGCTGATTGCCTTCATGCTCCCAATCCGTCTGACGTTGGCGTCTCAATCAGTCTTTAAATAATCTGCCTCCTCACGGAGCAGCAGCGCAAGGAGGTCCGCCTCCATACCTCCATCTCTCCCCCTCTCTCTTTCTCTCTCCTGCTCTCTATCTTCTCCTTTCCTTGTTGTGTATGAGTTGATGTTGAATATTAATGCGAGAAAGCATTCTGTCTCACACACTTAGAGGAAATAAACAAACAAGAGTCTAAATCTGCCTGGGTCTGCTGTGCTCCCTCGGAGCATGTGTACCGTGCACAGCCCAATCCCACAGATCTGAACACTCGGCTTTGAGCTGAAGAGCCAGCGCTTCACACAGCAATGCTGACATTACATTCTGGGCCCTGCCTTCTGAGAGGTGACTAACAAATGGAGAATAACAATCTGAATAAAAATAATAATTTGAAACTATTTGTTTAACATGTTTTTTTATGTAGCTGCTTGTTATAATTAATTGGAAAATATGAACGTGACTTTTTTTTAAATTTGCTATTCATTTTTAAATGAATCTATTCGAGTATGTTCCTTACACTTATCTGAAATTGTTTTATGGAAATTTGAAAAAAATGAATGAGCAAGAATGGAAAAAGTAAATTGCATGGAGTCGTTCTTGGCTTGGAGCCATTGTATGACTGAAGAGAGAAAATCAACTTTTACCTCAAAGTTGTTGGAGTTCTTTACCGCAACTCTAGGGCAGCGCTAAGTTGAGCTGGCAAGTCCCGCTGCCAACAGCATGGCTGACATGCTACACCAAGCCTCCCACTCACCTCCCACCCCGGGCCCACAGTACAGGACCACTAAGGCTGTCAACTCCACAGTAGTTATCTCTCCTACACTCAGAGAGGGAGGAGAACTAAGTTAGATGGAGAGATAAAGTGAGGGATAAGTTATTCAGTAACTAAAACAACTGTAAAGAGGGAATGAAGGGAAGAGTGAGATAATGAGGGAGCGAGTGAGTGTGTGAGTGGGTGAGTGAGCTACTAGCAAGAAATCTCATTCGACTCTTCTTTATTTTGACTTTATAAATGGAAATGGCTTTCCTGACTTCATACAGCATATTGATGAATATGTCGATTTGAACATTATCCTGTTTGACTCCCAACCACTGTTCCTCAAATCAACTTTTTTCTTCTCACTATGTTTATTATGGGAACTTGTCAGTTAAAGACTGTGGAGAAAAAGTGATATGAAAGCTGACTGGGTGAGACTGACTGTAAGAAAATGCTCCTTTGTTTCCTCACCAGCACAGAAATATCTCCTTCCGCCTCTACAATTCTCCCATCATTATAAGCTGACTCTGCGAGGCCGGACTTGGGTTTACTCGAAAAATAATGCATTATAATTTCCTTACCGTTCAAATTTCAACCCTTTGGAACATAGAAGAACGTAACGTTTTAAGCTTTACCTATTTCCCCCACTTTTAAAAAGTAAGTAAAGACTAAATCATGTTTTCGCAATGTGTGTGTGTGAGCAATTTCTGTATCTCTTAAACAGTATCAACCAATACAAAAACAGAAAAAACATCGTTATCGTACTGCCCTCCAGCATAATGTTACAGTCACTCTGCTGTCTATGTTGGCCCAACACCGACTTGAGACGCTACAGTGCCCCTTTACCAGGTGCTGTTATGTCAAAGAGCGAGAGTGAGCCATCAACAGAGTGTGATACTGCAGGGACAAATGAAAATGTGCTACACTGGTCAAATGGGAATAAAGTTAGCTATTGATGAATCAGAAAGAAGTGTAGTGTGCTGGTTATGTCAGAAGCGTTGCTATTGATTCTCGGTTTAGGTTCCGGGACAAAAGGTAATTTTCATATTTTCAAAGGTTTTGTTTTTGTTTTGTTTTCATCAATTCAGCTCTATTTTTTACCTTAACCACCAAATCAATACATAACATCTCCAACTTAATGCTTGCACATATAATTATGTCTTTAATCATAAACTTTACCCCTACTGGCACAAGAATCTGTAAGACAATACCTACACGATATTATTAAACTTGACTACCTGTACCAAACAATAATGTATGAAAAAAAGGAATCTAAAAATTTAAATAATACCAGTCCATGACATTTAAAATATGAACAGTCTAAATTGTCTGTGAAAGTAAACTGAGTATCTTAAAATGTTGGAATGTTTTCACTAAACAAAACAATCTATTTCTATCTCTTAGGCCCTTGGAAATTGTGAGTGACTTTCACTATTTTCACTTTATTTATTGTCCAATTAATTATAAAATAGATAATTAATATGGAAAATAACAGTTTGTTACATGCCTATCCATAAGTATGAACCCAAGAGTATGGTTAACATGTTTGTTACCTTTTAAAATCTCTTTAACTTGACACCAGTTTTTTTTGTCATGATAGATATTCCAGTATATTTACATTGTAACTGTATATTACGTATTGAAGTGTTTTCTTTCAGATTAGGGTATTTATGAGTGACAAATACCTAAATATTTTGTCATAGAATCTTGGTCAGTGGACAGTGATGGAAAGGTATTTGTTCCAGCAGCTGGTAGCAGCTCCAGTAGATGGTGTAATCGTGACTGTACTTATTGACTGTACTCATACCTCAGAGTGAGTCAGATAAATGAATGTTCCACCTCCGTCACCACTTCACTACTGGTGTCATATGGGATTTTAGACTGTAGGTGACAACCAAGTAATAACTCCTCTATCTCTCCACCTCGAGCTCTCTCTTTTCTTTCGCTCACTTGCTCGCTCCCTTCCACCGCTACCTCGAAAGCATACTTCCATTCCTCAGTTATCTGTCTCTCTCTGTCTGCTTCTCCGGTCCCTCTCTGTCTCTCCTTCCTCGCCCCTGCTCTCATCCATGTGATGTGTGATATGTATCATTGGTTAAGACTACTCCAGGCCGGCATGTTGACATTCCCCCGTGCCTCTTCATCTCTCCCCGCAGAGCTGAGTGCTGTTGAGTTGTGTTGATTAATGATATTGATCGCTCCACACACTGCTTGACTTTCAGTGAACGAGGGCGGGAGAGGGAGATGGAGAAAAAGAGTGAGAGAGATAGAAATTGGAAGAAAAAAAAATAACTCACTCTCGATAAAGTATACATATTTATTTTCACAATATCTGTTTCCATGGCAACCATACCATAGGAAAATAGATGGAGAGAGTATAGATGCATAAAGAAGGAGAGGAAAAACACAACAGGTCTGGTTTAGAGGTGATGAGGGTGCATGTAAGTTCACTTATTTGTGGCTGTCTGCTGCCAAGTTGGATGCATGTCTGTGGTGAACGATGAGGAAAAATGTTCAGGTGCCGTCAGCATGTGCGACAACTCATCAATGGGACTAAAAGCAGGATGTCAATATCCTCTCAGGATGGTCTCCTAGACGCCTGATAAGTTGTGTCAATAGCAATGAGGAAGTGTCAATACTTTTTTTAGGAGTGGAGTGTCTCATCTGATAGAGTTAGTCACATGGATAGATGATATAGATGAGGATGATTTATGAGCCTTATGAGGAGGAATTCACTGACTCTGTGCCGCCAGTAAGCAGTTACCAATGTGAACATATTTTAAGGTTTTTTGTCATCATTAGTGAGATCATTAATGGTATCATCCGTGGTGTTATTTGAGATGCGATACGGCACTCGATGCTAGCAAGGGGACTTTCCAACATGACGCTAACTAATGGAGCTCCCAGGCCTAATAGGACACATGGGGAGAGTCATACCACAACTATGGTGGGGTTTGCAGGCTCCCATGAAAGCTTAACTCCCAGGGAAATGTATTAAAGCACTGGTATGAAGTCTGCGTGTGCGTGTTCATGATGGTGTGTCAGTGCAGGACAGGATGCGGAGTGTGTGAACCAGGGTCTGTCCCACTGATTCAGCTGGTGTTCAGGAAGAGGGGAAACATAATAAGTGAGAGTATTTGAGTATTCAACATGTCGTCACTGTTCCGTGTGTGTGTGTGTGGGGGGGGGGACAAAGGTGCACACGTTTTCCTCACATACCAACAGGGCAGTCCTACGCACCCCCTATGTGAACAAACATAAGAAGGCGCCCACATTCATTCTGCTGATTTTGGTGTAATGGAGTAGGGCATAACCTTCCTAAGGTGTGTCACCAGAGCCATAATGCCGTCAACACCACTACAAAACTGAAACAGGAAAATGTTGACAGTGACATCACCCCATCACATGCCCACACTGCTCACTGCTCACTGAGTGCCTTTAGGTCCCTGTGAATATTCATGAAACTGAATTGCTCATTTATTTGAGTATGTGCATCTGAAAGTATGTGTTTATAAGATAACTTCCACACATGTTTATGTTTGTGCAAGTTTTTACTCGCTTGTGCAAAGTGCCTGTTTTGCATGTGTGTGGGTTTCTGGGTGTGCATGTGCGCTCATGCTCTCTACTGCACTCAAAAAAACGATTCAAGCCCTTCTTAAAGGTGACACATTTAAATCGTGTTTGATTAATTTAAATATATCAAGTTAAAAAATGAACACATTTATATTTCATGGGTCTAACATAAAATGCATGAATACTTTCATTTATTAGATTTATTTAGGTTGGATGGTGTGTATCAACTCAAAATAAATGTGTTTGGTTGGGGGACTACCCCTTGCGCCTGTACCAGATCACGTGCTCTCAGTGTCTTTCCCCCCTTTCCGACTGCAGCAAGATTCAAACCGACCGTCCATTCTTTGGTAAGTAACTTTATATATTTTGTTGTAGTAGTTTAGACTGTACCTCGCTGTCAATGAAGGCTTCCATTCTGTAATAATGACCACAATGTGTGGAACAGACGTGATAACTTAGCCACACGACTGTTCCGTTTTTAATAAGATCGAAGGCAACACAGGCTAGCTAGCAAGCTAGGTAGCCAACGTGGTTTGCATTATAGAGCAGACCAGAGATCAGGGTACTGTCATTAATACGGCTTGGACGCAGCGCCGAAGGCTTCCTTATGAACAGTATGCACTAAAAAACAGTAGGAGAGCAGTTAAACGAGCAGACTACGGTCTCCCACTCTCCAGCGCCATAATGTCGGCAGGCAGAGCAGGCCGCAGAAGGACACTCTCTCTAGTAGTGGGCGTTCAGTTGTAGTGGGTTTAGCCACGTTTTCGTCACTGAAAAATGTTTAATATGAATAAATCATGAGCTCATAAAACCGCTGAATTCCTCTCACTCGCGCGGGCACCTGATGCATGAACACACGGAAGTCAGCGGCGTTTTAGCGCAGCAGCCATAGAAATAGAACGAGCGTAGAACGGACATTCCCATTCAAACCGATGTAACTGGATCAGAGCAGCGGCAGTTTGTACGTGTACCGTCGTCATTGTGAAGAACTGATCGATGTAGCGGGCTAACTTTTCTGTTATACTACGGTCAATGCGCAGTGTTGAGCACTATTTTCTTTTGAACGAGTAAAACGACCAAGACAAACATCGATGTCCGTTCTACTCATTGTATTTCTATGACCTTACACTGTGTGAACGCAGGCAGGAGTGCGAATGAGTTTTCAAGGCAAACTGTTTGATATTTTATTAAAATGACTGTCTTAATCTTATTTAACATGCTTGCATGATTTGATTGCTGTTGTATGTAGCTTTAGTGTTGCTGTAAAAGGTGAATTGCTCGTCTATTCTAAATGGTAACATTATATCTGTGAGTGCTCTAAAGCACTTTTGACTTGACTTTGTTTTATGTGAACTTTGGATTATTCCAGCCTTTCCCTCCACTAATATATTTATCTCATCTTTTGCAGTTTGATCAGCATTACCAAGCTTCTTGAGGCAACCTCCTAATGATAGCACGTAATAGGTTATATGCTCGATGCAAGCTGATCTCTCATTGTTATTTGTTCAGTTTGATATGTACTAATTATCTTTATTCTCTTTAGGACTCTGCATGTGGCAGTGTAAAGAATGCAGTTTGGAACTAGCTAGCAGGTATTTCTTGTTGCATGGGCATTGTAGGGGCAGTTATCGCTATACATGTCCATACATTGCCCATGTACATTTAATACATGGAGTAAGCTTCTAAATCACACATGCTGAACTGCACATTCAACCAGAGACTGTGGAGCAGAGGCCCCTTCCCTGTTCCAGCAAAGTTAAGTAAGTAAATGTGTGTTTCTATGTGTTTACCATTTTGATGATTAATGGCTTCACAATCGCAATTTGAATCTAATAATCCCACATAATGTGATAGTAATTATAATAAACAAGTAACAAACAGCTGTATTTTGTTTGTTATTCAGGTCAATGCAGAGTTCCTGCTGATCACCACCAAGCCATTTCAATCAAAGTTCATGTCACAGCTGGACCTCTTCTCAGACTCCCTGATACAGGGCTTAAAGCGCAAAGGAGGTGTGAAGGAGAAAAGGTCAAGGATGTCCTGACCATCAATGATTTGGTTAGTACATATGTATACAATATTAGTTTCACTGTATTGGGGTGGTTATTGTAATATTTTCTTGTCCATATCTGCTTTTTTTAAAACATTTGATGAATAGTAAATGGCCTGCTTTTATTCTGCTTTTATCCAGAACCTTTAGTGTGATGACATCAACACCAAAAGGGAAGGGCATCTGAGAAGCCTGTCATCTACCTCAATGAAGATCCAGACTCTTTATCAATCTGGTAAGTTTATCGCAATATGTTTCCCATGTAGCGTCAAAGTGTTACCCACATATATATATATATATATATATATATATGTTTGTGGATTAATCACAAGTTTAAACACAAGTTTTCTGTGTTTGTGTTGTTGTCAGGCTTCCGCCGCTGAGGATGCAGTGAGGGACATCGCATTCACTGTCATAAGGATTTACATGATCCAAAGAGATTGGGAGCCAGAGGACGTGGGACTTGATCAACTGCATTAAAGTCCTGAACAACGTAGACGGTGTCATCATGGCGTTCATCATGATTTGGGCTAATTTGTGCCCTTAATCTAAGCTTTCCAGGCAACTTCAAGTACATCTTTGAGCTTCTCCAGAAGGTCATAATGAATTTGGATGGGCACAAGCTGAATTCTAAGATACAGGAGCTGAAAATCAAGATGTTTGCACAAGAGGTGAACACCAAGTGACAAAGCCAAAGAACCTTGTCAGATCTTTTGGATGTTTTCTACTTTCATCTTCCGCCCAGTCAACGACAATCCATGACCTCATGGATGTTTTCCTGGTTCTGACATTTTGAAAAAATTGACTAAGCTGCACAGAGGCAAGCCAGAGACTGTAAATTACGGAATTTTTACATGTCACTGCAAGCTTGTTTAAGTGTTTACGCACAGAAAGTTTTGCCCAATTCACCTCCACATCCCAACTCGAGTGTGATTACTCTCCAACGTCAACTTGCACGTCCATTTTCCTCGTTGTCTGATTGAATGACTCTCTACTCGAGTTGAAATGGACCCTAACACGGTTCAATACGCTGTATCTTCCATTGACTATGAGTATCCTTGTTATTTATAATCTATAAGTTTTAGTTTGTGGATGTTTTGTGATTTTACTGTTGTAGCCTAAAAGTGGTCCAAGTTGCCTGTTTCTGCACATGATAACACATCATCGGCTATTCTTCAGTGTAAAGGAGTCCTTTTGTACTACCATCTGTACTGGTAGGAAAGAAAACAGCTGTATTGCTCTTGACAAACCAAAGTAGTGGGAATTTAGCACTTGCAATAGTGGTTATACATATCGATTGCAGGAAGTTTTGTGCTTTTTGGAAATGTGAGTGACTACACTGCAGTGCAATGATATTCCCTGTTTGGAGAGCAGTGCATAGCCTCCACCCTCATGGCGTCTTTGTTTGTGGCGCCAAGGGATTTGGGATAGCTTGGTATTTATTTGTCACCAGTTGTGGAGCTGTTACAAGACTACTGTTTTAATATTTAAAAACGATGAAAGATGCACTGTATAGATCATTTTGGAATTGTTTTGCTATCCTTTTCTGATCAGTGTTTTTGTAAAAAAAAACAAATTATATTTAAAAAATGAAATGCAGGCTCTAGAATCATGGATGGTCAGATTTGTACCATATTTAATGTATTTAAGCATTTTCAATAAAAAACACTTGAACTAGGTTTTGTCTCGTGTCTTAATTGGGGGTCAAATAAAAAAAAGTTTTTTACCTGATTAATTCATTTCCAATGAATTGTACTATATTGAGTTGGACTAACACAAATCAATTTCATTTCATGAATGGTATTTTTTTATTTAGGTTGTATTTGATAAAATTGAGTCGGACTAACTCAATTTAATTATATTGCATGGATATTTTTAGTTTAAGTTAGGTTTAACTATATTTCCTCGGTGGAAAACCTGCCCACAATTTAATTGAGTTCATCCAATGAATTATTTTTTTGAGTGTGTCTGGCCTTCTCTTGTTCTCCCAGCTGTCCTAACACTGGTCTGTGTTGACAGTAAACACAGCTGCAGGTCACAGAGGCCCCGCTCTGGTCGGACATGGGGCTCTGAAGGCCAACGGGGGAGAGAGCATACAGGGAGCATGAATGCAGGAAAGGGAAGGTGGAACTACAGAGCACTGAAGAGGAAGGAGAAATTGTTAGGAAGGAGAGGAGACTCATGTTTGGTCCAGCACGTACCCCTCTACTCTTGTTGAGGCAGGAGGTGGAAGGAAAGGCAGGAGGGCATAGTGAAAAGTTTCTGTGGTCAATGGCAAAGAGAGATGTGAAGAAAAAATTGGAGAAAACCAGGGAGGGATGAGAGAGGAGAAAAATAAGGTGTAAATGAAAATGGAGAAGGAGATAGGGAGAGATAATGCCGTCTACATCCTGGGGGTCAGAATCAAAACACAGCTAATAACAGCAGACACTAAGTGATCCGTACCCATGTGCCTCATTAAATATCAATGCCATCAGACATCTACATTTCTGAGACTTTCTCCATAATTTTTAATTGGATGTATCTTTACGGATCAATACATTGCGATAAATCATCTGAGTATTATGTTTTTAACAGATGACATTAGCATTGCTTACAGACACACTGCCATTGGGGTTCCATGACCTTTGTATGCGTGATTGATAGATTGTCTGACCCTGTCTGCATGTCGTGGCCCTGGCTGTAAGAGACACGTTGTTTTGGTAACCCACCAATCTCTATGTATACACTCCCCTGTGAGTGTCCATGCAGAGGGAAGAGGCGAAGATATGTGAGGATATACAGACACTTACACAAACACAGTCAGACACCCACAACCCACTCCCACCCGTACACATGAGCACACACATGCACATCCACACACACTAGCACCAGAAAAAAACCATTTGACGTGTTCCTTTCCGGCCCCTAAGGACAGATCAGGCACAGCTGTGACTTGGGAGGTCATGAGGCTCGGAGGGGTCAGACTGAGCAGACTCTGAGAGAGCCCAACTCTGGGTCACAGGTCACCCCCAGCAGCCCTGGCGGTGTGAAAGGTCATGGGTCATAGTCTCACCACGATGCGTCGGCAGGGTAGGGTTTCAAAAGGCTGCTGGGACTAGTGAGAGGCACAGATTTATAGATACTGAGCTGAGCCCCGGTCCTCAGCCCAAGGTAATTACACAGAATATGAGCATGCCCGTTGAGGCTTGGCCGCCATATTTCATTTCCACCCTGAGCCCCTGTAGACTGAAATAATACATGAGATAGCCAGGGAGAGGCGAGAGGCGAGACCAGGGGGCAGAGAGGCAGAGAAAGGAAGATCCATTGATGCAAGGGAAGAAGAGATAGAAAGTGACGGATAGAGAGAGAAAGAGTGAGACAATGAGAGGGAAAGAGTGTGAGAGTGAATGAGCAAGTTATGTAGTCAGAGTGAGAGAAAGAGTGAGTACGAGACCAAGTAGAAGCAAAGGCAAAGGGTCATATTTGTTACCAAACAAAACTCCATTCTCAACAACAAGACCTTTGACGTCAAATTCCAGTAAAACAGGGAGAAGGTCACAAGGATCATCCCCGGGGAACGCCGGGAGCCGGAATGACACGAAGCATGGACAGCAGGGAGTGACAGCCTCGCGAGAGGAGAGGAGCATAGGAACAGATGGAGCGAGGGAGGGGAGTGAAAGAAAAGAAGAGCCCAGAAATTAGATTAGTTTAGAAAGTGAAGTTGTGATGCAGCGGGCTTGATATCCTGCTCGGAGCAGTTTCCCGTGAGAACCAGATCGGGCCACTGCGAGCTCAGTGAGACAGTTCAAACATATTTACCCCTCGTTGGAAGGTACAAATTAAATTAGGCTCTTCCACAAAGACGAGATGCTTTCCCCTTCTGTTTTGATGTCATGGTAGTTGGGCGGTATAGAGTGGGGGTCGGCCCTCTCTGGCCTGCATGCATTTATCTTAGAGGCCATTCATCTTCCTGTAGCCCCCCCACCCCCCTTCTCCTTTTCTAGATCCTTCTGTCCCTTTTTGCAAAACACTTTATCAAAGTCCTTCTCTGTCTCGTTACCCACACGCATACACAAACACAGACTAAAACGGACAAAATGTAAGAACAGGTCACAGCTCTGTCCTCTTCTCAGCACTAACTCTATTATCCCTCATTCGGCCCCTCACCTTCTCTCACCCCCACCCGCCTCCCCCTCCTTATCCGGTGTCATTTGAAAAGACTATATTCTGTGTAACAATTGGACGTGCCCATCCTTTTGTTCCTCCCTTAACAATGCCATCACAGGTTTCATTGGAGATCATTACAGTAATTGCTTCATAATTGCATCAACTTTAGCCTTTGCTGCGACCCATTCTCTGAGTACATCCAGGCCCTGTCACAGACTCTGTGCTGCAGAGTGCCGTGTGACCTTAGACCAGAAACTAGGGGGGTCGCTGTCATTTAGCCTTTGGCCAACCTGGCAGTACTACAGCATTCCTGTACTGGCAAGATGACTTATTTCACTTTCTCTTCCTGCTCGTTACTCTTTTTTCCATTC
Organism: Melanostigma gelatinosum; assembly: GCF_949748355.1. Taxonomy (NCBI): domain Eukaryota; kingdom Metazoa; phylum Chordata; class Actinopteri; order Perciformes; family Zoarcidae; genus Melanostigma; species Melanostigma gelatinosum. Next base: position 13,961,827 of record NC_136639.1, on the reverse strand, counting down.
TCATTTCTCAGTTTCTTGTGTTGGCGGATCATAAATGTTTCCAGACAGTTTTGTGAAGGACAGTACATGGAGGCCTTCACCCTCCACCCTCTGGTCCTGTATTTGTAGAAAGCAGCATCTGCTTCCAATGCTGCTGATTTTTTTTGGGGAAGGGAGAAAGCGCTCTTGAATTTGTGAACCGAGTCCATCAGGTTTCTTAATCATGTGCGTCATCACACACGTATGCGTGTGCACACACTACGTACACACTTAAAGCAGCCCCTTGCCCTTCCTCTCAGCGCTTATCTAGCCCTAACTCCCTCAGAGACAAACTAAACCACCACTGTGACACCGACAGAAAAAAAAATCCTTGAGAGTTGTACAGACACACAATAAATCAATCCATTATTTACGAGTGAACTCATTCAGAAAGGAAGCATATGTAATCTACTCATCCATGCTGAGAGGATGCTGAGCGAGAGAGGAGGAGAGGAAGAGAAGGAGAAGTGGGGAGTGTTCAGGGACGAGGCAGGCGGCCAGCTGAGAACAAATTCTGTTTCTGTTCCTAACTCCCTAAAGAGAGGTGGGAACCAGTAAACAAACAAACCGAGTGAGAAAGTGTTTCCTTCTTTAATGACAAAGGAGGCTGAGAGATGAAGGCAGGGTAGGAGGGACGCATGGCTACGAGCTGGCCCAGTGTGTCAGCTGTCAGCCTCTCTGTGTGTGTGTGTGTGTGAGTGTGTGTGTGTGTGTGCCCTCTGCCCTGTTCGTTTGCAGGCGAGCGGCCTACACAAAGACGCAGATGGGTAAACAAAGCCATTGTTTACTGTTTTGTTTTTTATTATGTTGGGAGAGATTAGTAGGTATTGATTTTTCTCAGTCAGGGCCAAGAAGAGTCGAGGCAAGTGGCAAACGTTCCCATCAGTCGCCATCTTCACACACACAGAAACACACTCACGCAGAGTCTCGCCCCTCCACCATACCCCGCATTGAGTCTGTCACGCCCCTGTCAGCTCCTATCACAGTGTGTCTACCTGAAGTATGGAGATGAGGCCTTTGTGGTCCCCTGTCCCAGCCTGGATGCCCATTCTTTTGGGCTCAGGTCTATTATGGCCTGAGCCCGGGGCGGATCTCCAGCACTCCAGGCATACACACACACACACACACACACACACACACACACACACAGCACTCCTGGGGTCATGCTCTTTCAACCTCAGGGGCTCGACTTCTGCCACCACAGCCTGACAAATCACCCCGCGACACACAAAAAAAGCGCCAGGGCCCCAGCGTGAGAGGGGCCCGGTTCCAAGCAGCTCCTCCAATCTCGGCTCTGCTACAAGCAACGCCAGCGAGCTGCTATTACCCTACTCCCACTGGATTTGGACAAAGGGGAGGAAAGAAGAAGAGGGGAAGGAGAGTGGAAAAAAAGAGAGAGAAGGCCAAAAGAGAGAAATGGGAAGAGAGAAAGAGATGGGAGGAAGAAAGAGACATTTAGGTTCTTTCATTCGGTGGACTATGATAAATGGCCTGGCCTTTAGCTTGTCTGTGCTCCCTCAGCGCTCTCTCTGGGCCTCCCCTGACAAGAGGGCCTTTGAGGGAGAACGGACCCCACAAATATTGCTCTTTGTCCAAGACAGAGCACAGCCAAGACCCCAATGCTCCCACTTTAATCAAGTAAAACCAGCAAAGCAAGGGTCTGCTTTTATGTGTGAGTCAATCACTTTGTGTGTGTGTGCGTATGTACTACTAAGTACTGTGTGTGTGTGTGTGTGTGTGTGTGAGAAGAGGAGACAGAGAAGAGACAGGAGGGGGAGAAGTCTATAAGGACAGAAGAGAAGTCAGCACACTACATTACACTGGCACGTCTCCCCATTACTCCTTTAAAGACATTCAGATCTTTGCCTTAGGGGTACGTGGGTAGATTTGGGGGAAGGCAGAATTCAGCTACACCCCAAAGGCACATTACAAACTGACTCAGCGATCAAAACAAGTTGTGAAGTTCACCTCTTACAAGGGGAGGTCTTAGCGAGACAAAAGTATCTGGAAGAGAAAAACAAATACTTTTTTCCATACTTAATGTTAAATTACCTGTTTCACGTAGCTACACTCGCTAATGATTAACCTCAGTATACAGTATTCAGCTATACAGCAGTTGTAGTGCAAATGTGTTTTGATGTGTTTCTATGCTTATGTTTACTGTGACTTTGTGGCCAACTAATAATTACACAGTGTATCAGGTGCGTCGCAATGAGCCCACAAAGGCAGATTACCCGATTTAGAGCGTTACAATCAAGTTAATTGTTCCAAAAGCTGATTAGCAAGGTTGACAAAACAATGTCTAAAAAGGCGAGAGTGAACGCCCTTAGTGTCATAGATGGAAGTTCATGGTGGATTAATTGTTTATGTGGCAGGCCTACTGGCAGCGAGGGTGTACAGGGTAGAATTACACTCTCTGTAAAATGAATGCTCAGGTCTCGTAGAGAGGGGGTGAACTGGGTAAGGCTGTTCGTATCCTTATTATCACAACAATTGTCACACAACAGTAGTTGTGATAATAAGGATCTCACTCATACAGCAGTATACTATATGGGTGTGGGACTGTGTCTGAAATGGGGTGTTTGGAAGATTGTGTAAGAAGGAATTTGTGTGTCAAATTGAATGTTTTTGGGGTTGTATTGAGTCATGGGTGGAGAGTGGAGGTTATGGAGCTTTTTGCCTTTTGTCAACCATTCACATTCATTTTAAGCCCTCCTTCGCCTTTTACACTTTCTCTTCCTTCAATGTCACAGTCGCCAAGTGTCTTCCTTTTGCCTGTGGCCATTCTTGAGAGATGGATCAGGGTTTAAACTTTGATCACCTCCTTGGTTATAGATTCAAAGCAGCATACTGTATCTGTATGTGTGCACATGATTGAGGTTCAAATTGTGCATTTTCATACACACTTCCACGTGTGTGTGGTGAGGGCAAACCTTAGTGCCACACAGTGCCACAGTGCCATAATCCCCAGCGTTGCCCAGTGGCCCAGATTAAATCCAGGCTTTGATCCACCCCCTAATCTGAGTTTACAGGCTCTGGGTTGAGGGTGGGTGCTCTACCCTGCCTGCCAGCTAGATTCTGCTTGCTTCTTTCCTTCCTCTCTTGTCTGTCTACTTCCTTGCTGCCCCCCCCCCCCCCCACTGAGAAGCTGGCATTTTAAATCAGCTTTAGAGTTGCTTAATACAGAAGCAGGCTGAATTAGGCCCTTTAATGCCTGTCATCGTCGAAGATTATATCAATGGCTCTCTTTGTCACCACTACATTGGTGTCAATGGAGTAGCAGCAAGACTTCCAGAATGAGACAAAGGATACATTTTTAGATTCAGTTTATCTGGTCTCTCCCTGCACTCAAAACATGCACACACACACACGCGCATATGCATCTGTAAGGGTGCACAGACATACGACACAAGCATTCGTACGAATAAAAAACCTAACATGTGTTGCTTCTTTGAGTTGAACTGTGACTTCGCCAGGGTATCGAATGATATACATTTTGTGATTGTAAAATCAACTTCGGTGGCAACCTCCTTTGAAGTGGAGTGTGGTTCATTTGTTCAGGGTCAAACGCATACATAGTCTCAATTGGGAACAAAAGCCGGAGTCTTGGCTGTGCTTTTAATGGTACAGTGAGTTTGATTTACTGCCCATGTGCAACTGTACAAACACTCGTTGACTAGGCTGGGACAAAATGAATAAGATAGCAAGAGACTCACTGTCGTTAATCAATTTACCAGTTTATATAAACAAGCCCATGGGTGACTAGAATAGTCTTCCTAAAGTAATAGTTTGCAACACAGCACATTCAAAATAATTAGCCCGAACGTACTAAAGTTGGAGGAAATTCATAGCAGTCAGGCCTCATTCCTGATATTAGCTGCTGACATTTGGGGTTAATCAAGCTCAGAAAATGTCCACCCTTACAGACACAAATGTCAGAATTGTGCATTGTTACACAGTGGGGTGCTATTACATGCTGTTGTGACATCTGAGGAAGAAAATACAAAATGCGGGGGTATGCAATATATTATCAGATGATATGCTTTTAAATTATGATGGCGCACACACACATGGCCACACACACTGTTCATCTCAGCAGAGTAGTGAAGGTCAAATTACCTCACCTGGTGTAAAATTAGTTGTCTTTGTTTATGTTAAATATAATGAAAAGGGACACAACAGAGCGAGAGAGAGTGAGGGAAATTGAGAGAGGTAGAAAACAACACGTGGAAACAAGTCAGGATTTATTTCAGAAAATAAAAATTGCACTTGTGCTAACCAAAGTAGGTCCACTGCTCGGTGAAGAGAACACCGCGCACCACAGTGTATCTGCAGTACCAGCCTGACACACTCATCATGTCAGCGCTAAGCTTTAAACACTACTCTTACTTTTTGCTCTGCTCCTCCGAATACAACCACATCCCACACATGTACACTTCAATATTGAACACAGACAGGTACAGGAACAAGCTGACTGACCAACACACACACACAGATACAGACACAGACACAGACACAGACAGCACTATGCTCAGTCAGATGTGAGTCTAACTCAGCCCCAGGGGATGGGAACGCGGCAGTAGTAATATCTGAAACACTCCTCTCATTCTCATTTCCTGATAGTTTGGAAATCTCCCCCACCTGCCAGCTTGAGTGTGTTCAAATCCAAGCACACAAAAGTCATACGCGTACACTGGTAAATGCGACCCTTGGAAATGAGGGATGTTATCTACAGCAGTGGTCCCCAACCTTTTTTGCACCACGGACCGGTTTCATGTAAGACAATATTTTCACGGACCGGCCTTCAAGGTGTGGCGGGAAAACACGACGAAATAAAATGATACGATCGGCATGAAAACAAATATAAAATGCATAAATAAATGCAACTCACAATAACGCTGAATCAGTGGAGCCCTGAGCTTGTTTCTCTGCAACGAGACGGTCCCATCTGGAGTAATGAAGACACTGACACCCGAAGTCTGTTCCTGATGTCCAGTCTACTCCGTTTTATTTTGATTGCCGTCACTGCAGAACATCCCGCTTCACAAAGAGGATGTTTGAAATGGAAGCAGGGTTTTCAGTGCTTTAGTGGCGATCTCAGGATATTCAGCCTTGATAACACCTGCAGAGTTGTTGTCTCAAACATACTTTTAAGGCCACCGTCATTTACAATCTCCAGCAGCTGATCTTCCAATGTCTCCACATATTCTGCAGAGCGGGTTTAGCGCGTCAGAATTACTCCTGATATTTAATTAGAGTCCTGATATTGTCTGTTAAATGAAGCCTTCTTGGAAGTTGTAGCTCTTCTTCTGTCTCCTTAGTGACCTTTTCTCTTTGCAAAGAAGCTCTCCAAAAGTGTTTTACTCATTTTCACGAGCTTGCGGGCTTAATTTTTGAGGTAACGTATCACGTTACCGAGACAAGCGTCTTGTCAAGAGACACAGGCGGATGAAATTGCGAGAGAATCCGGTCATTTTTCAAAATAAAACTTCTTTCAGACTCTGATAATCAATAAAACGGAAATAATATAATATTTATTCTTTCTGTGCGGCCCGGTACCAAATGATCCACGGCCCGGTACCGGTCCGCGGCCCGGTGGTTGGGGACCACTGATCTACAGTACCTCAGGAAAGCGCATGCAGTCATGAGTTGTTTGTCTTGCTTATTGGCAGAGGTTGACCAATTGGCGCCCCAGTGCTAGGTCCAGATCACTGGCTCTCTGCATGGTGGTGGAGTGTGAAATGTGCCATAAATCCAGGGCACGGCCCACAGCACACAAGGGTGGCAGAAAGGCCTGGCAGAGGGTTCCTCTCACTTGGGGGAATGGCAAAGCAGGGTTCACAGGGCCCCGATGACTGATACAATTAAGTGCTGATGCCCAACATTCATTGCTTTCTAGTAGAGGCTCGTTCAAATTATGAACGGCACTGTTTATTACTATGTGATACAGGATGGCTTAGCATTAAGAGTGGAATCATCCCCATGATTTTAGGAGTAGTTTCTCCCCTTAACACCATAAAGTCCTCCGATTAGAGCGGTACAATTCCTGAGGGCAGTTCTACGGCTATGCCATCTCATGTGAGTAACAAGCCTTGGATCCTTAAATGAAATCGCAGAAGTATCCTCAAACAATCACTTACTAGGTATCTGAAGCAGGTCAAGGGGTCGCTGGCCCTTCTTGTTGCTCCCTGATAAGAGAATCATGAGGATTATCTACAGCTAGGTGCAGATTGGTGAGTTCAAAAGGTTAAAGAGGAGTGAAAGGTCACTCAGAGAAAAAGTAGACAGACTTTTGTATTGACATCCATTTGGTGTCACAATGCTCTCTATTGATACATTTGTTTTTGTGGTAAGTTTTACTGTAATCGTGGTCTATTTTGATTAACCTCTTGAAAGTGTATGGGACATAAACACGGTCTTCAATATTGATGATTTATCTCCATCAGTTAGCGTGGTCATCCACCGATTGACATGTCAGCTGCTCACCCTTGACCGAGATCATAACAGTTATATGACCTCCAAGCCTGTTTAAGAGCAGATAGATCATGGTCTAATACGCTGGGCATCTCCCCAACTTACATAGCAGTAAAAATAGGGGGCCTACAGTCTCCTTGCTAACACCTTTAAGCATCCCATCACTGACACTTAGTAATATGATTCTGAATGTGAATGTATTAGTCTGCCCAAAAGGACTCTGAGGGGTGTGAAGGTTGTCCATAACGCCAACAGCACCTCATTCAATGCCACGCCTCTGAACTTGGCTGAGTTGTGGAGGTCTTTTAGAAAGGGTTGACCTGAGGTTCCCTCCTCTTCCTCCTCCTTTTCACTGGAATAAGAATTGTTCCGAAATGACTTGGCATGGAAAGGATGTAAATGAACGCTGGGGGTTGTTGCGCTCACATCCAGCCAAGGTCAGGCATCCAGCTGTCAGCTCATGTTTGGGACTAATCGTTTATGTGCCTGCACCACTCTGCACCCGTTCCCCTCATTCTGTCTGTGTCTGTCACACACCTCTCCTCTCTTTAACTCAATGGCCTGCCGTTTATCATTCCACTCCTTTTTGCAACTGCCCTATGCATCCTTCACATTTCACATCCTTTTATTCAGTCATTCACCAATGACACCAGTGAAACTTGTGTCATTGCCTCTGTTATCCAATGGCTAATGACTTGTGCTACTAGAGGGGGTCGGTTTCAAGGTATGATGTTGTGGTCACCTTGGTATAACGCCAGACATGCTAACATTCATTAACATTAGTATTGCTGTTTACATTAGTTCAGCATTAGTACATCAGTAGGTTACATAAGTGTTTGTTTTTCATCCACAAAATATAATAATTATTGGAGGAAAAATAAGAAAAAAAAGTCACTGTCATGCTTATTGATGCACTGTAATACTGTCTAAGGGGGATAGGCCAAGAACCATATTTACATGCTGTATCAAGAATTCTTTCCTCTGTGAAAAAAATAGAAAGAATGAAAATTATGTTGAGGGCTTTCCGCGATTAAAAAAAAAAAATTGAACACAGAGCAATCCATACATGCATTTCGTCATATCTCTCAGATCATTTCCATGACCCCACTATTCTCCCATGTTGGCCTTACACTACCACTACCACGGCCATGGCCGCTGTCTTTCCGCATAAAAATGTGGCAGGTTGCAGAGTTCAAGTCCTTCGAAATGTGAATCGAAACAGCTGCCCCTAATGACTAGCACAAGCTGGGCTTAAGGGCCTCTCAGTTTCACCTCTCATCTGCCTGGAATTTTGAATTTCCTGAGTGGAGATCAAATGGCAGCCCAAGTCAGTGAGACCTTTGATATATGGACACCCATCTTGTGAGGGCCTTCTGCAATGGGATTTACGCTTGACAACACACTCGGTGTCACCTCCGCTCCTGGCGGACGCCCTGAGACCCCTGGAAACATTGGGCCCCTTTGACGGGACAGCAGAGGTCCCCCCCCCCCTAAACCCCCCTGGAGTGCCCAGCAGTTATTTATTAAATTTGTTGTGCCCACAGTGGTATGGTTTCAGAAGGCCACTTAGTTTTGGATTGCACTCTGGATTTTTCAATTATCTGGTTCATTTCACCTGCTTGTGTTCTTTTACCCCCCAGGATCAAGGGCATGAGAGATTTAATTATTTCAAAACAAGAAGTCTCAACTGGACCCTGCAGATCCATAGCAACATGATGCCCTATCTATTATTCCATCACCTCTACTTTAAATAAGCGGTAATTGGTCTTTAAGAAAATAACTGAGAATATCCTTCCTCTGCCTCCGATCACCACATTACTCATGTCAATAAAGAAATTTGTCTACCTATCAGGAGGGTAAATAAAAGGGCAGACTATGGGATTTCCAGAATTCTCTGCTCGTCAGGTCTCATATGGAGCACATTAGTGGTCACTTTGATTGACAGGTGCTCCTGTGTATAGCCAGAGGGAGAGGGGGAAAAAAACGGAAGATGAATATATCCCAGGTAATAAGTGTGGGCTGTCCACAGCAGGCATGAATATGCTATCTGGAGCGGCTGTGGCCTATGGATTAGAGGATGTTAGTGGGTCAGCCACTCCACTGAACTGCATCTGTGTGCACATTTACCCAGTCTTTGTGGATTTGGACATATGTATCAATGCATAAGTGGCAGAGATCCTTAAGATCTTCCCAACATAGACTGTTTTTATACTAAAACAACAACTGAATGTTCTCACCTTTGGCTTTCAGTCCAGCTTGCAACCATTGCAGTAGGACATGAAAACATAAACTATCAAGAAACACCTGCTATGGCTAACTATAAATCCTACAAAAAAATGGTTGAGCTACCTTTATTAGCTCCTGACTGACATTGTAATAAAACTGTATGGCTAATTTCCTAATGGTGTCTGGGAAGTATCTACCTAGCTGGGACTCCAGCTTCCATTTAAGGCTCTTTCTTTTCACACAGGTGCTAAAATCCTATATTTGTGAGTTTGTGTAAAAGACTATGTACTATGTGTATTGCATTATACAGAAAGGGGTTTTCAATGTTTTCCCTCTGATCTAAAGGAGTTGAAACATCACCTCTCTGTCAAAGAAATGGCATTTCACTTGGGTTTTGTTTCATTTTTAAGTTCAAGGGTGGCAAAATGTTCTTGACCTTTCATACAGTCTTAACCTGGGAAAAACAGTCCCCTCTCATTGCTAGCTTATAAAAAGTATGATAATAACTCAAAAGTTGTTGGTTCTACAACAAAAGCTTTTGCAATGGATATATATTTATATATTTTCTTTTGTCTGAGTCGGTTTGGGTCATGGGAGCCAAATGGAGCTTTAGACAGGATGAAAATGGCCCTTCACAATGTCTTGAGCAGCTTTGTGATTTAGGAGCTTTGTTTTTGTAAGAGTCTCCCATCATTAAAATAATTCATTGCCAATGAACGTTGGAGGCTCCACAATGAATCAGCTGGCTTTCTTGCATTCTTCTAAAGCCCAAAAGAGGTGTGGGGTTGAGGGAGTAAATGTGTGTGCGAAAGACTTTAAAAAGCTAAATGACTTCATGGTTGAAATCACAGGGGAGACAGGAATGCTGGGACCCCACTAGATTATTAGAATTTATTCTCTGCAGCATACTGGGAGTATGTTTGTACTCTCAGGGTATGGCAAAAGTGATAGAAATGCCATAAAGAAAACGAGGGAGAAAGCCAGGCTGTGTTTTGCCATCAGAGCTTCTTTTTAAACTTAAACTTAAACCTGCAAATTACATAAATCGGGGTAATAAATAGGATTTGTATGGAGACAAAACTGTTTGTGGGGTGCACAATGACCACTTCCTGACCCTGGAGTGTGGGACCCCACCTGACCTCAAGACTAGGGTTCAAACGGTCAATTGCAGGTCACTGGCAGACCAAGGGTGTGTGAGGGTGTGCCAGAGGGTGTAGATTGTAGCTTGTGTGTGAGTATGTGTGAAGGCTACAGGGGACGTATCCTTTGATCCCTAATTAATGCTTAGAATAAATTGGCAAACATTTCTCTCTTACCTCACATCTCTGCAACACACACATATACCACCTTCTCTTTCAGAAATATATAGTTTCTCACTTTGCACATAGCAGATGACGGGTTTACATGTACCACATCCACTGACTCTCCCTACTTCTCGGCTTATCTGTCTCTCCCCCCCCCCCGATCTTCTATCTCTGTTATCATCCTATCTTTCTTGCCATTCATTCGTCTCTCCTGTCCTAGCCACCAGGCCGGCTATCTATCCTGCTAATGAGCTCTACGGACTCCTCTAAACAGTTGTCAAACAATCCTCACACAGCCATCACTTTTACTGGGCTCAAGCTATGGCATAAACAGCTGCACCCACGTGGCAATCTGCCAGTAAGAGGGAGAGAAAGAGAAACTATGGCTTAGCAATCTTAGCACTGAAATGTGCTTTGGGTGACCAGATTAGAAGTGACCAGAAGTGGGATGTGCTATTGAATCCAAAAGTAACCACAGTAATCCTCTTTGGTAGCTGGTCTGCCATGATAACAATATGCAATGATCTCAGTTTAAAATCACATTTGAACAGAGAAACTAAATTGAATCACATCTGGTCACTCGAGAAATTTGAGATGTATAAATATGCTAGATATGAGCGGCAATATGTCTTTAAACAGTCTGGATTTCTTTTTTTTTTTCTGGATACAAGAATCTGGGTCTGAACATAGAGGGCAGATACTGACAGATGTTAGGAATCATCAATCATTAAGGTGTAAAAAGGACATAGCGAAATGTATCTGCAAGCAGTGGTTGAGAAATTACAGATAGATGTTTCTTTCTCTATCGCCTCCCCCTAATTTCCCCAACCTCGTCCTTCTTGAGGACAACATGTGAACATCACTCTGAGTGTCTGTACAGGCCAAGCACCCAGTTCATCAGAAACACCTTCTCTGGCCCCAAACCTGACCCGTTCTCTCCTGTGGTCAGGATAACAGGCTGCAGGGCTTACACACTGGATGAGAAATGAACCAGAGACTCTGGCATATGTGTGCGGCCATGTGCACAGGGTGCCTGTGCAGCTGCATTTGGAATATATGTTTCCGTGTGTATAATGTGTATGACTAGTCTGTCAGAGGGGGCCTGTGGAGGTTACACAAACACAGGGGAGGGTTATTTATACTTTCAGGAAATGATGGTGGTTTCTGTCAGATCTGGCCCACTCTAGTCTGATCTGGCTTGGTCTTGGTCAAGTCTTAACCTATTTCTAGCCCACACAGAGCCAGTGGTACACAGAGAAGAGGAATTGTGCTAATATGGCTGTCACTGACAACCCCCAGTGGCCAAACTCTGTCAGTCTACAGCTCTGAGCCCACCTCCACAGATGGTCCGGCAGTACTTAAGAATTCACCCCCAGGGTTTTACTGCTCTGTTGTATGGAGGACTGTCACAGCACAAGGAGCATGTGGTTTAGATATGGGAACAGCATCCTCCGAGAGCTCTCATGGCCGGGCACAAAGAGATGTCTCCACCCCCAGTAAAAGACAAGACAACTGGGCATGTCCTCTGTTATGACAGGACACAGCCTGCCAGCTGAGAAAGTTGAAGATGCTGATGCACGCTATCAATTACGTTGTGCCTAAAATCATTGAAAAATGTTCACTTAAGTGTTTCATTTGTTTTAAGTCAGACGTTTAATTCACTTTGTCCAACTGGCTCTGTGGTTGTATAACATGCGAATGAGACTTCATTTTCCATGTACTTAGTCAGTCAGCTCGTCAACCTGTCAGGCAACCAGCCAGTCAGAGGACGGTGATTTACAGTCCTGCATCCAGAGAAAGGAAACCTGCTGTTACCTCTTGTTAAGCCAGCCACCCTTTTGCACTAAATGAGGCAAAAAAGGCACAAATCCACAAATCAGTCTGTACTAATTTGTTTATTGCTCTCGTTCTGGCTACTGCTCCTCCTCCTCTCTCACCACCCCTCCATACGCGCTCTCTCTCTCTCTCGCTCTTATTGATCTTCCCGCTAAAAAGTGGAAGTGTTACAGGGTGTTTTCGGTCTTCAGAAAGAGGCTGTCATGTGCATTAATGCATATATAGGGAGTGGGTGTAATAAGTCCCTGAGGCATGGCTCCCATCTGATAAAATTGAACACATCCTGTGACAGTCTTGTTTTTCCTTGTTTTACACTGGTGACGCAGAAGCAGTTGAGTTGTACTATAGTCCTCGAGGTCAAAGCATGATATCACTGTGCACACACTGCATGTACGTGTGCACGTGTAGTGTGACGCCTCACACATCCCGCTGTGTCCGTATGTAATGTATATTGGTGAAGCAAGTGATAAACTTGGGCTGATGGCATTTGGATTGGTGCCAGGGTGAGTCATAAACAAGCAGGGGGTTGAATTTAGGGGCGAGGGGCGAGGGGAGGGGAAGAAGGGGTGCACCACCGAGTGTGTCTGTCCTGGCAGGTCCCCTGCTCAAATTCCACTGATACGACTTTAATCAGTCCTAATCTACTTATCGGCCTCCTGGGGCACTGATCAGCCTAAAGTGCTTAACTGAATGCAAGGACTCATAAGATGCTGCCACTCGGAAGCATAACGTGGGTTTTTGCTGAGGGTATTTTACTTAATCTGATTAATTAAAACAAACTATACCAAAAGAGGAGTTCTCTTACCTCTGTGCCTTTTCCTGACTCCTTCACCATCCTCTTATTTTCTTCTTTTCTGTCCCACTTGCTTGTGACCAATTATTTATGTGACACACAAAAACCTGGTGGGTTTCTTACAGTAAATATTTATTTTCTGAGGGTTTCTTAAGTTCTTTTTTCTTTTCACTTTTTATCTGAATACATTTGGTTATCTGTCTGCATTGTTATAATTTCCTCATGTTCAGTACACTGGACAACTTTACACATGCATACAATTATTCCTAAAGCAGATAAGAGAAAACCTAAAAAAGGTGAAAGATAGCACATAACTCTCCATACGGTAACAGCTCATCACACCAGACTGCAGAAGATCACTCTGCACAACATTTGAGAGACAAGATAGCCCAATCCCGTTGTTTGCTGTAATTGTGAAGACTAATAGAATAATTGACTTGATCTCGTAATGGAGGTTAAGAGACGTAACCTCAGCTAATGAAAGACAGAGACAAATTTGTTCACGATAATGAATTTCGCTCAAACAAAGCATGTAAGGGAGCATTTGCTGTGCCGTGAAATAAAGGGAAAAGCTGTTTGAAGAAATTGTACTCTTTCTGTATCTCCTTAATACACCTGACACGGTGTGATAAGGTGAATGTGATGCTTGATGAGTTCACGGGCCGTGTCAGGGCACTTGTCACCTGTGCCACCTTGTGATCATAGATTATCAGATTAATGATGATGCTTCACGTGGACTATCCTCAATTTCATTTGATTCAGAAGATCAGCGAGGTCGCTACTGAGGTAGAAGTGCTCTGACCTCCACAATGTTTGATTCATTTAAACACAATAAAACTAGATTGGCTCTGGCTGCTGCTTTGTCTCTTAGTTCATAATTCCCTGTACCTCTGAAACCCTCTCGGTTTCTGTTGTTGCCTCGCCTTGTCCCAGTGTGTCCTCTGCCAATCTATTTGCTGCTCCCATTGACCTTTCATTCTCCTCATGCATGTCTCCTCTCAGAGGACAGACCCTTGCATGGAAGTCCTCCTCATGTTCAATGTGATCAATACAAAGGGCAGGGACCTTGCACACAAACTCCCCCCGCTGACTAAACGAGAAGGATTAAAGGATGGAGAGACTGCGTGGTGGGTGCAAGTACGTGTCCGTGCATGTTCGTGAGTGTGTGTGTGTGTGTGTGCATGCTATTGTCCTTGTGGGTCTACAGCACATGTGTGCATGTCTCTGTGCAAGTGCTGGAGAGAGAACATCACGTTCTAAAGCTTGTAAATAAATGGTGTGGTGATCTTTGCGGGGTGGGCAGAGAAAGCTCAGAGTGCATGACCCCATTCTGCGTCACAGCAAAAGGTCCATGCAGGTCACGCAAACGCACACAGACAGACAGACACACACGTACTGCCATTTAACCTAAGGAGAGGAGAGAGAGGAACTTAGTGGAAAACGGAGAGAGAGGGATTAACAAAGATAGCCAGTGCTAACAGCTGGTTGGCCATTTCGAGATTCCTATTATGCGGATGGTGAGGTATTAATAGGAACTTGTACTTCGCCAGCTCTCCTCCAAAATAGATGCTTATTTCCCGACCCTGACTGCCTCTGATGGGTGGGTTAGAAGTACAACTTGTGAAGGCAGGTGCAGAGGTGGAAATGAAATTCAAGAACAAAGGCCTCGTGGAATTGTTGTTGGTTTCCTTTTATTGGTGACCACTGACACACCTGTCCTTCAAGCTGAAACTAAACGCACACTTGTGAACATTTAATGTGACATTCCAGTCATTACAATATATACTTTTTGGTGGATAGAATTATGGATTGGGCCTTTATACTGTGACATGCAGAAAGTAGTGATTTTATATTCAGTATTACTTTACTATATACCTGTTCTGCGAAAATAAATTAAAAAAAAGCTTGGTATTAGTGAATACAAACACCCATGCACAATGTTCTCCAGATAAAAAAAGGAGGGGACTTTAAAAGTGTCACAGAACCAGACCTCTTAGAAATGTTATGAAACTACAATAATATAATGTATTCTTCTCCACTTCCACCACTTCTTTCCAAGCTCCGTCACCTCAGGGCCCATTATTAAGGGGCGGTGAATCGGCCCCCACTGCCCTCTGCCTGCCCTCTCTGGTTGTCACTGAGTGGGGGTCCAGCTCTCTCCACTGGGCTTATCACAGGGTCAACGTGCAGCAAGGGCACACACACTTGAACACACACACATACGGACCACATGCTGGACACTTCTTAGCATAACTCCTCAATGCTATAGCAGAGACCTTGTAACAGGGGGTCTAGTGTTTCACCGTGTGCATTTACAAACGGATAAAGCACAAACACACTGACACACACACACACACACACACTGACAAACATTCTTTCCCTTTCTCTCTGCAGCACAAACACTCACACACACACGCACACACACTTTTCCCCTTTCCCTTGCCCTCCGTAACCCAACATACACTCTTCCAACTCCCACCTCTCTTGTCACCTCCCATCTCCCAGACCAAGGTCAGCTGTCCAGGCCTGCGGCTCTTGATGTAGAGGCTTTGACCCAACATGGCCACCTCTGTCTCTCCAGAGAGATTAACACAAGGCAGGGACAGAGAAACTGAGCTCCGCGTGGCTCCATGTTATCCCAGCCGCACTCTCCATCTCTACTCTCACTTCTCATTCTGTCTCAGATAACTCCTCACGTCTGCAGACTGGGGACCTGGAAGAGCTGCAAATTGAATATGTCTGGCAGGCAGATCTGTGAAGCCTCATGGGGGATGTTAGCGAGAAAACGCAGACTGTCCACGTTGTGTCACTCAGGCAACATACATAAAGGGATGTGTAGAAGAAGATAAGAGGGGTTTGTTATTCTGCTTTTGGCTTGTGTTTCCGTCACTCCTTTTTTTTCTTAAAATGAAATTTACAGTTGTTGTGAGATACTGTATAGTGTATAGCAAAGGAACAGTGCGGCATCTTTCAAAAAGGCAAGTACAACATCCAGTGACATCACTGAAAAGGTGTTGGTTTTAGCAGTATACTCTTGAGGATCTAAAACACTTCCATGTTGTCTGTGTTTTCCCATTGCCCATCCCATCCCATTGCTTGATACCCATCATTATTTCTTCTGTTGGATGGGGCTGGGGGTGGCTGCCCTGGCAGTCGAAAGGTTAAACAAAGTGCTGCGACTGTCAGGCTGAGTGAAACCAACTGGCGCTTGGCTATCAGAAGATAATCAAGGCTAATAGGTACATAATGGCTAACAGTGGGGCCGCACTCTCTGGCAGATGCATCATGGGGGACGGAACGCAGACAGCGTGACCTCGCATTCCCTCCGCAGCTCTCACCGCTTCAGAATCGTCAGGCAGAAAGAGCCAGACGCCAGGAATTGTACCCCTGCTTTGCCCTGGGATTACCCTCAGTAGAGTCGTATTGATTGAAATATGCTCGTAGTTTGCTGTCTGTATTTTTCCCTTTTTCTGTTAATCTTTTTTTATTGTTTGAAGGTTTAACTTCACAGAGTCCATCAATTAATGGGCTGTGAAGTGAACTGCCATTGGGAATGATGTCACCACACTGGACTGAACAGTGAAAGCATTATTCAGCATTAGTTTGTTCTGCAGGGATCCGCGTGGATGTTAGTGAGTTATGGTTCCTGTAGCATATGCTTTCAATTTTGTCTGAAACAACAAACAGAATGTTTGTGTAACTGATGGTCAAAGTGTCCAAGGTCCTAAAGGACACTTTGTTCTGAATATTGAAGATTTATGAGCCTGTGAAGCAAAGAGGATGAAGGAATAACGTTGTGAGTCACTATTCTGTGGTAATGTCAATAAGACAACCGCAAATTAAAAACCACATCTAGACTTTATTTAGTAGATATAAATAACAATGCAGTCCTCCAAACCTCGACATGTTGACCGCATATTCTCCATGAATACGTAATCTAAGAAAGATATTCACACAAGCGTGACACTTTGACCTACCCAGCAAAGAGTAAACATGTTCTAAATTGATGCAATTGAGCAGAAAGGGTCACAGGATCATGTGTTAACGAATGTACACATGCTTGGTTCTCAGCACTCTGCGAAGCATCCAACCAACACTTCCCCTTTGACAGCACTCGGTTGCCCTGGACTCCTCTCCAAAGACTCTCTTTGTAAACAAAGCCTGCTTTTGTTGAGGCCCAGTGCGTCAGAACCATCATCTCCAGAGGGAAAGCGGGATATGGAGGAGAGATGTAGTGGTGGGTGGAGAGAGTCAGACACACACAGAGAGAGAAGGAAAGCGTTTAGGTGGGGGTGAAGGGCAGGGGAACTGAGACAGAGGTCTGGGTAATTGCAGCACAATGGAGATTGTGTTTGATCTCTGAGGTGTCCAGGCCTATTTAGTGTGGAATGTGCCAGGCTGAGGAATGTTGTAGCTCTGAAAGGCTGAGTTTATCAGGAGTTCAGCAAGTGAGAACAAGAGGGGAAGAGGGGGGGCTTGTAGTTTGAGAGAGATAGAGACAGAGGAGAGAGAGGGACAGAGTTTAACCAGGCTGCCTTTTCATTATTGGCTAATTATGTCTTTAAAGCCTCTGAGAACTTCACTGTACACACTGTTCACACATGTTGTATGTATTCTATCATGTGTCTCTCTCTCTCTCTCTCTCTCTCTCTCTCTATTTGAACTGAAGTGAGAAAGGCCAGTCTGATCTGTGGTGCAGTGCAGCAGCAGCAGCCTCCTGATAGCAGGGCTAAACTGCTGGAGAGCAGCGAGTGCCCGCACAGAGCAGAAGGCTCTTTGAACTCTGTCTGTACTCTCTGCTGCAGAGCTTGAACTGGGTTAATCGCTATTAATATTTAACATGCTGCCAAAGTTCCAGCCCAGAAACTATATCAAAGACAAGAGCTCCATCCAGCAGAGCCCTTTCAGTACTCTTCTGTAGCAAGCTGGCTGGCATAAACACACTGAAGCTGCCGACATGAGACTTGATAAAGTTGTTTAATTCTTTTTTATTAAATAAAGGAGGGGATTCTTTGCAAGAACAATCAATTTTTTTATTGAGCTTGATATTGTATTTTTTTAAATGATTAGTTTCTCTCTGTATGGAGCATTTGGCTCATTTCTGTTTTTCTCTCTTACATTTTGGAGTTGTCAATTTGTGTGGTTGCAGATATCTGTAACATCTTCAGCCACAGGCATGTAACATTATGAAGTACAATATATTGATAAGATACAGTATCAATCAAAAGGAGGAAAAATTAGCAGCTAGAGAGGTTTACTTTGTAATCAACAGTGTAGGGAGGATGGCGCGGTTATGAAACAACTTGAGGTCGCCAGGGGGCTGCTGTGCTGTTGCTTTTGCTCATCTCTCTGTCTGTCTGTTCTGTCAGCTCACAAACTGGATTATTTCATCAGAGTTCAAGCCTCTATTGCCTCTGCTACTGCAGTCCTTTTCACTCTTTGCCCTCCCCTTTACATCTATCTCTCTATCTCTTTCTATATCTATCTCCTCTTCTCTCTCTCTCTCTCTCTCTCTCTCTCTCTCTCTCTCTCTCTCTCTCTCTCTCTCTCTCTCTCTCTGTGCTCCCAGCGCCAGGACCTCAAACAGCATGGTTAAATACCCAGGCCAATGTGTCGCTCTTCAAAGAGACTCAGGTAGTGGATATGCTGGCAATGGGCCAAGATCTAAATGAAGAGTTATTGTAGAGCATTGTGGCTGCACTTCACATGGACCTCAGTCGAACCATATTAAGGGGCCCCACTTGGGCCAAAACCTTCCCACAAGGCGGGTGAAATATAGGCCCTAAGTCCCATTTCACCCCTTCTGAAAACCCCACTAATACCACACAGGGACCCATTTTTATTTCACTTCATCAATCAGGCCAGCAGGACGAGGAAGTTCATTTGGCGTAGAAGAGCTTATGTTAGCTTTAGCCCCTGTCGTAAAGTTCCTTCCTTCGGTACAACTGCCTTCGTTGTTCACCTACAGTAAAAACATCAGAAACCAGGAGCACTTCTCAATGATCAGAATTGCCTTTGATTACTTAAGATTTAAAAAATGAGTGGTTGTTTGCTGCCACTACTCCTGCCTGATAAAATATTACAGCACAGCTGAAGGGGGAGCTTCGTAGAAGACAAAAGCTGGAAGCAATTTGTGCAGCCACAAATTAAAGTCATTCAGCACCAAGGGTAATTTAATTACCATTCTTTAAATGTTTGAATGACTTTGACCTTTGGAGTACTCAAAGGCCATGCAGGTGTATTTACTTAAGCTAATTCAGAATCAGTAACATGAAAACAGATCCCAAATCAAACAGACCTCCTCCCTGAATATCTGGTTACCCAAGCACCAGCTCTGTGTTTGGAAATTAAATTAATATCAATCCACCATGTCATTAGGCCTGTTTTCTGAAAACATTGAAATCTGTCTTAGGCCCCTACCTATTCCCCAAAGCAAACATTTCAGTGATGAGCTTGACAAGAGAAAAGAAAAGGATATGAAGAAATCTAGACAATGAAAAGCAGGGAGAAAGACATAAACAACAGCTGAAAAAAGCTGACAGTGTTTCCCAGGATGCACCTCTCCCAGCATGGCTCATGAATGGAAACAGGTGTGTGTGATTGTGTGGTTGGTCTTGAGGATTGTGGCCTATGTGGCATGTCTACTGCCTAGGTGATTTGGGTCAATGGAGCACATCTGGTACTAGTCACAACAGAGTGCACACGTCCACGGTCCTCAGACACCCCACCAGGCGAGTAGTGAGGGAGAGAGGCAAGGGCAAGGAAACATCTGGGTTCTCTCTTTCTCTTTCAAACACACACACTCATACATTTGGGATTCTGTGCTTTTTGGGGTTGCTTGGACTCCTCCAGGTGCATGTGGACTTCTGGAGAAGAACAGCAGTGTGTGTTTAAGGGAGGGATGGGGAGGGGTTGATTGACAGCCTTGAGCCAGAATGTTCCCTGTGCCGGGTGAGTAACTCTCCCATCATGCCCACTCTCTCTCTTTTGTCTTTTGTTTCTTCCAATAGTTCTTCCCCCATTTTGTTTCTGCACCATAATCTCCCCTTATTTACTTGTGTTTTGGAAAAGACTCATTGCTGTTTTGGGAAAAATACATATATTTTCTGTTGAACTAAACAAGGCCGGGCATTTTTTTTGTTTGCAATGGATGTAAATTTAATTAGCAGCCCACTACTTTTGTTGTGTCGAATGCTGGAACGTCATGAGTCATGCAGTAATGCACAGAGATATGCCAGTGGACAGAAAGGACACATGCGCCCACACACACTCACACACACGCACAGTTAGACAGCAAGTCTATTCTTTGGCAGAACTCCAGAACTGGAGTGGACTTGATACACTGTGGTAATGATGGGGTAAAACTGTATATGAGGCACTGTATCAAATTCTGATGGTGAAATATTTCAGCACCGACATCTCTCTCGCTGACACTCTCATTCTAGCCCACTTACCTCACTTCACCCGCTACCTCACCACATGCCGAAGGCACCAACAATAAACATGATTGGCCCTTCACACAAAAGAGGGCGGGCCATCATCTGGACAGGCATGACAAGGGGCAAGTGAAATTGATTTCAAGTGTAGCGGTCTGTGTGAGTATATGTTCGTGTGCCTTAGCGTGTGTATGTGTTAACACAGGGTACAGATTCTTTCACTATGTTTGAGCTGTGTGACGAATATGGGAAGTGATGGCATGTCGAACAGAGTGTTTCCTTCCTTCACTTGTATCAGTGGCTAAGGAAACAAATACAGGTCCCCCTCTTTTGCTCACACAATCCAAACAAAAAAGCCATGTGTCATAGATGTAAATGTATTTGCCAGTGACTGTGAGTGCCTTCATGATGGCCTCAATGTCTGTTATAGAGCACATTACACTGCATTTGACACTTGGACAGCATAATAAGAAAGAAATGTATTGAAACCACTTGACACAGATAAAACAAAACCTGAAGCTAATTTTAATATGGTAATCCACATGTTCATTCTCTATATTTGGTATGTTAGGTGTTTGATTTCCCAAGTCAAATTTATTTTATATTGCCCAGTGAGGATCTTGCACACGGGACAATGGCATGGATGTCACCAAGCACAAATCTATAACATTTAATTTCATAATTTATCTATCTACTGATTATTTTCTTGATTAATGGACTCATTATTTGGTCAATGAAATGTCAGAAAACAGTAAAAAAAAAACAGAATTGTGATTGTAATTTCCCAATGTTAACATCTTCAAATGTCTTGTTTTGTCCAACCAACAGTCCAACACCAAAATAAACAATCTAGATTAGAGTATCAGTTAAATGTTGGATATGAAATTATTTAAAATGTAATAAATGTATCAGATTGGCTGCTGCTTAATTTTCTGTCGATCAACTAATCAATCAAATAATTGTTGCAGCTCTACTAAAATCCCTGTGATTACACAATCACCTGTCATCACTAATGCAAACTAGCCCAATATTCTTGATATTTTACTTTAACACAATTGTTGGAATGGAGTTTGCCAATATATCAACACCTGTTCAAAATCAAAAAGGTTCATGAGGATATTTTAAACAACTAAATGCATTCTTATGAGATGTAAAGTGCATTTTGGGTCTTTGCTTTTGATTGTGGCAATGGCAGATTGCTGTATGTTTGTTTGTGTGAGTACACGTGTGAGACAGAGAGACAACGAGACAGACAGAGGGAGGGAGATTAGGAGTGTCCGCAGGTGCCCATCTGGCCGATGTGTGTTTGTTAGTGTGTGTGATAATTTAATGAAATGCGGTCATGTCACTGGGTGAAGTGAGGCAACGACGTACGACCCAGGGTTCCTAATCTGGTTAGCTAGAGCTGAATGGGATACAGTAATGGCTGTACTCCTCACATCTAAGCACAGAAACCAGACCGAACTAAAAACCACTACACTGTTTTTTAGAGCCCTAAATGTACTGTAAAAGCCATCTGCACCAATTGAAATGGTCACAGACGGATTTAAAACCACCATCTCGTATTCTAGATTTAATCCTAATTCTTGCAACTATTTTATGGTTATAATTCCTATAATTCCCTTAATGGCTTGCTTCTTGTTTTTTTCTATTTTCAGTCCTCTGGCTGTGTTTCTAGGTTAGGGTGATCTAACCGTGTGTGTGGTAGCTGTGTGTAGGGGTAGCCTTGTGACCAGAGCTACATTGTTCATCCACAGCTATGGACTGTGGCCCAGAAAGAAAGCCCACACACAGTCAGCAAGCTATGATTCCACTTGGATACAAACCAAATAATCATACATACAAGTCAGCCTGATTTGTGCCGCACTACAGTACCAACCGTGCTTGTGAATTCCAACATCCTTCCGGGCGACTCAGTTTGTTTAAATGAGCTATAGTCATGCAAAATACTACCACAGTATATTCAAAAAATGCTAAATTGAAAAAAACATATCTATAGTACCATAACATATTTAATTAAGAGTTTTAAAATGTGCCTCTTTCACGATGCACAGATCAACTGCATATTTTTGTCATCTGAGGGGATTACGTACAGTCACAGATGATGCTGCTGTTGTGAGTTGTTGATTTCTCTTGGAAGCCATTAGTGTTGTTTGTCTGTTCAGAGCAGTGTCGGGCTATTGGACCCCTTCTTCTTAACAGTTGGTTCATATTGGCAGACAGTCAGGGCGCTTAACTATGAACAGGAAAACGACATGCCCTCCATGGATTCCATACAAATTACAGAATGTTTTGCTTTTACATTTCCCCTCTTTTAAAAGTTTGCAATTAAATGTGTCTTTAGAGACTCAATTTGTTCATGTTTCTTTCCTCTATTCAGCCTTAAAATGCTTTTTTTTTACTCTTTCCATCATTTGACCCTGTAAAGTGAGTTCTGTACCTCTGTATGAAAGCTAAAAAGTGAAGAGGTGAAGAGTTACCTTGATGGCATGAATGCGGAGTATCCCTGTTCAACTGTATTTCTATATAAAAAGAGTTGGATATTCTTGAGAGTGGCAAACTTGTTACAACAAACGCATAAGAGAATCCTCTTGAGATGAGTAGAGAGAAGGTGGATGAGTGTGAGAATTTAGTTTTTTCTGACTTGCCCATGCTGTGCCAACTCTGGAGCAATGAAAACTTGGAATTGGGAGTGGAAGCAGCCAGGAAAAGAGAGATGCATAAATCCTCCTTTTCCTCACAGCTGCTCGAAAGGGGTCTAATATAGGTGCGGTCCAAGCACAACACTTTCCATAATCCCCAGACTCTTGAGCAGATTTCAGACTGAGTTTACACATCATGCACTGGCTTTTCTAGCAGATTTTTGTGACTGTGGTCAATTACAATGACTATCTCACACTTCTAATACTGCTCGAGCAAAAGATTCATCTTTGCATCACATGGCATTTTATAGGAATCCTACATGCACAAAAGACATTGCAAGTACTACTGCAAATCCCTTAATTGGTTGCCAACGACCCTTTTTGCTGGCTTGTCTTGATTGTCTCATAAGCAGTCTGCGTGGCTATTGATGATACATCCTGTATATCTGCTGCGGGGATATTTTGTCACACCTAAATGAGACTGTGCTAACGCTACAGATTGGTGGGTGGTACTTAATGATCTTTAACCAGAGGTTTGTGTGTGTTACACGTGTGTCTGTAGCTTGTAGATGTGTGTTGAGTGTCAGTGTGTTGGCCCACATCTTTAAATTTGCTTGTAGCTATGTTGTTGTTTTACATCCCTGTTTCAGAATCCCAATATGTGTGTGTGTTATAGTATGTGTTCTTCCCAGCCAAGGTCCGCCTCACCCCGAATTGATCCTCCTTGCTTTCAAAGCATTTTTACCGTTTAATTAAGAAAACGCACACATCATCAAAATATGCACCAAAATCCTCTCAACAAACAACACACATAGGTGTGCATGCCGACCCAAAGATTTGCACACCGTCCCTCTTACTGTAATTATGAGTGAAGGAAGGTTATTGGACTTCTGACATGTTTACTAACTATTGTCACTGTACAACATGGTTTGGCCGGAAGGACCTCATTGTGAACTTTTGAACCCCTCTCATTAAAACAGCAATACTACTTTGCTGTAATGCTGTTCAATGTTACCTTTAAGCCCTCAGTAAGTGGGATTTTAGAAAATGATGCCCTTATGCAGGCTGTTTACACAAGATCCCTGCCATACCAGCCACACTCTTGCCGCCTCAGCCCCCCTCCTGCCTCAAATCACATTTAATAGGGCTAGTTTGATCCCACGCCAGCATAAGCATACACTTGCTATGACCTTGCTTGAATTTAATGGGGGTTAAAGAAGTTTTCACATTGGCAGTGTGCACATTAATAGTTTGTCTGGCGGATTTGGTAAATTGGAAGAGACGGAAGTGAAGTCAAAGTGTCCGATTAATTGGGTCTACAACCCCCCACCACCGCCTCCATTGCTTCCAGAACCGTGCACCTATCCTTAGCATCCTGTCCAGGTTCACCTTGGGGTACTCTGTGACATTCTGTTGAAGTCAGACATCTGCAGACACAAAGTCCTGTGTGTGTGTGTGTGCGTGTGCATGTATGCATGTATGTGCATGTGTACTGTATGTCTAACATGTACGTGTGGGACAAATATGTGGAGACTTAGGGGAAAATAAAGCATCAAGTGGGTGGTGGATGAGAGGTGAATGAACATTGGTGGAATGAGGGGGTGTAAAAAAAAGTGTGAAATAACTAAAAGTGCACTGAATCAATAAAGGCCTGAAAAGTTACAGTGAACTGCAAAGCGTTTGAATCTATAAAAATGTGTGAAAGAGTTGGATAGTCATTGAACTACTCTTAGTATGTTCCGCTGGGGGGGACATTAATTTGATATTTCCCACTCTAACATTGCTGTGTTGATTTATATGTCTATATATCCTCGTGCACTCTCTTTTCCTCTCTTGTCATTTATTCATGAATTCATTGTTTTGTTCCACATTTTACTGGATTTTCTTGGATTAGCATCGCTCATAGTCTATCAAACATTTTCCAGATATGGCAATGCCAATTTCTATAATGTTATTTGTGTCTTTACAGCCACCAGACTGTAATATATGTGATAATAGCATGAGATGTAGAATCATAGTGTGAGCCAAACAAGTCTGGTAATCCACTGTAATTGGTTGGATTTTTGCAGTGAGTCAACCTTTCAGTCTGCTTTCCTCTGTGCCTTTGATAATCCAATTTACATTTCTTTAATCTTTACCCTCTGCGTTTAGCAAATTAATTAAATATTGACAAGGAATCCAGCGAAACCACAGAAAACAGAATGTCACAGCTAAACTGATTACTTCCATGACAGAGGTAAGAGAGAGACATAGAGAGATGTATGGTCCACCTCACTATGGATGATTAAAGACCATAGACAATGGCTGAATCCTGCAACCAGATGAACAAGTGTGCAGATGTAATGCTGTCTTAGCCAATGTTCTTTTTCATACAGCATCAGTCTGTGGCCTCGTGTCAATATTTTCCCCACTAACCCAACATGAAAATGATAACAATGTATTTCTGAGTGTTTTACTCCAGGATAGAATCCCATTTTCATTTCTTGAAAGCCAATCTGTCACCAGGGCTCTGATGATGAAAAGCTAAGAAAAACCTTCATAGGATCATACAAACACAGGAAAGCCTAACATGTTGTAGGAGATGATTTCAGCGGTCCATGTAAGCTGATGATGTTTCATCCCCCATGGCAACCTTACTTTGACCCTTGTCCTTCTCTCCACAAGGGTAATTGACCAATCTGGTAGACATGCACATATTACAATGTGGATAAGAGCCAAAAGTATTCTGGATTGTGTGTGTGTGTGTGTGTGTGTGTGTGTGTGTGTGTGTGTGTGTGTGTGTGTGTGTGTGTGTGTGTGTGTGTGTGTGTGTGTGTGTAGGGCAATGCATGTATATTCACTAACAGTATTTATATTTCTACCGGCCCAATTGGTATTTGTGTGAGTGCTCGAGCATGCGCACGCTTTTGTCTGTGTACAAGCATGCCTGGGATTGTGGATATGTCCGTCTATTTGGGAGAATCAACAGACACTGTGGCGATGGAGTTGATTTTATTAGGGATAAGATTAGGGTCATGTTGCAATACGCTTGCTGTGGTGTTATTATTCTTATCCGTCCCTTGGAGTTTCCAAATTCAGAGAGACAGCTGGGCCAGTAACATGATCCAGACTACCAACTACCCTCTTACAACTTCACAGTCAGGTCAAAGCTCAGTCTAAGGACTACAACTGATTTAGAATTACTAAAGACACACAAAACAGACTCCTCCTTACTTACATTAAGTGTATACAATAGAAAAAGACCAAAACGTCCCAAATCACATAGGGTAGTCTGCAGATCTCTCTTCAATGGAGAGTAAAAAAACCCATTTCTTTTATATTTCAAAAACGATGAAGAAAGAAAGGAATGGATTGCTGAGAATGAATGTGGAGGTGTAAGGAAAAGCCCTCTAGCTGGGGGAGTTAGGAGAGTTGTGAGTAGTGGGGAGCGAGGGCAGCTGATTCTCACTACCATCATGTGGTTGAACCAAATCCCCCCTCTCCAGCTCTGTGTGAGGAGTGAGTTTGGCCTGGGGCACATGTTCAGATATGGGTGCTAGTGATTGGTTTGCTGCCAACGGTGGCAAAGGTCAAGCTGCTCTCTGCTCTTTGTTGTTGTTTCCTTAGAGTCACTGTTGTATGCTATTCTCCACTGCAATCCCACGTTTCATGATTACCACTGGAGGTGGGAACGGTGGTGTGAGATGCATCTGGTAGATGGTTGTTTATTTCCGTTTTTAAGCTTGTTTTTAGTTGCTTTATTATATTTGTTTTGCTTATATAACATTTTATATAACAACTTTATTTACCCTCTTCGCAGTCGGAAGTTGTTTGAATTGTATCTTAATAGCTATATTAAAAAATAACAATTTCACAGATCCTTACAGCAGGTGTGTTCAGATAAAGGTGTTATCAGTTTGCTGCAAAACATGGCTTTGCTGATTAGAAATTAGGGGGAACTAATTAGTCTTAAGGAAAGTCCCAAGTGAAACAATGAGCAATAAAAAGATATTATTAGGCGCATGTCATCAATTATTAACTTCAATGAAAAAGGAGACAAAGGGGAAAAAAAGAAAGTTGCTTGCTTCAGAAAGTGAATAAATGTTCACCCCAATGGATCCCAAGCACAAAAGTGTTCAGTAGCTTGACCTAATTCAGTCCTTGAAGTCATGTGACTATAAAATATTCATGATGTGGTGCCAACTAAGGTAGCTTGTTTTCATCAAGGATAATAGTGGGAATAATAATATCTCATCTAATCTCACAATGACATAATGGGCTTTTTTAGTGTGTTTGGTGTTAGTGGAAGCCTAAGAAATGGATTATATAATTGAATGCAATGCAAAGTAAGGAATGCGCCTTTGTGTAAGATGCAGAATATATGCTGTTAGCACACTGAAAGACGAAGTGCTGCCTCATTCAGCTAGATAAAGTGGATGGCAACTGTGGAAGCGATTGCTTCTGTTATGACGGTGACCGATATACTGTAAGTGTAACAAGTATTCCCAGTGCTAGCAAATTGGTCCTGTCTCTCTTTTTGTTACAATTTAATGAAGAAATTATCACCGTCAATTAGTTATGTACCTGTATATTATACAAGCACTGTTAAATACTGAATAAATATGCTTTGTTTAGCCATGTTACACAGACTCAACATAACTGCTTATTATTTGGTCGACCTTTTAAACCGTGTTGGTGTAAAACTGCAATGGACTGACGAGGTGTATCTCGCCTCTTGCCTGAACAGGATCAGTGTTATGAAACAAATGGATGCAGTGTTGGTTTGACCGTGTTTAGTTGTTCGTCTCTCTCCAACTTTGTTCGAGTTGTTTTTCAGTGTCTAGCAGTATTTGTGTACCTGTTTTGCAGTCTGCAGTGTGTATGTCCTTACTTTAGCCCTGGGGTGTGTGCGTTTCATCCTCTGCCCTCTAAACACTGATGTGTGTCAACAGTATAGACAGAGATACTCGAGCCTGCAGGACTTTTCATTTTCCATCATGTTTTGCGCCAAACAATTGTGTGTTTGTGCGTGTGTGTGCTTCAATGTATGGCATGGCTATAAGATGGTGGTTAAAATAAGAAAGGTTATGGGGTGCACAGAATAACCATGGCAACCATCATTCATTAGTGTCGTAGTTATTCCAATATAATTACTAGTTTTGAATGCTCCAAAGAAAAGCAGATCATTAGACCAATTTCAATTAAATATTTGACTTGGCGTTCAAATATGCATCAAATATAATTTCAGCAGGCAGTGAAATTGTGGTATCACTACTGTCCCAAACAGATTTCTTCTGGGAAACTTCATAGCTCTTTCACTCGTCTTCATCATTGAGATATTTTGTGTACTCAGCTGAACTTAAGTTTTCCTAAAATCCTTATTTCCCCTTTCTCCTGCCATGCCTCCACCCTACTATACTTTCCCCCTGTACCTCCTCTCCTCCCATATCCCATTCTATTATCGCCTTCCCATCCTCCCCGTTTTCCAGACTGGCCTTTTTGGGTTTCACAACCCAGTCGCTTTTCTTCATAGAGCCTGGAAAGGCGCTTGAGCAGTGAATAATTCTGAACATGATAAATCCCACCTTAAATCCAGCCATGAGACTCCAACAGGGTTCCACATGTAATTCTAAGCCCTATTATAGGGCCACTAATGCCGGTTGAGGATGGCGAATCACGGCACAGCCTGCAGCCATGTAAGAATTAGAAATAAATATGCATCGGTACCAGATAAATATAGCAAGCGGCAAATCTGCTGTGAGACTGTGTGTGTGTGTAAGTGTGTGCGAGAAGCCACAATTTGCAGGCGATGAGACGAATTTGCAACAGCTCTCTGGGTAATTGATGGATTAAATTCAGTGGCTAAGAGGTTGGAGTTAATGTGCGCCATAATTTAGGAAAAAGAAAGCTGAATAAAAAATGTTGGCCCGTATTTAAGGAAATGCGTTTCGCTGTCATGTCTGAACACTTCATTTCAGGGCTTGTATTAGGTGTCTCAAGGGTGGCAGTTGAGGTCTCTATTGTTGGTGTTCATCTATCTGTTTATTGACTTGGAATTACATGAGGACTAAATGAGGGGTGTAAGCGAGCCTGGGTAGTGCTCCGGCTCTGGGTTTTTTGCGCATGTGGCCCCTTTGAAATCGTAAGTATATGAGTAATATTATTTTACTGAGCCTCAACCAGACAGATTCTTTCTGCCTGTTTTCTAGAGCTGCACTAGCTGCTTATATCTGTGGTCCAGGAGCTGATCTTCTCCCACTCTAAGGCAAATAGTTTTACTCAAATTCACCCCATTCCCTGTCGAAAGTCTCCCTATAAACCATGTAGCCATCCAATCAGAATTCAGGATTAGGAAAGTAGATTAATGATTGCACCCACCAGTGCTCATTCAGTCTACCACCATAATGTACATGGCTGACATGCCATTGTCTGCCTGTTCCACACATTTGATGATAGCCTCTTCAAAATCTTTGCACCTCACGTTTTGCATTTGTCAAGGGCTAAAATGGGATTAACAAGACATCTACTGTAATTGAGTTGTTTTAAAAAAAATGTAAGGTCTAGTAGGATATTTCTAGGGGAAGTCTGTGTGTCCGTCACAGTAGGGCTATAGGCAAGACAAAAATATCAATATGTCATATAATCTGATGTAGGAGCAGGGTTAGTAAGGTAATACTTGTAGTTATTAAAGATTGTAATGCCAATTCACTGTAACATCTGTTATTCTCGATTATTTAGGACATCTTAACCCACTGGAGAGGCTTTGGGCTGATGGAGTGCCCCCTCTGTATTTTGGGAAATGGCAACACACATGTACTCCTCGGAGTTGATCAATACATGCTATGGTCTGCTATAGTGGCAAATAAACGGTTCTGGTTCTGATTCTGAGAAACCATCACAGCCTGCAGCTCACAAAGGTCGATGGTGTTTAGATACCATTATTGTATGGAGCCACACCAAAACTCACTGGCCTCGTTGGTCAATTGCAAATGTACTTTTTTTATCTTTTATACCCACCCATCCAACTTGCACTCTAAGTTGTCAGATTTTAGATGTTTCAAGATATGCCCATTAGTAGCCATTCTCCTTCACATTAACTTGTGCCATTTTTGAGCAACGGTACAGGCTTTAATTTGAGTATTTCCAACTTCTTCCCCTCAAAACATTGACTGTAAGAAGCTGATACATCAAATTAAGGTTGCAATGGGTTACTATAAAAGTAGTTGGGACTTTTTCCAAATGCAAATGAAAGATAGAGAGAAAAAATAAATAAATGAGTGATAGACAATAAGGCTTTATCCTGTCTTATTTCATATCATCGATCATACCACTTCAGTGAAGCACCCATTACTTGTTGCACTTAACCTGCGGGTGCTTATTACCCCCTGCTGGGTGCCATCCCCACCATGGCAATTACATTTTTATTCAGTATTTTGTTGTCTGCGTTTTGACATGAAGAGTGGATGCTGCAGTGTTTCTCTTTTCTTTATCTGAAGGCATATGCTATTTTTTCTTCTCTTACAGTGGATTGTGGCACTATGACATGGTATTTGAAAAACCCTGGTTTTGTTGACTTATTAATTGCTTGTGTCTTTCTAACTGAGGAGTGTGGAGATGACACGGCATGCTGGGATATTGTCTTTAGATGGTGATCGTGGTTGCAGCAGTGGGTGGAAGGGGTTTTTCTTCTTCCTTCACTCTCTTCCCTCAGCTCATCAGTTCATGAAGCTTCTCTGTGGAACACTTAGCCTTGAGGAGAAGCCGTGGGTGGGGGTCTGTAACTTTTGATGAATGAATACATCTCCGACTCACTTATCTTTCATCTGACTGTTTAATCTTGTCTCTCTCTTTCTCTGTTTCTTTCTCCATCTCTCGTTTCCTTCCTCTCTGAACCTCTTTCTGGCCTCTGCTCCTCGCTCAAGACAGTGGTTGCTCTTTTAATTGGGTTGTGCTGAACTCTGGCTTCTGTTGCATCTCTTATGACCATCGAGGAGAATCTTTGACTCAGACTTCCTGTGGAGTTCGACTTTGTAACATCTTATGAACTTTTCTATCAGTCAGAAAAATATGGTTTTTCCAGGTATACTGTGTAGATGAGTTTATCAATTACCGATAAAGTTTTCTGTTACACAAACCAGAAGTGGGTTAGAGCAGTCCTGAACATAAAGTCGGGAATATGAATGTGTTTACAACATATACAGACGTTACCTCAGGTTCAGGGTCTACAGAGCCAACTGAGACTTAGTCATCCAGAGACAAACAGGCTGCCTCTTGGATCCTCTGCCCACACAGGGCTCACATCCTTGGGCTTGCCCCGATGCCTCCCTCCATACCCTTTTGCCCCTCCTCTCCCCTCCCCTCTGCTCTCCTTTTCCCAACCTCCCTGAGCTCGATTGAGGGAGCTGATTAAGACATCAAAAGCTGTGCCTCACTGTAGATCAAAACTCAGGGCTGACGGGCGAGAGCCTGATCCCACATAGACTTCCGCTGCAACCCCACAGCCGGAGATTTGCCATTCCCAGCAGCTCTCCTGCTCCACTCCATTAGTATCTCCATGCCAATCGGAGGCTCCCCGGGGTTCGACATGTAGCCTAGGATGAGTCAGGGCTGTGCAATCAACCCATCCATGGAGAGGCAGGTGCTTTAGTGGTGAGCCACAGTGGTGTGTGTGTGTGGGGGGGGGGGCATATGTATGTGTGTGTTTGTGTGTGCATGTGTTTATCATAGCTTAAGGCCCTTATTCACCCCCACTGTTTTATCATCCCCAACACCGAACAGCAGCAGCCCATCACACTGCCTCTATCTCCTTTTCTCTTCTTTCTCTTTTACTCTCACTCTCTCCCTCGAGGGGCTTTAGTTCATGTGATTCCACGCTCCAGCTTTAGCTCAACTTTGCCACTTGGCAGTCTCCAAAGATTTTTTCTGCTTGTCTCTCGTTTTACTCCTGCTGTTAAAGTGGTGATAAAGAGAACAGAAAATACATACAGGATCACGAGGAGAGACTTTTCCCTGCTTGTAAAATGAAGTGCTTCATGTTCCATCTAAGCAACGTCAACGGAAAAAGGTTAGAGCCAGTCAGAGTTGGTGAGGACAAATTGTGGAAAAATAAATAAACGTGGTTCCACACCAGGCATGGAAATAAAAGGAGGAACTAATTGGCCACTTTCTAGCCAAGGGGGGTTAATGATATTAATCTAACTACAAAAAAAGGAGGTTTACGATGTTTTGGTGTTTGTTTTTAGCAACATAAAGATAAAACTGAGCTGAGAACAGACACACATGGTGTCCTTTAAATTGGCTTGAAATGTGTTCCATGTTCACTGGAATTTGGTGCTGATGGTCAGTATAGGCAGCAGCACAATGAATTATGTTGCAGAACCTGAATAGACTTTATATGCCTTCGTGAATATGCACCACGCATGTCAAACATACCCACAGAGACACACAGTAAAGACACAAGCGGGTAAGGCAAGAATTCACGAATGACCATGTTTGAATCATCCATAATTAATCCCTACTTCAGTTTGGCAAGGTTTGTGCCACTCTTCACATTGGTGGTGGAGTTACAGTCATCTGAGCAGCCACTCGGTCATTCAGTTTTAGCCAGTCAACCAGTGAGTTAGGCCCTGGGGCTAAGCTCATTAAGGCAGGAGAGTCCCCTACTATTCGTCCCTCCCGCTATGCACCTAAGGGCCAGCCCCCTCCCTGTCGACTCCCTGCCTTTAATTGAGTTCTCACTTCTCTTTATTTTACTGTCAGCATTATACCCCTCTCATTGTTATCCCCCTCTCCGTCCCCTTTCTTGAGCCCATCGCCTCCCTTCCCTTTACTGCTGCTACCACCAACACTTTTTGGGGGGTATTTCAGAGAGTAAGCACTTTCTCCATATTAAGATGTGAAATTCATTTTGACACTGGGCTGGAAATAGAGTGGAACAGGCAATATGCCCCTATCTGCTCCCCTCTCTCTCGCTCTCTCTCTCTCGCTCTCTCTCTCTCTCTCTTTGCCCACTCCTACTTTGTTTTTTTTTCTCCTTCCTTCCATGGATCCACTCTCCGATCGCACTTTCTTAAATCACCCAGAAAGTAGCCTGTGAGGTAATGTCCTAAATTATATTTTCGTAAAGATGAAGAAATAACATAATCCTTTGCACCTCTTTCTAAGGATTTGTATTTATTAAAAGGGCAAGATAAATCAAACAATGGATGCAGAGTGAGAAACATAATAAAGTATACAGTAAGACATGAATGCGATCTTAAGATGACAAGTGTTAATATATTGAGAGAATCAGTAATGCCAGTGGTGTCTCAGCTGTGCAGCTCAAGTCTTGTATAATATTTCAGGGGATCTGCTGATAATGTAACCTAATGTAGTAGAGGGAAGAGATGCAGTAAATATGTGGATTGGATGAAAACCATTGTATGAATAACTACATCCCTGAGACAGCAAGTGTCCACAAGTTAAATGGTAGCAGGGATAGCAGAGAAATGCAGATGCTTAGACTGACTGCTGCATCTGGCCACTGGCCCAGGGGCTAAATCACAGAGTCGAATAACTGTGTGACCGCATGGCTCTATTGCCGAGTCTGCCACGCTCTCCCTGAGATGATATGATGCAACCGGATAAAGAGCAGAGCGAGGCTGTGTGAATACGCATAAATGCACTTCAGCCAAGCAGTGGCGTTTCTTACATGATTTTTCATCATGGCTAAATGTTTGTTTCCCCCCCCCCCCCCCCCCCAGGGACATTAGCGTAAAGGGATCATAACGATAGCCGTGTTACCAAGGTGGATGTGAGCCTTTAGGGGTGTCTTGGCCTTAAAATCCCCTCTGTACACACAACAGATATACAGTGAATTCACATGCATGCACATACAGAGGTGTATTGCATACAAATGCATGCATAAACATATGCTTGAATAGACATAGAGGACGCACAGACAGCCCTTACCCTGCATACACATATTTCATTACTGGATTCATAGACATGGCTGTGTTCCATTGTAAAGTATTGTAAATGGCCATGAATGTGCAGTTCGTGCACATGAACATGCATCCATGTGATATGAAGCTGAACGCTCATCGCCATGTCTTTGTTTGTATTTGTTTCATGCCCTTTGTGTCTTTTTCTCTTTGTTGCCTGAAATGTCAGTAATAATGTGTAAGGGCAGCAGTGTGTATTCCTCTGAATGTCTGTATATTTATAACTCTCTGCCGTATAGCGGCCGTCAAGGTTCCTGACACTCACACATACACATTGATAGGGTCTAATGAGACACTCAGTCTGTCTGACATAGCTGAATCAGGACAAGTCATTCTTAGTACATTGCAAAGAAGAAACCACACTCACCTATGGAGGAATGTGGACAACACAGACATGTACATAGAGATATGTGAAAAAAGTGTTTCACAGTTTCACACAGAGAAAGCCTCCTGACTTACAGCACAGCACGCCAAGTCCTCCAATTGAATTTGTAATCTAATAAATCTAAAAAAGCAATCAGTGACAGCCAATGGCTATTCAACTTAACCCCCCTGCCCTGTCTGACAAGACTGAGATAATTGTCCTGTAATGTAGTTGAGAGGGCAAGGGGGAGAGGGAGCGAGGCGGAGAACATAGGGTCCATCTCCTCACCGAAAATAGCCTCTAAATGTGCAAGGCAAGGCTTCCATTATTAGGCCTTCCAAGTTGACAGAATGGTGGCCAAGGCCTGTTTACATTTGCTGCTGATATTTGGAATGGGGAGAGAGCAGGGAGAGCGAGAGAGAGGATGGCTTGGAGGGGGGAAACGAAAGAAATTACCAGTATGGTCCAGGAAGTGCGAGGCAGGTAATTGCAGTTGACAGTCCAGTCTGCCACACAGTTAATTTGAGCCTGAGCCCAGGTCCCTTCCACCATAGCGCACCGTACTTATACACAGCACAATCTGTCTGCATAGGTACATGCACAGACACCATATCTGTCTCTCTTATTCTCTCTCTCTCTTGCTTTATCTGGCAGTAGAATTATGTCGTAAGCAAGATATGAGCAGCCATGTCTCTCCTGGTAGGTGCTCACTCCATGTCCTTATTTTCCCAATAGTTAATTTTCCACTGAGAAATATTGAATTTTGGGCAGGGTGATAGTGTACCTGTCAGTGATAGGGCGTCATTTCTAACTCCCTCTGACAGGTGGACCATTATATCTGCGAGAGAAAATAATCCCTCTCTACTTTAAGACCGGCAAATTTCAACCCTTGGGTTGGTGAGCAGGAGAGAAAGGCCTCTTACCGAAATCTGCTCTGATCGGTTAATGAAAGACATTATTTAGAAAGCTGATTGCTTTTTCAAAGCGAAGCTACTGTACGGGTGTTTACCTTCAGTTACTTTGAGAATCCATTTTGGTGAACCTGACTGGGTATACATGGATAGGTATACACATGCATGCATTGGTAACAGTATTCATCCATTACAAAGAGTTTTTGATCAACCTAACTGAGTTTTGAAACACAGAAATGGTGACACGACAAGCGTATCGTCTCGTTGTGTGTTTGTGGACTGCAAACTTGAATCAAAGCCCCACAAATTATTTATTTTGTATCTAATATCTCAACATTGAACATCAGTGTTTAACATCAACGTAACTCATCATTGGACCTCAATTTGGTGTATTTTCTCAAACATGTGCTGCAGTTGAGCATCCTGACTTCACCCTCCTGTCCTCAGTGTTAAGGTTGCGAGTGCCCAGTGGCCCCTCAGTCTACTGTACCACGGATGACATCAACCCCTCTGGTCCCACATCCCTGCAACCACTTGACATTTATATCGACATTTTCCACAGTGCTCTCACATTAAAGGGCGTGACATTTCATTTGCACACGATGTTGATTAAAATACACCCTTATGGTCTCAAGAAAAAAAGGAGGTGCAGGCCATTTTTGTACCCTCTACTTTGGGATATTGAGAGGAGATGAGGGGATAAATAGAACATCGGCTGATTGAGGAGATTATTAAAAGGCTCTTTGCTGGTGTTCTGTAAAGACCTGAAGATAAAAGCGAGGGAAAATCTCAATTTTACATTATGAAATTGGCCCAGTTTTTAATTAATTACCACTCGTTTAGAATCATGCATTTCAAGTGAAAATAAAGGATTTTATTTTTTTGATTCATCTTTCAATTTCAGCCGTTTCTTTCAGGGCCCGTGAGCATTTGACAGCATTCCTCCTCACAATACCTCAATAAAACCTTTAAATCAAGCCGAATTCAGTCAGAGTCCATCAGTGGCAGGTCACATTTACGTCTGTGTCAGGCCACCTGCACCGTGCTGTTGTCTGCTGATGTGTTAGCCCCAGCTGGACTTGTATGATCTGACTCCAGGCCAGGTCTCACCTGCCAGCTCCTATTGGGTCCTCCACTTTTACACTGGCCCGGGGCCTGTCACTGATGGGTAGCCTGCCGTCCAGTCTAAACGGCTGGCTTCCAAAGACATTCGTTGATGTCTGCTCTCCTCTGCCTGAAACAGCTTCTGACAAGACGTTGAGATTTGTATTTCCTTACTCTGTTAATGTTTCTTCTTTGTCTGTCGTAGAGCTTATAGCTTAAATCGTTATAAGTATTGCATGGGAATGTGTGGCAAAAGAGTAATTGCAATGATGACGTATTGGAATACAATTTAGAAATAGAACATTCACATGTTTCGCATTCACATTCACCTCATGATCTCCAGCTGATAGAGACCAACGCTGACCTGTATTTCCACCCATCTTCACTGCACAACAGTTAAAGCATCATGACACCTGTAACTCAATTATATTAAATTAGCACAAAGGGAGCTGTATAGCCATAAAATAGGCATTAACGGTTTACTTGTATCCGCAAGCAGCCAATAGGGATCTATAAGAGAGTAACATAGTAACCTAATTAAAATCAGTTGATATGATACTCAATGACCGCCCAGTTGTTGAGGTGCATAGGTTAATCATAGCCTGTGAGCAGCTTCATGTAACAGAACCATAATATGATAATTACTTCACTTTTACTCAAACGTATCTGTGTCAATAAAAAATATAGCCAAGCATATGCACAGAGCATGCCTTGGCCTGATCCAATATATCACACAAGACATAACAGCTATTCGTGTTCCATGCTGACCTGGTTATGTAAAGGCATTGCAATAATGAATGCCTACTATTGCTACAAGGTGTTTGATCACTATTATGCCTTACAGATAAGCTAATTTAGCAACCATTATAAGCAGGTTGCCCTTCCACCTTAGTAGTATTACTGTAAGTACTGTAGTGACAGCATTGTCCCACATGGCCAGTCATGGCCCACATTGTCCAACACTATTATAGCCGAAAAGGTTGTGTTTAAAGAGCAATGCAGTTATTAGCATACCTATTGTAGTAAGCACATTCAGTAACCTACAAAATGGCTTTATTCACTCACAGTTAAACAAATGATGTGACTTATAAATATTCTAAAAATGACCAAAAATATATCTCTACAAATAACCCTTTGCATTCTTTTCAAAGGCTTTTAATAAAAACGTTGACCCCCCCCAATATCTAATAGTATCTCCTTTAATGAACTTTCCCATTTTGCAGTACACTATTGCATAGTTTTCAGAAAACAATGTTCCCCAGCAGCAATTCTACCAGCAGCTGGCCACAGTTGCAGTGTAGAGATCATAGACTGCCATCGAGTTATGGAGATGACAGTTATATCATCAACTCCATCAGCCCTCCTCGGTGAAACAATTTGCAGTGTCTACAGGGGGAGACGCAAACAAATTGTTTTCCTGATATTCCTTTTTCAAGCAGTCAGGCTGCAAGGGTCTCTCCCAGTTAGAGGTGAGGAGCAGGCCTGCAGAGAAATGGATGGAGCGAGAGAGAGTAGGAATACATGGAAGGGGCTAAGAGGGAGAGAGAGAGGTTAAAGCAAAAGAGAGAGAGGCAGAAAGACAAAAGGGAGAGAGCGAGAGAGAAGAAGAAGAAGTGAGCCTAAATTGGGAATCTATTACTGAGGCATGGGTACAGCAGCCCCTTTCTGTCTCCCGTAAACACACAGAAATGTGTTCAAGTGCAGGGGCTTTATAAGTTCCCCCTTCTCCAGAGTAATGTGCTTTGAATGGCTGGTAAAATGGGACTGGGAGAATTTCATTCCCGCTGCCTCCCCAGGCGACTCACCTTTGGCCCACCGATGATATGAGCCCTTTTCTATTTTTTCCACTTTTACTCTCCCTTGTTCCCTCTTTCCATCTGCCCGACTGATGGAGAGGAGGAGAAATAAATGGAGAGCAGTGGCACAGCAGGGGATGGAGGGATGGAAGTGTAGAGGGAGAGGCACAGGGGGAAGAGGATTGCGGTACAGGGCTTATTTATTTAGTGGAATGAGGCAGGTGCGTTATCCACAGCTCGGATTAGCTCATCTGTTTATGCTAAATGCCACACCATGGGAAGGGCGGCCTTGTCACAGGAAGTAGAGAATCCCATTTTTCTCACTGTCTGCTTTTCCCACAGATTGCTGGATCTGTTCTTTTCACCTGTCAGACCTTTGCTGGGATCCAAGTATTAGATATAGTCATCAGATTACTGGCTTTACTTTTCACTTGCCTTTGTAGATCTAGTTACCTTATAATTTAGCTCGCTGATACATTTGTTTCTTATTTAGCTTGATTCAATTACATGTTAGGACATTGTTTTGTTTTTCTTCTTAATTGATTTACAAAATACAGCTGAGGTAGTGATTTTTGAGCCACCCAGGGTCCCTGGACACCCGAATGAGTTGACTCAGATTAAAGCATGTTTAAGTCCTGCTTTGGCCCCTATACCAACATGAAGTCATGAAGCCCTGGGTGTTGGGTCTCTCAGCACCCACTTAGACATGACTGATGGACTTTAGGGCACGAAAACACTGGACGCCAAACACGTTATAGCAACAGAAAAAAATTGGCCCAGTTCTTTATTTCATGTTGTGCACGCATGTATGATGAAAGTCATAGCTTGGGGATATGCTATCCTCTGAATGTCTATTTTTTTGCCGCTTACACCCTTTTATGGTTGAACTGTGGTTTAGAGAATAAGTCCACTGTTACATGTTGGACACTCGATCATGTTCAGGTCATAGTTAACATATTTTCCTATACTCAGCATACACTGTGAACAATGTTTGTCATTGATATTTTATTTATATGAATCTCTATGATGAGAACTTTCTTTCGTCAAAATGTATATCATGCAGTATAAGTTAGTAGAAAATGTTTATTTGTACTTACAGTGACCTTTTGCTCTCATCATCGTCAGTTTTCAATTTGCCCGCTGGTAAAATCATAAACATATGACTGCATTTGTGCCAGACAATACACCAATTGCAAAGAACCAGCCTAATTTATATTTCAGCAGCTGTTTGCATTAGACGAGCAATTTTCAAATGTTAGAGTGAGCAAAATTAAATAAAAAGCAACAGTAAAATAAATTGTCAAGTCGTGTGTTGAATGGTACAAGGAACTGGTATTCTCCTCTGTTAGCTCTGAACCTGTTCATTACCGCGTGATGTTTCCATTGCTCCATTCTATGAAGAGAGCGTGGCCAAGCCGCAACCTTTCACCCGTTTGTCCTCATGCGGAAAATCCTCTTGATAAGACGTGTAATAGCTGAAGCATTATTGCGTATGTGTGTGTCTTTGTGTATCCACCTTGTGCATAGCATGTGAGAGGGTCACAACCTCTTCTTTCCTTTGCCTTCTTTTTAGTTCACAGATCTGTGAGACTGATGCTGGGTGTGATTTTTTATTTTTTTTCTGCCATTAGAAGATGTTAGGTAATGCCTCCATGATGGCACCATTCACTCCTCCAGTGGCGAGAGTAAATGGAGCAGCCTTTCACAAACAATAAATCCCTGAGGGACCCTTTTCTTTCCTTCTCCCCCCCCCCCCCCCCCCACCTCTGAGCACTGGCTTTTCATTTGTTTTATTTACATAGCCGCCTTTATGAGCTTTCATCAGCAGGTCTGCTTATATGGGAAACTAATAGCTTCTTATAGCTGTGATTCAAAAGTGTGTGTGCGCAAATGTTTGTGTGCATGTGAGCATTCATCCATATATTTGGGGGGGGGGGGGCTGTTCTATCTCCTGAGAGAAAATCAACATTTTCATGAAGGAATCTTCTTTTTGTCCAATATAACCCTCCACTTCCCTTTTCACTTTATTCTCCCCATCCCTCCTTTATTACTGACCTTTTCTCGTTTTCTCTGCCTCCATTTTTCATAGCTACATTGCTCATTGATTATCTATCATCACTACAGCACAACTACAAGATGTGCTGGATAAATACCAAACATGAGTCCTATTTTTTCTTTTTTGTCTTTTTTTCTTTTAGAGAGAGGCCTAAAATACTTTTATGCAACACCACTTACGTCTGCATCTCTGTTTGACCATATGTAATTATTTTTAATACTGCGCATAGTATGTTGCCAATTTCTTGAAAAGGACGTGGCTGCCGACAAGATGGCGGATGACAGCCACGATGGTCCAGTGGTTCTTCTTTGCTATTTTCGTGAGACAATGTTTTTGTGAGAGGAGGATGAAGAAGAAGACGGCACCACAGTCTGCCAGAAGTTTAACAAGAAGAAGAACACAGTGCTGGTGATAGTGAATGTGTGTGAGAGACATTTTGGGTAAAATACCACTGAAACTAGATGATAAAACTGCCATCTTGTTCATTTCTGTTAATCAAACAATGATATGCCCCATTGTGATAATGCAGCAGACTTTAATTGGAGTTAAGGAGGGCTCAAAGCTTAGCAGCTATTTGTTGGCTACATTTAATGATTTGAGTTATTAGCTACAGATAATGTTAGCTAGAGCTAATGTAGCTCAAGTTAACTGTAACGTTGTGGGTAATGAATCTGAGTTGTTCTTTTATCTGGGGCTGTAGCGTAAAACACAAACCTGTACATTTGATGAAAGGATTAAGAAGACCACCCTAACAGTGACTTCCATTGACTGTGAAAGTAATACATTCATGTTGGAGTGTGTTAGTGGAGTCAGCATTGGTTAACATACAGTTTTAAAAGTGATATAATTAAGGCGTACACGCAGGTGTATTAATACGAT
Organism: Melanostigma gelatinosum; assembly: GCF_949748355.1. Classification (NCBI taxonomy): domain Eukaryota; kingdom Metazoa; phylum Chordata; class Actinopteri; order Perciformes; family Zoarcidae; genus Melanostigma; species Melanostigma gelatinosum. The sequence goes on along the minus strand of NC_136639.1, from coordinate 13,921,027 downwards.
ACCACGTCATTAATCATTGCAGCGGTAAATTCGACAATTAATCATGATATAGATTGCAGGTTATATCGATCAGCCCTCAGTGGGATTTAGTAATCCATGTTAAAGTAATTAAAGTATTTGGCCCCGTGCTAATTAATGCTTTTTGTTTTCCAGGTGACAGTCAGACTCCTGGTCCTGCGAGGGCTTCAGCTGAAAAAGTCATGCTGATGGGAGTCAAGCTGGCACAGTAAAAAAGAGTTGTTACGATATTGAGTGAAATTATTTCCCCATGCCACAAAGGATCAAGAACTTTAGCCAATGAAAAGACCATGCAGATCAGCTGGAACAGTCTTTATCATTGCAAATCTAAAGAGGAATTTTGATGTAGCTAATAATTTACATGACGTGTTTATTGAGGTATGTCATTGTGTGATCTACTGACTTGCAGAATCAACAGGAGTGCTCGTAAAAGTGTTTGAGGAAGAGAAGATTGTGATATGACTGCACAAGGTTGCGTTGCCAAAATGTAAACTCTCCTCTATATACTTTTTTAAGTTTCAGAATTAACCAGAGATGACAGGAAAATCCAAAAAGTGGCTTCAGTTGTTAGTAATTTGCAAGTAAACAGAAAAAATTGTTTTGAAGTTTTGAAAAAGCAAAAACACGGTTAATGTCTCGTGACTTCCTTTATACAGATAACTATCACGGTTGACGTCCACCCATGTTCTTTTGAATTTCTTTGTTTTGTTAAATGTCAATTTACCAGTTTTTTTATATTTTACAATTAGCAGTAAACTCAGCAAGCAACACATGAATAAACAGACACATTTATGTTGTGGGAGAAATAACACTTCCACCACCTCTGCTCCCTGTTTAACACCCTCTCTGCCCCCCTTGGGCGAAACAGAAATAGGTCCAGCTTATGGCCAGAATTGGTCTTGATCCATCGGCTGCAAGCATATTCCAGCGGTGGGTCTGGATGGGGCGCTTGTTATGTGTGAAAAGGTGGCAGGGGAATGCCTGGCCAGTAATTAACAGTGTGCAAGGGACTGTGGAGGAGGAAATTTAAAAGTGAATGGGGGAGGCCAGTTCATTCTATGGCTCTGCTCCGGCTCTCTCTCCGCCTCCTCTGTTTCTCATTCAGTCTTGCCCGTTATTGGAGCTGATGGGTTTATAGAGATTTTCACACATTTGGAATTTGGGCTGGCATTGTGAATTTGTTTTTCGCTTGCTCCCCATTTCGCGCCCTTTGCCTTTAACCCCCGCCACACACAAACGTGCTCCCCAGCGTTTGTTTTTCACTCAATCACTTGCTCATGCACTCATTTAATGAGCATGAAAGTTTTGAAATAATCACAATCAGCTTTATTGGCCAAGTATGCATACGCGTACAAGGAATTTGACTCCGTTTTTTACGTTGCTCCCAACGTACATACACAGAATATACAAATAAACAAAAACAAAAAAATTTAATTAAAACAAGGAAAGCAAAGTAGAACAGAAGAAAGCATAAACATTTAACTACTATGTACAATATAAATGTATATCCAAAAGTATATATATATGAACATAAACAACAACAATGACAATATAATTGAGGTATTAGTGCAGAATGGTGTTAATAGTGCAGTATGTCTAATCTTGCCAAATAAAGGATAGTAAAGTAAAGCTAAATTGCATCAATACTTTGTTGGAAAAAAAAGCTATTAAAGTTGAATACGCTAAAGTAACAGGCTGATCTTCAGTAAAGAATCTGTGTATAAAAGCTTTGAGAAAGACTGCAATGTGCATATAACTGGATTATTCAATATGTAGTTTGCAGATATTCTGTGAATTACCTGACCGTATGGGAGAACGTTATTTAGAAAAGCTAATTCTGTGACAAACTGTTGAATGTTGAATTGCATGTGCTGTATGTTCATTACCCCATGACCGTCCCAAACTTTTCTTCATCATCCAGCAAAGAAAAGTATATTTTATTCTCATGTTTATCAGCAAATGACTCCCTCACTGTAGCAGAGGAAGCATATCTCTGACTCTAACCCTCATAGTGACCACATATTCGCTCGTCTCTCGGTAGCCCTGTCTTTCTGCGTTATCATGTTTGATAATTAGTTGCCATTGAATCCATATTTAGTCAAGATCCTTCTTTGTGTTTCATCTCTGACAGACTGAAGGACTCACTCACCCACTCAGTTGCTCACAACCTCACTCAGCAAAGAGTTAAGTCTCCATCTTGTATAGATTTAGTCGACAGTGTTTCCCATGGCTGAGCTGTCTAAACAAAGAGAGTATTTGAATGCACTGTAACACAGAATACACACACATCGTGATATGATTTTGGAATGATGAATGTGCTGCAGTTGGTGTACATTTCTGTATGCATTTTTGACCTCTTTTAAAAAGTAAGCTTATTTTTGTTTTTCAAAAGTTGCTGAGTTATGGCTTGAGAGCCTACCAATGATGTCTGAAGTAGGCAATGGACAACAGCAACAGACACACAAACACACAGAAACTCTCTCCACACATGAACATGTTTCCCCTTCCTCACATTGTTTCTGTTTCACTGACTTGTTTGCAAACAAATCTATTTCTTAAATGAATTTAGGGACGAAAGTTTGTCAACAAAATCACCAAAAGCAATGAAGTACAAGAAATTGAAATATCAACATATTAATAATGCATGTTTCTCAAAGTATACATTATTATACATTGTATCTGTAAAAACTAAAACAACAACTCTGTCATTTGTCTCCTTTTTTAAAAATACAGGTGTGTATGCATACAAATACCTCCAAATATGGATAAACAAATATTTGCTGCCTTCAGCTACAGCCAGACTTAATTTGTATTTTCTGTATGCCTTTGACTGAGATGTCAACAAAATAGTATGCACACTGGTGCAAGTGTGTGTGTGTGTGTGTGTGTGTGGGGGGGGGTGTATAATAGTATTATGTAAGCCAGGGAAAGCAACAGATTGCAGTTTGTTTCTGTTTCTCTCTCAAGATACACTAGTGTGGTAGTGTGCCAGTAATCCCACCACAAGTGCTCTCCTTTCCAGCCATGCCAGGTTCAGACTAAACATTTTCGTTCGAGAAGCGTGTTTACAGTGTTTAGGCAGACAGACGGACAGGAAGTGGGCTAAGCGATGAGAACCTCCCCTACAGCCCCAGAGATAGATGGATGAGGTGCTAAATGAAGGAAGGAGAGGCCTCAAATGAGCCATCGCGGGGAAGCACCCGGTATGGGGTCGAAACACTTTCTCAAGGTGTACGTGTGTGCAAGAAAAACAGTGTGTGTGTGTATGTGTGCGAGCATTTGTGAGTGTGTTTTAAGTGTGTCTGTTCATGTGCAAGCATGTGTCTGCCTGTGTGTGGTTCTGGGGGTAACAGGTGGGAGGTATGCAATGTCCTGGTTAACAAGAGTGTTATTGTGTTGTTCTGTCCTGCTTGGCTGACCGTCAGCTGTGCGGGGTCATCCTCCTTCCCCCTTAACCCCGGAACACTAACACGCCAGCTACGCATGCCCGCACACACATAACACACACACACACACACACACACTTTCAGACACACAATCACACATGCACAAACAGATTCTGTTATGCATCAGTTGGTGGCCTGTAATTGAATTGGGACATGATCAGTGATATTTGGTGGCCCGATGCACCCCAGTGAAGAGGCATCTGCTCTCTTTTTCCCTGCCACAGAGCTGTTCAAGGCTAGAGCCAGTGTGAGACATGGCTTGAGAGGTTCACATACATATACGCACACACACTACCCTCACTGCTGCACACATAGCTTCCCAAAGGCACTCACATGGTGCCCCGGGGCTCTCCTGCAGTTCTGTAACATTACCCAACGACAATACTCCCTCAACTGCTTGCCTGTTTACTTTCTGAAAGAGTTAAAGTCTCCCACTTAAAGGATTACCTTACGCTGCCCTGAACCTTCTGCCCTCCCTGCCCTATGCTCTTACTTCAGCACGACATACACTCACAGATGTAGACAGGCCTGCACATATATGCACAAACACATGAATGAATACACTTGTGCACACATGTCCAATGCCAGGCTGACAGCCACACAAAGACGAAAGATGAAAAACATAGTTGTCCACTGATGCAGATGGCCTTTGCCCCAGCTCGACCTTAATCTCTTCTTCTATTACCTCCTACTGACTTTTCACCAGGGCAATAAAGAGCTGTCGGGAATCACGCACACCTCTGCTCATTAATTTAACCAAGAAAGTGATTTTATTTCCCATTTGACTCCATTATGTATGCCATTTTCAATAACTCCCTTCTTTCAAAGAGAAATAATTTATATATATAGCAATAATTTCTCTATATATTTATATTTTCCTTCTTTTTTTTTTCAAAATGTATTTTGTCCTTCAATGTGATCTGAAGTACTCATAGTAACTTGCAAGTTCAGGGAGTGGAGTTACAACTCTCCTCTCTCTCTCTCGCTCTCTCTCTCTCTCTCTCTCTCTCTCTCTCTCTCTCTCTCTCTCTCTCTCTCTCTCTCTCTCTCTCTCTCTCTCTCTGCACTCTTAAGTGGAGCTCAAGTGGTCTAACACTCTCCACCTTCCGATACAAAGCACCCCCTCCTGGGTTGGGCGGGGCGATCTAAGCACAGAGGCGGGGACGGGGAGTTGTAACTGACGGACTTGTTTACTAACAGACTAATTGTTGGCCTCCCCTGTGCTGCTCCTTGTAAGGCACTGTATGGATGTCTGTATGAATCATTGTGTTCAAAGCAAAGGGTAAGAAGTGGAGTTTGAGGGAGTGAGAAGGCCAGGGACGTGTCAGGAACCCCTTGCTAACTCTTAGCATTTGTGTGTGTGTCGGCCAGTACGGGCAGGTGCGTGCTCTAAGCCGTGTCAATCGACATTTTCTCAGAGCCGGCTGCGTGCTAGAATGCCCTTTTATTTTAAGAATTGCTATCATTTATGAGCTACGTGCGGTTCTGTGTTTGCTTTTCTCTTTGTCAGGGAGTTGTTACTGTTATCTCCTCTCATAGCCTCTTGTCTCCTGGCTGAACAAAAGCCACATGAAGGTCTGGGGGATTCAGGCTCTTAGGCTGCCCAGCACCCTCTTAATTATGGTTCTCATAGGGCAGGAAATGCCAGGCTTATGGGGGTTTCAGGCTCAGCACTGTGGCACGGAGATGTCCGTTTTGCTCTAATCCACCTCCCTGGACAAACATTCAACAGGGATTGAGTCACTTTGCACATCTATTTGTAGCCACACAGTGGGGACTACATTGATATAGATGGATGAAGATGCCCTCATACTTGCACTGACAAACATATCAGTGCAATACTGACATGTAATTGGATAATACATTATTGGTCATCACTTGCATTCCATTATCCACACGGGTAGTGTGTATTTTATCTTACATTTCATGTGCTATTCTTTTAGCAGACATTGGCATACATTACCTTTAAAACACACATGCATTGAGGCACCAGCACACATTGGCACAAAGTCACTCACACACACACACACACCTATGAGGCCCCCTAAATTAACATAATGTCATGCGCGCCCCTTGAAGAATGCAGTAGACAGCTGACTACTGGAGCTTGTGAGAATGCTCAGTTGTCAAGAGGGAAGAATTTACATGAAGGTGCCGCATCCAGTTTATGTGCTATGCATGACCCCCACGTGCCAGCCAGTGCACATGGTATGTGCATGTGTGTGATGTTGAGTTATGTATGTGCGATTGTGGGGGGTTACATGTGTATATATGCCACTTTTTAACCCATTCACCTGTCTCCGTCTTATTTGTGCATCTGTTGCATATGTGTGACAAAAGAGACAAGTTGAGTCCCGCAAGGACTCAACAATCTGTTTGATTTTGCTATTCTGACCTTGTGAGGTGGGTGAACACACAACCTGTTCAGAGTTTAGCTACACCAACATGAGGAAATGTGGAGACGAAACATACTTTTCACCGGATGCCATTTGTAAGGTAAGCCATTTCACTCTCATCTTTAGAGGTCGCTGTGTGGGCTGTGTAAGACTCCTCATCCACCTGTCTTTCTTCCCTTTTGTAACACAACGGCAAGAGTGACATCTCACATATTAATAGTAGCCATTTTGAAATTAAACCTAAAAAAACATCTGTACATGTTTGCTTTTGATTTTTTTTTTTTATCTATTCAAAACTTTAATCTATTCAAAACTGGCCAAGTGTCAGTTATTGCAACATAGTGATGAAACTCAGGCCAAAAGCTTAAAGTAAATACATATTTGCTGCCAGTATTTGTATTTTAAAGAACAGCCCTACCCCATGGTAGCAAAAAATATGTCCAAAGACTACACTGTCACAGGCGGTTTGTTTTGTTCCAGGGTCACTCATTTTCCAGGAGGTGTGTGAAATAGCACTGACCCTACGAAACCCCTGGCACTGAAGTATGGCATGTCACAAGCCAGCCCTATACCATGGAACACACACGCACAAACACACACACACACACAATGCATATCAACAGGTGGCCACTGTGGATGCTGCACATGCTGTGAGAGTCACATTCAGACACACTGCTACTGTTACAGAAGTCCTGTAACCCTCGACATTTCCTCAAAAATGTAGTCAAAGAATTAATTAAGAAGATATTTTAATTGGAACTGTAAAGAGATTGTTTGTAAATACAGATTATACATTTTTAGCAACATTGTTTATCAATTGTATTTGTTCCTGATATTTCAGTTATTTCCTGAAGCATTGCTTTCTCCCTATATGAGCCAGATGAACGTGGCTGGTAAACTCATAACCTCTCTCCCAGCTGAACTTGACAACGGTCCAAACTGTTGTAAAGTTCATCCAGAACCTTGAAGAGACACAAGCGCAAAGCTCTTTAAGAGTTGTGAAGGACAGGTTTTTTTTATCTGCTGTCATAATGTTTACAGCATGCAGTTGCCTTGCCAGAATCATTGGGCATTTCAAGAAAATCCCATTTTGCAATGTTTTGTTTATTTCATTGATTACTGACTGCTAGCTCATCAGGCTAATGAAACATGTTAGCTACACTGTATCTCTTCCTGATTCCTAGTGGGCAACTTTGGGTCTTGACTGAGGTTGTCCCAGAGGAGAATGTGGTAAGTTTTACAGATCAGTTAAATCGCTTTGTTGTAAGTCATGAGTCAGTCCCCACACAAGTGCAACCCTCCAATTCCCCCGACCACCTCAGTTGTACCCAGTGACTCAATTTCCCATCACACTCTGTTGTCTTTCACCCTTGCTTCACCCAACTTGCTCAACCGTGCCTCCCTTGAGACACAAGGCCATTTCCGCTCTCTTCCCCACTCAACAAATATGCACTTTGGAGTACTTCCCAGAATACTTTGGCATGCACTCATGCCCACTCCCAATCTGCTTCCTTGCTTGACACAGGTCCAGAGGACAGCAAGGGGGCAGTGAAGGTGGTGGGGGGTACACCCATATAGTTACCTCACTGCCATGGTGCAACAAACCCTTGAGAAAGAAAAACAGTTGAGGAAGGAGAGAAAGGAGGGAGAGAGGGAGAGAGAGAGACTTACCTCATGCCCTCTTCTGTGTAACATGACATTAATGTTTGGACATAGTTTGTTCTCTGTTGAAAGGCTGCTCAAAGTGAGCCCGTGCTTAAAAGTATCCATTCTTGGTCTGTTTGATGGAAACTGTGACTCTGCCTATTACAACCGCTGTGAAGTTATGAACAGGTGATGAGAGGCTGGACGAGAGAGAGATGAGAGAAAATTGGGAAGGGTGATAGGGTAATGGGAGACAGATGGGTGGGGCAGGTAGTAGTGGAAGAGTGAGACAGTGAGGGAATAACGGGGGGAAGATAGGACATCATGGGTCAGTATGAGCTACACGGAGTTCAAGCCTTGCATCTCAATCACGTTTACCTTTAATACATCTTTTAAACGCTTCTATTTGATGGTGTGGTCCTTGCTGGTGAACTTAGCATTTAGTCGTGTCAACTGTTACCCATTTACCGACGAGTAACTAGTATTTGCCTCTAATTAGAAGTAGACTCTTTAGTGCCATCAATACCTTCCTCAACAAACCTCTCCTGGCCCCCAGCTCAATATTTTCATCCCTCTCTCAGTTCGTCAAACCCCTGTTTGTCCTCTCATCCTCTCTCACACACACCACTTCAGAACTGCTTTCTAAGGCTTGAGCAATCTCCCTGCAATGGTGTTTTTAAGTGGCATGTTTGCATAGAGGGCCTATGGAGAGCGAGCCTGTGATAGAGCCAGTGACTAAGTGGGGCTTGTTACAGTGACTGAGCTCATATTCAGAGCCCAGTCATCCACTGGGGGACTGGCTGCTACTGTAGTCTGGCTGTGGTCTCCGAGCTATCACCAGCCAACACAGTTTTAGCAGTCTACTGTAATGTGACACTTGGGGATTTTTCAAAGTGTGACGGCGATGTAGGGTACTTGTGTGCATTTCTGTGTGTCCCTGGATGTGTGTGAGAAATAATACTTGTATTTGTGTTTGCGTGTGTGTGTTGAATGTGTGAACACACAGTTGCGAACACATTTTAAACATCCTTTCTCTGATTTGATTGTTCCCACAAAAAGTCCACCTGAGTGCCCCGAAAGAATTACTTGTCCTCTCCCTTCATCTCTGCTTTAGATTTCTTTTCATGGTTTCTTTCAAATTTTCAGTGAAGTTATTTGCTCTTACTTGGCCATTGATAAAAGCTACATTAAAGCAGAGTGACTTTGATGCAGGGGAGATGAACCTTTGGCAATGAGCCTTGATGAGACAGCCAGCCGGCCAGTCAGCCAGGTTTTCATTAGATGAATGCTGTGTGGGACTCAAGCCAGATAATGATGGGCGCCAACATACTGGAGCCAACCAATATAGTTATAGCAAGGTGCTCTCTATTTAACTTCCTCTACGTCACTGTCTGTCTTTGTGGAAGTCACTGTCTGTCTCTCCATCTGTATAACTGGAGAGCCCAAACATCTTTATGGAAATCGTCACTCTAGTTGTGTTGTGCAAAGGGCATGGAAGCTGTCTTGGCCCAGCTTTGCTTAAGAATAGGTCGTCTGATGTAGGTAGCTGGGTGGTGAATGTCAGAGAGAGATCCAAGAGGCAGAGAGACAAAGAATGAGAGAGGAGAGTCAAAACAAAGGATGCAAAGACATGGCATCCAGAAATATGAAAAATGCAAAGGTTCATGGTTAAATTGTAGGTGTTGACATAACCATATGATTTGTAGTATACACTCACAGTCGACAGATACTCTTGGAAAAACAATTAGTATTTACATATTTGCAACACAGAATACTTCCTGTTGTCCACATTTCCTAAATTAGCACTCAGTCTTTTCCTCATTAAGTGTCATTAAGAAGATGCACTGTACTAAATTGCATGTATCTGTACTTGTCACAGGGAATAACATACAAGGCATTTCTACATCAACAATCTTAAATTTCAAATTTTTTTTTTTCTTAAGTTAATGGATTTCGAACTTTTTCCAAGAAACTTTGACATGCATGCGTCAGCAGCAGCGAAGGTCAGTGGACAGACTGTTTGAAGGACAGCTGTGTTATTCCAGGGCTCGTCTAGTGCTGGTAGTCACCATTTCGTCCCCAGACCATGCAGGATGCCCTGGATTCCCACAGATAATAATAGCTGCAGAGAGATGTATTGAAGAGTACAGCTGGGGCACAACTTTCCCCCTCCGTCTGGTGACCACACGACGTTTAATGAGATGTCCTGACACAATGCACAAGGCACATCATATTGAGAGGATGAAAAACATTAAATGTGATGAAAAAAGAATCCAGAAATCTACAATGTGAGTTGATGACGTATAGATTGACAGCACTGAGATAATTCAGCAAGGACATGAAATAAAAAAAATGTATCATTGACTGCTTACTAGGCTCAACTCAAACATGTCCCTGTTGCGTTCAGCTATTCTGATGGGTCTTGCATTCCTTTGCCAGGGCCCCTTGACCTTGTCAAAGACATGACCCCAATAACTAAATGAACCATACACAGTAGCATCCATTCACCCATTTGGTCTATACCCATGCAGGGTGTATGTAAGTTTGTTCATACTTGTGTGATTACATACGCTTATAGTTTGTGAATTCAAGCTGTTGATTGCATGAACATGAACTTGTACCTTTCCATTCCTTTGAGTGTACAGGTGTGTTGAACAGTTTGACTTACAATCTTGGTCATACAGTATGTCGAGTGGGCCTGTTTGTGCGTATCTGTGAATTGTAACACGGCATGGCAAATCCTCGAACTGATTGTTTTAACTTCTGAGAGCCTGTGCATGCGTGTGTGTATGTGTGTGTGTGTGTGTGTGTGTGTGTGTGTGTGTGTGTGTGTGCGCTCCGATGCGACAGATAGCTGATATCTATCGGGGTGTTAAGCTGATTAGTGTGAACTGTGGCCAGGTTCATTTGCATACGTTTCTTATCTCATTAGATTGGTATCAGCCTCTGTCCCATGCACGGCCTCGACCGGGATGTCTTCGTACCTAGCTTTTTAAACACGCGCACACACACACACACAAACACAATCACCCTTGAAGCCCCTGGCTAACAACAACACTAACGTGTGACAGCAGCCAAGAAGTGCAAGCTCCTCGTCTCCCCTTGTCACCAGCACCACTATACCGCTGCCACAGCAACACATCACATCTTCTCCTCGGGCTCTCCGTGTCCCTGGTCTTATCGAGGTCATTACCTCGCATCTCTTACTGCTATCTCTACACCGTCATCCTTTTTTATTTTTATTTTCCTTTTTCTTTTTCATTTCGGAGGTAAAATACTGAAAAAAAATGTCTGTGATTGTGGAATCATTGCTAAGTTTAACCACATTCACATCCATTGGTGTTTGTCTTCAGATATTTCAAGCTCCAGGTGCTCAATACAAAGGCATTTTGCATATTAGATGGAGCAAAGCTAGTCTGTAAGAACAGATGGTGACTGTATCCCCTTCCTTTCCATGACTTCAACCCGTGCCATTTTTGTTTTGGAAAACAGACATGTTAATCTTGTGCATTGAACCCCCCTTGGACATTTAAAGAAGATTTAGCAGGCTGACCATGAGACCGTTAGACTATCAAAACTCATGCATCAGGATGACCCTTTATTTACGAGTGTTGTTCTCTTGACATGTTTATTGACAAATAAAACATTATATCTGCTTGTTAGACAAAGAGCAAAACTGTAATTTATTATCCATTTGACATAAGCAAGAATAACACAGCAACTATTTATTGTAAGTGTAATAGTTTCTCATTCCATCGGAATCCTTTAACTCATATTACAGTGCCAGCCTTGTTACTTTGAGTCATTTAAAGAGAGTCCAAGAGCAGCTTTCACTAGCTACCACTTGTGTTTAAATATGCATCTCACACTCCTAGATAACCTTTATTTACTAGCATACCTTACATACCAATGACTGCAACACTTTTTTTTGTGAGTTTAATTTCAAGCCGGATCATGGACACTCATGGAGACATATTTTATATCATTGCCTGGGCGGCCAGTGGAGACATAGAGAGGTCATATTCATTGTTTGACAGAGTTACGGTAATTGTGTGGTTTACAGTGTGCTGCGGTTAGCACACGTCTTCCTATAGAATTGTTAGAATAGCATCGTTAGCATTCATTAACAATTCAAAACTGTTTTAGTCGTCTTAGTATGAGCAACTGATACAAAAGAGAGAGAAAATGACCTTTTCACTTTTTTTCCGTCAAAGAATACACAGTTGCGTAGCATTTCAAATGCTTCGTGAGATACACCTTGAGAATGGGAAGAAAAGAACACGAGATAAGAGTGGGGGGAGGAGAATAGTTAATTGGCTTCAAGCAATTTTCACAACATCCATAGTATTTTCATATTCTCTCCCCAAGCGTTACTGATCAGTTTAATTTCCTTGTTTGAAGGATTTATGTGAACAATAAAGTAGGAAAATATAAAATATGTCTGGATTCCATATTGTCTGATTACTAGAACCACAAAACTCTTTATTGGCAACCAGCATGTCTGCTAGCAGAACAATATGTTGTCAAGCCAATTCAATTTGCAAGTCACTTTACAATCTGACTATCTGACCTCGACCCTGCGATGGTTGATTTGCTGTGAGGAATCCTGCCCTTTACCGAGTTGGAGCCAAACAGACCAACACACAGAACACTGTGTAGGGTCAGTACAGTGTGGGGCATTACTGAAAGGAACACAGGGTCAGACCGTGAAACTTAAAATGCTTGTCAAGTGTCAAGTCGGTTCATTGTGTTACACATGAACCATGACATCACTAATTTGAATCTTAAACATGTGACGCGTCGTCTCCAACAGAAATTTCATGAATGGCTTTGAGACTTTTTTATTGTCATATTGCATTTGTGACACATGAATGTTCTTTTACAACAATATTTGAAAGGTGGGTGCAGAGGAAGTTTTGTGTTCACTGTATTTTATTCTCAATCATCTCAATCTCATCTATTTACTTTGTATTCATAGACCACCACTATGCAATGGAGAGGAGATGAGGCCTACAGTAGTAACATGTATATTATTATTTACTATTACTATTACTGTTATTATTATTGTTTACTTTAAGTTGCCCACATTAAGAATATGACGTTATGGTTTTTGTAGTGATTTACTACTACGGTAAATAAAAAACGCCCCATTTTGGTGTTCGTAGTTTTTACTTCTCACTCCAACTTTATTTTACACAGTTTTACAAATTAACTTAAAGGAGATAAGTCAGTCTATCCGTCAGTCATGTCAGCCACTTCCGATGTGATGGAAATTCATCCCTGACCTGTAAAAAGGAGTAACCAGATTTTTAACCAAGACCACAGTTAGATTTTTTTGCACCGTTACATGTACCTCCTCAACGATGAAACGAGTACATGCACATGCCTGCGGGTTAACTGTTAGTAGGAGTTAGTGGGGAAAAGAGAGCTGCAGAGACAGCGCCTCACATCTCTGTTCCCTTCAAGAGGCTAATGCTTTATTTATAACACTGCACCCCCCAGGTGCACACCTCAGGTCCCTGCACAGCCCCTTCTCTTCCCCACAGGTATACTCTGCGCCTCGTACTGCGCTACCTTGCGCACCTTCACATTCCTTTCCTTTCAACATCCCACTCCTGCGGCTGGATAAGAGGAGGAAGTTGAGGAGATAGATACAAAGACTTGGTGTGACGCACGTACAATCTGCAGACTGAAGCGGTTTCACACCCATGGTCTCCAATGTCTCGCTGCAGTTCTCTCGTGAGTTGGAGAGAAAGAACTGAATCCCCTATCCTCCAGCCCTGCTCACTCCCACCGAGCTGAAGAGACGCCACAGAGGAGAAGTAGAAAGTGAGAGATGGAGAAAAGGAAATGTGGAGGAACACTGAAGGAATGGAGAAGTAGAATCGAAGGGGAGGGGAATGGAGAAGACAAAGACGTGGGAGGGGGGGGGTTAGAGGAGAAAGAGAGATTGAAGAGAGCATGATAAAGAAGGAAAGAGTGTCTCACTCTTTTTGAACTTGGAGATGCTCTATCCCTTCTTCTCACTCCAACCTGCAATTCTGGGTCACTAGAGACATTTAAACTGCACTTATAATTAACAGCTATTTTTAAACAGGGAGGGAGAAGTGGAGCGGTGGCGAGGTACAAAAGCATTAAAATTGCCCCAGATTCGCTATTGAATAGGACACATCAAGGCAATATGCTGGCAGATCAAAGTGAGCGAGGAGAAAGGAGACAGGGCCGATCAGTGGGGATAAATTGTTCCCTTTATAATGGCATAAGAATAGACCTCTTTGCAGCTGAAACAATTTAATAACTGCATTCATTACCTCTGTCCAGCCTCTCTCTCTGTCTGTCTGCTACACAATGTGCAACCGCCTTTGCCTTGCGCTACCTCTCTTTGTCTCTCTTTCCCTCTTTCACTTTGTCTTCCAAACTTATCACTTCATCCCTTTTATTTCTTTACGTCTTTCAGTCCTCATTTTGTCTTCTCCTCCCTCTACCCACCCTCGTGCCGAGTCTTGCACCCTCCACCTTTTTCTCTGGCCCCTTGTCCCCATCGTGTTGTTGGTGCATGCTCCAGCAGTAGCTACAGCAGCAGAGGTTCAACTGAGCCGATGCGCTGCAGGCCCCACAATGAAGATGTGCGATGTCTGACACTCTTGGAATGAGAGCCCTAATAGAAGGGGAAGCGGTTATCACAGAGCTCCCCCAGGACCAGCCTCTGTGTGCCTGACGCTAATTATGGCGCATGCAAATGAATGTGCAGCATTAAAAACAGGAGGACTGCCTCACTCTCTCTCTGTAGAGGGTTTTTGTGTCAGTGTGTGCATGTAGTTGTGCTTTGCACGAGTGTTTGTGTGTGTGTGTAAATGTGTATATGTGTGTGTGTTTGTGCGCACACACAGGCTATGGTGCTCACAGTGTGAGTGTGTGAGCTTTTTGGTATATTTAAAGGTGTGTGTTGCGTGCGTGCACGTCTCAGGAACAATTTGCCAGGCCAATCCCCTTTTACCTTTTCACTCTCACAATGGTTTAGATACTTACACTGATTCATTCTTTTTTCTTTTATTCATTAGTATAGAGTCAAGGCCATGAAGGCCATGCATCAAGGATTAGGATGAAGGAACAAGCAATAACACAACCCCTCTCTCTCTCTCTCTCTCCCTCTCCCTCTCTCTCTCTCTCTCTCTCATGCTCAAATGTGAGGTTGCGCAGAGAGGATTTCACAAGAGGATTCCTATAAATATATCTCCCCCACATTCACAAGCAGACTCTCCAAGAGGGCGTATTTATTAAAAACATTTTGTCTTCCCTTTGTGCCCTTTGTATGCTTGTGTATGTGTGCACGCATTTGTGTGTGAGCGCACATATACAGTTGCCCATATGTGCATATTGGCATGTTTCTGAGTATGTTGACACACATGCGTATTGTGTTTGTACGTGTTTATTTGTATTTTCCTATTCCAGTTTGTGTTTGCGCCGGCACCTTCATGTGACAACCGCTATCTGTTTTCCCATCGTTTTGTGTGTGTGTGTGAGTGTGTGTGCATTTATATGTGTGTGGATGTGTGTGCGCCTGCGTGTTTGTGTAGTCTATATGTTGGCCATTTTATCTCCCCATTAGCCTCTTGTGCCCTGACCAGTATTCCCTCTCTCCCTTCCTGCTTTCTGTAATGGGTAATTTAGCCATGCTCGCCTGACATCTAGCCTATTCCTTGTTTAGTTGCCATGGCTACGCAGGCCTATGGATTGCTCCCTTGCTCCCCTGGCCCTGCTGTGGATGCTATAGACGTCTCAACTATTAGAGGGCAGAACTACTAAACACAGCGCACAAACAACCCATCACACATGCACACTCTGTGTCGACTTCATAAACAATTAACTCTGATATGAAGAAAGATAAATCTCTGACTCAGATCAGCGATGCGAGCGCCGTCATTGCTTTGGACCAGAATAACGCTTTCAGTCAGAAGCATTATAGCTTTATTTTACTGCGCTGTATTTTTCATAAGGTTATATATATATATATAGAGGGTTGGAGGTAGCAACCTGCTGATTGATAGATGAGGCTCTTTTCTACTTCCGAAAAAAATCTGAACTCCAACCGACACACCGATAGAGGCCAAGCTAGATGAGTCAGTGTGGAAGCACAAATGTGTGTGTGTGTGTGTGTGTGTGTGTGTGTGTGTGTGTGTGTGTGTGTGTGTGTGTGTGTGTGTGTGTGTGTGTGTGTGTGTGTGTGTGTGTGTGTGTGTGCGTGTGTGTGTGTGTGTGTGTGTGTGTGTGTGTGTGTGTGCACACATTTGTGTGGTATTGATTTTTATATTTTTTTTCTTGGTGGAATATTTTTGTGTTTAAAAGTTTGTACTCCTGTCTCACAACAAACTTATTGTACTCTGTCATCAGCTTGTGAGGTCATTATATTAGATGCAGAGCCATATGCCAGAGCTTCTCTCTTCAAAAGTTACAAAAGCACATGGGAGAATGAGAGTTGCAGGAAAAACAGCAGCTCGGGATTTGGTCTCTCTTTTCTCATTTATTTTGCAGGACTTGCAAGTTGGAGGTGGAGGGTTGTAGCGAGGGGCTTTCGGGGTCAAAACAAACAACTGCGCTTGAAGTTTCATGCTTTTGCAGGGGATATTATTGTCTTTGAAGTTTCCACTATTGAGAGCAAAGGCTAGAGGGAGAGGAAAACGGTTATAGAGAGAGTTAGGATAGGGAGAGCAGCGAGGGAAGGAGAACAAGTCATAGAAGTGTGAAGCCCTTGAGTTGAAACTGTGCCTGCCTGGGCCTACAGAGAGCAGATGACAGTAGCTTTGGTTTCTTTTGCGGAGCTCACAGTACTTTTGCCTTACATAACCCCTCCCATTGTGCTTTTTCAATCATTTGGGGAGAAATCTTAAGTATGCACTTTAAAAGTTAATGCTTTCATGTGTTCGGAGAAGGGGGAAGAGAGGGGGCGCATCACAGATCACACATAAAGGAGACGGCTCTGACAAGTTTTCAGCATATCGACAATTCTAATGTTCTATAAGGTATATCAGCGGAGTTTAACTATGTGCAGCAGTATTTTGGCAAAGACGTAGAAAAGATAGACAGTGAGAGACACGTATATAGCATTTTAAGAGCAGATGCAAGCAGTGCAAACTCAGACAGTCCTCTTTTTTACCCCTACCCCCATCCCGGATTCCCCTTAAGGTGCCCCTTAACCCCCCCCCCCCCCCCCCCATCCCCTCCTCTTGCTTCTCTGTGAGGTTAAAGCGCACCTTCCCACTAAAGGGCTCAGGGGTCACGCATCTGCATGTGAAATGTGAACCCGCTGACATTCCAGGGCAGCCCTAAGCCGTGCAGCCCTTTTGTTCACTACGGTGCCAGTGTCAGGCCTAACAAGCCCGCCAAAGGTCTCTGACAGAGGAGAGAGGACGACAGGGAGAGAGGGTGGTGTGTTATTGATGCACTCTGCAACTATCCGTTTTCACAAAGCCCAAAATAGGAGAAAAGAAAAATGTTATTGATCGAAATGGTAACACAGATATTTTCTTATCGAACAACCGCTAAATGTTGCCACGAGCTAGTTGTAACCCCAAATGCTTTGGGCATGTTAAAATGGTGATGTATAGAGAGGGGTGAGGGGGTCTATATATCATGGCAACCATGAAAGAACAGTTAGGTTTCCTTGACAACAGTGAAGACCTTCGTGACTGCGAGACCAGTGTTGGCACCAGAATTGTTTTTATTTAAGTTCGGAAGGAAACTTGAATACTGTTTGCACACTGGCCACCCCTCTGACTTTTGTATCCTCAAAACTTGATTAAACCTGGTGTGTTTAACTTGTAACAGAAGGCTTTTAGGCAGACCTCAGATGACATGCAAGCACTTTTACATCAGGTAGCACACAGAGGTGCTATGGCAGGGCCGGGGTCCTTTCAGCTTGTGAATTAAGTTCTGAGGCACAAAGGGCAGCTATTCACCAGGCAGTGATGGACTTCACACCAGCCTTTATGTCCCCACTGGCAGGGAGGGAGGGAGGGAGAGAGGGAGAGAGAGAGAGAGAGAGAGAGAGAGAGAGAGAGGAAGAAAGTTGTGGAATAAATGTAAAACATAGACACTGCTCAGTAATTACTGGTATGGATTGAGAATCATTTTAGAGTAGAAAGTAATGATTAAGTTAATAAGTGTGATGGAAGGTATTCCTTGTCATGTTCCCATTGTTTTTTTTATTTTCAAAGTCTTTGTAGTGTTGCATGTTACAGTTGAAAAAAGCAACATTCAAGAGCAGACAATGGTTCTTGAGCAGATAATATGATTCACATAATTTAGAAAAGAATATGAATGAACAGGTGTCAGTGTGTCAGCATGAGGTGGGGGACACACACTTTAAGCAAATACAAGACAAATAATACTCAGAACCTTTTAAATGATGCTGTCTTGTTGCTGATACTTGTTAGAGAAAAAATGCCCCCTTGCGGGATGAATAAAGTAACTATCTATCTATCCAGAGGTCATTGTGTGTCACGCCTTAAAGAAATGCACACTTGGACACTATTTATGAGTCCAAAGGTTTGTATAAACATTGCCAAACATCTAAAAGGTCATAACCACGCACGCTTACACACTCATTGGACACCACACAAACACGCACAGCCCTTGTTACAGTACACGTTTACTTACTCTAACATATTGTAAGTAGGGCCTTACACTCCCATCCCACATTCCTTCCCCTGGGGAGCCCGGTGCTGTGTGAGTGATTAAGTTAGGGCTCCTACATTAGAGCTGTCCATCCATCCGGTCTGCTTTTCCAAACACATCCATCCCAGTCCTAGTTAAAACACTGGGGGATCGCCTCCACTCCACCTCCATCCCCCCCCCCCAAAGTCTTTTATGATGTCCATAAAATGGAAGAGTGCAGCTTTACTTGAACTAATAATATCTGAGCTTACAGGGCCGTGATTGATGATCTTTAAAGCCAGCCCGATCGGTCTCATCTTTCTTCAGATTTTTATCACTGACTTGTTTGCAGTCATGTGCAATCACAGGCACCGGGAGAGGTAACAAGTGCTTGATGTATGATGCTTGAGCCACTTTTGTCAGCTGCGCATTTCCCTTCTCTCCCTCCGCCTTTGTTTTTACTTTTTCTTTTCTATTTTAACCCTAGGCTTGTATTTGTTACCTCTCTTGAATTGTTTGCAGAATGTTGGTTTTACTGTGTTCGCTCTGTCCCTCTCTCTCTCGCTTTCTTTTTTTTCAGATGGTGGGAATGTCTTCTCCTGGGGGATGGGACAAGAGGTGAGCTCAACATTTTTCCACTTTTGGCCTTGCCAGGAGAGGCAGACTTAGAACAATACAAAACTCTATATCACACCAGTGTTCTTTCTCAAACAGCTTCCATTTTTGAGACATTTTGAGATTTTTTTATTTTTCTTCTGGAGATTAAAAGATTTTAGGGGGAGATCCGTTTCCGAGCCCTCCTTTCGCGCACTTAATATCCTTCATAGTTTGCCAAGAACACACATCTTTTTAAATTCAATACATCACCTTTATGGGATCTGCTGTTTGGCGATTCAACTCACATGGTCAGGGCAGGGAATCCTCTACTGTATGTGCATGCCCCTTTGAATGTACAGAGCCAAATGTGTGTGCATGTGAGGCTGTGTGTGTGTGTGTGTGTGTGTGTGTGTGTGTGTGTGTGTGTGTATTTGCTGGCCCGGTTTTGTCTCTCCCCCTCTGTTAGATAAAGAATCCCACCTGTCACAGAGGATTGTTCTGGTCTTTCATTTAAGACGTTCTTTAAAGGGGCGCATCATTACACAGCCCTCAGACAGAGCCCAGAGAGTGTAAAACCTAGGCCCACCTCAATCCCTCTGTTCCCCTCTCTCTCTCTCTCTGATTGTTATTCCTCCCAGCTTTGCGAGGTCATTTGAAACCACGGCCAAAAATGTGATCACTTTTACAACGTGACAGAGAGGATGACGCTTTGCCAGGACAGTGAAACAAACATGTAGGTGAAGGTTAGAGAGCCGGGGAGCAATGAAAATGTTAGACATCAGTTGTTATGAGCTTTGACGTGGCCTTGGCTTCCACATCGCACTCTTACAGGGTGGCTTCTGGTCTAACTAGACTCATTGGATTTTCATAGCCGTTCTTGCATCTATATAACTCTATATTAGTCTGTGCAAGGGCACCGTCTCATTCTCTTTCTCCCCTCATCATGTTCTCTCTTTCTCCTCTTCCTCCATTTCTCCCATCTTCCTGCCCTCTCTCTCTCTCTCTCCTCTGTCTTGGAGCCGTTCTGATGATTGATTGTTTCTCCGTGCAGTCTGACAGGATGTAGCACACTCTCGGCCCCAGGGGCCCCGAGCAGACTGCACCACCTGATTAAGACTTCTCCTGTAATCAGCCGCACAGTGCCACACCGAAACTATACTCCCGTCAACATGTAAAGAAATGAGAAAGGTTCCACCTTCTGAAAGACAACACTTTGTTTGTCGCTAGCGAAGAAGTGAGACGAGGGGCCATCTTGAACTTTTTCTTATACAAAGCTGATACCTTTCTCTCTCTTGGGCTTAAAGGCTATTATGTATCAGTAGCAGCAGAAAAAGTAGAAAAGCAAAAGGTCTTAAACCTAATAAAGTTTTCCACTGCCTTACCAAGGTAAACCCAGGCAGCTCTAACCCTATTACAGCAAGTAATAGTATTACCGATAGAAATCTCGTTGTTTTGCTCCGATTGAGACTAAAAGACGGTCGGCCTGCGCTGTATCACATGATTGAGGTGAGAAGGAATTTGAATGATGTCAGAGAGAGCGTGCCACAGCCGGAATCAATATGATAACATTATAACGGGAGTAGCAAAGAAGTGTTGAAGGTATCAGGAGAACGAAAAAAAATAACAGACATTTTGTGGAGGAAACAATCACTTTTATGTTTACTCTTTTAAAAACAAAATTACAAAAATATAAAATGTTCAAATTTAAATAGTTATCCCTACCATTATGGGTTATTAGATTAACCAGTGAGCCAGTTGATGCCATCAACCCAAATACAGACAAATCTAGAGTCATGTCATGTCATGTCTCGATTCCGAATGTCAGCTGTGTGATAACAAGGTCAACTGTCTGCTAAAGTTGTGTCAGGCAGTTCAACCGGCCAGAGACCTGAATTGACATAACATCCAATCGACTTCTAATGCACGCTCTAAGCATCCTAAACAATGAGGTAGACCGCAAGGAAAGAAAAGTCTCTCATACATAGCCGATGACGGTAGTACAGAGATGAGCTACAGAGTTCTGCATTACCAATGAATTGCAAAACTACAAAACAAAACCCTTTCTAGAAAAAGTAATTAGATAATCGGGAAAAAATGAAGGACTACAACATTAAAGTAGTCTTGAGCGTATCGACCAAAACGTACAGTGTGTGCTTGATCAACAAATATCGATAGTAAAACATAAAACCAAGTATGCATGCCTGACATGTATCAAAAACAGATTACCGGTACACAAGCACTTTTGTCTTCCCAATGTCGTTGCTTTTCACACTCAGGTGAAATGTGTTGTTATAAACTAGGTAGTGACGACGCGTAACACGTGTTTATGTGTGCCACTCTGTTGATTGCAACCCTGTCTGTACTGTAATGATAAGGGGGAGTCATCAGGCATGGTAAATAATAAGTGAGCCGGCCTGGTGATGGTGGATACCCCTGGGCTTGGTTCCAACACAGTTCAGGCCTCATCGAACCCTGGGCCTGATCCAAATTGATGCTAATATGGTCTGGGCTGCTACAGTGGAATAAAACAAGCGTTGGTGGCACCCTGGATCTACAGTTCTTCCGCTGTGTGAAAGAAGAGAAGATGAAAAAAATTATGTTTTTTCAAGAAAACATGTTTGTGCATGTGTGTAAGGGCAAGTACATGACTGTGTTTGTATATGTAGTGTGTGTCTATGCATGGTCATTCTCTCAAATGGATGCATGTGTAGTGCTAGCATTGTTGCCTGTGGGTGCGTTTGGCATTTCGCCATGCTCACATTTATATCTGTCTATGTTTCCCCTTTCCCATCCTGCTGATGCCATCAGTACGCATGTTGTGACTGATGACAGTCGTTGCCACAGTCTGATGCTCTGCTGCTTAATGTCCTTTTTGTTTATTAATTAACTGCAGGACATATATGCTGAGAGACACCTATTGATTCTACTGCTGCATTAATTGATTGTGTGCTTCACTAATCATATTGTTGCTGCAAGATCATTACCAGGCCTCTGTGTTCTCTTTGTGGTGGAGGATTGTGTGTCAATATAATTGTGCTGTTAGTGTTGTGGGTGAAGTGTTAAGTGCAGTTTTGTCCTTTTTTATAGTATGTGATAGTGTATTGAGACTATAAGAGAGAGACATAGGGAGAAGTCACAAGTAAGGCCTGACAATCAACGCCCAAGTCTAAATTTCAGGTTTTAATTCCCAACATAGTCATAATGCATTCTTTATCAAAATGAATGCCATTTCTAAATGTCAACACCACAAGAATAGTTATATGCATTGTTATACATGCAAGATTGTATTGTTTTGAAAGCAAGTTCCAGTGACGTTCGGGATTCTAACCAAATAGTGAAAACATTAGCTAGATTTAAAAAGAAATAAAATCCAGACATATGAAAGAAACAAAAACAGGATTACATTGTAGAAAATAGGCAGCAGAACTTTGACAGCTAAAAAAGGTGAGATTGTCCTCTGATATAAAACACTGCTCTTCTATCATTGAAACAAACAGATTCCAGTGTTTGTGTATCTCTGACTGCCAGAGGCTCCCTAGTGAGTCTGACCGGGGGTTACAGTGTAACCAAAGCGTCTGTCTCCTGCTCACCACCCAGATCAGTCTGTTCAGCTTGACTGGGCCCAGTTGTCTTGGTTTCATACTGACGAATGTCTGGGAAAGGTCTGTCTGGGGTTCAAGTACATTAAAGTCATCCGCTCCCCTCCCACTGAGCACCAACACAGATGGCTCCAGATGCAGCTGGCACAGCATGGAGCAGCACCTGACAGTGCTCATTCACTCAGACACACACAAAAATACACATTTACAAGTACATGCAGACACACAAACAAGTGCACAAAGGTATGGACACATCTGCTCACTTACTGTACCTAACTGCAAGTAAAATAACGTGCACACACACACACTGATGGAAGCACATACACCCATAGCTATAAATACATAGACACACACACTCACAGCAGGAACATATGCTGCCACGCATCTACAAATCCTCACAGTAGCGCACATACGAATAAGCAATTAAAGACCCAGATTACTGGATGGCACACACACACACACACACACTCAAATGTAAACCCACACATATTGTGCTCACTTTCAAACATATGCCAGGGCATGCCGGTGTGCACATGGGCACAGTGCAGAAAGCCCTTTATCTCTGCAGGAGCGAGCAGGAAAGAGAAGAGCAGGACAGCTGAGAGAAGTCAAATTGAGCAGCCTTACCATTTGAAACACAAAGAAAGAGATGTAAATTGAGGACAACGCATTCTATTGTACTGCGCGAGACGCGATGGTTATTAAACCTTTGTGTTTGAATAGACTTTTTAAACAGACCCACTCACCGATGAGGGATTGCATTGCCAGGCAGTTGCACATGATGGTAAATTAAACATGAAACATGGTAGATTTGGTTGGTGAAAGAAATATGCAGTGTGCCTTTTTTAAACAGTATTTCCTCCTCAGTGACAGCAATTTGAGCCAAGATGAATTGCCAGTTGCCGATGTCATATATAACCTTACACAGCAGATATTATAATGCCGCTTTACAAAGATGCACTTAAATTACGATACTCCGTGATACAAGTCCTCTTTGACAAATTTAACAACCATGTTTACATTCAGGACTGTCATGGCAGCATGAATTAGAATGAGATGATAGAACTCAGTCACTTGCTGGTGCTACGCAAAATGGGAACATTGTTCTTTCCCCCAAATTGAAATATCACTCGGGCATGTGTCTTTATTTAACTATTCCATCTATGAGCAATGAAATCATTGGGATTAAACTTTTATTTAATCCTGTAACTGACAGGATATCATTGTTTCGCTTTCAGGGACAGCTTGGATTTGGGGATGACAGGATTCATATCTCCATTCCTTGTCTTCTTAACTATTCTCAGCTAGCCGAGGTCACACAGATACAAGCAGGAGACAGCTACAGTGCAGCCGTCACAGGTGAGCCAAGTATCCAACTTGCTGTGATAGCAGTTTTACCCTCGCCTGTATTATTTTAGACTTAAAGTGTTAAGTACAATTCAAGCAACTGCAATAAACTTTCACTTTGTGTTGACTTTTCCCAGAAAGAAGACTGTATTTCCCATGAGCACCACTGCCTTATGGCATAAAAAAGTTGATCCAGCCAGTGTGTGCATTTGTTTTGGAAAAGGAGGACTTGTTTTTAATACTATTTTTTTTTCTTCATTTTGAAGCACGGCTTGTTGCAGGATGCATAGCAAATACAAGCTGGTGTTGATTGCCTGGTGCATTCTGGTCATCATGGTCATAAACACAGAAAGCTTTTCTTTTCCTCGACAAAGGCAGCTTACGTTAGCTGCATTCAACTCACATTCCAATAAATTATAAATGAATATATTGATATAAGACTACATCTTGCATTAATAAAATAGACATATTACCAGTCTCGAAGGAAAAGGGCCAATTCATGATCGGTTTCAAATTATTTCAAATCTCACAATTGTTTCCATCTGTTGAATGACCCACAAAGAATAACTCTTGTTTCTTCCATAGTCTTTCACTGTCCCTTTTTTCCTTTTTTGCTGATCCTGCCCCAGTACCAGTCATAACCTTCGTTTTAACTGGCTAAAGCACTACTCACTGCCAAATTGTTTGATTTTACAGGGAATCGGACCCGATGACAGGATTAAGAACAACTATATAGAAAAAAACAATATTCTCGCTGATGTTCTCGTTTGGTTAAGTCTGTCATATAGAGGAATCAGTATTAAATTGAGACGGTTTCATAACAAGTTAAAACCTCCTTGTAGTAGCTTTTAATAACACAGCTTAACTCAAACCTCCAAACGGCTAATTGTTACTGCAGATATCTATCATTGTGTTGTTTTTAAAAGATCCTTAGATGTTGTATTCACTCTACATAATATAATAACAACTTACTCACTTGAAAACCTTATTTTCCCAGCAGTATCCCTCACTGTGGCTTTCAGCCATGCAAATTTTTCATCTACATCATTTCATTGAGTTTTAATTAACACTACAAGGATTCAGTGTCCTCAAATGACATCACTCGGAGCACAAATTCAACCTCATTAGCTCTCAATATCTTTTAAACGAAGCAGGTTTTCGTGTTATATGATAGATGATGTACATAATGATTTGATTTGTTGTTCAACCAGCGATCCCCTAAACTACCCTGCTAAGACTATCCCTGTAGCTACTGTGTTATTAATAAGACGGAGAGATATGGAGGCAACCCATCCCTTTACATCAGCTTTTCCCTAAGCTTGGCTGTCTTTCCTGTAATTCCTAAAAAGCCAAACCCAGAGCCCCCTTTGCTGACTAAATTTAAAAACAGGTAAGCTCTGATTGTCCCTATTTTCTAGCTTTCTCTCTCCATATCCTCTTAACTTGTGTGATTTCAGCAATCTGATTCACCTTCCCTCGGCTCCATAGAGAGCCATTGAACTGCCACAAAACTTGTTCTAATACATTTACACCATTACAAAGTGCCAGGCAACTACTTCTCCTCCTTCAATTGCTGCTTGCCTTCTGCCAGACAGCTGGAATTAAAGTGGTTACACTACAAATGTAACATCAGCCACTTAAAGAGAAAAGGCATTGTAGTTGTTTAAAGACCAGGGCACATTTACAGCCTACTGCAGCTGTACTGCAATATCCCCTTAGAAGAATTGCTTATTGTTGAACTGAGACGTCTGCTGGCTCTGCGCGTGGTTTTGCTGGAAATGCCACTGGTTCATTAAATGTACTGCAGTCAACATATTAACTTTGGTCCCATTTGACACAATGAAGCGTATTTGGAGAGTGAAGCCCTACCTTCCGGTGTTACAGTTACGTCTTTAGGTGATCTATAAAATGTTATTATTTAAAACAAGCTCTTTATGGATTGCTTACGAGGCATGCTTAGCACATGATTGATCTGACCTTTCACAGACCGTCGTTCTTTTGGAAAACATCAGCTTTAACCTTTTTTGGCTGGATTACCCTGCCAGCCTCTGTAAATGTGTTTGTCAGTCTGTGTGTATGTACATGCATATGTTAGTCGTGCGTATTTGTGTTAGTGGTACAACGCCATCTAGCAACACCTGCCTCATATGCTTTTATAAGGTTTGCGTTGCTGAGATGAAAATAATACATTACTGATTGATTGATCAATCATGTCTGAAAGGTTATCAGCATCTGTATGTGTGTGTGTGTGTGTGTCTATGCGTGCCATGGCTTGATGCAGAATAGAGATTGATGGGGGCTTGCCGTGAGGAGGATACTCAGTTATCTCCTTGTAATTAAAATCCACCTCATAAAGATTATTGACTCCCCCACCACACAAACCAGCATGCTCCCTCGCTTGGCAGGGTTTGCAAAGCGCTTCTTAAAAAATGAAAAATAGCATATTAAGCAGCACATATTTCCTATTTATGCAGAACATTTAGATGTGGTTAAGTTATCGTAATGTGCAATAAAACCTGGATGTGAAATTTGTAATCCACTTTGGAAAATTGCTTACTATATTGCTTTAACATCCCCTGAAAGAGCTTTTGAGATGTGTGTGCCAGGTTTATTGTAAGCTATAATTTAAAAGTCCTCAATGCAGGCAGTAAATATAAATTTATTAGTGGCAGGTTTAAATAGGCAGACTGAGGTAGCATGAGTGAGTGGATGCTTGAGTGTTTGTTGTGTGTGAGTACATTCAGTGTGTGTGTGTGTGTGTGTCTTTGATAAGTGTCAACTGAGAATGTGAATCCTCTGCTCAGCAGGCCAAGGAGACAGGTGAGTGGGTGTGGGTATGTGGTGTGGCTTGGGTTACTGTCTCAAGACAGTGCTGTACATCAACTCCCTCCTGCTCTAAACCACACTGACAGCATGTACATCTTAGTTCCATTTAACTGTTTCTAATTGGTGGTCACTGTTCTTTTTTTAATTTGAAAGAAATCAGAGTTGTAAGGCTCAGGATACAGCTTGACAACAATGTACGTGTACGTGCTATTGTGACAGTCCCAGGTACATCTGTGATCAGGGACCCACAATCACAATCTGGCAACACATTGAAGAAGGTCAGAAACCTGTGAAGAGCATATCAACACGTCCTATTACGGCTGGTTTTACTTCCCATAGTTGAGATAAAAGTTTTGACATAAAACATGCGGCGAGATGACATTGTATGCATTTCTGATGTATCTGTCTGAACATATCGCCCTTTTGTTCAAATCTCCAGCAGGCGGAGAACTGCTTCTCTGGGGTCAGATCCCCTGTGTGTCCCGGGTCATTGATCATCCAGGCCTCAAAAAGCTCTGGATACCACAGCCGGTTTCACTGGCAGGCAGAACGGTGTGTATGAGAAACGCTGGACAACATGTCTTCAGACTCCTCAAGTCTCAAGTAGATGAAAGCCTCAGGATTTTCTGAGAACATGAGTTTTAGCTGGATATGCATACATTCTTAAAGGGTTCACACTGAATCATATATGGCTTAAAGTCTGCCCTGCTTTCTGTGGGTTTATAGCTAAAACTGCTCCCTATATACAGGGATGGGTCAAATGCAGGAGTCAAATGTTGTGTACGTGTATATGTATATGACAATAAAAATGGTTTCTTCTTCTTCTTCTTAAAAGTATGCAGCTGAACACAGTCCTGCACACATCCCAATAAATGATGTCACAACAGAATTTGACAGCTGATGAAAATGTCACAGATTGGGATGGAGCCAGAACTGCAAAATTCTTTATTAATACATAAAGATCTCATGAAACTGAGACTTAAACCTTTTGCAGACTTTCTGGAAAACACTGCATCTGTAATGGTAACTTCATTTTGTACAAAAAAAACAAACCAAAGTCTCCTTATTACAGTCCCATTCGATTCAGCAACATCCAAAAAGCCTGTTGCAGGGGAGCCTCGGGAAAAGTTGCGTTTTGAAAATCTTGCACTGCTTGGAAGGCTAAGCAACATTTTCCTTTTGTGCAGGTGTGTGATGTAGCCTGTGGTACCTGGCACATGATGGCCCTCGCCACAAGTGAGTAATCTGTCATCTATCCCTAAATGTTCATATCTCTCTGGTTAATTGTTTTTTATGGCAATGAGTGTGCGTCACCAAAGTTAAACCAGTCAAATTCAGTTGTTGCATCTTTACTTGGCCCTTTTCCCTCCACACTTGCTTCTCTTCCCCTTCTCCAAATTACGTCTTGCTCCTCCTCAAAGCCCCTCCTCACTCACTTTCTCAGTCATCAAACCATCATTCACTTCAGAGGGAAGCATCATTAATGCACAGTAGGACACAGCAGCTTGATGTGTGCTAATTATATTGTGTGTTTTACACGCTGGATGACTTTTGCTTAGTCAGTGATGAGCTCAGTCTCTGGTAATTGTTTTTTGGATGTGATGAGTTTATAAAAGCCTGTCTGTGGATGTGTGTGTGTGTGTGTGTGGGGGGGGGGGGGGCATGCAATGTATGTGTGTGTTTGTCCGTGCATGTAAGTGTGAGTGAACTCGTGGATGGTGAGAGCATGCAGATTCTCACATTTAGACGTACTTGTGCATGTATAGTCTTGCATCAAAGCTGTGTGCATACATATATACAACTTATGCTGTTTTTATAGGAGCCAAGAAGACAAGATTATTCCACAGCTCAACACATCACACGCTTCTGTGAACTTAATAGTAACCAAACAGTCAAATTTCAAGATCATTCTGACGTGTTTAAACTGCATGCAATTTAAACTCCATCAATCCCACACAAAACTTTGGTATGCACCATCAACCATGGCACTGCACTCCATGACATGCTTGCATTCTCCACAACCTATGTGATCCTTTGAGCACTGTACATCACTCATTGCTGTTGCTAGAGAGGCTGCTCAGCCTTTGGCTAATCACGCTGATTGGAGGTGTCCTTTGGCTCACCTGGGGGCTTCCAATCCTATTAGGCCAACCGTCCTGAGCCGAGCGCAACCAGCAGCCGCTCCTGTTTGATCACTGGTGCTTAGAGCCCACACTTGTCCTCTTATGTTGGTATTAAGGCATGGAGGAGAGGGGCGGCGGGCTGGGGTTTGGTGGGGGGGTTAAAATGTGATCTCCTTAACTCTCTAGGGGGGCAGAGGGGAGTTTGGTGCCTCACCTCCCTCACTGACACTCCTCTGCTCCTCCAACTGGAGCTGGTCTTTAAACTTCTGATGTCAGTTGAAAGGCGGAACACTGAAGTTGTTTCCAACCAAAAGCGAAAGAAATGGAGGGAATGGGAGAATCAAAGACGAGAAATGTTGTGCTTTCACCTTAAAAGAATAGTTTTGAGAGTGTAAGTTGTTTAGAGGATCACTCAAATTTCAAACTTCGCTCTCTCTTTCATTTTTCCTCTCCTATCTTTATCTTGCTTTTCTCTCCCTGTGTTGTGTCTATGGAAGCACGGATGGTCTGTCATCTCTGTGGAAGTCAATACACGTGACCCCACCGGGCCTGTCACCTCTTTCTAGCCTCCTCCTATCACTATCACTCTCTCTCTCTCTCTCAACCTTCCTCCTGGCTACTATTCTCCCTCACAGCACACCCATCACTATGTCTCTCTTGTGGCTCTCCGTGTTCCTCCCCTCCTCCCCTTTTTGCCCCCTTCCTCCTCCTCCTGCTTCTTCTTCCCTGGGCCAAGAGCGCCCAGGAAGAGCCATGTGTTTCCAAAGTGGACTGGATGGGAAATCGAAGCAGGGCTTCTGTGTTTATCAAGCCACAGCTCCGTCACCTTGCTCCTACTCCCGTCTGGAGGCCCCGGCAAATTGGTGACAGCAGCAACAACCCTGCAGCACACATGCCCCCTTTTTCCCCGTGAACCCCCCCCCCATACACACACACACACACACACACAGCACATTGGCCTGTTTAGTGTTATTGCTGGTGTCAGGTGAGGAGGTGGAGGTAGGAGTGCTGTCTAATGTTCACCTCACACACAACTACACGTACACACCTACACACACACACACACACACACACACACACACAGAGAGAGAGATACACTCACACACAGTCATTTCCACCCCTGCCGACACCTTGGCTAACAAGACCTGTGAACCTCAGTGACAGAACTCCGAGACTTGTCAGAGTCCCAGTCATTTAATGCCAAGACCTGGCCCCAGCTCTAACCCAACAGGGTTTCTGTATGCACACCGAGCCACAATAGGCTGCACAGTGATATACTGAACATGAGTCTTCTGAACACTACTGCTCCTTCAGGTTCATATTGTTTCAAGGCAGAATGAGTCGGATGTTCCTAAAACTATATAAAGACTCATACAAAAGGAATCCCTCTCAATCATCAGCTATTACATCCCTTTTTACGATCATCATACAGGAACATACAGTATATGAAATTTGATCTCTGCATTTAACCCATTTTAAGCATTTTTAGGAGCAATGGGGTGAAGCGTCAAGGGAACAAAGCGGATTAGAGTGTCTTGCTCAAGGACACTTCGACATGCGGATAGTTGGAGCAACCTTGCAGTTAAAGGGTGACCTGTTTCTTCACACTGAGAAACAGCCACGCTAGTGTGTGAAGTATGTTTGAGTTAATCTGGTGTTGGCTTTCATCAGCTTGTGAGCACCCTAAACCTAAAGACGGTCAGGGGGCGTGTGCTTCTGGTGTCGTTGAGCCAGAGAGGAGGAGCCAACTTTGGATGTTGTGTTTACAAACTGCCACCATCAAATCCTATTCATTCTGCCTTTAAGTAATACCTTTACTGCAGTCATCGACGATAATTCCTTCTATGAAATACTACATTACTTTGTGTAATATGACAGTTATTCGAGGTGAAAGTGAAGAGGAAGTGTGTGTCTGCTGTGACATGGTTTAGTGTTGATCTGAACCATCAAACATGACTTCTTTTATCTGTAAATACTATCACTCTCATCTGTCTATTTGCCGATGTAGCAGTACAGTTATGTGTCTGTAAAACTGCTCTATGCACAGGCATTTTAACTGTCTAATAGTCATGAGTCATTACAAGTCGTTTTGCATGGACCACTGCTCCTTTTGTTGCATGTGCACAGGATGCTCTCTGCTCAATGCCAGCGCCTCCTCTTTTCTCTTTGCTGCGATCACATAAGTGGAGGAGAAAACAGAGTTGACTCAGGTTAGAGCCCTGCACGGCCTTGCTACCTTGGAAATGAACTGCGCAAACAATGCCTGGCCATTGTGCCTAAGCGCTTACAATGAGGCCATTTAAGAGAGTATTGATCCACCCAGTGCAGGGTCAATCATTGGATCAATGGTGTGTGGGTTGGTCGGCTGGAAGGCTGGTTGACTGCATGAATGAATGGATGGTTGAATAACGGATGAATGGAGGACTGGATAACGGATGGATGGATAATGTTTTGATTCATGGATGGATATGAGGTCTGACGCATGGGGAGACAGAAGTGCCAGGTCTGCTCAAACATAAAGTTGTGTGGGTCTCAAGATGTCAGTTGTCTTTTATGTGGGATTGTGTTCGGTCTGTTTCGCACACCATTCAATGCACTGAGATTTACTGTAAATTCATTTGCTGGTTTGTCCTACTCAAAGAAACTTGTCTTTATTATTTATCTTTATTGTGGCATAGAGGAGTGCGTAAAGTATAGACATACATTTTTTTTTAAAAGAGTCATTGGCATTAGCATGTTGTTGGTGGATTCTTGTGATGTGTTTACACCAGGGTTGATTGACCTAGTTACCCCGCCTGTGGCAACACAACACGGAGAAATGCAACACAATGCAACACAAGGGAGAGGTGTAGATGCCTTTATTATTCTTACATGTGAGACACATGAGTGAACACACACACATGCACTCATACACACACACACACACACACAGAGAGCAGTGATCATCAGGGGCTGAGAGAGGTCGTGCCTCATGACGAAAGAGAGAGGAAAAGAGCGTATTTAATATTCTGTAAGAGATGTCAATTGTGCCCTCTGCATATTTCTATGGAAAATTTGTAAATAGATCCTTTGTAAATAGCTTCTCTCTTGCCAATCACCCTGTCTGCTCTCTGCACAGCAGCATTAAAAATTGATCCTTAGCTGCACTGGGGTGAAATGCTAACATCGCTGCCAAATGACTGATTAAAAAGAAAAACCTTTAATCTTTGCTTAAAAGTGTCTACTGCCTTGGCATGCCTTTCCCCTGTGCTCCTCTATCTTCCAAGACTGTGAAGGGAAGGAGGGGGTCGCCGTGGGGGAAACGGGGTCACGCTTCATGTAGAGTCAGCGCTGTACATTGATATAGCTCTAGAGGTGAGGGATTTCACAAAGAGCAGATCTAGGAATCAACATGCTCTTCTGAATTTAACCTTAAGCTAAAGGTTAAAAACAGCATTCTAGCATCCCACCAGAGGGGGGCTTGTGTTGGCACTCCTTCTAATGGCTTGCATAAAAAGAAGCTTTTCATCCAACTTAACCATGCAACTAAAGAACAATCAGCAGATAGTTTGAAAAGCCTTCAGCGTATCCAGTTGCGTAGGAATAGACATCGACACACGCTCTCTCTAAAAGATGTTTAAATCGTGACATGGCAACTGAAAAGTCATGAAATAAAGAACAAAAAAGACCATCAAAGGGCTGATTGGAGGTGCTGATTGGTGTGTTTGTGTTGCAGGGAGCAGAGAGAAGAACAGAGAATGTGTTCACTCAGAACCTGAAGCTCGCTTCAGAGACCTTGTCAGTGATCCCTTACTGATGGAGCACACAGAGAAAGAAAACAAAGTGCAAGTAAGATAAACATACCTCCTCTTTCTTGCTCTATAGTCATTTTATTGACT
This sequence comes from Melanostigma gelatinosum, assembly GCF_949748355.1. Lineage (NCBI taxonomy): Eukaryota > Metazoa > Chordata > Actinopteri > Perciformes > Zoarcidae > Melanostigma > Melanostigma gelatinosum. The sequence continues at coordinate 13,888,500 of NC_136639.1, read as the reverse complement.
TACTTGCATGCTGTATAGCTCAATATGTAACTTGCTTGCTGACTAAACAGCTCCCTAACTCTTGCTCCTGATTGATATCTTCCCCTTCCGCACTCCCTGCCTTGTTGACATCCTCATTCCCACGCAGACATTGTTTGCTTCTCAAATTCATTTGTATTCATCGTTTCAGTTTCTTTATACATGCTGTACCATAAATCAAACGTTTCAGTCGTGAATGATACAACATAACAAGTTGCACTTGAGTAGCATAGCCCTCAAAGCATTGAGTGGCGATATTCATTCACCTCTCCGAATATCAGTGAGGACCACTAAACTGTCACCCAGAGCCACACACACACACACACAAGCCTCCGCCCCTCCCCGTCTCTGTCATTCAGGTGTTTACTGTCATTCATACTCAGGGTTTTTGTATAATCCTCTCACCACACCTGAGTGCTCCCCACTCAGTGTCACTGGATTTACTCTCTCGTTCTCTCTCCCCCCTCTGTCTTTCTCTCACTTTTCCTCTCCTCCAGTGCACAGCCTGTTTCATTTTGCATCAGAGCCATTCTTCAACACACGTTGTCATTTCTTATGGAAATAACCATAGATAAAAAGACAGTAACCGACATTTTAAGATTTACACACCGCTTGGTGCGTATGTTTTCAGTCATCCCCTCTCATCAGCCAGCTTGTTTGTAGAAGTGTCTTTGCCTGTAGCCATAAATTAGGGGTTGTGATTTAACTCATTGACACAACAGAGTAAGACAAGAAAACATGAATCAAACAAATGATGTGGAAAAGGTGAGGGAGAGGAATAGAGCGAGGAGAGGAGGGTGAAGTGAAGCGAAGGCAGAAATGGGCCAGTATGTATTTCTGCTCTACTTTCACTTGGGGAAGGCTTCATTAAGAAGTCTGTTTCCAGAGCATGGTGGGATCTGTGTGTGTGTGTGTGTGTGTGCACGCACAGCAGTGTGAGTTATATTTTCATAGGTTAATGCGTGAGATTGTGTCGATGCACATGCACATTCATGCATACATGTGTGCATGCCTGTAAAATTATTTGTGTGTGTCAGTGTGCGAGGTCTCTTAAATTATTTACTCCCAGAAATCTCTAATTGGTATCAAGTTTTTAAATGGGGTCAAATGTTGCGGTGCAGTCTCATGCAGCTTTTCTCTTGCCTTAAGTCTGTATGATTACATCTGGTGCTGGAGTGCTGCTGCTTCATTGGACTTGAACCTCTAAATGCTGTTTTTGCCTGTTGACTGGGGCCTGAATGAAGCCATGGAGGGAATGTAGTTGTCTTAGTGTTAGTCTATCTACTCATGTCTGTTACATAGAAAACATTCTATGAGAAATCTGATGAGTCGTAAACATCAAACAGAAGTGCGCACACGCTCTCTCTCTCTCTCTCTCTCTCTCTCTCTCTCTTTCTCTCACACACACACACACACACACACACACACACACACACAACAGAGCCTGCAGCACACAGAGCTGGTATTAGATTTAAGCCCCCTAATAAAGCCAATTAGAATTACACTGCACTTATGAAGGCAACCACACCAGGGTATTCCTCTCACCTCCACACATATACACATGCGGAAATGCAACATGAATATACACACGTGCATGAATTATTACTATTGTACTGCTGGAGACTGGGGTGGATACATTTTAACATTGTCAATTTCCATCAATTTCAGTTTAGAGGTATTGGTAAAGCAGAGGTTTGCCAACAAAGTAAAGGTTGTCGGATTTTCATTTTAGAAGAATCAGTTAAGAGTTTAAAAAAAATTGCTTAATACCTACTTTGAAATCTTGTCTGTTTACCTATCAATTTACTTTGACTGTACATTTAAGCTCCATGTGTCATAATAGGAACATCCTGTATAGATATTGTCTATCGCCCTGACAGGACTCTAGGCACGTTCAGCACAAGCTGCTTCACAGACTGGAGAGACTAGAGGTCTCCAAGGAGCAGGAGAAAGATGAAGAAAGTGAGAGTGCAGAGGAAGAAGAAAGACTTGAAGAAAAACCAAACCAAGTTGGGGGAGATGAAGCGTTACACGATTCAGCATTTGCCATCACCAGGTCTTCAACAGGGATGGACGGGAGAGGAAATGACCACACATCAGTCAAATCTGACCAGCGGGATGAGAGGGAGAGATGGAGGACAGCAAGGCAGTTGGAGCTGAGGAAAGAACCATGGGGAAGCAGAGGAAGCAGAGACGTAGTATTCACAACTTTGCATCTTTTACCCAGGTCAGTGGGAGAGCAATGCAGGTCCACTGCCACCGCCTTGCCCCGGCTAACGACAGGACAACGAGCTCACCGCAGAGTTTTAGACGAAGCTCAGAAGGTGAGTGTTAATGTGCTCATCACAAAGAACAAATCTAAATCTTTATTTTTCTATACCTCCTTTGTCTCACTAAGTAAAAATTCAAAGATTATATTTTTTGCTTTTATTCGATATTTGACAGAAGAGAGTGAATGGAAACAGCTGGCCCTCAACCCCTTTTTGATATTTACTATGAATATCCATTTTACAACATGCCTTAGAGAGCTAAGTGGTTTTGTACTTGAGGCAGTATTGAATCACTTTAGCTTAGATTAAAGAAGATATACGATATAAGATATAAGAAGTCTGGTTGGCAGACTTGAGGTGTTACTTTAGTAATGGACTGCTGTAAGAACAGTCATTTTCAAACAAAGTAAGCAGTCAACAAGTTAAAAGTCCTCTTATTCTCTAGAGACTGATCAAATGAAGAACACTGAAATGTATTCCAAAAGAACATTTTAAAATTCTCACCATCACTTACAGAGCACTTCACGGTCAGGCTCCTACTTATGTAGCTGATCTACTTCACCCATATTCACCCGCCCGCACTCTCAGGTCAAACGCTCTCGGTCTTCTGTCAGTCCCACGCACACGATGTAAGAGCCGTGGTGACCGAGCCTTTGAGGCAGTGGCCCCGAGGCTCTGGAATGCTCTGCCTGCAACTCTGCGCCTCGCAGATACTGTGGATACTTTTAAAAGCCAGCTCAAAACCCACCTGTTTAGGCTGGCGTTTGTGTAAAAGTAAACCCATGTCCTAGACCTGCTCTTAAAATATGTTTTACATTTTTATTTTATTTTTTATTTTATTTTTTATTTTATTCTTTCATTTTTAAATTTTCTCTGTGTAGATAATTTATTGACCCTAGGGTCACATTGTGTTTTTTATGCTTTTAAATGTCTGCTCTGTTAAGCACTTTGTGATACTACTGTCTGTGAAAAGCGCTATATAAATAAAATTCATTCATTCATTCATTCATTCATTCATGCATTAATATATTGGGTAATCATGAAGATTCGGTCTTTATTTTGTGTATATTTCTACATCATATATATATTTTCTTCCTGAGTATTGAAGTGTGTTACTATAGTATAGCATCAGGTAATTTCCTCAGCAACACAAAGGCAAACTCTCAGGAAAAAAGTAGGCTGTCTTTTTTTGTCTTTGTCTCCCTAGGAGAGATCTACACATCTGATGGAATTGGTCCAAAAATATGGAAGTGACCGAAACATTTTGCAGAGTCCCAGGCCCACACCAAAACCTCCTGGAGGCTGTCCAACGGATCAAAGCGTAGCCTCTTGTCACAATTCAAGAATTAGACAACACATTGACCTCAAGTCTCCGATTTACAATTCAACTCCCCATCTGAGCCCTGGACAACAAGCTCGAATGTCATCCCCCTCCTTTCCCCCGGGACCACAAGTTGGAACGTCTCTTTCTCCAACTCCTTCCTCTTCTGATCTATTTAAGTATCCTACACACAGAAGACTGGTTTCTTCTTTTGGCACTCCTCAGAAGAACCCATAAGAATTCACAGATCCAGTTCTGTGCACCAGTGTAATTCATCTGATGTTTAAATGTTTGTACATTATAATAATATGCAGCTCATTCATAATGTCATCAGCGTCAAAAGCATTTTTACGTAAAAGTCTCCAGAAATGACTTGCTATAGAGAGAGAATGTGCACTTTATTATCATTATCTGCTTGATAATGAAAGGTATACTTTTGGATCCAAGGGGACTGACAAACAGACTCGAAAACAGACTTCACATCAGCTTTACCCCACACTGTGATTTGGCAAATATACTCCTCTTACAAACCGTCTCAGTCAACGACACTCATCAACCTTGACCTCATCGGAAAGCATTAGGGTTTGGTCTTACAGTCAAAGCTATGTGTCGCAGCTGCAAAGTCCTTGAATGAGTATACATTTCAACAGAATTTGAGAGGGATGAGGGGTTTTTCCCCCGTACGACCGAGCCACATTCATTTTTAACACTTACGGTATGTTGTATATTAAAGACAAAACACCCCCTCAGATCTTGGCCTCCAGTAAGACAGTGAAGTGTTTTCATGCTGCCTCTGCAGTATGAGTCATGTCCTACTCCGGCTCTTTTGAGTGTGAGGAAATTGAGTTGTTGCAGAGATACCATTTGATGAGGTTTCTCAAAGTAAAGTATATTATTTCAGGAAACAGAACTTCCTTTGAGTCTGCTTTTCTGTGTCTTTGCTCTGTTGTTTTTGTACGTGTCTGAGAGAGAGGTCCTTCATTAGCCTTGCACTGCAGCCTTGCAAACTGATTCGTTGCAATCCTGTGAACGGGATATCTCTGTCAATTTTGGAAAAACGTCCACTTGGACTCAAAGATAAAATGATGGCCACTGTGACCTCACAAAAAAACGTTTTTGGCCATATCTCAAGAATTCTTATGACATTATGACAATGTACACAAATGTCTAAGAGGATTTAGTGTTGACATTTTGCACAGATATACGACTGGTTGGCTGAGGCATACAATGTGTATGAAATACCATCCTATGACTAATTTATGACATAATATACCATACATTTTCTGTGACTTTTTTTATTACATTTTTATGACATAATATACCATGTCTTTTATATGAAATATGTTGTGACATATTATTCTTTGCCTTTCTTTGACATAATATGTACTATAAATGTGTGACTTTGTTGTCTTAACTATACTATGACGTTTTATGACTTTTTTATGACATACTATACTATGACTTCTTTTTTTACATACTTTGCTATGACATTTTATGCTATGCTATATTATTACTTTTCACTGTTTTATGGCGTACTATATGTGATTTCTTATGACTTACGACACTATTACTTTTCATGACCCTTTATTGCATTCATGAGTTTTTTTGACAGACTATATTATGACTGTTTTTTTTAAATACTATACTATGACTTAATATGATGTTTCTTTTTTTACATACTATATCTCGAAATTTTATGACTTATTTTTTGATATACTTTACTATTACTTCATTTCTACATCCTACATTATCACTTTTTATGACTTGTCGACACTATACTGTGACATTTTATGACTTTTTAAAATAAATACTCGACCACAACTTTTTATGACTTTTATAGACATACGCTCGTGTGGCTTTTTAATGACTTTTTTGTCATACAACACTAATAATTTTTTCAACATGTTATACTGTCATCAATATGGGGTTATAAACGTAGGACAAAGTAAAAAAAACTCTGTTTCTCTGAAGTCATCTGTGGAGAAAAGAAGAGAGGGTTGACATACATCATATCCACATACACTACAACAACTGCTACAGCAACAATCATAAAATACATTTAAAACTTAGAATAACTACAACTAATACTATTCATGACACTATATTTTGATGTTTTTTTTTTAATTAGGATATAGTGGGTTATGACTTTTCGTGACATTTTTCTGGCATACTCTACTGTGACTCACTTTTTTATGCTTCCATGCCAGCGAAGGCCGATGGCCGGAGGCATTATGTTTTTGGGCTGTCCATATTTACGTATGTCCATCTTTCCGTCCTTACCTACGAACGTCCCATTCTCATGCACGTGATATCTCGGAAATGCTTGCAGGCACATTCTTAGAATTTGGCACAAAGGTCCACTTGGACGTAAGGATGAACTGATTAGATTTTGGTGGTCATGGGTTAAGGTCATTGTGACCGCACGTCTGTACTGTTGCGAAGAAACAAAATTATCTCAGGAAAGCCTTGAGGACATTTCTTGGCAAAAGCTTGGACATGGACTCAAGGATGAACTGAGTAGAATTTGGTGGTCAAAAGTTACTGTGGCACAAAACACGTATTTTGCCATAACTCAAGTATTCATATGCTAATTATGACAATGATCACAAATATTGGGTTAGACACATCATTTACAAATATAGTCAAATATAAGTAAACTTTTTTCAAAGTAATATTAATATTAGTAATGTAGTAATACTTAGTTATTAGTTATGAATCATGTCTGCTTTCAACACAGTCATCATTACACATCTGGACCTCAAAGCTATTTGTTACCCTGATCCCAGTGTTCAAAGGTAAAAAAAGGATACTCATGTTGATATGGGAACTGAAACAAAGGTATTTTAAAGGGTTTTGAATTCCTGCTCAAAAAGAGATGATTTAAAAAACAAAAATGCTTTTAAACTGACGCTTAGATTCGCTTTTGTATTACCAAACTAAACACTGACTACATACAGGTATGCAACTCTTCCATCAGCCCACCCTATTGTTGCCGACACTCCCTGTGGTTTGTTTTGGTGTATGTGAGAAAGTGTTGGTTGTGTGTATCATGTCTTTGCCCTGCGAGACTCCTGCTAATCGATTCAAGGTGAGACCTGTCGATTAAACACCCTGAGCTGTGCTCTCTACCTAACATAACCCAGGGTGATTCAATCCCACCCCTCACACACACACATCACCTTACATTCACACACCCGTACACAAACACACGCACGCATACTCACCCACCTTACCTGTCATCCATCAATATCTCCATCTGGCCCTCTATTGATCCCCTCCAACCACCTCTTCACCCCATGCAGTACAACATCAGGGCCAAGACGACGTCCGCACAGGTTTAATCTCTGAAAGATTTACAATAAAGCTCAAGTTATTATTTAACTCTTCCGTCCGCAGTGTGCTCTTTGATTTAGCACTCTGGGAGAGGATGAGTTACAACTGACACGGAGAATCTGCCGGGGCTGAAATGGAAGGCACCCGGTTCATAACTCAGCTGCCGAATGTGTAGTTAGTCAATCACTTGATCTGTAATCACAAATGCTGCCAGAAATTACATGAGTGATGAGCTGTAATAAAAGCACTTACTTTTCCTGCTCTGTCTCTTAAGTGTTATTGGCAGACCCCTCTCTCCCAGGAGGCCGTGGCTGTGAAACAAAATCCCGATATAAACTGCCTCATTGGTCCCTGCCTCACGCTCTCTCCCGTACTGAATGTGTGTGTGTGTGTGTGTGTGTGTGTGTGTGTGTGTGTGTGTGTGTGTGTGTGTGTGTGTGTGTGTGTGTGCGTGTGTGTGTGTGTGTGTGTGTGTGTGTGTGTTAATGCAGAGTGCTCCCACTACAGTGTAATACAAAGCTCTTTTTGACAGTCTTTCTTCCACTCTTGGATTGCCTTGCTTCAGGACAAATGATTCTCTCTCTATTAAAGACAGTCATCCGCGTCTCTATCAGTTATTATCTGTAATGTCTGCAAGAGGTGCAATGAAGACAGTACACATGTATTTAAACAGACAGTGTTATTTGGTGAGTAGAATGCACCATATACATTTAGGTTTGAATGTGTTGTTTGTCACTGCTGTAAAAACTTTCCTTGCCTGACTTTCATCTGATCCAGGACGTCCTGATGAGTTACCGTACATCAAAGATATGACCTTATATACAGGTAATCAAACATCTCAGGGCCGTGAAACAAACCTTTCTTCGACTGTCTGTGACTCGCAGCTCCATAGCCGTTGGCAGGAGGTCATACGTGACAGTTTTATTGATACAGACCTCTGTAATAATTACACTGTGTCTTGCATGCACTATTGATCAGGCCTATTGATAAAATCATATTTTACTGTAAAGGTCTGTTGATTTGATTCATTACAGCATAAATCTTTCCTCACAAGCAGCTGATTTGGAACTCCTACTGCCAAGTGATGGATGCGCCTGCAGATAAACACAAACGCATGCACGCACAGAACAATTTATATCTATTGTTTGAATGGGGTAGTAACAGGCACAGGTTAAAGACAGACAGAGATGTAATGACATCTTTAGTCCATCCATATAAATATACGATCACATAGAGGAGACAAGTGGGATCTGCTATCCAGCCCAACTCGTATGATGTGAAATATAAGTGAGGGTGTTTATGGAGTCACTGCTCCATCTTATCATGATTTGTATTGTCAGCAGGGGCTGAATCTGCATGGTGGTAATAGATTCTGATGTGGTTCAAATGCCCTGTGGTGAAGGGGGAAATAGAGATGAATGTGACAGATCATACAGAACTTGTCCTGGATATAAACTGCCTTCAGTACTGTTGTTCTCACAGGGAGGGTGGGACAGATAGATGGTGAAAAGGCTAGAGTGTAGGGAAATGTCATGGCTGGTATTAAAATGGTAAAAATCTGATCCTCAAAGCTGACCTCTACAGTCGCCGCAATGAAATGTATACGATTTCCAGAGAAGAAACATTCCATACATTGGCTACCGCAGTTTTTCTGGTGTTAAAGGTTTTTTTGTCATATTTAAGTTGCCTGCAAGCTGAAATACAGACTAATGGAGAACCAAGCAGAAAGTGTCAGGTAATATACACTGGTACCTATGGTGTCACGCATTATCACACTTTGATCTTACCATGGAAAAACATAGTATGTGTAATAATGGAAAAGAGCGAATGTATTACTATTGGAGGAAAGGATTTGATCGTTATGGTTCAAGTTAAAAAGCAGCTTACTAGACCATGTTTCCGCTTTGGCCGGCAGTTCAAAAGAATGTTTTCTTTTTGGACTTTACTCTGGCTGGATTCTAAGCCACTTGGGGGTAGTTTGCAAAGGCTGTGGTGCACCAGTGACAGGCTGGTTTTCACATTTAAGGAGCCAGAGTGACATGGGTAACATATCCTTGTTCAAGAGGCCTACAAAACGCTAAAAGCCAGGATATTGAGTTAATCGCTGGCCCAGTCAAGACCCCCTCCTGAGCGGCTGCTCCGGCACAATGCTGAGCAGCCCGTCTGGCTGCAGCACAGGAATGTTGCCCTGCAGAGGACAGAGCAAGGGACATTAAATTTAATCAGCAGTGAAGTTTTTTTATAACCATAAAATCTGCTCCAACTTGAATTATTTTAAATGCCCTGGAATTCTGATGAAAGTAGAAAAACAGCGTAGAGGTTTCTATTTTTCTAACGCAAACCAAATGCATGGAAAAGAGAATAACATCACTCTCTACAAGGCCTAGAAACACATAGAGGTGGGCGAACACAATATCAAAAAAAAAAGGATTTTGTCACTTTTTTTCTCCTCAGTTGTTTTGCGATCAATTGAGGACCTTACTTCTAAAGTGTATAATTGATACAGTATGTAATCTATCAATAGCGTAGACTTTGAACATGCTCACAACTTCTGTACCATAGCTGTTTGAAATGCTAATATGGAGCTTGTGAAATAGCTACAATGCCGCCAGTGTGTTCCCCAGAGCTGGAGGGAGAAGGCGGCGTAAGACAAAGGCAGTTTTCAATCTGAGCAGGAAGCGTACAGTGGCCATTCACTGTGACATCGTGATTGATCTGAGTGAGTGGTGTATTTACCGAGCCTGACGGGATAGGAGAAAGAGAGTGTTTTCTTCCCATCCGTACGCTTATCTCCCTCCATAAATCACTGCCAATGTGATGCATAAATGTGGATGAGCAAACGTTGTATTGTTCCGACTCAGGCAATTCCACTTTGACCTTTACATTTGACATCGGTCACTGGTGCTAAATGCATGCCATGGCCTTTACTGACCTTGGGCTGTTCATATTTAATAGCCATGAAGCCTGGTGGTTTGTCAGACAATATACAGTATATGAACACACACGCCACTTAAACACACAAAACAAGTAGTTACTGGAGTCCAACCAAACAGCATATATTGCCACATTCTCTGTAATTTTGATGAAGATATGATCTTTTCTCCTCCTCATCAGTCTGTGTCTTTATAGCTCTGATTCCATTACCCCTTTCCCAGCGGCACGCTATGATGGGCTATGTCCATCCTAACCTTTGACTCCGGCCAGTGCTTTAGAGCTTCTGCACTTTGCCCTCTCCCATTTGACCTGTCTGAAGTATACCTTCATAATTGCCTCTGTCGCTATCAAATGCACATATGAGAGGGTGCAGGGGCAAGGGGCCGAAGTCTGTCCAGTAACCTTTTGGCCTCTTGTTCATCCATTCTGCTCAGAGCAAGCACAGCAGGCCGCCTCCCCCTACCCCCCATCCCATACTGTATTAGTCTGCATGTCGGAGTTATTGATGGTTCATTGGAAATATTTTATTGGTTAGTCATGACCTTTGACTGGGGCAATGCAACCACGAACCCCCCCTAAAGCTTCCTATCGACGTGCATATATATATATATATATATGTGATCAGATGGCTAAGGGAAGTATAGATTTAGAGTGGCAGAAGACCTAGTCATTTGGATTTTAACACCATGAGGTCAGCATTGCTTTTTCCACTATGCATGTCTCGGATCACAAGGCACAACGCATATTGAATTGGTTATAAAATAAAAAATATGGTCTTGACCTGCTCTGAAAAGTGTCATGACATAATCTCTGTTGTGATTTGGCGCTGTATAAATAGAAATCGGCGTGACTTAACTATGATGTAACATCTCCAGTGATGCACTGAAATGACAATTTGGAATTAGGGAGAATCAAGACAAAAAATATGTGTGAAGTAATAATACTATTTCATATCCACATAAGGTTTACATTTTCAAATCCCATGAAAGAAAACTCAAATACACTTCAAAATGGTCAACCCTTTTCTCGTACCATCCTGCTATCTTCTCCCTTAATTTAGATACTGTCAATCTCTTCATCAAAGGAAGAGTAGCTTGCACTAAAACACCCACAATTAAGATAAGCCCAACCACAGCTGGACAATTACCTGCCAACTAACCTTTTCTGGCGGCACTTAAGAACATAAGGACTTCCGAGGATAGATGTTCCCTGAGTACAACAAGCACTTCAACAGGCCAGACAGAGAGGGAGGGAGGGAGGATGTAAGGAATGAGAATGCAGGGGTAGAGAACGGATGACAATAGGGGTGGAAAAAAAGATAGAAATAGAGAAAAAGACAGTATCATGGTGAGATTACCTAATCCTCTGTCTGAGAGCAGTATTTGAAGGACCTGGTGGTGTCAGACATGAGGGGGCTTTGTAGAGGTTTACCCAGGAGAGGCCAGCTCAGCAGGGGGATCTAGTGGAACACCAGGTGACAATACTCGGTCCCCAAGCATAAACCTCAGCCCATGGCTTTGTAAACACGGTTAAATTGATTGCAGGGAGCTGATGAGATTTCCCTGCAGCCTGGGTCATTATCACATTGTGCACTCGCTCTAACTCACTCCTATTGAACCCTCTATGGATTGTCACTCCAGCTTATGTCATTATTTTTAATGTAAGTGACAGTGTTTTCTGTCAAAAGTGTATATATCTGCCAGGTTGCGAGAGATAGGACTGATGGCAGGAATTTCAAATGTGCCATGAACTTAATGACATAAATTGAAACATTCTGACTTGGATTTCATATCCTAATGCTTTGTGCAGTATTTTTAACACCAGTCAGGGTGTTACAGCCTGCATTGCTGCTCAACGGGGTGAGTTTCAGCACTGCATGATATCTGATCCCAAAAACCCTGTAGGGCAGCCACAGCAAATCAACAATGGATTAATGGATCTGGTTCCGCTCGTAAATCTCTGTGGGATTGGAAAGCGTCCGAGGACAGTCAGCCTGTAGTGGTGTGCTTAATGTTACAGGCAGTTTGGGTTTCCCATCGTTCAAGGCAGTGACAGGGTAGTAAAGATGTGGCAGCATCTTATGTCACCGTTAAATCAGTGAATGTCAGGAATGCTGGATTGTCAGTCTCCAGTGCTGGAGCTGAACCAACACTGATTCATTGATACAGATTTGTTTATCAATAACTCAAATGCTTTTCCATAGCGCTCAACGTACAGTAGAACAACTTCATCCACCATGGCAAAGACAGAAAAAAACATGTGTTGTGCAGACGCGCCTTAATTCAGCAATGCCTGTACAACCCTTCAACCTTAGAGTAGTACGGTAAGGCCTTGCCATAGATCACAGTGGTTAACAGTTCGCTGTTCCTGCAGGTGTATAGGGAATGGCAGTAACTGCTTCCATTACTGGAGAGAATGGCCCAACTCCCACAGCCCCCTCCAGACAGCACTGTCATTACCCATCCATTGTGAGGCCTGAGAGGGAGCTGTAAGTACGGCAGACTTATGGCTTTGTTAGAGTGACTGGATGGTCTCCTCTGTCTCAGCACAGGATAAGGAGGGACGGTGGTATGGACGGATTGCCAGATAGAGTGACAGAGATGGAGAATGAGAATGAATCACACACTCCCTGATACCCCACCGCCACCACTCCACAACATGAGTAGAGTGCAGGCTGGAGGATGGGGAGGGTTATTTGGTGCTATTTTTACAAGAAACGGGTTGATTTGTCATAGGCCATTACCGTCTATTACAGCTGCGATTCTTGGGGAAAAGGTGGGAAGCGGCAGACGCTGGCATTCTGCCTAAAGAGAAATCAATGAAACAAATTAATCCTTCGCAGGCTGCGGTGACACAGTAATCCATCATTCAGGGGGCGCTTTTACACACTGAATCAGGGAGCAAGGCAAGGAGGTGGAGGGACTGGGGGTGGGTTGGGTTGGGTTGGGTTGGTGGGTGCGTGGTGGTTGAAGCGGGGTGGGTAAGAGCGAGACTAAGGCTCTGGGGGACAGGGGCAGACATCCACGCTCTGGTAATACTGGGGCAACAGTGGGTGGTGGCAGGGAATCAAGTGGCTCTGAGCCCTTCCATTACATCCTTGAGCTGCCTGTGGACATACAGAGCAGGAGGAGGAGGAAAGGGACGTAAACACAATCAGCTGAACTGCACCATGGATACACACATACGCCTGCACATATTTTCCCTGTTGCCTGTCGCTTGCTGCCTGCTTCAACCACACCAAGCTGATGGCTGATGGTGATGACCGTGATAGAAGAGCTTTATTGTTTATTTACAATGAACACACAAGGAGCCAACTGGTCACTAATGCATGGACATAAGTTGAATGGAGGGAGAAACGGGGGCCATGAGGTGGAGGGAGGAAGAGAGACAAATCAGTAATTCGTTCAATTGCAGATTTGAAGGCATTATCCTCGTGATAACATATTATTTAGCATTGTACATCATTGTAGCAGCAGCCCTTAGAAGTCACCCACCCACAGCTGTACGTGGAACTCACTGCCCTCTTGCCGAGGAAGACGGAACACAACCGACCATTTTGCTATTCAAAGCAGAAAGCTGTATACAAGCACCCAGATTCCCCACAGCGATGCGCTAGTGCACGGCCAATTAGAGCTCAGATCTATCCGTGTGATTGAGTCATGTGATCAGCTGCCCTGTGAGGAAACAGTCCTGTCCAGGCCAAGATCCATGTGAAGCAGCTGTACCCTCCAATGAATCACATAGCAGCCGATATCAAATCATATCACAATTCAACTGGGAGTGAAGGAAAAAGAAAAAAACACATACGCACATGTATTGAGATTGATGTGTTTTTATTGAGATCGTTTCTGTGTTGCATTGCCTTTTAGTAATATGACATCATTATGAAAGCAAGTTCAAGAGCATGATCCACTCGTACCATCCGGCTTCGTTGGTCTCCAGGCTGCTTTGTGGCACTGTTGTTGTTGCTCTGTTGACGTTCATCGATAGTGACTATGTGTGTTTTTACAGCAGTGACTTGTAGCTAGAGCTCTGATGGAGGGTGGTGATGCTTCGGAAGTCGGGGTCATTCCATGAAAAACAAAACGTTAATGCAGAAACACAACAGGCAGAACCATCATTTGCCATGTCATTGTAATAGAGGGTGCCACTTACCTTAACCAGCCTCCCGAAGAGGAAAACCATTACCCCCCTTTTCGCCCATAAAGACACAGGTGGTAGCATTCTGTGGAACGGCATGTTAGAAAATCAGAGAAAATAGTGGTTGGAGGAAAAAGGGAGGGGGGGGGGGGGGGGTTGGAGTGAGTGTGCAAGGAGGAGAGCAAAGGTGGGGAGAGGCTGAGATTGGGCAGGGTGGTACAGCAGAGAGGAAGGAGGGAGGGTAGGGGAAGAAGTGAAAGGATGGAAAAATGTGGGGATATTGCAGCAGAACGGATGGTGTGAGGGAGGCAGAGTGAGAAATGTTGCCGGAAATGCTGGAGCCAGCAACGTGTGTAAAAAAAACACACTGCAACATTTCTCATTCTTGACTTCACTGACAAGCTTTCCAAACACACACAGTGTGCTTTCAAAGTGCAGGGTTGTAATATCCAAATCTTAAACACAGCTTCTGTTATGATCATACTCTTTTTGGTTTTCTCTCCATCTGCAAACAAGGCAGATGTTGGGGATTTAAAATTGAACCGATTCCGTTATTCTGAATTTGAAGTATGTGTGCTTTCAGATTTCCACAGAAAATTCAATAAAACATGTTTGTGTGTAATGAAAACTTTCGCTGCCTCTCTCTAGGTTGTGAAGGAGACATTTTAAGAGGAGTAAAGGGGTGAGGAATGACGGATATGAGGAGAGGGGAGGAGGAGGACAGAAGATTGTTGTGGAATGTTTGCAGTTCTGGACAGAACTCAACTATCTCATTTGTCAGGGCTTGACCCCAACTGTGGGGTCAAAGGTCAAAGGGAACATCTGAGGGGAAACTGACTCTGCTATCACACACACACACACACACACGCACAGACAAGTAAACACACACAAACATCTGTGAGTGTCTGTGAGAGTGTCTCTCCTTTGCTCTCCTTCAGCATGCTCACACATAATTCAAGCTGTGCCGTACATCTGTATATATCATCATTCATATCCATCCTAACATTATTTGTTTTATTAATACTGCGTGTTATGTTGACCTCTGGCTATGAAAGGATTAGCTGCCAGTTTCCCAAAAAGCATACTATGGCCTTTTTCCAAAACAAATCATTGAGAAAGAATTTGAGTTCCAGGATGCTCGGGTACATTTTTTTGAAGAAAAGCTTGGGATAGTACTTGATAAACACACACTCCAGTAATGTAGTTAGTGGGAAAAAACGGATCTGAACTGAGCAATGCAAATCAGTGAGAGCAGCCTCATGAACTGTATTCTAAATTTAAAGTTAATGTCATGTTTACCATATCTATGATTAAGTACAATAAGCCTGTCGGTGCACGGCTGTCATGTCAAGAGATCCCAACGCTCATACTAAGCAGTGGTATTACCGTCACCGTCCTACAATCAAACAGCACTCACCATGAATTACATCTCATCCCAGCGTCAGTCCTTGCTCCAAACCGACACGTGCCGCTGTGTTTCCGAACTCCTGGCCGCCCTGTTGCTCTCTGCCTGCGAGGAGACACAACACAAAGTCAGTTACAAAAGGGCAAGGTTAGCTCCACCAAATCAGTCAAACTCTCTGCTTCAAGTTTCACATTGAAGTGAGGATAAAGCGGGCACACTTGAATACTGGACACCTGTGATGTCACATGACATTAAGACAGAACCTTGCACACTGAAAATGATAAATTGGTTTTCTAGTTTATTTTTTTATGTATATCTGCTAATGAAGATTAGAATATACTTACCTATCGTATATAATGCTGTTCTCTGGTCGCTCTCCTCTACACCCCCTGTGAGGAGACAAATTGTTCATTTATGTGGTTTAAAATGCAGCCTAACTCCCTCTTTTCTGCTCTAACAAAGCGACAGGCAGCACAGCGGCTGATATTCATGGCTTTTTAGATGGATCTTAAATCTTACACCTTTGTCATTCTTTGGCCAGAGACATCAAACAGGTGCTATGAATAATTTATCTGAAGAGTTTCACATTGATAAGGTCACAATCTGCCAGGTCTGGACACTAAACACAGGCCACCTTCACTTCTCTGTCTTTTCACACACATGTGTAACAGACACACACCTTTCAAATGAAAATACACAAAATGTCAAGTGGGATTTGTCCATGTTTGTGGGTGTGAGAGACACAGGTTTTTTAAAAGTGTTTTCAAATATAAAAGTGTGATATGTTAAAAAAATGCAGTTGCTGTTTGAGCTAATCTGTGCTATATTTTAGAATATGAATACATCCCATGTCACAGTTTTGTCGGTGGGTTGAAATTAAAGTAAACTTGATTGCAGCTTCATGCCCCATACACAGTATAATTCATGACATGAAATGTTTTCAAGGTTGCCAAATGTAAATGAATAAATATGTGTTTCACTCAAACTGCCTCTGAGAGTTTGTGGGGAAATTATTTTCTGTTTTCTCTGTACTGATGAAACGAGACTGCACCAGTGTGCTCAGTCATTCTCAGCCCCAGCATGTTGATGGTTCAGCTACACTACATTTCTAATTAAGCCCCTGCTGTGTGTTGGTTTTTGGGGGGGGAAATGAAGAAAAAAGAATGCAGTGGTGATGCGATGCCGCTCATTTACTGTACCGGTAGTTACAAACCAAAAGTTAAACAACCAAACAAGTTAAATCAAAAGGGGCAACAACTCTGACCCTGTGTCAGTAATCACTGCAGGCATCAGAACCAACAGTGTAAACAAAGTGTGTCACTGAAAGAGAACTAATTAGTTCCTCACTCATCTTTGCTCAGATTCATATTGTGTTTTATGGGAATTTACTCACCACAAATATCTACGGGTAAACTCTTTTTAGCTGGATTGACCATCCACTACAACACTACCACAATGACAGGACACTTTCTGAACGGCGATCTTTTTTTGTGTCTCCCCCTTTGAAAGCACACAGAGAATTATTCTTCTCTTCACTCCCCCTCTTTCTCTCTCCTGCCCCCCCCCCTCTCTCTCTCTCTCTCTCTCTCTCTCTCTCTCTCTCTCTCTCTCTCTCTCCTCGTTCGCCCCCCAATCGCAATAATTCTTTAAAAAAAATGTTTTCCACTCCTCTGTGTCGGAGGGTAATCTCGCTCTTTTGTCGCTGAGCTATATTTCTACTGTGTGTTGTCGGATAATGTGAGAATGGGATGAAAGGTAATCTGCGTGCAGAATTCTTAAAGCTCCCTTATCCTTGTTGAATTTCTCAAGAATTCCACCTTTGCCCTCCGGTTTCCCTGAAATAAATTACTTTAAGGGTGTGATGCCTTCACGTACCCCCTTTTGGGTCACGGCTTTTCTATTGCCTACTTTAAATGCAGTCAAACGGGTGTTTTGTCTTCTTATTTTAATTCACTCTACTCCTTTAGGTTGAGTCCCTCCCTGGACACTTCGCATGCACCTTCGGAATGAGAAAAACATATTTTAAAACTTGCAGAAAAATGGAAACCACAGTTGTATGTGTTGTGTTGATCATATGGTCACAATGCTGCATTAAGTTGACACAGTAATATAAACAGGTTGTATTAAACTTAACCACCGGCCACTGATTAGGCATTTTCCCCTGTCAGTTCATTTTCTGTTCTGCTTGGTTTACTGTGTGTTTCGGTTTAGCTGCTGATTGATACACGCTAGGCTTCCCTTCACAGTGGATATGTTAGAAGTAGCTGTACACGCGCTGCTGAAAATCTGTTTCCCTTCATCTCGCCTCTGGCACTTAAAGTTTGGTTTTTTGGTGTACTACAAAATTACAGTGTTTGCACTGTGGAACCACGAGGGTTTGGGTGCTAATGGATTTATAATCTCCGTCTCTGGGACCATCCAAAGTAATTAGCACATGGGCTCTAAAGAAATGATGGTTAGTGAGCAATAAAGCCATTGCCCATAGCTTAAACTGACAGTCCCTCTAACTTAACTCCAACCTCAAGCCTAATTGGGAAAGTCATTGCAGTTATTGTCCTCAATTATAGTCTGGGATGCAAAAATCCTGGAAAGAGACATTCATTCATCACGTCTAAAACTGAAGGATCTCAAATCTCTTGAGAGGCGAAGCAATATTAAAAATAATGAGGAAATAGACAATGATATCTCCATACAAACTATGATTTGCACTGTGGGGTAATGCCATTTTACAGTTAAACTAGAGTCCACTGAGGGCCAAAATATAACTTATGTAAATAAGTTAGAAAAATATAAAAACGTACTATTATGATGAAATAATGTAGAAATGAACAGGTTAATTGTAACACGAATTAAGTTATCTACCAGAAATACACGAGAATAGAGTGTTTGTTTTGAACTGATATCCTTCCCTGTTTGGGGGAGACACTTTTTATTTTCCAGTAATAATTAATAACCATGCTATTTTGTGAACTCTTGTTGCCTGTTAGATACGTCAGTAGCCTGTATAAACTCAACGATATATCCACTATTTCTCAGGAATAGCATTTCCATTAAGATCGATGAGATTATGTCCATTGAAAGTTGCTGATCCATATAGGAATAAAAAGCCAGCGGATAAAAGGCGATTTCAAGTGACCTTCTCGTCCCATTCACACCAATCTGAGCCCCCGGAATAATTTGGGGATCAGATTTGAACAACCCCCCCCCCCCCCCCCCCGCCCTCCCCGCCCTCCCTCTCTCTCGCTCTATTCACACACACACACACACGTCTCCCCTTTTCAACACAACCACAAAAAGCAACAAGACCACAACCCTGAGAGTGAGTTGAAGTTGGATTTTATTCGGACTTTTTAAAATATGACAGTGTTTGTTTTGTGTTCAGCGCAACCCCCCACCTCTACCCCCCCCCCCCCCCCCCACCCCCCTCAAAACACACGCGCGCGCACACACAGTGCCATGTCATACAGGCTTTTAATGTGTTGTAAAAAGTTACACTAACTTCAGCAACTCGGTTGTCATTTATAAAACCATGTCAAATCACTGTTGTTGTTTCAAACAAGTCGAAGGCCTTAATGTCATTTTATATTTGACGATTTTAGCGTAATAAAAAAGAAACAGCCCAGCATAAATCATAATGGCACAACAGGGATACTGATTCATGTACAAAGAAAATAATCCGGACGCCCTTTTGTAAAAACACTAAAAACATATATTTTGTAGACAAAGGACCAAACCTACGTTTGTCTTGATGTATTGTCCATGTGACATGCTGTACAACTGAGTACATTTTGCATTAATGCCGTATGTAAAACACATTGCCCGAATGTTAGTGCGCTCATATGGGCGGGGAATGTATAAAACAATGTCAAATATTCTACGAATTACCATTCTCCACTGAAGTGCAATGCCATTGTCAGCGGTGCCTAAGTGTTTACTCAATAGCTATATATTATTCATGAAGATAACTTAAGTGACAAACTTCTTGTTACACAGAGGCACAGTCCAACAAGTGTAAAATTATTTTTGTAGGTTTGAAGCTGCATCACACATTCTGTCTATTATTCAAACAAACAGCGAGGACCTAATATGAAGATGTGTAACGATGCTCGAGGTGTCCATCACTTTGATCATTTTGGTTGCTTAATCGTTTTCATTTTGCAGGAAGACGTTAAAGTCGCAGAGATCAGCATGAGGATGTGGCCTTCCAGCCCGGCGTCCAGAGACGTAACACTTGTGTGCACACAGGAGGCGTTTTGAGCAGAGGAAAAAAACATCGAGCATCCCTAAATCCCGACATTCGTTTGCACCGTTTTAAATGCTCGAAAACGTGTCCTTATAGTCACATTTAGTTTTATTGGGGGAAGCTGGCACGTATGACCTCAGTGTTTTCCCAACGGATTGTGCTGCTTGTTGGTTTCAGCAGTATTGAAGCTTTTCAACGTCCTACTCTATTCGTGTAAAAAGAGTATCAGTTATTGATCATCACGGATTTGGCAAAACTGTTATGTGTTCTCTATTCCTATAAATGTTTAACCAATACGGTCCTTTGACAAAACAAAACAGGAGGGGAATTTAAACAGTTGCATCATCATCTGTGGATTCTAATCTGTGGATTATTCATTTTGAATTAAAATAGAAAAAGTCGGATACAATTTTAATATTCCAAGATCACTAATTATCTGTGGCAAAGCAAAGCAGTGGATTACAGTAAGACGGCTACTAATGCGCGAATGCACCCATTACCTGAAAGATATGTTTAATAATTATGTGATTAAGTCATTATTAACACGTTTTCAATAATTGAACAGACAGATTATGCATATTTTTCTGTCAAAATAAGAAAATATAGAATACTTGGGGTGTTGGAAATGAAAAATAAATGTTATTTGGCTCACGTGAAGTGATTAATGACCGTGAACTGTATGCACCCTTGAGAGGATTAAGTTAAATGTTATTACGTAAGGTTATTTTACAAAGCTGATTGACGTGCAGTTTGTCCTGGAATAAGTTAACATGGCCTACATTGCTACAGCATTTATTTGTATCAGTTTTCATAACAATACCTTTACATAAAGAATACTGCTTTAATCAATCTCATTGTGCTTCCTCGCTGCAGTCATTTCTCAAACACAGCGTGTTCTTAACGCTGCATAAGCTTTTTTGCGCTAATCTATACTTGCGTTTAGTATTGTGGCTAAAGTGGCACTTGTAAAACAGCGTAAAAGATGGGCAACGGATGGTCACCTTGATCACCCTTTTAATCTGGTGACACTATCGCTGAGACAAACAGCCTGCTATCGATCTTTTCATTATGTGTTCAAACAACAAATAGCCTTGCAGGTGACGGGACGTGCACACAAAAAAACGCTCCCATGTCCAGCGGTACTACAACCAGCCTGAAGTCACTACTATCTGATGTGCAAATCAGCGAGGACAGCTGGAAAAAGGGGGGACGAGTCTCATAATCGACGGTGATGGAGAGAAAAGATGCGACTGTCCACTATTAAAAAGTTGTAACACTGACACAGCCCGGTTCGGCTACATGGTTTAAAGTGAACGGCCATGTGGCATGACACAGATCATTTACCCTTGCGTTCCGAGCCCTGCGTGTGTAACGTACGAGAAGTGAGAAATGACTATTGTACTTGCCTTGTCGGTGGTTGCTTTTATCCAGATAGAAAGCTGCTCCTCTGTTACCGCCGTCGCTGGCGCTTCTTCTTTTAATGTCCTGCTGTCCACTTTCTCCCTTTTCTCTCGCCGTTTCCCAGCTTTGTATTAGAGCCCCTACCCTGTTCCCATTCGCTGTCCCTCTCACTCTCCTCTCCTCTTCTCCTGCGAAGCCCTTTTCCAATCTGTGGAGTTAAATCTTAATGATACACTTACAAAAAAAAATCTTTGTCCGATTTTATGTTGCTGGTTTCACCTTTTCACAGAGCTGGAGATATGGCCGGGGAGCTTCAGTGGAGTGTCCGAGACAGGGACGGGAGAGAGAGCTCTCTTGTTGAATACTTTAAAAACAACCCATCCCTCCTATGCGTTTCCAAAGGGGGCACTTGATATTTACGCTGCCTTATATCTGCTATTATCTTGGCTTGGTTGAAGCTTTGTATACAACAACTTAGTTTATTTGTATTAAATAACAAGTTGATGTAATATGAATGATTAGTCTTTTCCAACATGGTGTATTACCATGTTTTTGGAGATGATTAACGCACATCCATTTGACTTTACGTTCCATCTAAATCACATGTAACCAAATGGCTTGTACATTTTTGGTTTTAAAGAAATATATTTATTCATTATTGTTCTTTGAAAGTTTTGTTTCTAAGTTATACAACCTTTACATCAAAAGGATGTTTTCTTTTTTAAAGTAAAAAAGGCGTGAGGAAACGGGAAGCAAAATTGGGTCTTATTTTATTTCTAAAATCAACTTTTACGTTTTGAAAAATTCATGTTTAATGACTTGTGCATGCATTAATATGAGGTTGTAATTGTACAATGTACGCTAGATGGCAGCGCGATCCAGACATTTTTGAGTTGGAGAGGTGGTAAGCCTGCAGAAACCCCGATACAAAAAACGGAATCCCCATGCAAATTCTGAGTAACTTCACATGATTTTGAATTACTGTCATTATTAAGACATAATATGACACCAGCTTAGTGATTGTGGAGACTATAGGACCTCGGTAATTATTGAATATTGCTTATTACTCCGTCTAATTTTAGAGATTTTCGGCCGCTGGCACGACATCCCGTTTGTATAACACACTGTCTTTTCTGCATCATTCTCCCCATCGGCATTTGTATAACCTGTATACGCTAGTTTTAACTAAATTGTAAGTTTTAATCAGCGAGCCTGTGCCGATTGTAGACGAGGATGTACCGCAATGCGCATGCCAAGGAGGAAACAACGTGTGGACATTTAAATTCGCTTCAAAACAATAATGACATCCGTTCCTTTTACAATAAAGATATGAGTCTAAGACAAACCATTTTGAAACTTTGGGGAATTTCTGAGTCAGAGTCCCCTTTTCGCCGTTGCGCCCAGTTTTGGGACTATTTGTCGTGCGTAAAAGCTTTGTCCCCCTTTGCCTTTACCCCGCTTTTTCTGCTATTCTATTCAGGGTTTCTTCCTCTTTTTGGTGACAATAGACGGCCCATACTAATCAGGTTTCAAAGTAAATAGCAGCGCGGGGCGAGCTCAATGTAAATTGTGCCTGTCAGAGCCCCCCAGTGCCTTCAGCCGTAGATTGCAACACTGCAAAAAATATCCATCCCCAGACATCAGTTCAGTATTGAGTCTGGAAATATTGCATTTACCAAAACAGTACAAAACAGATTGCATCTTTCATCGGGGTGAGATAGTCCCACTTGTTTCCAATGCCAATCGACCCATCACTGTAAATGTTATTACATCGATTGTTCATTTCTAAAGGAAATACCCCTGCTTACTCTGCTTTATTTCACTGTATTGGCACATACATATTCTTCAAACGACACGGACTGCGATTGGAAACAAGCGAATGTCTATAATCTGCACTTGGTTTTTTTTCTACAGTGTTTTTTGAAGAAATATAACATTTCAAGATTTGAACACGGGACCCGATGACTTCTCGAGGTGGATATTTTTTGCAGTGAATGAACGGAGGGGGACTCTAACCAATGGAGAGAAAGAGAGGGCTTGGCTATAACCTTAGCCTCCCATTTTCTCTCTCTCTCTCCCTATCTCCCCCCTCTCCTCCTCCTCTATGCAGGGCTCTGGACAGTCAGTCGCCTTTGATTATCAGTCTCCAGCAGCCCCTCTCTTGGCTCCTTGACATGAGCACCATATAAGGCGCAGCGATCTCCATAGAAACGTGTCAGTTTCAATAGTAGTGTCAAAGTTCACTATATACAGACATTCGCGCAGATCCCCCGTTTCGGAAACATTGCTCTGCTGGTCCTCCCGTTTAAGCGCATTCATTTTTGGGTCTCTCCTTGTTCTTGCATATTCTATTAGTTGTTGCTGTTGGTCTCCTTTTTTATCTTTTCTCTTCGTATCTCCATTCCTCCTGCTGGAGAGAGGTGAAACTATACATGGGCACTTCATTCGGCGACGCGGTTTTCTTTCGCTGCTGGGCGAGATGATGGGGCTTATTTAAGAAAATAGATGTAAAAATCCGGCTCTTCAGTTTTTCCTCTACTCCTAAACGACGAAGACGGGAGTGTAAAGGAGCACGGGGAAGAAAAGAGAAAGGAATTTATCTCCGCAGCACTTTGGATCGCGTGTCTTTCCAGCAGAAGGTTTTTTTACTCGTTCCTGCGTCCATGTGAATCGCTCCTGCCTTCCCTTTGTGGCTATTTTATATCAAACTGCAATTTGTTACGACTGGACTCTGGCTTTCCTACAAGATCGGGGACTCCTGAATGGCTGACTGCAATTTACCTTGGAACTGGCCTCCCGATACTTGTATATCCTGATCGGGTGCCTATTCAATCGCCCTCCTGTATTTTGAATGTATTGATCGCGTTCTACTCTTCTTCTTACCCCATATGAGATTGCGTGTTCCGATTTGACTTTGCACTGCCCCGTCTTTTGAGATCTCATTTTTTCCCCATTCTACGCTTCGTAAACACCGGCGATCATTTCGCTTTATAGCACTTTCAGGGACAGAGATATGGCAATGGTAGTTAGCGTCTGGAGAGATCCGCAGGAAGACGTGGCCGGAGGACCTCCGAGCGGCCCCAACCCAGCAGCGCAGCCGGCGAGGGAGCAGCAGCAGGCGGCGTCAGCGGCGCCGCACACTCCGCAGACCCCTAGCCAGCCGGGACCCCCGTCCACACCGGGGACTGCCGGGGAAAAGGGGAGTCAAAATTCTGGACAGCAGCATATTGAATGTGTGGTTTGCGGAGACAAATCGAGCGGCAAACACTATGGCCAGTTCACCTGCGAGGGATGCAAAAGTTTCTTCAAGAGGAGTGTACGGAGGAACTTAACGTACTCATGTCGTGCCAACAGGAACTGTCCCATTGACCAGCACCACCGAAATCAGTGTCAATACTGCCGGCTGAAGAAATGTTTAAAAGTGGGAATGCGGCGGGAAGGTGAATATATTTTAAAAGACACTCATGATTACGCATCCTAGTAGCAGACGAACACGACTGCCATGTTGCATTAAGGTCAAAGGCATATGGCTGAGCATACTGCAGTCTCCA
This sequence comes from Melanostigma gelatinosum, assembly GCF_949748355.1. Lineage (NCBI taxonomy): Eukaryota > Metazoa > Chordata > Actinopteri > Perciformes > Zoarcidae > Melanostigma > Melanostigma gelatinosum. Next base: position 13,863,884 of record NC_136639.1, on the reverse strand, counting down.
TCCATGTTTTTCAGGGATGTTTGCATGAATGGTTCGTCTTTCTGCCTATGTAAGAGAGGCAAAGGCCAGTGCAGCCACAGCGGTTCTGCTCGTCAATGCGTGTCGCCTGAACAAAGCGGCTCGTCTAGCTTATCCTTATTTTGTTTTCCTTGCCGTGTAAATTGTAATATTATCAAGCAAAGGCATTCTATACAGCAGGCCCGTTTTACGTATAGGTTTTTGAGCAGAAGAGGGGTTGTGTGTATGTGTGTGTGCCTGTCTGTCTGTCTCGCTCACTCTCTCTGTGTGTGCGTGTGTGTGTGTGTACGTGTGTATGCGTGCGTGCGTGTACAATGGCCAAGGTTAATAGTCCCTTCTATAAGTAAATTCAGTTTACAAATTTATAATTGTACAGACGGGTTTGTAATCTGCGTGTGTGAATGTAAAATGAACACACTACAAACCCACGTCTCGCTCTAGCTCCTTATGCTGACTAGACAGCTCAGACACACTGAATAATGCCGCTTAAGTTGTTCATGGCTCATTGTTTTGCCTGGTGCATTACAGGCCGTATAACTTTACTTTCTATGTCAAGTGTTTTCTTCCAATTCATGCAAGCATCCCTTATTCAAAATCGACTGTTTGTGAAACAAAAGTACAAGCCCAAGTACAATGTGCCCTGAGTAACATTAATATTTTATTTTTTAATATTAAACAACAGCTGAATTCCTTTTATTCCCAGCTGAACTTTCGATGTGGGTAAAATGTGTAAATGTGATTGAATCAAACAGTATTTATCAATCATATTTGTAATATGGTTGACCACAATGGATTATTGTAAATATAAACAAAACCGCACGTAAATAAATATATATATATGTAAAGTAATATAACTAGGTTGCTGCATACAATATAGCCTACAATTACGCCTTGAAATACCCATGATAATACATGTGTTAAATGTGCCTTTGTACAACAGAAAATGTATGTGTGTTGTATAAATGTGATTGTATTTTCGTTTTGCATACAATCCATGTAGCGTGCAACCCTAAATACAAATGCAAAGAGTGCAAGTTGAGGGACACAGCACATCTGTTTTGATGAGATGTTTATGCTCTCCACATGATCATTTACTCTTACAAAACGGAATTCACGAGTCAAAATGTTTTTGAAAAGCGTGCTGAATTTAGATTGCAGGGCATGCCGTTTTACCGGAGAGAAACACACTAGCTTTAGCTTGCTTTACGGCTTTAGTACTCGTGAACAATGTTTATCAGTCCTGGATGCACATTTCCTCTTTTTTCTCTTTCTTTTTGTTAGCGGTTCAGCGAGGACGAATGCCTCCAACTCAACCCAACCCAGGCCAGTACGCGCTGACGAACGGGGACCCTCTGAATGGCCACTGCTATCTGTCCGGATACATCTCGTTATTGCTGCGGGCCGAGCCTTATCCGACGTCCCGGTACGGGAGCCAGTGCATGCAGCCCAACAATATCATGGGCATCGAGAACATCTGCGAGCTGGCGGCTCGTTTGCTCTTCAGCGCCGTGGAGTGGGCGAGAAACATCCCTTTCTTTCCCGACCTGCAGATCACCGACCAGGTGTCCCTTCTCAGGCTGACGTGGAGCGAGTTGTTTGTGCTTAACGCGGCCCAGTGCTCCATGCCTCTGCATGTGGCCCCTCTGCTCGCCGCTGCGGGCCTCCACGCCTCCCCGATGTCCGCGGACCGTGTTGTGGCTTTCATGGATCACATCCGGATCTTCCAGGAACAAGTGGAGAAGCTTAAGACCCTGCACGTAGACTCGGCAGAGTACAGCTGCCTCAAGGCCATCGTGCTTTTTACATCAGGTGGGTGTCCGACATGTCACATAGGAAAACGTCTATAATCAAATGAGGCCTAGTTGTAATGTTACTGGGGCCACTGAGCGAGGCTCGCAGGGCGAAACACTGTGGCGTAAAGAATATGTCTGCCAAGTATAGGTTGGTCACAAATCTGAGTTTACGAGATGTTTGCGTTGCAGATGGAATAGCTATTTTGTAAACAGCTTGCTACATATCCACTTACATGCATTCCCATGTCAGTTGTTGCCACAGCATAAAACGTGTAAACAAATCCAGATTGAGTGAGCGCATCAAGTTTGTTACTGCACTCAGATAAATGCGCTTTAAATCGGATATAATTGACAATCTCATATATGTAAAGATTTTATAATTGTTGAGTTTAAACTTTCTTGAACACGTCTGAGCCGAGAGCGAGACTGTAGGTTCGCGTCCATAAATTTTAGAACAGGTGTCAAATAATCGAGCGTAAAGATGAAATAGTCTATCACAGAACGATATATGACAGCTGATGCATTTATGAGTGTTGGTGCATGCTTTTATCCTTGTTTTGCGTGCACAAACACATGTCTTGGGGGCAGGAAATAATCCTTAGCAGGCTGAGATCAAAAAAGCTGATGGAGGTTGACTCATATGTCAATGCATCGCTGCTGTAGGACTCAGATCAGCACTGCTATAGATTGTTAGCTGACCTATTCGTTTTCTAAGTTGTTGAGGATAGTTGATTTTGTTCCACACGTGTTGAAAAGACACCAGCCAAAATGTCCAACAGTAACCTACATCTTTGATATCTTAATTGATAGGTGACTAGGGTAAGATCTTAAAGGTCCTCATTTACTCTCGGTGCGTAATTTAGATGATATTTTGGAGTTAGTTGTGTACGCGTGGTGCCTTTAGGCCCGTTATGTCAATGGATGCTTGTAGTGATTGGAAGGAACAGGAAAGTCAGGCCCCAAACTACTTCAAAACTAACCTCAAAGTTTGGATTGCATTGTCTCACATTTGGCCCATTAAAAAAAATCTGTATCATGGTTATACAGATCCTATAATTGGACACGTTCGTGATAAAATATTCAGTTTTACTGTAGTTTTCAGATTTGGAGTTATATTGAAATTATCACCACTTTCAATATCCCTAGAAAGCGTCATAACTCAATGTCATATTGAGTAGTTACACAATAATTATTGTTTATTATTTACCTAATGTCACATTGATGTATAACTGCATACATGCATACATTTACAATTTTTTATTATATTATTGATACATAATTCAACGCAGTATTTATAAAGTAATAAAAACTGTGTATAGTCAGGATCTAAATTAGCTAAACTCTTGAGTGCTCACCAAATGTATAGGAACCACCTTTAATTATATTTTCATTTATTATTCTTTTTTTGCGAATGCGACATTACCACATAGGTTTTCCTCCAGTTAGAGAACTTTCTATTTTTAGATCTTTTTTTAGTTTCAGGAGCCACAATAACTACTTTTTCAGTTTTGGGGGTTTGGCAACTTTCACACGCAACAATTTGAAGGCATACTGTTCGGTAAATATATGTTTTAACTCAAATAAATACTTTGCCTTATTTAGTATTATGACATCCTGTTTGATTCACTTTACCGTGCGCACATATTTGGCCATCTTTTCCTATTGCCCTGCGTTTCACGAATTCACCGCAGATTACCAAGAGAAACTTCTTAACGACCTCTATTTTCTAGCAGATGATTTAGTTAGGTTGAGATGCAACAACTGGTGTTGGCTATAACAAGTCATGTGGCACGTTGCCAAGACCAGCCTGGATTGTTTGCCTTTAATAACACCAGTCTTGTCAGTATGTGATACAGAATGGTGGACAGGCTACACTATTTCACCAGAGTTCAGGTCTGGATCATTGTCTTACACGAAGTCCTTATCCACGCTGCAGTGTGTGCCTTTGCTAAACTACCACAGAAATAGTCGTTTGCGAATCTGGAAGCGATCTGCTCCATGCACGTCTCAGTATGGGGGTGCAGGGTTGCAGGCAGGTCTGATGGAGAACTAGTGGGTGTCTTTGACCAGCTTTCTCTTGATGCATACATTCAAATGCAGCATCTAACTCTCTACATCGCAGCATTGCAACATCCAAGCATTATTATCCGCTATTTTACCTGAAATTTCTAAATGTAATTAATTAATAACATTATTGATTGCTGTAGTTTTTAAAAAGGGACACTCAGCGTTAATCCAGAGGGATTTGCATACATGGGGCTTTGACCGGCCGGAATAAGGTCGCAGTAAATCACCCCAAGATCTCAGCGTTGCCCCCGGGTTCATAAGGTTATTGTGTCTGGCCATAGTGAGTTATAGCACTGAGGACTCACGAATAGGCTTAAACGCCTCTGTCCGGCGTTTAATGTATTAGTGCTTGAAAACTAAAGCTGTCTTCCTTGTGTTGTCTTTACAAAAGCACGGCGCAATATGTTGAGGACAGCCTAGACTACGTGGACCATGTATGCCAGCGGTCATGCTGCTTGCATTTACAGCAGTTTATAGAACGCGCATGCTTGGGTTGTGTAAAAAAAAAAAGCGTATTTTTATAACAGGACATTGTACGACACTAACGAGCCTGATATGCGTTGTCTATAGTTAAGCGTGGCTGCACAAGGCTGCATGAACCACCAGTGTGCACCAAAACACACGTCTCGTCTGCGTGTTGCATACGCTCATTTTCTGACATTTTATGTCGCTTCTGCGTGACTATTGACTTCACCTCCCCTAATAAATGTGATTGCTTCCAGCGGCCTGTCCTATAGGCTACATTAAAAAACAGGGCAAAAGTGGTCTATGGAGAGAAGTTCGGCGAAATGACTTAACAGCTAACTGCAGAGTAATTAGGTCACATTACATCCGGTGTAATTTCAGATTCATCAGTGCCGTTTATGTTTCCTTATACTTGGATCCCCAGAGTTCAGACATCAAGAGCATCGGCCTTTAGCCTGTACCCTATACCTTTCGCCTTCGCTCCATTTGCCCCGTCAATTCTTCCTCTGCACGTTGACAACACTGTTTTCATAACATTTAACTCTATATTCTTGTTGATTGTTGTTAGAGCAGGCAGAGATACCCTCCACTGAATTGTGCATCCCCTGCTTCAGCAGCAAGCCCCCTTGTTTATTCTGCGTGACAGTCCCACTCGCTCAATGTGATGTAGCATGTTTGGGCAGTGTGTTTGTTCATTCCACTTTGTCAATAGTACGTAAAGGCCGATGTTGAATGATAACAGGGTGCTTCTGCAGGAATTAAAATTGGGCATGGCAAGGTGTGCACTTGTCACAGCTAAGCCCACGTGACGCCAAAAATTGACCATGCGCTTTTGTGTTCATATTTTGAAAATAAAATATTAAGTGGAATTGTCAGCAGAGTCATTTGAGTGCTATAGCCTATATTTAAAATTATATATGATGAAAAATGTACCACCTCTTTGCAAGCTTGGTGACCTAAGAGTCTGATGTGTTTTAATAATAATGTAATACCTTAAGAATATGTTGTTAGCCAATATTGTTTCACTTAAATCCGATTGAGAGACTTTTCCATAACATGTCGTACCTTGGGGCTTCAGAGACTTGTCGAGCCTGACCACAGTGTTTTTGGTGTGTGTTTCTCAGACGCTTGCGGCCTGTCGGATGCTGCTCACATCGAGAGCCTGCAGGAGAAATCTCAGTGCGCCCTGGAGGAGTACGTGAGGAGCCAGTACCCGAACCAGCCCAGCCGCTTTGGGAAGCTCCTGCTGCGGCTGCCCTCTCTGCGCACCGTCTCGTCGTCGGTAATCGAGCAGCTGTTCTTCGTCCGCTTGGTAGGTAAAACTCCTATTGAAACCCTCATCAGGGATATGCTATTATCCGGGAGCAGCTTCAACTGGCCTTACATGTCCATCCAATGATCCTAATATGAAAGTGGGAAAAAGAGAGGAAAGAAAGGACCAAAATGCAGCACCCCTCACCCCATCCTCCTCCAAGAAGACTATATATAGGATCTTTTCTGAAAAACTTGGAGGACATTACTTTTTTTCTGTCTTCTGGGACTGAGATGGAATACATTATGTACAGAAAAATATTGGAACTGGACTTTACACCTGTGTAAATCCACCCTCATCGTCAAGAACAATACTCTTCATTTTGTAAAATACTAGTCTTTATTTTCCTTTTTTGTAAAAAATACAAATACAATGAAAAACATCATATGCGCAGTAAGAAAAAAATAATCAAGACTTAGCGGGAAAATAATGTTTCCAAGCAATTATAAGAAATGTCCTGTGTCTATGTACCTCTCTGTTTTGTATTTTTTCTGGTTCTAAACCAGGGTTTCTGTGATTCTATACTAATACTTTTTTGATATAACCTTTTTGCTTCTTATAATGAGTGCGATATATGTTGTCGAAGCTATGTTCTCCAAGAATTAAAATTGAAGTGAGAATTTAAAAACAGAAAAATAAAGAAATTTAGACAAATAAGAAACAGTCTAATCGCTATGACAATATCACCACTGATGGTTGAACTTTTCTCCCAATTGAAACGATGGACCTGCAACAGCAGCAAACTGACCTCCAGGACATTTTAACTGAGAGGACGTCTGGGGCGCCATTCCCCGGGCCATGAGTGCGTGTGGAGTCGATCATCAGTCAAAGGAGAGACATGAAAATCAAAAGCACTTTTAATATATCATTTCAAATACATTTTGTTTGTTTCGTCTTGAATATTTTCATTGTTTCTTGAATTTTATTGGTTGTTGCCTTCAATTTGCTTACTCCATGATGCAGCTTTTTGCAGAAGGGTCGGTTGATGAAGTTGTGTGATGGTGACTGTACTATTAAAAAAGAAATAGGCAACAATGTCTCATTCTCAAGCATTTTCCTGGAAGTAAATATCAAGATTCTCGGTCTTATTTTATATAATCAGGGGGAATCTGTTGTCTCTGTGGGCTCCTGCGCGCAAGTGCCGTCTACCGTCACCGAGTGTACTGTTCTGCATTGCCTTATACTGAAACATAATTCTGAATTTTGCCTCTCTCTAATACGCCAATACCGCCAGAAACGAGGTGAAACAAGGGATTACGTGTGGTAATGAAACAATGGGTGCATACTTTACATTTTAACAGACTCACGGAGATAACTGACATTGCTAACACAAAGGAGGGAAGGCTACACACGAGGACTTGGTGAGCTCTCTGCCAGCCTGTGAGCGTATTCATGTTTAATATTTTCCCAGACAGTGAGGAAAGCCTGCGCACCACACAGAGCCACCTCTATCCTACCTCATGTGGCTTAATCAAGGTGATTCCTCACAAACCAAACAATATTCCCCTCTCCCCCGTTCTTAAAAACTCTGCCTTGATAGTGCATGCCTCAATATTGATGTGGGCGTCATTTGGCAAAAGGGTTAGGCCCCGCTGCAAAGCTGCTGTGATATGCGTGATCAATCTGGAAAATGTATTTTACAGCATGTAAGCCAGTCGATAGGAACACCGAGGGTGATGCATTGTGAGGGAATAGAGAGGAGGAAGGAGAGGGAGGGAGGGAGAGAGAGAGAGAGAGAGAGAGAGAGAGAGAGAGAGAGAGAGAGAGAGGAGCCGGTGCAGAGACAAATGAGAGGGGAAACGTGTGAGATGGAAGGCACGTGTGTGTGTAGGTGTGTGTGTGTGTATGTGTGTGTGTGTGAGAGAGAGGGAGACAGAAAGAGATATGGCCTTGGTTTGCCTGATACATTCAGAATGTAATGAGTACATCGATAAGTCCTCAACGTGTTAGATGGGTTACATGGAGTTTCTGTCCTTGCATTGGTCTGTCTCTCTATGTGCGTTTTGTCTCCATGTACTCCACAAAATGACACAGGAAGCCCAGTCATGGACCTGGATCTACCCTCACTGTCAGTACAGCGTTACACTCACATCGACGGGTAAAATGTGATGAATTGGATCGCGTTAAGAAGAAAATGGGGTTTCGGTCTGACAATTATTACATTTGCCTGTTAGTCCCCCTTCTTCATCATCAGACGTGTTGCTTGTGCGCCATATTGCTCACATCTTCATCTGCTGACTGGCAGCGATGAGGGACAAGAGGACGGGAGCTGAACTGCATGTAGCGCGTTGCAATGTCGCAATTTGATATCGCCATATTTGTTTCCGTCTTATAGGATTGGGGGAGGGGCATTTGTGCCAGTGGGTTATTTGTTTATATTGCCTGTCTCGTTCAAAGGCTATAATATTCAGGTATTAATTATTTCTCACTCGTGCTGGAATGATCGCCTACTATAGGTTGTGTTTTAGGTTGTCCTCAAATGCTCTCTCACATGGATACAGTTTTCATCCTCATGAGTCTGTTCAGGCATATTGTACCGATTAGCTCACAATCGACCTGTCTGTAGCACTGGGTCAGTTGTCAGACGCCTTGTTGTTGCCTAAGCCACTGTACAAACATGGATGTGATATTTCGTCAGGTTGGATCGTTGTTTCTTTATGAATAGGGTATGATTCTCCCCGAGCTTTAGGTCAGGTGTAAGTTGCAGAATAATGAGTTAGTTGAGCCATTCCTTTCTGCTTGGTACTGGTGGCAGAATATGCTGAACACAACTGAACACAACTGAACAATATACTCACATTACCGACCTCTAAAACGCAGCATTAAAAAAGATAATTACTGAAGCACTGGAATTGTTTAGCGTGTTTGTCTTTAACTGGTGTGTTTTTGGAAATAATCCAGATGATCGTTTCCTGGACGGCAAGGAAAGCTGAATGTGCGAATAAATGTTTGTTTTTCAAAGACAATGAATATGGCTTCACCAAGGCCATCGCACAGTCCAGGTCGTTTTTGTTTAATGTGGCTCTGGACTTAATTGTTTGTTTGGTTATTAAACGCAGCTTTCAGCTGGGTGTCGAATGTATTCTAAACCCCAGAGTATCTATCTTTTATCCTCTTGCTGAGAGCATTCGGTTATACCACAGGCTATATAAAGCAATAGTTCAAAAATAGACGAAATGGTGGCATGTGTTGCTAATTAACGTTTCAGTAAAGGCAATACAAGCGAAACACACGAGGACTCTGGAAAAAGTGATATTTTCTATTTAGACTGTGGACCATTCTCGATTCTTTGACAAATAATGCAACACCTCAAATAATAAAGCTATATTTGTCATAGACATGCATCATCAAATTCCTTATCCTCTGATGAAAGCATTATTCGTACATACTTTATTATTAAAGAAAATAAAAAGTACAAAGTGCATTAAGAGGAAGTAAATGCACTGTCAGATTGGACTATAGCTGCGGTGGGTAAGGGAGATGGATATGTGGCACACTATGGGCCCCATTTGTGTCTCTGTAATTTCGGAAACTCCGGTTACCAAAGTGTTACTACGAAATGAGTTAAATAACCATTTACCTTTGTCTAGTTTCATTCATCAAACCACAAGTGGAGGACTCCTGACACGGGGGGCTATTTGTTTGCTTTACACAAGCAGCTGGGTGCGATTTCACGTTTGAGATATCCGTCTGAAAGCGAAACATTTATTATCCTAAGTTGTCAGCGAACCTATTTCTCCAAAAGCCTCAATGCAAGCCAATGGTTTTATGCAGCTGTGGAAACGTTGTATTGGCGTCACACGTCACTTCATTTCACTTATAGTAGCCTAGTTTTCTTGGTCACATTTGACAAATACTGCTGTTTGAGACAATAACAATTTCCAAATAGCGGCTCCGTCTATGAATGGGGGGCCCTCTGAAGTATGACACGGCTTATTTCTCATATTGTCTTGTGCGTAAAAATGATGTCAACACATGGCGACAAGTGCTCCACCGTGTCTACCACGCACCTCACTCACACGAGCTTGCAAAATGGCTGGGAACGACACAGTGAGGACAAATGTCCAAAATTAAATGGATTCCCGTGAGATGTTTCCGCTGTATCCCAGCTAACAGCCCGATTTTGTTGTTGTAGCCTATTGGCTTTACACAGTCAACGGAGGGAGACATATTTTATGATTACAACGTGCTGTTCTGAGATCTGTCCGCGGACCTCATAGGCAACCTTTAAGCCATGATCAAATCCAGCCCTACGGGGTATAAAAGATCCCAAGTTGTGAATGTAACATAAGGGGACTCCTCCCGGGGACGCCTCCATGCGCATGTGTGTGTGTGTGTGTGTGCGCACGCAAGTTCGTAATGATTGTCTCAACTGTGTGTAGTCAATGGTAGGGATTTTATATATGTGTGAGGTCTTTCTGTATGTGTGCGGGCGCGTTCGTTTGCATGCCCGTGCGTAAACGCGTGTTTCTACCAGCGTAAGTAAGCGTGTGTGCGCGCGCTACTGGTCGAGAGAGAGAGAGCAAGAGCGAGGTGGTTGTGAGAAAAAGCCCGGATTGCTGTGTAAGCGGATCCCTTTGTGTTGATTTAGGAAGACGTTTGCTGTATATAACGTTCAAGGCTGATAATATCATTGCCTGGCCAGATAAATAAAGCATTGGCCAAAACCATCGGGTCAGCTATCGATCCGCTTCTTCTCCCCGAGAGGGAGAGAGAGAGTGTGTGTGTGGGGAGGGGGGGGAGAAAAGGAGAGAGAAAGGGAGAGAGACCTCACTCATTAGCATTCCACAGCCATGGACTAAACGCTGACAACTAACAGAGATATCCAGCTCTACACCACTGCATGCATTTACCCCCCTTTGTCTTCTTCCCCTGGCCCTTCATTTACAGCGAACAGATCTCTCGTCACAGCCAACACATTTGTATTTATGCCTTCTCCACACTTTTTGCACGAATGGACCCGGTGCACAAGAGAGAAAGCCTTCCAGTAAAGCAGAGAAAAAAGGGGGGAGAGCGATGTTGTAAAAGCAGTGCAGAAGTGACAGCGCAAAGCACATTCGCTTTCCTTGGAAGAGATATACAACCGTGTGTGACTTGGCAACATAGACGAGGGAGATGTTTTAAATTGCAACCTCAACGGCTATTATTTAGATATTTCAGGAATTAAAAAAATACACCCTGTATGTTCATTATGTGAAGGTAAATTAAAATAATTATATTTTACAGTTCAATCAAAAGTATAGTCAATCTTTTTCCACTTAGTTTGGGGCGTTATTGGTTCCATGTAGTGTCACTTTGTGAAATATAATTTTACCTTTGAAACGTTTGTCCACTAGTTTACTATTAAAGCCGTTAGTTACAACTCGAACATATTCTGTACAATGAACACAGATTGAATAATGCTGTCAGAGCAAAGACAAACTAAATTCCAAATACCTGAACGTTTCAAAGTTAACGTTGTGATTTATATCATTATATAAATGATTTGAAATTCTACTATTTGAGAAAGTAAAATAAAGGTTTGAAGGAATAAATTCAAACTTTAAAGATGTGAATGAGTGATGCAGGGACTACCAATGACATTATTTGGACAAGCGTCTTTTTTTCAGATGACTATCTTAATATGCATTGAAGTCTTGCCCAACAATGACAGCTGTTCATCTGATAGTAACTTCTTTCCAAGTTTTCTCCCCTCCCACCCCGGGGCCCCCGGTCTCTGTCTTGCTTTGTTGTTTTAAAATATGCATGTCTCTCCGGAATGCCAGTCACGGGTCCAAACTTTGTGTGTCCCAACCTCCCACATGATGAAATGATCCTTTTAAAGCGGGCTCAATATGTCTCAATCTGCACTCCTCTTCCCTCTCTAAAGCTTCTGAGTTCGGGACACAGCCCAGAAATATATTAATTAAAGCGCACTACAACAGACTTTTTAGCACTGGGGAAAAAGTGGCTGGATCAAGTCATGCTCTGGCAACGACGGATGGACGAAGATTCACGGCAGGAAAAGAAAAAAAGTAAGGCTCATTTTGACGGTCTCTCTCTCTCTCCCTCTTGTCTTTCCTTCTCCTCTACTCTTTCTCGTTCCTCCGTGTGTGTGTGTGTGTGTGTGTGTGTGTGTGTCTTTTGCATAGTGTTCTTGTGTGTTCCTCGGACTGAAACGAATAAAGCCAGGGGGAGTGAGTGAGAAAGAGAGAGAGAAGTGTGAGAGAAAGGGGAGGAGGGATATATCCGTAAAAACTGAAAGAGGATGGACATGTGTCCATGCAACACCATGTTTGTGTCGGTGTGTGTGTGTATGTGTGTGTGTGTATGTGTGTGTCCATATATATGCATGTGGCTGTGTTTCATCATTAAGGAATTAATCAGCACGTGGCATTCAACTTCAAAGAGGAAGTTTTGTCTCTACTGTACTCGCTGTATGCACAGTAGCCTGCATGGATCCATGTTTACGAATGGAGGTTTACATGTTTGTACGCGCGTGTTTGCAAATAGAATAATACATCAATTGAATGCGGAATAAATCACACTACCTACTAGGAAACAGGAAACCCGGATGGTCGGAAAGGAAATGTTTGGTTTTAAAGGGGAAAAGTGTGAATCGGATGTAACAGAGCGTTTGCAGCTCAAGAGGAACTTTTAATTCATTCTGTAAAGTTTGAGAGGATCTGCGTGTTTCTCAGCGGCAAAGCGATGACGTTATAAAAGACAAACGTACTTACCAATAACTAATGCCGGCGTGTATAATAATTAGCTGTTAAGTTAATTCAATTTGGGGGAAAGTTGAAGTTGAAGCCATGCTAACCTGTTGCTCATGGTCCAACCATAACAGCAACCTCAATACTGTGATACTATCCCATGAGTCCCTGCAGCATTTCATCCCATAATAATCCACCCTCTCCAAAAATGTAAACAGACCAACACTGGGAGTCATTGGGAGATCTGAACAAACAAACTGAATTGAATTACTGTGTTCATTTAATAAATTCAGAAACGTTTTATTAGACATCCCAACAGTCTGATTATGTCAACATATGGGAGGCCATGCAGCAAGGCCCGGGCTTACATACCTGATAACGCCTGGGCTTTTCGGTAATATTTACGGCTTCTCTTTCTAATACACTCCAGATGGTGTGTGACGCTGCCACCGCAGTCACCGAGCCCCTCAATTTTTACTCAGCAGCATTTTGTTGCAATTACATCAACGTTGAGACAGAATTTATTGGTAGCCCATTTTGGCTGCATTGTATTAAAAAATGCAAAGATAAAAAAGTAAGGGAATAAAAAAGTTTGGGGCCACTAGTGAGCTCTGCTTTATGTGCATGCGAAGTTTTCTTTTAAACTGCTCTGAAGTTTACTCTTAAGTTAAAAAAAAGAAGTAAATGTCCACACTTCATGGTTTGATGGATTAATATGTTATGAAGACAAAACACACAGGGCTGCATTCATGCCTGACCAATCTTTGTTGGAGCCTGGGTTTTTTTCAGCCAGTCACTCAAGCAGAATAATGCCTGTAAAGATATAATCCACTGAGCCTATACCCTCAGTAGTCCTTTGCTATATGAATTGGCAAGCTTTTTAGCAGGTATCAAACCACTTCACGAAACACATGTGAATGACATTTGCCAAGGATTTGCTGAATAGACTCATTCCGTTTATATTTTATGACTATGTTAGGTTTACTATGATAAGAGCCTGTGTCTGCGGTAGAATACATGTAGTTTTAGTTTTATCTTAGCGCGTTTGTGCAAATACTCATAAAGCTGTTGTCTGAAAATAGCATGAAACAAATCAAATCACAAACAAATGGGATTAGTTTACATCTGGCGCGACAAATATGTATATGTGAAGCTAGAGCACGGTCAATAATAGACTCACAGATATTAAGACATTGGTATCTGTCTATAGTCACTGACTGTTGTGTTATGTTGTTTTACTGTCAAAGTTGAAGTTTGCATTGTTACTATCTGTGTTTACATTGATTGATCAGAGAGGCTGTAGGTCTATTATGATTGACTGAAACGATGCATTGAAGGGTATTTTTCAACTTTGCCATGGGGAACCGCTCCTTACAGTGGAAAGGTTTCCCATTGACTCCCTTTAGTCTCCATTCTCTCTCTCTCTCTCTCTCTCTCTCTCTCTCTCTCTCTCTCTCTCTCTCTCTCTCTCTCGCTCTCTCTCTGTCTCTCTCTCTCTCTGCCACCTCAGAGGACATGCCCCATGTTGATAAATACATGTCTTTTTTCCATCTTACTCAGCACCATCCATCAAGTGTGGATGTCGATGTTACACGGATGTGCTTTAGGAAGGGCGGGGTGCCAGTAGTCGTGCAGTAACGCACTCTAAATCGTCTACAAGGGATGCATGGCTCTCTCTACATACTAAAAAATGACTTGAACACTCACTCTGTGTTCTGGTCCTGTGCTGGATTGTCTTAAGTCAGACCATGCCAGGGTTATGCTGTTTGGAGATTTAGAAGTGTTTTTTGCTGTGCTCTGTGGGTTAATAACCTCTTCACGCACTATAACCACTGTGTTTTGATGTAATACGTTGGTTTGAGCATTGCTCTGGCTTGCCCACGGCTTGGACCACTCTACAGAAGACAAGTCGCCCTGTGGTTGCAAACTCTTTGTGGCCCCACATACCGCCGCTGTGATTATAGAAGTGCCTCTTCTCCCTTGTTAAAGGAGCAAAGCTCTAATCTAGCCTGTGTCGCCCCCAAAGCCAGCGTGCTATAGTGAAAATGAGCGTGCGTGAGCGTGAGCGCGAGTGCGCGTGCGGGGAAAAAAAGTGAGTGGGGGTCGGTAGGAGCGAGAAAAGAGGGGGGGAGAGAAGGGTGGGAGAGAGGGAAAGCAAAAATGAGGGAGGGGGGTTAAAACGGAGTGGCCCTGTCCTTTTGAGTGACACGACCCCTCTCTTCTCTTCAAAGGCCATGCTGAAATAAACGCATCTCATTTGAATGGCGATTCTTTTTTTTGGGGTGGTATTTCACAGCCAATATTTCTGGAATAGGAATGTGTATTTTTTCTGCAATATTGAATTCGGGTATGGTTCTGGTGGCGGGGTATTCAATATTCCCATCTCTCCACATGCAGCATTCTGCAGTCAGTGTGGTATTTTGTCGATGACTACGCCACCAACACCACCCCCTCCACTCCTGCACCCCCCACCCCGTTCAAATTCATTTGCATCCGCTGATGATATCAGTAAAGAATTGCTGGCATCGTAGAGGCAGGGTGGGGGAAGAAGGCTTATTTGGATAAAACTGGACCGCAGAGTGGACACGGCCCTAAAGGTCAGTCGCCCATTCATGTCAAGGTGGCAGGGGGTGTGTGTGTGTTGGGGGGGTCGGCATGGAATTGCCAAAGAGGCTTATTTGAAAGCGGGCGTATATTTGAGGCAAGGGAATGAAAAGGACTGGACCACAAAGCTCGTCATACTTCAAATACGCCCCGTCACATCTTCACTCTTCCCTATCCATGCAGGCGGTATATAAGGAAGGTGGGGTCGCAGTACTATGGCACGACCTGCAGAACATGCAGCAGAAAATAAAACATGTGGATCATAGAGGTTTAGGTGAGCAAAAGAAAGAGTTTCCAATGTTCTCCTTAGTTGTTCCCTCTTATTTGGGCAAGTATAATGCTGGATTATTTTCATTAAGGAGAACTCGCGGGGTTGTGTACAGCACCATAATGCTGAAGAGATAGAAAACATTGATGAAAAGGCTCTTTATTAAAGGACCAAAATAGGGCTTTGCCAAAGAGCAAGCCTGTAATTTTCTGATTAAAAGCTACTACAATTTTGGTACAAGTGCAGAATGTCAAGGATTCACTTGTAGAGAGAGTAAAGAAAAGACAAAACGGAAAAAGTATGAATATAGTGTTATAACGCCATGCATATTCTGAGAAAAATAGGGAGTATGTCATACTATAATTTGAAATATTTGTCATATATATTTAAATAAGAATAACCTTATTTTACATGAATCTTACATTTTAGTTGTTTTATGTAATAAATCACCAAAGGCGATAATACATCACCACAGAATAGTAGATCATATGTTGGCAAAACACGTAATAAAAGTGCAAATGTAATTTCTCATTAATTGATAAATCAATTAATGCACTCTCCTGCCGTGCATACTTCAATTTACTTCGAGGGCACAGTCACACACACACACACACACACACTTAATCAAAATAAAATTAGGTGAGGTGTATTTCAGTGGAAGGAGTCACACTTTGATTATACTTATTTCTAAAACTGTATTACTAGCCTGGTTATAAGTGTGCACATACAGTCTAAACTTTACTTTCAGCGCAGACTGTGGTGGTTATTGGACGCGTTATTCGAGTGAAAATTGTCACAAATGACTGGTTGTCGAGGGGCGAATGACAGGAAAACGAATATGATAAATGTTGCCCATGACACCTCGGTTCATACATCATTTCTAAAGCCGACGAATCACTCACATGTTGTCTTTAGTATTATTACACTTCAATATTATGTTTAAGTGATGTTTTAAAAGTGTAAATGTAGATGTATTTGACTTACCAACGCGCACTTATTATTAGCGTATTTGCTAATTGCATTATCTAGAATTATACAAGCGTTTCATTTTACAGCACCTATTGATGAACACAACATGTTCTTTTTTAACTTGTTCGGTTACAATGTGGACTAAGAGAAACAACAGCATGAAGAATCCGCCGGCCGAATGAAACACAGTGAAGCTCGATCACTTTATGGATAGCTCTGCTGCATTGATCGCGGTACTAATACTTCACTCGCGACCAGGCTTTTATCACTATTATCATTATTACTCATCATTATTAGCCTGGTGATTATACTGTATGTGGCTATAACTGCTATTGCTGTTATTGTGCCATCATTACCAGCACCACGTTAAAGGGAAGACGACTTAGTTCTGTCTTTTTTTTGTTTGTTGCTCAAAACACCTCCCAGCTGCAGTAAAGCATCAGCATATGTATAAATATATATGTGGCGTTGTATCGGTTGCTTATACACAGCCCCATGTGATGGAGCTTGAAAGTGACAGTATATATTGATTTTTTTTCAAGAGGGGGAGTCACCTGCCGCACTTCCCCTCCCTCACCCACTTTGACATTAAAAGTTCTGCCATTTTCAGCTTGACCACTGATCTGCTGGTTTGCCATCGTGACCCCTCGGATGCTAATTCAAGTTGAATCCGTTGGAAAAATTCAAAAAACAAAAGCAGCAGACGTAACACTAACTATTTAATCGATTTTGGTTGGATCGTATATTAATCTTGTGCAAACGGCGATCTGGCATAGCATGCACTGCGGGACTGCATCGCGCTACGGCATGCAAGACACACAAAGTTGTAAGGGTTTGAGAGCGCTAAACCGCGGCGCTTTGTTGTGGCGTCCCTCTGCGCCCCTGCACGTAAAGACAGCCTCTCCGTCTCAGACCACAGTAAGCTGTTATTGTTTCCACCTTTGTTTGCTAGATGGCGCTCTGCGTTGTGGGACCCTCTGACACAAGAACCGCCTCATTCTCTCTCTCTCTCTCTCTCTCTCTCTCTCTCTCTCTCTCTCTCTCTCTCTCTCTCTCTCTCTCTCTCTCTCTCTCCCCCTCTCTCTCCCCCCCTCGCTCTCTCGCCCTCTCTCTCTCTCTCTCCTCAGCTCTGCTCTGCTCTCAGCGTCCGGAGTCCACCGCTCAGAGCGCACAGAGCAGCTTTTCCAGGGTCATGTTTAACCGCTGCAAACGACTCTAATGAAACCGCTGCGGCGACTGTGCGTTGTAGTGTAATCGGGGAGTTTTATGATTGCACTATCCTATGGCGACTGACATTTCTGTTTGTTTTGTTCACATCGATTAAAACCAGCGATCAGCAATGCATTCACATTTTAATGTAAGCTAATAATAACACAGCCTATCGCACACTATTTGGGCTTTAGATAATTCATTGTTTGTTTAAGCGATGTAACGTTGCAGAATATATACACGAATTCAAATTTAAATGATGTTGAAAGGAATAAAAGGACTTTAAATATCCACGTTCAAATAAATAATGTCGTATTAATTTCAGTAAAGACAAGCAAACAGAGAATTAAGTTTGATGACAAAATCAATACAGCAGAAATTTATTGCAAGAATAAAATCTTTTGCATTAACTGTCAACAACACAATGTTGAAGGCTGCTTCAAGTCCAGCAGCCGAATGCAAAACACAATGTATTAATCGCGTTCAATACTAAAGAAGAAAAAAAAGAAGAAAATGAACCTTCATACATTATTTTATATTTTTTACCAATCCAACGATCATCTGTCCGAGTTTAAAATCTGTTTGAGATTGGTTGCAACCCAGGAGAAAAAAAGGTATATTGTATTGTTTGCTGAGTGGCTCACTCTGCTCTAAGATATACTGCTGCAGTTACACTTTCACTAAATAGCGGCTTGTCGGTGTCTGACGTTGATGAATGTGTTGGAGACTTGGAGAGCCTTTTACAGCTGTCTTTAAAAGCGCCGTGGCCCCAGACCAGCCACAAACAGATCAGGTGCAGGCAGTCAATGACAAAGAAACACGCACGTTACACACGTTTGGAAAGAGACATTTCTGCAAGGAAAAGTACATTCTGTAAACGTTGTATTTTTTGAAATCGAGGGACCTTTTTGGTTGACTTTTGTGATGTAAATTGAAACAATAACCTGCTGTAGCCTAAATTATCTAAAGATGCGTTGGTTTGAGGAAAAACAAAGGAGTGTTGGGTTTAATATTTTGATGAAAATTAATTTTAGTTTAAATTGGATTTAAATAGTTGTGTTGCTTTATTACGATCACCAACTGCTAACCGTGTTTTAATTCGACAATAGATCACTTGACAGACCCAGAGAATGGATTTCCTCTTATGTGGCTGAAGATAAACACAGTGCAAGTGCAGCCCATGGGCTGTTAATGTTGGTTTTGGCTTTTTTTCCCCTCACTGTGGCTCCATTTATTCCTCATATAAAGACATCTGAAATACGAATGGAAACTCCAGTATCATAATGTTGAGCCAATTGAAATATTATATGGGAATTAAACGTTGGTTATTTTTTTAGTATGGCAGCTAATGTCGGTAAGTAGTGTAGTTATAGTTGAGAAGGATGCATTATTCTATCGACTGTGTCATTAGCTGAAGTGCTCTAACTGTTACAATGGATAGATGAGGACAGGAGCTTCAAGAAAGACATGAACAAGAAACTTTTGGGCACAAATTGTTGATTGAGCTGTATTACCCATTCGTCCTAGTCACCCCCTCCAATACACGCACGCACGCACACACGCACACGCACACACGCACACACACACACATACTCAGAGAGAGTCACACTTCCTCCCCGTTGGATCCTGGGCGGTGTGGCACAGCAGGTTCGCTTGTACTGTATACGGGGCTTATCCACCTGCAGCCCCCCAGAAGACACAAACTCAGCCATGCTTCACCTCGTTCCCTCCAAATCCACGTCTTCTCTTACTGCTATCTACACGAGTTGGCCTACACTTTGCTAACACATTATTAGCGAGAGGGGGAGAGAGGGAAGCACCATTTCAATTATGTATTTTCCCGAACAATGGGCATGAGCCCGTCATACATTTTGAGTGTTTGAGTAAGGCTCTCTTGGTATTTGTTTTCCTCGACTTAACAAGCCATCATCTCACACATGCATATAGAATTGAAATTGCACAGAGATCCCGCAGGCTAAGGGCGGGTTGCGGGTTCAATTAAGGCGGAATAATGCATTGGGACAAAGCGTATATGACCTCGATTGAAATTGATCAGAAAACGCATTCACCAAAAAACACACAGTAGCCTCTTTGTTTTGACTTAATGTTGCCTCTTTGTATCTGCACCGAGGCCTATTTGCTTGTCTGAAATCGCAAGCTACTTTGATTTTGGAAATCATTCCAATGCCTGAATATAAAGCTTAGAATTTAATACCACCCAACCTATGTCTAATTCACTAATTTTTTTGACATATCTTTATTTCCTTCCTTAATCGAATTTGCCACATTTAAGCCGGGGTGTGGATTTTGAGGCATAAGCAGCCATTTGGGCTCCATCCATGAAATGACAGAGAATACGAAGGTTTGTCATAATTTCTATAGAAAACAAGATATTTCACCGCCACAGTGGGATTTTACCGAATTAGAATATCTCACTGCTCGCCTGTGATAAAACGGTACAGGATTGAGGCGCTCGCTTGTTAAGTAACTTGCTGTCAGTATATAGTTAGCAGTGCTCTGATATGGACGGTGGCTGCAGAGCCTCGTCTCTTGGGGTTTTAATTAACAAGCTGTCTCAAAGCTGTAGAGCTCCATCAAACAGCCTCTCTCTCCCTCTCTTTCTCCACCAGTAAATCCCCCTCCCGTCAGTGCCTTGGGCTCTTTCTCAAACTTTGGACATTCTGGTTTCCAAATCAACTTGTTACCACAGTATGTGCACCAGCTGATAGGGTGTAACTACTCCGAGAACATTTGCAAAATATAAATAGCTTGTTTTCTATTTTTGCTTAGCATCTATTTTATTCACCAGACGTCCACATACTGTACATATTCTGTTGGGTTTGACTTCAAGTCTGACTGGTGCATGAAGAACTGTTGCTTATCTCTGAAGCTGGTGGGATAGTGAGAAGACTCTGTTGTCAGATCCACCTTTAACCTGCAAAGTGTGTTCTGAATGATCGTTGCACAATAACTCGTTTTTTAAATATATTGATTCGAAAAGATCAGTGGTGGAACGCAACTAAGAGGAATGTTTAACTCTGTACTTTATTTACTTGACAGTTGAAGTTACTATAAACAAATTCAGATTTTACAGAAAAGATATAATAGATTGTTACAGTTACAATTAACCAACAGTTAGCATGAGCTCCACCTCAACCAACTACAACTATAAAATGGCACTCAGACACATGGATCAGCCATAATGATGCACTCACTCACTTGATACTTTCAGTGCGTTTTATCAATAATACTTGTGCACGTTTACCTGTATGATATCTTCAATAAAGGACTTCTCCTTTTAACGGTGCTTTTTTATATTGCAGTATATTACTTGCTCAACTACTTCAAAACGTTCAGGTACCCTCGGTTTCTATATCACCAGACTAATATGGGCAGTTTAAAAATCCACTTAAATGAATTTAGTTGACCACATGGTATTAAACTGGAGGAAGTCATACAAGGACGGACAGTTCCTTTAAGGATAAAACACATAAAATAAAGTCTTTGTGTAAGCCTGACTGAGTATTGTTTACATAGGCGGTTGGCTCAACAGCCAATGTAAACCGCCAACCTCCTCTTGTATTACAGGGTGCAAGCACTGGCTTCAGAGGAGATTTGTCTCCGGTAAAAGAAGCAGAAATCTCTGTCTCAGTCTCTCTCTCTCTCTCTCTCTCTCTCTCTCTCTCTCTCTCTCTCTCTCTCTCTCTCTCTCTCTCTCCCTCTCTCAGCCTATAGTGAAGTTGGTGCTGGGCTCCCACCGTGGCCCAGATGGGGGTAATTTGATAGCAAGGCAAGGTCAAGACAGTGCGCTGTCCATGGTGCTGCGGCGGGGCAGGCTGGATGTTATCATCAAATTAGACAGGACAAGTTTCAAATCGATGCCACCCCCGGATGTCTGGAGACCGCCAGCAGTTGGAGTTAAAGTCCTAACAAGTCCCCCCTGACAGGTCAACACCTCAACACAAACACACACCTCTGATGCTGCAGCCTACAGGTCAGCGGCGCTGTGTTGGCGAGATAAGCACCAATCCCATTGAAGGCTCTAAGTGAAATATAGCTTTAGGTCCACTGTTATTCTGCGGGCTCCGCATGAAACTCGGGCAGCTGAGGCTGGATATCGTGGTTTTATAAAAAAAAAATAAAAAAAATTCTACACTTGAAGTTCTTGTGCTTGCCGATTGATTTGACAGTATTCATGTATCTGTTTGTAGCAAACTCACTCACTCACATCTTGGTTTGTAATAAAAATCCATGCAGTTATTGAAAGTGGAACGTTTAGATTAAAGCAGTTTTTGGTTCATTTATTGAACTGTAATTGTAATGGTGTATATATGCAATGTAGTTATAGACATAAATGTTGCTTTATGTATCCTTTTGATCCATAAAATACAAAAACAACTTTTATTAGTCATTTTCACATCAAACACGATGTTATTATGGACTTACTTTATTTTGCACTACAGTTGCCTGAAATTAGTTGCATTTAATTCGTTACAGATTCTGCAGAATATAGAAAATATTTTAGTTTTAAATGGGTACGTTTTTTTATTATTACTATTGTAATCAGACTGAAATATGTGTTTCTAAAGAACATAACCTTTTGCATCTGCAATTCATAGGTTTGCTTCAAGTTCTCAAAGAAAATAGTTTTAAAATGTATGACACTGTAATTAAATGCTGTCTTTATTTTTTATTTGTAATCATATGTCTCGATTTAACTTCTCGTCGGATACTAAATAATGAAACCTTTGAATAACTCGACATTGTTCGAATGGTAAAAAAGGAAAAGCTGCACTTTATACTATATGCATTATATGTATCACAGCATAAATGGCATTAGTAACAAAGCATTTGTGAGCGATCAGAAGTGAATGAGTTGAGAGGGGATCTCTCAGAGAGAAGGGAGGAGGGCTCTGATTAGAGCTGCTGCCAATCTGTCACCACCTGACAGCTTTTGCTGCAGGGATAAACAGCAATAAAGTCGAGTTGGCCGCTGTGTCGTTCACTTCACACACACTATCACACGCGCACAGCTCGCCACCGCAGGAGCAGGTAAATTCACTCAACTCCTCACAGGGCCGCGCTCGCCTATCATCGCCTCTGTCTCTCCCTCCCTGCATGTCAAACTACCCCTTCCTCCCGTCCTTCCTCCGTCAAACTCTCCTCTTTTCATCCTCCCTGCTGACTCAGGTAGCGAACACAATGAGGACCTCAGCGACTAGAAAGAAAGCTATTCAACCGGATGGAGAGATTGTGGACGGGAGAGAGAGACAGCGAAACGTTATATTTGAATGGCTGATAAAGAAATGAAATAGATGGGAACAAAGTCTAAGCCGCTGGGATGGGAAGGCGGGGTTAGGCATCAGACAGCAGGCTGCAAGGTGACTGCAGGCCCTTTAATAACACAAGTATATTAACTCGCTTAACCACGGAGATTCAAAATGAACCCAACTTCACTTAAGGGGCCTCGCAAACCATGAAATGCACATCAAAACATACACCTGGCAATCCCACCACCTATATTCCTCCAAGCCCGCTCCCCCCTCTCTCTATCCGAGCTGTCTGTCATGGTGTGGCCCGGCTAATTTGAGTTCATTGGATGGCAATAATTTCATTTAGACCTTCATCTCTTTTTGGGCTGGATGTAATGAGGATGCAGGGTGCAGCCAGTGAAAGGCCGCTCCCACAGTAATAATAACTTGGATCATATTCTTACCGCACGCACCGCCGTGTTTATCCTCGGAGGGCTGCGTCCGCATGATGAAACTCATCTATAATGTGTGATTTAATATCGCGTTGCACTCTGTTTTCTTTCCTCGAGATTTTAAGCCAAAAAGAGAGAAGACGGTGGGCAAACGCGTGGTTTAGCTCAGAAGATGCCCTGAAAAAAATTGTTTTGACAACACATCTCTCAGTGAATATGAACTCTTGAGTTATTTGTTATTTTTTACACCATTTACAAATATTTAAATGAACGACATTTACCGAACAAGGGGAAATGAAACAGGGAATACTGACTTATTTGACACTTTGACAGATGTAATAACTTTTTACGTTTTCAGAAAACATATTTAAGAGAAATATGTGTGTCTAATATATGGGGCTGATGATTCTTTAACAGACAAAGGCAGTGTGTAACCGACAACTAATCGATATCTCACCAACTCCAATGTGATATTGATTTAGGGAGGATTGTACGTTTAGAATTTCTGGAAATACCTCATTATTTTGTTGCTTTGAGTGCAAGAAAATATTGTTTCATATACAGCTGACGTCCTTCGATTTATTATGGTCGCTTAAAATAAGACTGAGCACTTCGTTTTTTTCTCATGGATGAAAAGAGAGTTCTGGCTGGAGTTGTCGTTCGTTGGCTGTATCTTCGTGTACGATTATTTTGTACATAGTCTTAACTACAACCACTTGCATTTTCGAATGATATTTATATTGTATAATTGTATTTTTATTATATCCATTTAGATATTCTGCAAAAGCGTCCTATATGATAACGGAGTATCCAGGAATTATTAATTCATCATTTTATTTTTCGTTTAAATGAAATGAATATACTTGGTCACCTGTTAAGAAATATAATGCACATTATATCTATACAGTATATTTACAATTTAAAACAAGGCATATATATTTTATAATGCCATATCATTTATTATGATATTTTAGTACAGTGTTTAAAGTCGGTCGATACGGAATTTAAGTAGAAATATCAACTTAAGAGAACACACATAAAAGTGACAGTATATGTTATTATTCATGATGATAATGATTTTTGCTTATTGGTCCTCTGTTTACAAACACCATTTACATTTTTAATCGATGGGTTAAAAAAAAGAAAAACTTTTTAGAAGGCCATGCTGTTAACTCGTTGAAAAAGAAAAGAGAAGATACAATAAAAACAACTTGGGAAGAGTTCACAGGTGACTCTGAGATCTGCAGAAGCACATTCACGCTCCTTTCAACTTTTTATTTGTTTTATGAAGAAATACCTGGAGAAATTGTATTATTATCATTATTGCATCACAATGAACGTTTCTTTTTGTTGGCCAATTGCGCACATCTCAGAAGAGGACACAAGAAAACACAGACATACACGTGTTGAATTAAAATTGGTATTTGTCGATACGCTATTTGAAATCTGACGAATTACAGAGTGCTACATATTATTGGTCATACGTTTTCCGATATCCAGTGGCATTTTAGAGCCCGAGAAGAGCCCCTTCATCCTGACTGCCATTCATCAAGACAAAATGAGCAATTTCCCCCAGCAAGCCGTTGGTGGCCTGTTAAACTATACACCAATGGGCTGTGTTATACCTCCTTTCCTGCCTCCTTCATCATTGGTTGCTTAACACTGCTTCACTGAAATCATCAGAGTATAGCCCCAAATCTTAAAAGTCAGAGCCCATTCTTCAAATGTATTGCATTTCAGAGGGTGTATTTGACTGCAGGAGTCCTTAGGCCAGCAGAGTATCAGAGGAGGTGTAATTGAGGGGGCGGTGAGGGGATAGAGTAGCGGTCCGCCTGAAAGCTGCCATTAAAGCCAAATGGACTGAACACCGTAAAACGGCTATGCCAACAGCTGTCCCACAATCGGAGTTTTATATGCCAGGATCCTCAATCACGCACCACACACACATTAGATCATACCGCTGATGTAGTGGCTACTTAGAAGTATTAGACAGGAAACCTGAGAAAAGAAAACACCAACGAATAACCACAGGAATCTCCCGGTAGGCTAATATTCGTATTATGTTCATAGTTGACTTCAGCCTAGTTGTGCTTCTTGGTGATTTGGGTCTCTAAAGGAATTGTTACCTCTCTACAAGCCTGGCTCTTCTTATAATAACCGAATAGCCGATTTGCTTTGCATATTTCCACACATGATAGTCCTTTTTCATAGGAGCCCCAAGACAGGTGAGACCAAAGGGAGAGGGATAACGGGTCACCCGCTATGTTTCTGCGCGTGTGCGCGCGAAGAGGGAAGCTCAGGACATCACAAAACAAGCCTTGCACAAGTTCTCTTTTGCGTGAATTTGCTTAAAAAACTTTAATGCTCCGTATATATACATACATATAGACAACTCGCATATCATAAACGGGTAGAAATTAAAAGTATGCACATTTGCATGTTTATGGGGATTCTTGTATCACTTAAGAGGCCCAACACCTGCAGACCGCATCTCTCTGCGCCTTCCTGGCCCCGAAGAATACAGCCCAGTCACACTCGTTCCTAAATGTGATGTCTCTCGTCTCAGTCTGCGAGTCCTCATTAGAAGAGAGAAGGGGAGAGGCGATTGAAGAGGAGTTGTTTCCACTGGATTAAATGGTTTCTCTGCAAGTCAATGAATATGTAATGATGTCTAACGAACCCGGCCAGTGAGTTCTGTGCTCCGGTACACAGGCCCTATATTAAAGACCTCTTCTGCTGAGTAAAAACACAGTATAGAGCCGGGGCAGAGCAAAGAGGGGCAGAACAGGGGAAGGGGAGAAGGGATACAATATTGAATGCAACGCGAAGCTTAAACCAGACATTCTCCCTCAGTCAATGGATGAAAAAGTATTTGCTCACGCACTGAGAGAGTCTTTCTTGAAGCAAGAGGGGGTGGGGGGGTGGGATTTACATTTTTTAAGCTGCTTTGGAAATATTGTTTCTGATAAGCAGTCATGCCAATAAAGTAATTGAATTGATTTGATAGAGAAGGGGCGAGAAGGAGAGAAAGAGAGTTCCTCCACCATGATTGTTTAAGATATTTCTCCCTTAGTATACCCGATAAAACATTGATTGTTGCAGTTAGTTGACCCGTAAAATGTGGGGGTTAGTTTTCTCTTCTGAGCTGAGCATATAATTATGCAAATAGTGATCTGACAGTGATCCGCTGGAGGAGTGCTGAGGGAGGGGGGGGGGGGGGGGGGGGGGGGACATGCCAACTTTGCCTGGTTCCTTTGGAAAGAGTTCATCTTCTGCATATCAGAGTGGGCCAGCGCGAGCAAGCGTGACAACAACTCTCTTAAAGTAAAAATTGAAATATCAGGCTGTGGCAGCACAGGGGTTCCCCAACTTTTTCATGTCAAGGGCCCTACTCAACCCACCCACCCACTCCTCCCCAAAATGTGCCATTACAGCACAGACCCCCCATTTGGCAGGGGTTCACCCTAAAGCTCCGCAGCTGATGCTATTTTCTGTTATATATATGAACATGTGTGGAGCTGTCTGTAACTGTCTGTACGACAATAGCTGTGAGAGTGAAACCTATAATCAAATCAGTCATACCGATTATAGATTCAGACGCTGCGCTAACTTCCAGCGAGTAAAAAGACGCACGCATCAGACTGCTCTCGTTTGGTTTGGGGGATCCCTCGTCGGGAAACCACCAAGAGGAGCCTCAAGCAGCACCCCGGAGGCACGATGAGACCATCGCTGTCTTTAGAAGTGTGGAGAAGAGCTAAACGTGACAAAATGATGACACACAAGTCAATCTGAATACACAGGGCGCGCAGAGAATCACGTGAAGACAACTGGGATATCTAAATGCTTAGAAACAGGATTACAGATGAGCACATTTAGAAACTCCAAAACTCGCTTACTTTAAACAACGTCTTATGTTGCAATATAATCCGTACAATAGAAACAGCCTAGAAGCTATTGAACAAGTCTTAACGCATCAAATAATCCCTTGCCTAATATCTGATTCATTGTGCTGTGTATTAGTCGCCTGCCTTTGATGATTAGCTGTAGTCTGGAGGTCGTAATTTGTGGTACCACCACATCATTGTTTTGGAAAAGAAAGCACTAATTTTCACTAATACAAGAGAGTTTTCTTTGTCAATATCACGGTATTGTTAAATTAGATAGTATTCTCTTTAGGACGTTCTAAAGACATTTGTAAATCAAAAAGTTGTGTAATGTGCGCGCGTGTGTGTGTGTGTACGTGTATGTGTGTGTACGTGTATGTGTGTGTGAGATTAAATGCCTCTCTTTAATCAGTGGCCTGACACGGTGTGAGGGGAACTCGCCTGGTTCCACTTGTTGTTCAGGGGTTAATGGAAAAGATTTCTAAAGATTTATTGAGGGGGCGTTTAATGACCTGATCGGTTTCACCGTGTGAAAACAAATGATGCCGTAAAACCTCGCGGAGTTGGAAGGGGGGGGGCTCACTTTGCCAAAAGTAATGACCAAAAAGAGTGGAATTACTGTTTATAGTTTGTTTTCCTTTTGACACACTTAGTGACTTAGTTACTCACTCAATAACGATACAATCAGTTGAAAGATGGCCTATTGGACAACTTTTAAAATGTCAAACTTTTATCTCCCGCTTAACTTAAAAAATAAAAGCAGTGAAATAATGCTAAATTGGTGGTTTGAACTGTTTAGAAACACGACAAAGGACACTTTAACACTGGCTGATTGTGTGGCAGCGAATTAATGCGAGTTGGTCGTCGGTTAGATTTCATAGAAGTCATGTGAGATGATGACTCAGGTCATTTTTCACTCGGAGCTCGACTTACTCGTCCCGCTGCACTCGCGTTCCACTTTCGGCCACATCTCTGTCTCTCTTCGGCTCAATCGCACCTGACTTCGACTACTGATATATTTTTCCACACATTCCTAATGTGCGCTGTTCTGCACCAGTAACATAGCCTACTTCTGCACGAGGGAATAAAAAGCAAAACGAAAGAAAAATCAACAACACAATAGGAACATAAAGCAAGATGCAAAAGTTCATTTTATTTGGTTTCGACAGGTTTAATAGGTTAATTGCAAAAAATGTAATCAAACTTTAAAATCATTTTAAGACAGCCGTTTAAAACCAAGACGGGTCAAAACTAAAGAGAATGAAATCAACATCATCACAAAAATGTGTGACCCGTCAGGACACTCGCGGTTTCATGAAATCCATAGACTTATGCGATAAAAACAAAACAGCCCTGTTCCTTAAACCAATATACACCATCTGCAAAATACAGAGACTTAGAGAGTAATTGACAAAATGAGTCCCCTTTTATTTGCAGGCTGTGCTTTGGATTTGGGCTGCTCTTACATCTTTACTTCCATTCACATATGGCTTGCTGGATATTATTAAAAACAGTGAACATAGTCTTGTTTATTCCTAAGGCAACAATATACAAATTATGGAGAGAAAAATGAACTGATTGTAGCTGAAAAGCAGAAAGATGAGCAATGGTATCTTGAAACGAAACTCATCAAATCAAATAATAAGCAAACTTCTTTGCTCGAACCTGGAGAGATCTGAATCAAATTAAAAGGAAATTAGGCCTGCAACCACCAGCCACAGTTGTCTCATTACAGCGGAAAGATAATCCACAAAAGCCTTAAACCATAAACACAGGACAGGAGAGGCAGGATTTCACAGTGTAAAAGCTAAACAATGGGAACTATTTGAAGTATATATAAAAAAAGGTATATATTGGAGAATGTGTCTAAGGTATCATAAGATTTCGTATCCGGTTTGAGTTTTTACTGATGTCATGACACATTAGAAATGTATTCCATTAAGCCCTGAGTGGTTTATAAAGCAGACCAGCCTTGTGGAAAATGTATATCATGTTTGTGTCACAAAGGCAGATTATGTGCAGCTGAGCAGGGAGCTGACTTTGTCACTTCTAAGTACACAAGAAGAGTGCTTTGCTGGGAGGAAAAAATAGATATGTTACATTTTTCCAACATCTAAAGAAATATCATTCAGGCTTAGAATAATATTGAAATCTTGGATTTCCTGACACGTGTAAGTCGATATATTGAGGCTTTATGAGTGTTGTGAGCTGACTTCTGGCTCCTGTTAAAATGAGAAATCCCCCAAACCCATTTTGATGCTTGACTTTAAGTAATTTTAAATATGCTCAGTGTCCTGCATTTTCCCTATTCAGCACAGGTTGTGTTTGTTTTATTTGTTTCATCACATTCCATCATCTGGAGACATCAATTTCAAGGATATCAAATTGAAAAAAAAGATACACATTTATAGTAAAGAGCGAGAGAGAGATGGACTCTCCCCAGTTTTGCAAATCAATCCTAGAAATATTCAAAGTAAAAACTTACAGCTCAAGTATTGGCTTAATATTAGAAAAAAATTAAACAGTGTGAATGTGTGTATGAGACATTGCATTCAAATTTAGCTCAAAGTTGAGAAAAATAAACGTCTTATTATAAGCACTGCAATTCCAGAAATGTCTGGCACAGCGTTGAACCACATTTTACACACGGCTGAATGAGAAAAGTCCAGTTTAAAAACTGACTGCATGTGCGGAGGAGTTGGGAACGAAGAAGTCATGAAAACAACTCCCTTTGTTAAAACAAAACAAACGGTCACCAGTTAAGACTGTGTGTTCACACAAACACTTGTGGTGGGTGAGGGCTTTGAAAAAAAAGCAGAAGATGGGCACTGATCAGGTTGGAATGATACTGAACCTTAGCAGATGAAACCATACAGGGGGGGGGGGGGGGGGCATTAGCTCAGTTCAGGCTGATGTCAGGACAATTAGAGGTGCACCACAGCGCATTGTACACAGCGCCTGTCAGCCTTAATCTCTGTTGCCGTGGCCCGTACCCGCAGCCAGGCCACAGCCCACGGGAAGCGCTAACACTCCAGCCCATATTGCTTTGACAGTTGCGCTCATCTAGAAGTAATGCAAAACGTTATTGTGATGTATACATGGTGACCCCGTACTCTTGTCTCTTACAACAACAAGGCTATGTGTGTGCACAGCCAGGGAGGGCTGGAAGGGAGAAATGACACTCGGGGAGAACAGTGAGGAGAGAAAGATGGAGGGACGTTAACAGAGGGAGAAGAAAAATAGCAGAGAGGATCTGGAACCTTAGCTTCCCTTTCTGCATTCCCCCCTTTGATCTCTTGCAACCGCCCTCCCTCTCCTCTTGTTCACAGTCATTTTTATCGGTCCTCTACAAATCCTGGTGTTTGTTTTTGAGGGAGCTGCTGCGTGTGGTGACAATGTTGGAGCTCTCCACCGCCTCCTCGTCCTCTTTCGCCTCCAGGACCTCGCTGAAGAACCTGAAGATGGAGTTGAAACTCATCCAGGAGGTCAGCTCGTGGCGCTCTGTGCCTATGTAGAAGAGCCACACATAAACATGAGCATGAGCAGGGTTTACAACACATGTGCTTACCGTAAAGCTGTAGAAAAAAGAAAAAGTACAGTGGACAGTCTGACATATTCAAAAATGTAGCTGTTAAAAGATTAACAAATACCATTGGAAGAGATTTTTTTGTGTCGTAAGGCTCACTACTCTCACAATGTACTGCATTGCTCCATGCGAGTCTAAGGCCTTTTCCATGAGAGCCATGACAGCCTATGACCTATTAGTCCAAGGGGACAGTCTGAATATGTTATCTAAGTGGATACCTGATAATCAACACCACAGCACGTCCCTCTTTCCATCTCAGGCCTTCCAACAAAACCAGAGTTACGAACAATGGGGGCACTAAGCAAACCCAGTGGAGCGGTAGTCATTCATTCTAAAGGGCTGATTGAGGATAGGCAAGACAGAAGCTGGAGAGACGTAACTAGTGAGCATATCAAGTGGTCTGGCGGTGATGGGGGGGGGGGGGGGGCGGAAGGGCTGGGTTTCTCTCTGACCTCCTCCAGGTTAGCCAGTTCCCAAAGTTGGGGTCACACTGAGGCTTGAAATTTGGGACATGCGCCTCGGGTTCCTGCTGGCCTCCGGGGTAAGGGTATCACTGGCCAGCTTTTTAGTTGGATAGCTTGCAAACTCAATGGCAGTTTCTATGTTTCCCCTACAACAGAACACCTCGGCTCTGCATCGAAGCATCCATGATGGGGACAGATCGCGGCTGCAGCTGTTGCCCTACTTGTCTCCTACTCCTGCTCGCTAACCGTTCAGCGAGAGCACTAACAGATAATGGCTTGTTTCTGCCGCCGCTGGCTAGCAGCTCAGCTGCTGAGCAACACAACTGTAACTGGACTCGAGAAGCCATATTGAGGTGCCCTCTTGTTTCCCGGAGGGAGAATAGGTTTGCCGCGAGATGATATTAAGAGTTGCATCCCTCGATAGATGGATCTAAGGAAAATCTACATGTGTTTACAGACCGAGGGATGAGTGAATACAAGCCTTGAAGTCATGAGTTTTCTTTTTTGAATCCTTATTTGCACAGTTGTTTTTACGATAAGCACATTTAAATGTGTCTCTACTCGGGGGGGATAAAAACAAAAAATGATCAGCTTAGTATCTGAAATCAGTTAGGGTTGTAAGAAAACAACTGGTCCCTGCAGAAAAGAGATGAAGACCACGACCCTTGTGGCTAAGTCAAATCAGTAGTACATTAAAAAATACCACTTTACTTCTGCTCCTCTCTTCAGTGCCTCTCTCCTGTGCACATGCGATCGGCTATAAAAAGCTAGACTAGAAGGCCACAGGGATACAATTAGGAAGCCCCTTAAAGTCTCTCTCACCATAGACAGGCCTCTGATGACCACTGCACTGACCCCATGTTTATTAGATTGACCCCTGCCTGGACGCATTAATGGAGATGGTGTGCGTGCAAGTGTGTGTTTGTGTGTATGATTGTTGGACCGGGGGTAAGTGTGTGGATTTTGGTTCAGTTGTTGCCGGTGGTGTGTGTGTTTGTGTAATTTTGTGTGTACGAGTATGTAAGGGGTTCTCGATCACTCTGAGATAAGGGACTGTGCTGCACGCTATATAGCAAGCAGACTGCAGTCAGTGCCTTGGGTTAAATTTACTGGCCTGGCAATCATGGGAGTCAATAACCCTGCACTCTCAGTGACTCTGCTACCTGTGTAGGGCTCAACATAACACCCAACCCTGGAAAACAAAGACACAGCCCTCTCACAAGTCTAATCTATCATTTATATCCAATTTGAGGCACTGTGGTCTTTTTCCACCTCCTCCATTTTCCCTGTTTTATCGGTCTCTCCCTCACGAGTGTTTTTACTTCTGTTTTGTCCTTTTTTTCTCCCGCAGAAGCGATCAATGCCGCAGCGTTCTCTCATTCACCCTGAACTGGTGGTGAACTCCTCCGGAACGCCGCCAGCCTCTCCACGCTATCCCTTCGCAGTCCGGGGTCACCAGGGGGGCGTCTCTGTGCCAATATGCAGATGAGCCTGTGCCCCTCCAATGACTCTGGCGTTAAGCTCCACCCCTCTATATGGTGGAGCTCCCCCACCCCACCCAACAACACTCACACACATAGAGGCATAAACCCACGCACTGTCTTAAATAAGCCTTTAACAGCTTACGTCCACTCTTCCTTTAATAGCCAAAGTGTGTCGAACTTAATGGATGTTGTCAAAGCTAAGATGTGACGACTGATTTAGAGGAGGAACCCCAATGACCAGGCTTCAATAACCACTAAAGACTGAGAGAGAGCGAGAGAGAGAGAGAATTACCTCAGCTATGCCATAAATCAAAGTAATATCTTTAAAAGATATGGAGATCGATGAAGTGTCATCTGGCTGAATCTTGTGTGTAAAGTGAAGCCATAAACAGCCAATGAGTACTACTTCATCCCCAATCTGACTCCCGTACTGAAAAAGTTTATCGTCAATGCAATTATGTCCTCATTTATTGTAAATGCAATAATAGTGTTACTGTGCGCTCCATAACATTGGGTATTGTCACGGGAAGTACAGAAAAAAAAAAGATTCTCTTTACATTCACAATGTGTGTGTAATTAGCATTAGGCAATGGCAAGCTTAACAGAGATTATTTCTGCAAGCAGAATGATGATGGCTGTAACCTTGAGGTGAGGCAACACGCACACAAACACACATACACACACACACACACACACAGAGAGAGAGAGCTCCACGATGATGTTTCACTGTAGTGCAGGAAAAAGCAGGTATGTGGTCTGTGGTGTAAGCTCCCCTTCCGTGCTCTCTGTTCAGGTCATGGCAGAGTTTCAGTCCGGCGGCGAACCTGCGCCCTGTGTTTGAACATTCTGTGTGTGTTGTCTGAGCCTGGTGAAGCTGCCTCATTATGTGACAGGCAGAAGAGAGTATTTGATCCAGGATATTTAGCCTCCTCCACTCTGTCACAGCCACTGGAGCCCTCTCAAGGTAATTGACTGACTGTTTGATCTCCATGTGACTCTACACTGGTACAAGATGCTGACACACACACGCACGCTGACACACACACACACACGCACACGCACACAAACACATTTGTCACTCGCTAGCGTCTACTAATGGGTGGCACACACTCAAACATACATTCACTTACACATGTAGCACAGACCCACTGTACCCTCCCCCAAAACACCCAACCATCCAACGCACACGCGCACACTGTTGTTATCATTTGTGTGCAGAGAGGTAAGGGAACAGAGGAGGAGAATTTTGAGCTGTTAAAAAGGAAACAAGGAAACTCCTCCATAGCTATCGGCCATGCTTTCTTCCCTTCGCACCAAACGCTACATGCTGTTACAAATGGTAATCGGCTCTGATTGTCACAAATTTCAAAACAAACGCTAGGTGACTGAAAAGCCAAAGTGACGCCCCGAGTGATACTCCGACAGAAAGCCAGAATCAAAGCATGCCGACTATAATTAGGTTCCATCTGGGCTACATTATTTAAAGCCGCACCAGTTAATTGCTTGTGTACAAATGGCCTATTTTATTTGAATCAAACTTTTTTTGTGATTCGTAATTACATTGATGTGAAGGGGGCCATATCTCTTTACTTCATGTTTAATATAAATACATATTCAAATTATTAAGAGGATTTTGAGACAAGGGAAAAGTAAAGCAATGATACTTTTCTTTGTGTGAATTGAATTCCTTTAAACAATTATTAATACGACGAATCAAATATACTGACATTTGGGTTAAACATTTAATGAGCTTCAATTAAAAAAGGAGATGAGCAATGATGTAATTGTGAGGCAAAAATTACAAAAACAGAATACCTAACAGGGCTGATGCACATGATAATATTGCATGCAGAAGCAAACATTTTCTCATTTCCTCTTGTCAAGGTTTTCATCAAAAATCTAAAACAAACCGTGTATTTTCTTATTGATTTCCTATCGACGGTAACCTAAGCTTTTGTTTTATCGCAGAGCAGTGCGTTGGGGTGCGAGCCCCGGCGGGCTGCAACCTTAGCCGGGCTGCTGTTTGTGGAAACTATCTGTTGCATGGATCAGCGGTGGGGAATCGCTATCTGTATCCTGGTTGTCAGACGATCGGATTTCCGCCCCCGACACTCTCTGATATTAGATGATCTTCTATGCTGTGTGTGAGAGTATGTGCACAGTGTGTGAAGACACTGTGTGTGTGTATTACCTATGTGTGCGTGGTTGTCCATAAGAAATGCACACGAGCATACAGTCAGTTATTCGTGTTGTCATCTTGCTTGCCGACATGCGTAAAGGTCAAGAATGTCATTTTGTCCCACGTGGCTGTCTGTCGAAAGGGGTAGGACATGTTGCCACTGGAGACGAGGTCACAGAGAGAGCCCAGGCAGGTGACAGCCGGTCAGCCACACTGCCGGAGCAACTCTGTCCTCTTCAACAAAACATGGAGGTGTTGTCCTCAGTCAAAAAGCGAATTAAAAATCAAAATTCAACCCCCTCCCCACCACCGCCTTTCAATTTCCATTCAGGGTGAAGACATCCACATCAAATGGACAGTGTACCGTAGGTATTATCAGACTTTGTTTGCGATGCTATGTGTCTTCATTTTGTTTTTTAAATCAACATGCTACTAAGCCTTCACATGTCTACAGGGGGCAGGAGAGACACAGATGCATCACAAACAAAAAAACAAATGAAATAAAAATGACTAAAACAGAGCTCATTTCATCAAACCGGTAATACCACTGCTGCTTCTTGAATGCCATTCATTTGTAATGCTCGTCGGTAAGCGGGGTCTGCTCCCCGCTTACCCCTCCACATCCATCTCCCTCATACTGCTTTTAATTACTTTGCTTGTTATTGTGTGTTGTGGTTGGACAAAAACAAGGCAGAACTCATTACACATCCAGAGATGAGGAACCTGAATCACGAGCTACAGGGGCCGCTGAGGGGACTCTGTATTTACTCAGAATAGAATACAAACAGAAGAGAGACATGGGGAAAGAAAATGGAAAGAAAACCCAGAGAGAGGAGAATATCACATTAACTTGTTGAAATCATCATCCAACGTAAGCTGCTTTACATTCCATATAATAATTCCGGAAATTCCAGAAAACAAGGACTCCACACAAAAGACAGTGCGGCACTGTACTTCTCCTTTCTCCTTCTGTTCCCCGCCTTCATCTATCCTTCCCTACTTGCCGCTTCCATACCCAGACTGCACTGAGTGCTTTTTTATTTTAACGTGAATGAGTGGCCTTGGCCGTCATAAAGGACCCTCGTTTTTATAGACTTGGAGCGCAGTATTTACAAGATAACCCTGGTCCAAGGACAGCGCAAGCTATTTGATACCAGTGTCAGACTCTCCCCACTCCTCTTCGGTAAGAGCCCCCGCTTCTGACATCACCTCTCAATGTCAGTCGTTTTACTGCGGATGAGACACTTTTGGAACAAGAGCAAGACAGCTCAGTTGCACCTTTTTTCATTTACTTCTTAATTTGTAATAATAATGACGTTAAATAATGTTTTATTTACAAAGTGCAATCAAATAATACAATTGAATATTCAAGTTAGCACTATCTAAAAGCAACATGTTGCTATGAATTTGTCTCTACAGTAAAATCAGTCAATATGAAATGAATGAAAAACAGAATGACTATAAAACTGTTTTAATTAAACTTGAAATCCAATTATGTCTTTATATCAACAGCAGGACATTGTGTCTTGTTTCATCAGGAAGCCATTTGGTGACAAAGAAAGAGAACAATCTGTGCAGAGTTAATGGCAAATTACATAAAATATGTAATTTGGTTAAAAGGGAGGATTTGAAATTATCGTCTAAGCACACCATTTGCTCATAACAACCAAATCCATCTGACAACACCAAGAAACACACAATTGTGACAATGTCTTTGTCACAGGAATATTCATAAATTTAGCATCTTTGCAAAACAATCAGATGCACACGCAACACAATTTCTGCCATTCCTTTCATCATGAACCATTCTTCTGTTGCTTATCCATTAGGGGGGGGCAAATGTTCACTCCGGCATGTCCAAGAGTCACTGTCAGTTTTCGTTTTAAACATGTGCGTCTACCTGTACGTATGTGACAGAGAGAGACACCGAAAGAGAGAGATTGAGTGACTGAGTGTGCGTACACATGTATGTGTATGGAGGGGCCTTGTTGGGAGTGCCACCCAGACATTAGCACTGTAAACAGTGTAGGCCTCCTTCCCTGTCCAGGGCCTTTGTTCCATCTGCACCACCATTGGTCGGGACTTAAATGGCAAACACTCAGGGGCTGCTAGCTCGCCTGACACGGTTTTGTTTTTGGCCTATTGAAGGGCAATGGAGAGCTTCTGTTTCTATGCCCGGGCACAATGTGTCTCAAAAGCAGCATGGCTGAAAAGAGAGGCCCCCACAAAGACTGTCCATTAGTGGAGGCACTGCATGCATGCGTATACGTGCACTCACACAGGCACAAGCGCATAAACACACACTGACACACACACATCATGACGCCTGGGCAAGGGTCAGGACAGACAACCTTGCCAAAGACTCTGGTGGAGATGGAACATGCGTACATGTGGGTGCGCCAATGAACACGCTACCACACACACTCGCAAACACACACAAGCACAGAGTCTATATTACCAAAACCAAGCCGAACTGCACACTCGCTACACCCCTTCACTGTACTACACTCACTCACATAAACACACAACCTCTGCTCCACTTCAACACAATGAGGTCTGACGTACACACACACACACACACACACACACACTTCCCTAGCACCTTCAGGACAATACCATTCATAGAAAAACACGCACACACTCACACACACACATCCACACTTCTACAATATCAGACACACACACATCACTCAGTCACAAAAGAGAAGGAGGAGGAGGAGGAGGAGGAGGAGGAGGAGGAGAGGGGTAAGAGAGGCCCCTTTGCACCTGTAAGAAAGACAGGCCACATTCAGAATCAATGGTCACAGAATAGACAGCTTTTGAGTGCGAGAACCCCCATCCACACAAGGCCATGGTGATTGCACACACCTTACATGCAGCCCTCCTTCACTAACCAGGTTGTGTGAGCTCTATAGAAGAATAGAACACAGTCATTAACACCACGGACGCATGTTTCACGCAATGCAAGGTATAACTGCAAAGTATCTAAAGGCATTATAAACTGGCAGCATGGTGAGGGAATGCACACGGTATTAGTTCTTAAATTATTGGCATCAGACTTACCGAACTGAAGGGAAACACAAAAAAACATAATCTGTGTGAGATGACATGCACACAAGCCCCCTGGTTTTAACCCGACAGATTTCCACTGGGGCCAACCAGCAGCAATTCAACTGCTGATTGATTGAACACTTCTCCCTGGATGCTGAGGATGCAGATACATACAAACAAGAAACAGTGTTGTTGTTGAACATGTGGTATACTAGACTGTAGGATTTCCACAGAGTTTGAGTCTACTGCAAGGGAGATTTAACATCTAAATCCACCAACTAGGTGCTCTATCAGAGCCTGATTCTATATTTTTGTGTCTCAGATGCACACACCTGCTATGCATGTGTACAGCTACTCATCGCTTGACCTCGCGATCCCATGCATTGTAACACATACAGAGAGGGGGACATAGTGTGTGAGTTGGAGGGATGAAAGAAAGAGGAGGAAGAGAAGAGAAGAGGAGAGGGGTCAGGTGCGGGAGGAGGAGGCCAGGGGTGGAGATAGCAGCAAGTGGGTGTTGAGGGCGGGGCAGGTCTGAAATAGATCACTTAAGGGAACAAAGTGTAATTAATGGGTCGCCGGAGATAAGAGGGCTCTGGCCCTATCTGGGAATGTGCTAATGGAGTTGACACACACTCAACAAGATCAGTGGACAAACCCTCTTTATGTGTGCGAGTGTGTGTGTGCACGCATGTGCATGGGCGGGTGTGTGTTTTAAGGACACACAATGGATAAATAGTGGGAGGAGAAGACTGCTAAGGTGACAGGTTAACATGGCTTCCTCTCTGACGAAGATTTGCCATCCTTGCAATCAGAGAAAACCCAGAAGGAAACACTTTCACACACACACACACACAACGTTTCTGCTACACAACCATATCTACGTGAGTCAGCCTCCCTAACTCACGTAGACGTCCCGCTTCACATCAAAACATGAGCGATGTTATTACACTTGGTGAGTCGGCACGCCTTCAGTCGTTGGCATGTGTTGTTTACGGAGAGATGGAGGAGGAGGAAGCCGCCTGGTCAAGAGAGGGTCAGACCTGAAGTGTTCTAAGAGAAGCAAACTGACACAAACCTCTCCTCAAACTTCCTGCCTGCGTGTGTCCCTGCGTCAGGGGAACCTGGCTGGAGCCAAGGGGCCCGTGCACGTGCATGTGTGTGTGTGTACATGTGTGTTGGTTAAATCTCTTGGGTTTGGAGCCGGGGGGAGGGTTTGCAGGGGCCCACGTGCACTGGGAGAGTGAGATGGCCTGTGATGGACAAGGCAAGACAAGGAGGATTTCCCCTGTTTGTCTGAGAGAGCGCAGCAGGCACGTCACCACACAGAGAGGGAGAAGTCTGTCTCCGGGATGGATTTCATCTGTGTATGTGTGTGGCATGAGGCAGGTCAGGCATCTGGTTGGTTTTGTGTGTGCGCCTCTTTCAGGGTCACAGACCCTGGGGCCATCTACTTCAGTTTGGTTAAGTCAGACAAGCCAAGCCCACATTGACACACTGCATGACTTAATGATACAGAGACCCCTGGCTTGGTGCCGCAAACACAAGGCTGAAACGTGTGAATATAAAAAATAAAATGCAGATCCTACTTCTTTATGGAAATGAACTATTTAATATCATTACCGTCACCTTGACAAGCCAATAAATATCACATGCAGGAAGCGCAACAGTCCTTAAACACAATGGCGTGACCTCGACAATAGGAAGCTGTGCATCGTGTTGTTATGCGTGTCCTCAGCAGCCTGAAAAGTGTGTTTTGCTTGTGTGCAAGTGTGTGATGTAGCATCAGGGGGTTAAACGGAGAGGGACCAGACTCCGATCTGTCAGGACAAGGGGAGAACAGCTTCAAAGACTCAACATCAACCCCTCTCTGTCTCACACACACTCATGCACGTACACAAACACATTGACGGACAGTCCATTGCTCCCAGCATATCTCTACTTTGTCCTTGGACTGTCTGAATACCACTGGAGGCGAGCATGATTTGAGAGAGCAAGTGGGAACAAGAGAGAGGGAGACAGAGAGAGAGGAAGAAAGAGGAAAATGATAGAGGGAATGAGAGGGGAGAGAAAAGAGGCGCCCCTCAATGACATCTAAAGAGATAACTCACTCTCCAGAGCTTCTTTTCTCTTGCTATCACTTTCCCAGGCAGCGCTCCGTCCACATAAGGCCTCAAGTGTGCGTGTGTGTGTGTGTTAACTCGGCGTGTGTGCATGCGTGTGTATGAATGAGTGACAGTCGTGTATGTGGGAATACAGTGTACGTGAAGGTGAAAAAGGCAAAAGATTTCTGCATCTCAATGAGATGATCTAAAGAGCTATCAAGCACAATGACGTGCATACTGAATAGAGCACATAGTATACGTGAAAAAGACTCGACAGACTTCACAATTGTTGTCTGAGATTATGATTAAACTGGTTTGTTTGCATGTTACGTCAGTGTTTAATTATATGGATGAAGCTAAAAGTTGATAAAACAAAATAACCGTCTGCTGTAGATCTATCTATATCTATATCTATATATATATTCACGTTGGAATAATTTGGTTGTGTAGCAGCACTCAACGGCTGGCTTGTGTCTGAAAGTTAACTTTGGGAAAACAACGCATCGGGCCAGTGGCGGGTCACGACAATGTTGAAAACACCCAAACAAAACAGCAGGAAAACACAAAGTGGCCCGACGCTGCCACTGTTGTCGGAAATGCTCCCTCTGTAGGCACAGACAACTGTGGGGAAGGGTTAACCTTTTGATAAGCTGCTTCCAGTCCCAGCTGTATGCATTTTTCATCGAAATGTGCGAGTCAGAAAGAGAATAATTATCTCCTCTCGCTCCGTGGAGAGGCAAGGGGCTGCAGCCCCCAGTCTGGTCTTCATAAATGAACTAAGTCCTAAAATGAAGCAGAGCTGATGAGCGGAGAGAGGAACTGAGTGATGCTAATTCATGACCCAAAAATAAAGGAAAATCTACAATTTTCCCGGTTAAGCACAATGGCAAAGGCACTGAGCGACACGCATATACAGCTTCTGTATTCATGTCAATGAGATCACTCTATTTGTGCAGTGAAGTAGTCGTCTCAGGAGACTCCCGCAGGGTCATCTGGCAGAAACATGTTGGCATCTGGCAATACACTTAGTTGGCCAAAAAATATCAATCACTTATTGCAGGTAGCGTGTGATGTAAAGTGTTGTGCTAATTCTAATATGTAATGAGCCACTCGAGCACATGATTATGACAACTTCGAGTTGAAAAAACCTGCCTGGAAGGACCACAGACATCTTCCAGGATTGTATTTCATTTGTGCACTTATTACTGTGCTAATCACCCAGACCAATGGAGCTCCCGTGCTTCTGTGACGCGTTGTTGGTCTGAACACGGCCCAACAAACAGTCCTCGCCCACCTCAATCTACACCCACCCTGGCAAAGACACGCATGTACCGGTACACAGACAAAAAACAAAACACCCACCCCAACAGAGCTTAAGCCCTTTATCTGACGGCATCAGCTAACACCAGATACACACACAGTCCTGCCCTGACCTTGCAGCACTTCAAGACTAATCAAAATTGTAGCTGGGATCAGAGGTGTGGGTACAACGGGCAGAGAGAGAGAGTCATTCATTTTCTGCATGTGTGTGTGTTCTTCTATGTGTGTGTGTGTGTGTGTGTGTGTGGTGGGGTGGACGAGACAAATCAGAAATTGAGGGAGGGGAGGTCAGCGGAGGCACTCACCCTCTCAATCCTCCACTATTGACTTGTGAGCACAGAGACGGTGCTGAGCGGTCAACGGCAAATAGAATAAACTGATCAATAACCTCGCACTTGTCAGGAGGGACGAAGGCACCTTTAAAAAAAAACAACACAGCAGCCCAACTTGAACTATGCAGGAGGGGAACATTGATCAAATCATGTCGAGCCCTGCCAGGCCGCGCACCCAGTTATGTCCTCCATCCACGACGTGTGTGGAACGCTGCTTCTCAATAACACCGTGGAAGAGGACTTAGAGGAGGTGTCATTGCATTCCAACAATGGGAAGCCACAACCAAGCAGATCATGAAAACATTTAAAAGAGACGACAGACACATTAGGCGAAAATGGCGTATCCTGAGCCTCAAACAGCAAACAATTACAGAATGTGATTGAGTATGTGTGGCGGTGGCTGCTTGTTGAGGCAGGTGATGGAGAAACGGGAAAGAGAGATGCAAGAGGTAAAAAAAAAAGTCAGCAGGATCAGAAGACTGACAGACAGGGGAAGGAAACTGTGAGTAAGAGCAGCAGAAGCACAAGGAAGGAAGAAAGGAGAGGAGAAAAACTACCCTCCGTCATAATTTAAACGAGCCGTAGTCTCCCAACGCTCTGTTTACAATGTATAATTTATGCCTCCCAGTTCAAACACAGCTTTATCTGCACTCAGCTGCTAAGTGATATGATTTCACTTTTTATAGCAACCATCCAATCCACCACCCCCAGTCCCTCTGTACTGCTGGCTGGTGTGATTCTGCACGCCTCATGCACTGACTTTCAACTGTACAGCCCCCCGAGGGCTGAAGTAGCATATTAAACCCCTCCCTAACCTCATCCTCTTCCCTCCCTCAAGCAAAACCGCAGCCCTAGACACACACTAAAGCACATGCGTTCTTGCGTGCGCGTGCACACACCCACAGTCATGCACACCCTTATATGCTGCAGGAAGAAAGGGCTGCCTCATATTTTACAACAGTTAAAGTTTCTTTCTGTATTTATTGCTGCATTGGTGAGCGGTAATGTCCAATTTCACAGCAGCACACTCTGACCTATGTTCTGAGCCTCTCTGATGACCCCTGAGTTGCACTAATACACCACTTAGGTTACTCTGGTTTAATGGCACTTTTCATCTGGCCCCTCCACACTTATCCAGTGGTGCACACATACATTACTGATACGATATATATATATATATATATATATATATATATATATATATATATATATATATATATATATGGTATTCTGGGTAATGTTTGCCATCCTAATACACAAACCTATAAAAAAAGCTTAATGGGTTTCTACTGTGTCCACCATGGTGATCAGTGCAGTGATTGCACCAAGAGACAACAATTCAACCATGAAGGGATAAACTGTGGTTGTTGTGGAAATAAAAAGTGTAAGGTGAGCATGAGCGGTAATTCATATTATTTTAGTATGCGATCAATAATGCTGGTGAGTTAACATAGACCATGCCAACGTATTTTGATTTGAGGAAATAGCTCTGTGATGATGATGTCGATCAAAATTTTTGACTTTTTTAATTGCGTGTGTTGATATTGTGCCTTATATATGATAACATATACTACTTTGACCGATGTTCCCTATGAACTCTGGTCTTCTCTCATTACACCATTATGTTACAAATCAATTTATCCGACTTCTGCAGTAACTTTTACCCCTCTGCTTTTCTTCATCTATGAACCCTTCTCCTCTGCTTTCCCACCATCTCCACAATGCATCACACCGCTCCCTTCTCCCAGCATCGCTCTTTTTACTTATTCTCTACCATCTCCTCCCCTCTTCTTTCTCAGCTATCGGCCTGGTGTTTGTGCTAGCAGAAAATTCCCTCTTCGTCTCTGGGGGGGGAACTGCGTTTTTCTCTGCTCCGCACGTCTCTCGTTCTTCTCTTGTATGTTTCCCATGCTGGCAAAGCTTCCTCTTCCTGCATGCAGCAGGGAGTATGTTCTGTCTGCGGCTGTCCCATAAGGGACCCTACAATGTGATGTTACAATCTCTACATCCAGAGGGATCCTCTCTCTATCTTCCTCTCTCACTGCTCTTTTCTCTCTTGTTCATTACCTTGTTTTTTTCCCTGCCTCTGACTCCTTCATCTTCTTCTCCCTGTCTTACTCTCTTAATCTGTTTGTCTGACTTTAACCAAATGACACTTTGCACCTCAGATACACTCTGTCCGACTCTAACTCTCTATCTCTACCCCACCGACTCACACACTTCAAATTACTCCTTTTTCCTGTGTACTTTTCTGTTTTCCGGCATTCTTTTCTGGTATTGGCTGATCTAGTCTAGTCTAGTCGTGCAAATCCTGAACAGTTTGCCACAAACTACAAAAAAGAAAGAATTCAAATTGACAATTAACCCCAGTCTGCAAAGGAAGTCTTTTGAACGTCTGGTTGCCAGCTTTATCGTCCATCTTGTAGTTTTTTTTTTTGTGTGAGGCATCTTTGAATATGACACTTTATTTCTCATGGAAAAGTGTGCTCGGCATGGAGCACAGTGAAGTCCGGAGCTCCAAGACTCCACAAAGCCCCTTCAGCTAGCATATTGAACAAAGCTTCAGTCTTCAGTCTCCAGGGAGGTGGCTGTTGTGTGTGTGCTGCCGTCCAAGTGACTGGCCAGCCAACCTATACCAGGGATTCCCGCCATATGGCTTGGGGCTGTCCTGCTCTAGTGTCCCTGTAGGGGCACACTATGATGGGACACCCGACAGATCCTAAACTGGGCACCATGCCCTGTGACATAAACTCTGTGGTAAAGGAGAATAACCCCACCACACACTTAAGAAAAAAGACATGCACTGCACATGTGCATACATGCAAGAACGTCATTCACAAGCAGTCTCTCAAACGCTCTGGGGCTTTCTCTCTTTTTTATAACACA
Source organism: Melanostigma gelatinosum (assembly GCF_949748355.1). NCBI lineage: Eukaryota > Metazoa > Chordata > Actinopteri > Perciformes > Zoarcidae > Melanostigma > Melanostigma gelatinosum. Next base: position 13,819,489 of record NC_136639.1, on the reverse strand, counting down.
GGGAGTACTAAAGTTAGTGTAAAATCGTATGCAACTAAGATTACCAAAAATGACAGTTTTACTCAAGCTTACTGCCCTCTTCCTAACCAGCCAAACCATTCTGCTAGAACAGAACCACAAACAGAACATGAACCAGGCCAATATATATAGCACACTATATACAGTAACCCCGCAGTGCATCGCAGTTCATAGGGAATATCTGAGATGCACATAACCATGATTGAAATTCCCTTTAGGATTAACACTCTGCACATGTTTATTGTAAGACATTACATCCCTTGATGTATTTTTGTCCTTTGAAAAAAATGGGTAAAATAAACATTTACATGCAATACAGTTAAAAAATAGAACAAAATCTATTACCTTGTATGTAATGGCAGTGTCCTCGTATCACGATTAATATGCGGTGTATCTCCCTGTAAGCAAGCATGTCGTCACTTTTGAAAATTTCGAATTGGCAACTCAAAAGTGAAAGCTGCAGATGGAAACACAGCTCGGATAAGCCACTCACACAATGATCCCAATATGTATGCAGGGAAATACTGCATGCAATTGGGGATGTAAACAGAGTTTTAAGGGTTGAGGGAGATGTTCGGTTTGCAGAAATTTAGAGCAATGCGTTGACTAGAAAAAAAAGAGGTGCCGTGTGGGTGAGATTCCCTTGACCTGTCATCGATGGACAAGGTCTCCGGTTAATTAGGTTTCTTGTACATCCAACTGCATGGCTATTATGCTTGCAGTTCTCTTCAGAGATTAACATGGAGGCCTCTAAATCCACCTCGCAATTTAATTTCATTCAACAGGATTTCTTTTCTAAAGGTTCATATCAGCAACGTGATATGGGGGTGGGGGGTATGGGGGTGGGGGGCAGTTGTGTGTATTTGTGCGTGCACATGTGCACGTGTGTGCATGTGTATCTCCGTTCTTTTCAGCGTGCATACAGAGATAAAGAGAGAGAAGGAGAAGGCGAGGTCTTTTCAGCATGCATTCTGGCATGTCTATATGACAGAGAGAGGTGTTAGACTGAAACACAAGGAATGGGATTCGGGTTAAAGTTAATTCACCTCCCTAAATATTCCTCTTGGCTGAGGATGACACATTTGTCCGTGGTGTTCTCACATGGCCAGAGATGAGCTGGGACACAAAATGTCAGAACCTGATGCCTGTGTAATCAAGAGCAATCACAAGGTGAAGAGCAAGCTGACTGTCTGCCGGCTGACACAAAGGCAGACTTTGACATGTCTAGGTAACACAATACCTCAGTGTAAATGATGAGTGCAGAGGGCATACAGTAGTAGTATGTTGGATACACACACTGTTACCAGGCATATGCACACAAATATTCATTCACTCACTCTCACACTCACACACGTCTAATGAGCGATAGGTAGAGGATGTTTGTTTGGGTGGAACTTGAACCTGTCTGTGCCCCAGGGCTACAGCCAAGCAGGTGTTGGTGCACGCACACACACACACACACACACTCTCTCACACACACACACCCACCCACACACATTATAACCATGTTCAGAAAGTCAGAACACCTGGACACCTGGGCTGGGCTGCACAGTCACTGTCAGACTCACAGGAGCTGTCACACACTCCAGGATGAAAGTGACCCTAGAGCTAAGAGGGGCACACCTGTGCCACGGGAGGCCCCCAGTCTGTTGAGGACCCTCTCATAAAAACACTCTGTCACGGTGACAAAGTTGTAGGCGTTTAATTGGCACTTAAACTCGCTCACTGCTAATAAGGGTACTAATAACATCTCTCAGAGCCACCTAAACAAAGGGACAAAGGCAAAGAGGGTTACAGCAACACAGAGAAAGAAAATTTAGCATCATGTTCTGAATAAAGATGGCTGCAAATTTTATATTTGCGTGTGCAAACTAGTTGTCTGGCCACCTTAGTAGTTCCGGGCAGGTGGTCATAACTTTGGTAATACTGTCTAAGTCTGTGTGTCTTCGCAGGGCGGTACACTGAGCAGCTTTGCACTTTCCGCTGCTCTGAGCAATCATCAAAGCCAGTCACACGTACGCATGGGAGCTGAGGTTCCCGGGTTTCTTGCCCGGACACATGGCTCGGGGCAGAGTGTGTGTGTGAGTGTTTCAAAGGACCAGGGCATTGTTTGATCATTGCGCAGTATTGTTCGGTCTAGCCATTAAAGGACACTTTTGCCTGTGTGCCCAATAAACAATGATGGTAGAAGATAGAGAGATGGAGAACGACAGACAGAGACGCAGACGGACACAAGACGAGTGAGTAATGCTAAGTCACAGAAACAGAGCGGGGTAGTTAGAGGTATATTGAGGGCAAAAACCATGCAACAGCAGAAACAGCAAACCCAGACTGGACAGTCCAGATAGATGGCGTGGGGGGGGGGGGGGGGGGGGGCTTGTGGGTCCTGTCCTGCCCTCGACCTGCGAATGCTGGCACACCCTATCCTGCTGCTGGATAAATAAAGAGCCCCAGGGTGGGCCGGGCTGGGCGGCAGCAGAAACAGACACAGAGTCGGCATTACCCAGCTAATCTCATTAGGGAGGCAGCCCTGCCAAGCTGCCAGGGGTCAGCCAGAGTGCCACATCACTCATCGCACCTTTGGCACTCCCTGTGACCTGCAGGCAGGTTCGGGCTGAAACTTATGGCCAGCCAGGGTGACGGGCGATGAGGTTGGTGGTTAAGGTGGTCAGCAGGCAGTAATGCTAAGAAGAGGGGGTAAACCAGATCGGCAGAGTTTAAAGTCAGTGAAGCTTAGCGACTGGGGAGTGTCTGCATGCAGTGCTTTCAGATAGAGGTAGTGAAAAGGGAGGGGACCGGAAAGTGGATAAAAGAAAATTGAGAATGAGACAAATGCAGTGAAACGGACATAAAGCAAATGAAGGGGAGACCAAGAGAGAGGGAGAAAGAGATAAAGATAGAGCAAGAGAGGAAAAGATGGAGAAAGAGGCAGAGAGGATGGATAAGCAGCTTCCTCCTCTGCAGCTTGGCTTAATGTATTTACAGCGGATTGCATCAGGGTGCTGTACTTAAAAGGACCATCGCCATTCAACAGGGTCATCTGTAGTGTGATGTGCCCCTCACAAAGGGTGTGTGTGTCACTGAGATCACACACACACAGAAGATGAAGTCATATACACGCAGAGACACAGACACACGCCTACACAAGTGCGGGCTTACATGCACGCACGGTCAAATCTCTTTGGAGCTAAATATGAGAAGCCAACAGAGCTTCTCTCATTTCTTTCCTGTGGAGCAGACCTCTCTTACCTACCTATCTGTCTTTCTCACCTTCCCTCTCTCTGTGAACACAGTTGAGAGTTGATACGATGACAATTTTTGCTCTAGCTCACTGTGCTGGGTTGACATTCTGCAACACGAGCAAAGGTAGGGGTTTACAGCCATGGAGCACCTCAGCCCTGTCAGCAACCTGGCTGCACGCTGCTCCCAGAGGGACAGGAACGTAATCTGACATTACCTTCCCAGCATGCCCAGCACCACCAGCACAGCCCATTGTGGACACAGCACCTCTATGACCCAGCATAACTCCACAGAGGCAAATGTTCCGGCAACTAACTTAGGAATGTTGTGCTCTCTATCGTCAAAGGTTAAAAAAACATCATACATCTCTATGAATAAAATAAATACACTGTACATGCCCAATATACTGAACATTCTATCTTCCAGTCTTGTAAATGATGGTTTACTTAAGCAACCTTACATCCTCCTCCAGATTGAAGCTCATAAGACTTCTCACATTAAGTCTTAAGTTCTGCCTTTGAATTTAACTATTTGATGAACAAATACGAATTGTATGTGTATGTGTACATACCTGGACCAGTGCCTTTATCCTGACCCTCCTGTGACCCCTTAAGGCCAGCAAAGCATAAGCAGGGTGAGGGTCATGCAGTCCAGAATAGCATAACCAGTGGCACATACTACTATGGAATGCGCTAAGTTGTCTAAGACCCCAATCTCATTATTGTAATGACTGATACATAGGAAATACACTAGTTGGTGTTTTGAGGGATAGAGAGAAAGGGAGGCAGGAGTTTAAAGTTGCTGGTTTGATTCTGTGATGACTAAAACAGAGACTTACAGTATTTTTGGCTCGGATTTCCATTCGATGGCTTAGTTGAAAACCATGATAGTTGCTTGACTGGCAGTGTGCAGCAGAGTGACTCCCTGGCTAGTTAGCTGACTGGCTAAGCGGGCGGCTGGTTGCCGTCTGGATAATAGCAGAGAGTTTATGTTATAGTCGAGCTCTACTCGACACCTTGAGTGTGTTTAGACGTGCCCTGTAAACTGTGCATAAGAGCATCCACTGCACATTGATGCCCTCATCCAAAACCCTCCTAAAATAGGCAGACATAGATGGTAAAGAGTAAAGGGGGAACCAGCAAAGCAGTGAGTGAAGGGCGCTGAGGGAAAGGTTGAGAGTTCACAGCTGAGTTCAGGCCGGCCATGCACTGCTTTGGGCCCCCGGCCAAGGCTGAGATCGGGATAAGCTCCTGATGGTTCCACTGTGAAATGGGATCAGAGGAGGGACGGAGGGACAGAAGGATGGATGGAGGGAGGGCTTGGGGGGGTTGCTAACTGTATGAGGCTACAGTTGGCGTTGAGATTTGAAATTGTTTAACAAGCTGGTGTTGGAATATGCTGCCGGGAGAGGAGCTAACTGAATTGCAGCTGTACATGCTTGGAGGAATTTCTCTTCATTCTAAAGTACCGGTATAAAGGTTGCTGGAATGGGTGATTTGATTTGATTCCTGAAGAAACACTTGACCTATGCCAGAAGAAATTATCTTCAGAGCATCAAAGAGGGGAGTAAAAATGAATCCATAAGGACAAACCATATGATGTGACTCGCTATCCTGTTGTATAATTGATACAAAATGAAAGGTTCCTCAGTCTCATGTAGAATGAGCGGGAAGTTGAGGTAAATACTGAAAGTAAAAGTTTCAGTGTAGTAAGTCAAAGTAACTGAGGGCTTATTTGCAGGTACTGTGTTTCCAAACTAAAAGCTGATGAAGCTAACCTTCCAGTTACCTCAGTGTAAATGCTCTACAGTTGACTTAAGAGTGGGAGTGCCCTCATCCTCTCAGCAGGGGAGAGAAAGAAGCAGGGGAAGAGAGCGAGAGAGGGGGGGGGATGTGGAGATAAAGAAAGCGTCTTTAGGAAAGCGAGGCTCTCCTGTCTAATTTTGGAGGGGTGAACAGTACAGAGTTCAGATTTGTGCCAGAGTACGATTTGCAAAAAAAGCGCATGCACCACTTCAGCAAATACTAACAATAATTGGAGGCACATGCCATAGCTGGGGGAAGGAATTAGCTACTTAGAAACGGCCACTATTACCGATATGGTATGTTCAGGTAAAACAATTACGATGACTGGAGATACGTTTTTCTGTTTGCAAGGAGTTCTGATGACATGTAGAAAACATTGAACATAAAGCTATCTGCAAGACATTTTAATAACATGGAGATATATTTTATATGTTCTCATCTATCATTTATGATTGTTTCCACAAAGAGAGGAGGGCTTGTGACAGTGTGCGTGTATCATACTGTATGTGTATCTTTCAACGCCTTTGTGCATGTCTACATTCTGGGAACTCATTACCAGGAAAATCAATGCATGACATTGGTTTATAGCGGATGGCTTCTCATCAACCTAAGACCTCATTCCATCCTCTCTAATTTCAGGCCAAGCACAGACATCACAACATATGCACACAGACAAAAACACACCAATCAATACAGATGGCACAATCATCCTTATGAGCATGATCACACACAGCTGAAATCGTAAAAAAGCTTTGTGTGTGTGTGTGTGTCTGAGTGTGTTTGTGCTACAGAGACAAATTGTGTCTATGAACTTGCATGGGGCAACATGTGCATTAGCTTGTATGTAAGCATGTGTCATTGTGTATTTATCCAAGCATGCATATATATGTATTTTGTGCTTGTGGGTTTTGTGCGTGTGTGTGTGTTTGCAGGAAGGCGTGTCTGATGAAGATATCAGAGTTAGCAGAGCCAGGGCAGGATCGGAATGTTGAGGAGGACTGGGGGGCTCAACTGTCAGAAAGGAGGATACTGTCTGCCTGAATTATGTGCGTGCACACACACACACACACACACACACACACACACACACACACACACACACACACACACACCCTCCATCCCTCCCTCCCTCTGTCATGGCCTCTGCTCCTACTGTATGTGTGGCAAGCAGCATGCTTTAAAGCCAGAACTACGAGGCACAACACTGTCTGCCTGGGGGATTCTCTACATCACTCTCTCCTCCTTTGCACATCTCGCTTTGCCTTGCCTCTCTCTGCTCTCTCACTCGCTTCCCTAACTCTGACTCTACGAAACCCTGAAAGAACTTTTGCTTGCACAGTCTTCCCACAAAAGCGACTCCCCCGCTGCCTCTCTCTCTCTCCTTCATAGCCAAACAGCAGATGAGACGGCAACCCCATGCTCAAAAGTGATCAATTTTTAATTCCGCACCACTTTTTCATGTTGTGTCAGAGAGAGAGATGTCAGCAAACAAGAGCCCTCGAGAGGCTAGAGGAGGGATGAAGAGGGGGTGATAGCAGATGAGGGAAGAGCAGGTGAGGAGCAGGAAGAGGAGCAGGGGAGAGAATTGCGAGAGCTGAAGGAGCAAACCAGCATTTACAATCACAGTGTGTGGAGACAGAGGTTTTCTACATTAACACGGCTCAAATACAAGGTTGCATCATATGACTTTTATGTAATCACTAGCAAGCTGATCTCCCGTTTTATATTATTAACATGTCTTTATGTATCTTTCAACAAATCAATTCCTTACTCATTCTGAGATTTTGTGAAGTCAGTGGCTGTAGTGTTTGTGCCTGGCTGAGCTGACTGGCTCTCTGTTTGGCTCTTCTTGGTGACATGGGCGGTGAAAACAAGCAGAAAATCTAACTGTTCCATATCGAGGAATATTTTTACTGCTGCTAATGTGACTTAAATACCTTGTTCCACAGCTGAGTGGGCTAGCACCTGCTGCAAGCAGAAGCTAGCCTATTACAGCTCAGTACAGTGCTGTTGCTAATTTTCTGATTCAATTAGCATGCCTCAGAGCTTTCCAGTCTAATTGCAAACTACTTCACAGTTACCTCTCTGATTAATCTCTGCCCATCTGCGAGCTATTGCACACAGAACTTGGTGGAACAACTCTGTATATTCTCAAATATCAGCTGCACTGCCCTGAGCCGTTGAATAGGCCTCTATCTCAAGGGGTCACTGAGTGGCCCTTATATCTGACTAAGGCCCTGATCCCATAGAACTGTGCATTTTGCAAGACTTAAACATCACTTGCCAATGTTCTGCAAATGCTGCTAGATCTCAGTAAGTTTAGTGACACCGACTCCTGCAGCTCACAACCTACAGTAGATTAAGGGTTGATGGATTTATGCGTGTGTGTGTGCCCTAACCAGAACTCTGGACTGGACTAACACACCACTAACCATGCAGACCTTAAAACCTCCTGCCAGATCAATAATGCATGTAATTAGCCTACTGTCGTTTTAACCTTAAAGATTCTGACGTCAAATAAATACGAATAATATCGCCTGCAGTGAGGATACAATTTGGTAAATGGAACAAAAAAAATCATGAATCGTAAATTCCTTGCAGCTGTGCAAGGATGTCCATGAAAGCGGCATAAGATAGAGAAAGTATGTTATGTACACTGAGAAGCAAATGGTTGTGGGCAGAGAAATAAATTGTTTCTAAAAATCAAAAATACTTGTCAGACTTATTTAACCACAACTATTTGAGCTATGATAACAACAATAATGTCCAACATTAATTACTTTTTACCTTATTATTCTTATCCACAGACAAAAAGTACAAACAACTTTAAGACCAGTAAAGAGTTGTATAAGAAGGATACATGCAGCTGCTTCACAGCATCCAGGCAATGTTGAAGACTTCGGGCAATGCTTAGACTGCTAATTGTCCAATTATTGTTGCTCTAAATCTGTATTTGTATAATTGCTGGCACTGTCTGTTGGTGGATGAGTCTAAAATTATGCAAGGGGCAAATGGATGTTTAACAAAGTACAATACCAGGGATAAGCTCTGGTATCAAGGCATCAACTCCACTCTTGTGAAATTGCAGCTCCTAATCAGTAAACATTGAAAAATCATATCACAATAATATTAAAACCATGAGATGTCGGCAATATCTGTAAAAAAATAAAAAGAAAAAGCGGGCTACTGTTTCCCATTGCTGTCCATATTGCACCCCACCCACCTCAAATACCTCAAACTGCCTGTGTATCATATGGTTTACCCTGTCCTGGACCAAATGTTGAGGCCGTACACCTGCAGCCATGATAGCCCTAAGCCCTAAGGCATTCTCAGTGGGTCAACACTGAATGACTGTTGTTGGCCTGATACTCAATTTTTCCTAACCTCCCCCGACTGAAGGACCCAGGACGGTGTGGTCTAGACCTGGAGGTCATAACCCTCTTCGAGACCCACCAGGAGACCCATCACCTCTCCCACCAAACCAGATCAATAGCTCCGTGTTGTCTGGGCTGTCGGCCAGTGTTTACTTGTGTTGACCTCTCGAGCTCATGAAGCGCCGCGTAGGACAGATGACAACAGAATGAGAGTAAAGCACCATGGCAGAGAAGATGAGGGCAGACAGTGGACAAGCTGCGGGGAGAAGGGCAGAGACACTGCTATCAAAGAAGAAAGGGAGGAGAAAAGTGAAGGGTAGAGAGAACATGAGGAGAGGGCAATAACGAGTGTTCAAGAGAAAGCAAGTACACCAATATCAAAGAGGAAGGAGTGGAGCAGAGGTGAGCGGAGGGCTTTGACGAGAGAGAGCAGAGAGATGGCTAAAAGAGTGTAGCTTGGGTGAAAGGTAAGGCCGAGGTATCTCAGGTTATCATATCAGTAAGTCAGCTAGAGACTTCCAGCTATCATAGCCAAGGCACATCGCTCCCAATCCAACACAATCCTCTTCTCTGTTCGCCAACCCAGCCCTATTGACAAATCTAAAACCAAGGTCACAGCAGTGTTTACACAGCCTTTAGCCCAAATTACATCATCCAAACTCTGGCCCGCTGAATGCATCACACTGTCACTGAGAGACCTGGCAGGCTGCCGTCCCACTGAAAGTGGAGGAAAAAGTCTGATAAGAATGTGAAAAAGAAATGGCACAGGAGCTTAGCATGTAGAAAGTTATCGGTGCGTTCAATTTGTGCCCTCCACAAACAAATCCAATGCCCCCAATACACACGTACACAACATTATTGTCCTTCTGTCAGTGGCAGTGTTTTCACCTTATGAGTCTACACGCTAAACAACAAGGGAGCATAATGCATGTTGTTGCTGGCTCCCAATAATGATGCATAACCCGGTGGCTGCACAGGAATATAATACCAATATGTCAGGTCTCTGATTTGGCCACAATTTGCATGGTTATAATAGCTTATCGACTGGCTCAAGGTTGAGCAGGGCCAGGCGGCTTCACTGTAATGACTGGCCGTGTGCCTCCGACAGTTTATTTCAAGCTTCTGTGGCTCAGTCACCCGGCCCCGTATCTCATCAATACCCAATCTTGATCCCACTGTCTGCATCCTGACAAAGTCTGCACAAACACGTCTGTCCCCCATTGCCAACAACCTCAACTCAACCTCCTCCATCCCCTTCAACCCAATGCTTCTTTTTCTCCTTTACATTATTCTTGTATCATACAAGGATTTCCCATGGAGATCAATGCAGGTGCAATTCATTAGCGCTCACAAAATCTGCTTATCTGCAAGCGTTTGGCCGTATAACAGCTATCGACTCCTCCGTGTTTGGCCTGGTGCCCACCTTGTTCAATGACCGCGCAGCAGCACAACGAGCTCCAGAAGCAAAAATAAACTTTTTGAAATTAAAATGATAGATTTTGTTTGTAACAAGAAAAGGAGGCGATGGTATTACCTCTAAAAACAAACTGTTTAATTCAGATTTTTTGCTTGTTTTCAGCTTTTCTATGTCATTAGGTTCAATTTTACTTTAGATTCTTAATTTCAGATTTCAAACATTTGCATTTTATCTTAGAGAGGAACATGAAAGAAAATAAGTGAGAAATAAGGGAAAAGATGAACAGCAGGAAAGAAGTGAGGTAAAGGACAGAGGTCCGTCATCACAAAACACTCCTTGAGTTTGTCACTGGAAGTCTTTATATTGCCAATGGACTACAACACTTGTTATTGCTCCACTAACATTCACTGACTCAGTGTCAAGGGCATCACCTTGAGAGAAAGTCTACAAGTGTCGGGTAAGGAGGTCACACAATAGCAGAAACCCTACAATCCCTGCTTTTCCACTTCAAGGCCCGTGATTGTAGCTATTCAAAAAATAAAACAAACCGCCTCGTACCTTGTGAAACAAACATTCAACAAATGTTCAAAACCTTCTTGCACAGAATTCTAACTTTTTTTCTGCAATAATCCCATTCTGTTGAATACCAAACGTAACAAACACAATTTTTTTATCTGGATCAATAAAAGGTCAAAAACGCATTGCCATTTTTAAGTTAAAAGATTTTCACAATAAAATGATCACAACAGCAATAATGAGTTTTGTCTGTGAACTGCTTTTTCACATACTTATCAGTATTATCTCATTGATTATCGATATAAACATTACTTACATTTTGTGTACAAACGGCAATAGTATCGAACAAGGAAAATCCCAAATACCGCTCACATGAGAGCAAACAGAACAAATCTTTTCTTTTGTTGAACGCATCTCTTGGATACTTGACAAAAACGAATTAATGACAAAATCCCAAATGATGTCTTTTATTTGAACATCAGAAAAAATGTAATTGTTTAAAAGATTTTAATTTCGATCAAGAGTTGGACGATAGGTAGCACTGTATTAAAAATAAATAAATAAAGCCCCAAAAGCATCCCACTCGTTGTTTGATCACAAACCGATCCCATTGCTTTGACAAATCAATTTCAAAACATCTCTGTTTTGGCTGTTATGAAGCCATTTCCAAAATACAAAGGGTGAGAAGGGGGGTGAGAGGGAGAAGAAAGGGATAAATCAAAAGGGGTGGTGGAAACAGGCAAGCAGTAGTCCTCGGTCGAGAGGTCAGAGTGAAGGCAGTGCGGCCGTGCCCACTGTGGGCACTCAGCTGGAACTAAATGTGGACGCCGAGACGCCAACTATTGGAGCACTGCCAAGGACCTCTCCCCCTGCTGCGCTTTCTCTCTCTCTTTTTGCCCGAGACTCAACAATGAGTGGGAACTCAATGCCTCCCACCCTGCAACCCCACTCCACCTGCCCCCCAACTCCCTCACACCACACCCCCCAACCCCATTTCGCACTCATTCAGTCGTTCAGCTTAACATGTTCATTAAGTGGACGGTACTACGGAGGAAGACCACTGAAGGAGGGGAAAGTGAAGGACGGACGGGTGAACTTTAAAACTCTGTGTACTCTGTGTGCTCTGTTACCCAAAATATTACACTCGTTTCAACACCCCTCTGGGTGATTGGTTGGTTATGGCCCTATGTGTGTGTTTAAGCAGGACCACTCTCTCTGGGATGTGTGGGAGAGACAATGGGACCAGTGAGCTAGTCCAAACAGCTGTGAGTGTGCTGGGTGTCATACCGTCTCCACGCCTGCATGCACACACATACACACACTCACCATCTGTGAACACCAACACATGACAGAGCAAATAGGATTACAGTATGGAGGAAGACAAGGAGGATGAGCCAAACACCATAATATCATTTCCAAGAAGGGACAGGCATGGGGCAGGGCATGGGGCGGTCAGGTGGGGGCGGGCTTGGTTGAGAGGTTTACCAGGGAGATGGGGCAGGGGCTTAGCCGGTCAGAGGTCGGAACCACAGTGCAGCGATCTAATGGCTGTCTTGTTTGTGCACTTCAGCTTAGCTCGTGTTTTCCAAAAACAAGATGCAGAAACTAGGGCAGGATTCAAGAGATGAAAAGCACCACAAATAGTACACAGGATAAATGAAATGCACCAAAGTTCACATAGTTCAAACCCTTTTTTGCAGTCGAACCTTGTTTATCTTAACTCCTCAGAGACTTAAGTTATTCAGAGGAAAGTATTTGATGTGTAAGAACACATAGAAATCCCTGATTACAATTTATGAAATAAAAAAAACATACAAGCATGTGTATTATGCATTGTAATTTACAGCTCATATGTATCAAAATTGCTGATGTTATCAGAGGTATATATATATGAGGTTGTATTGTTTAATAAACTGAAGTCTATGTTTATGTCTCCAAAGGGTTAGTGGCAATTTTCGATTGTTGGTGAGCTTTTAGCCCCTGCTGTGTGAAGGTTACAGGCCAACATCGGACATAAACCTTATGACATGCTCAACAAAACAAGTAGAGTGTCAGCTACGATTAGAAGCTCAAGTTAAATCCTTAGTGTATCCCCTCATTCGAAAGAAACATTTTCATCATGTGTTATTATCATGTGATTTGTCAACTAATATTCAATGTATTAAAAGAGATTATGGTTGCATTAGAGGATTAGAGGTATTTTAAGAAACCAGGAATGAATGTACAGTGACCCTCACACCCATCTACACACACACACACACACACACACACACACACACACACACACACACACACACATTTCTATAGAGATACACACCAGGCTCACCATATATGAAAGAGATTACAATGTGATTCTTAGAGTTGTAGTGCAAAACAATCCATTTCTCTCCGTCGTCCATCCGTTCATCCATACATGCTTTGATTTAACTGTTGATTGGCTTCAGGGCATTTGTGTGTGACGGAAAAAGGTTGATCCTGGGGCCGGAGCAGGGCAGGTATGCCAAGCATGGGTTTAAGCTGTAAGGTAACATCTATGTCAAAAGCCTCATCGTATGTAAGATTACATCTTGTGTCGGGATGGGCAGGTCTTGAGTAGGAACTACTGATCCAATCTGATATGAACACATCCAGCGTGGTCCACAGGAGCCAGTCTGACATGTGACTGGCTGCGACACCTTAAGGTCAAAGGTCAATACAGATTTCAGCAAATCTGCGCAGGCACGGCATGAGTTTATATTCAGGGAGGGGAGGGGGCATGGCTTGGCCTCCAACCCTTACCTGCTAAGACCCTTGAAGTTTTTTACCCTGACCTAGACTTGACTCCTTCATCTGGGATGTTAGCTATACTAATTACTGCCTGATAGCCGCCTGGTGCCAAACGCAATTCACTTCCCCCCGATTCTCCTCATCTCTGCTCCAACAGCTGGTGCCAACCTCGCTTAGTGCTCATGAAGTGTTGCAGACACAAAGTGTGAGCCCCCACCTTTCTTCTGCTCTGGCAATCTACCTCTTTTGTTGAGGGTTTTGTTATCTGGCCACATGTTGTTCAGAGGGCAAGGTAGGGGCAAAGGGGAGCTGCACTATGTAACATCAGACGGTTGGCTGGCATGCACTCTGAAAGAAAAAAAAAGCATTTCATAAGCCAAACAAAAGGGGGATTAAAATGGCGCCAAAGATGGATTTGGAATTTGCGCCTCCGAATACTGACCCCCATCCTTTTGCATCTGAAATGGTCTCCTCTGTGGCTGGAGATCCTGTTAGGGTATGAACAAGGGACAAGGTAGGGTGGAGGTGATTGGAAGGAGGGCTAGAGTCACACAGTGGTCAGGTGACTTGGACTCAAGGATGGGGAAGGGGACTCTCCTTCATGAGTCATGAGGCCCAATTAATGTCCTCTTTGCTCTCAGGCCCCCCTGTCCAACCTTGTGGCGCCCTCCGCTACCTGATTGGCATGTCTAGCACTTGGCCTTAGACCCCTTTCTGTGCCCCTCTCACATCTCACTGCAACAGCTAGTCATATCTCAATGTGAGTTTGTCTGTGATTATCAGCGTATGTGTGTGTGTATATATATATGTGTGTGTCTTTAGGGTTGTATCACTAAGTGTGTCTGCATGTGTACAGCTATCTCTGAGCATGTCCGTGTGCATTTGAATCTGTGGGCATACATTTAGCTTGTGTGTGCGTGTATGCAGACAAGTGGCCTGTCTACATTGATTAGATAGGAGGTGAGCGCTGCAGTAGGTGGACATACTGGCTGACCAGCCCACAGATGCAGAGGCAGGGGGGGAAGCAGAAGTGGTGTTTTTCCGCTGGCTTTGTAGTTTAGCCCTGAGAGGCTCACAGAGGTGATAACCAGCCTGTCTCTAGGTCACCCAGATAACACGCCTGTACACACAGCGTTCTTCTTCTTGGGAGAACATAGACACAAGTGTAGGTGAGTATCTGTAAGTGCAGAATACATGCACACATATGTACACCCAAGTATAAAGACTCACAACACAACCACCTTTCTCAAAATGACCTGTCTCAGATGACACGGTTAGTGGACCTCAGGGGAATTAACCCAAGTTTCAGAGTGACAGGATGGACAGAAGGTGACTAAAAAGACGGTGAATGGACTTACATTTATATAGCACCTATCAGGCAATACCTTCGGGAGCAATTTTTGAGGTTTGATATCTTGAGCAACGACACTTCGACATGCGGACTGGAAGAGCCGGGGATCGAGCAGCCGATCTCACGAAACCGATTGGTGGACGACCTGCTTTACCTCCTGAGCCACAGCCACTCAGAAATAATATGACTCTCATGACATAATCAGAATATGTTCACACTACAACAAGATCCCAAAATGGGTTTCCTTGGCTTGAAATACGTCAGTCAACACTTAAGACAAATGCACATGGAGAAAAAACATGAACACCATTTAAAAATCAAGACAAATGTTTACAGAGCGATTGGTTTGGTGGGAAAACAAACCCACTTAGTCGCACACTGAGGAAAAGAACATTAAACTGCACTTTATAATTTTATAATTTTGTTGGTCCGTTGCTTCGACTCCGTACCAGACCATTTTAAGAGCTGAAAAGTCAGCTGACACTCAGGTCAAAGGTCACTGGGTGCTGCCCAGAGCAGTGACAGGCCAGCAATGGTCAGAGGATGTTAGTGGATAAACAAGAGAAGCAGGAAAAGAGGGTTGAGGATTAGGAACCATAGCATCAGTGAGGGATCAACGCAGGCTATCTCATTACTCCCAGGCACAATAAGCACAACAACTCTCCAAGCACTTTATAATTGCTGCTTCCTAGGCTACAAACAAGCTGTGTTTATTACAACTTTCTACTCCTTGGTGTTTTCACTGAAAAAAAAAACATTTTTAATTGCCACATTTCTCATATACAAGCACATCGGTTTCATGGCGGTTTGTCTCCTGTCCTGGAGATGGCTGATTAATAAAGTTTTTATCTGTCAAGATGTCAACATGGAGCATGAGGGAGGATCCAAGGTCAGTGCTGCACACTGAAAACCTGGCTGATCGTAGAATCTACAGTCACTTCTTTTACATTATTATATAAAAAAGAGAAATAAACATTGCAATTTGAGGTTGAGTAGGACTCAAGGACTTTCAAGGGTGATTTTTATTTATTTAATTTTCTAATCATCTCTGGCAATTATGTGCTTTCCAAATACATTCTCACAGATTCCATGTTTGTTCTTTTTTATTTCACAACAGTCACATTAAAAGTGGATTAAATTATAACTTACTTGTGCGGGACTACTGCCACAACATATCGAAAATGTTTAACTAAAGACGACTGATGGGTTTAAACTCAAGGACGAAAAATCAAAACCCTTTGATCTCACACAAACTTAGAGTGTGCGCACAGTGACATATTAAATTGACTGGCTTTTGCAGATGTTGGATCTCAGTATGGGTTCTTCAATCTAGTAGTTGGGCATACAGTGTGTATGTGTATGTGTTAATTATCAACTAAACGTTATGAAATGACCTCATGAACCCAAAACAATAACAGTCTCCATTTAAAAAGAGATGTATAAAAAGTCCAACAGAGCACAGTAAAAGATCAGTAATATAACAAAAAGATCTAACACTCACCTAATTACACTTAATACACACTTTTAGGAGTCACAATCTAATCTAATTAAAAGTGAGGAGCAACAAAATTCAGTTTGACCCTCAATAAAATGACGAAGTCTGTCTTTCGAGTCATTTACAAATTGTTCACCACTGTAGGACAATTAAGACAAGATGGCACATGAACTCGAGTGGACCTGATTGAAAGGCAAACAAAAGCAAACCAAAAATGCAACATGTCTCAACAGCTTTAACTGAATCAGTGGACATAGTTGCAGTAAATTTATTTATGTTGACAAAACTAAACATGTTGATAAATATGACTGCAAAGAAAAATACATCCATCAGTATTTGTGGGTTTGACTTCCTTCCTCGTCATTTACGGTAATTTACACATTCACGTTCTTAGTCTTGAATAGAAATCAGGTGGAGCACTGACTTAGCTTTTCTTTTTTTTTGGCAGTGTGAACTTATTATGGTTACACTGTCATATGATTACTCAATAGATCAACCTCTCCCTACTCTAATCTACTTTGTTCCATTCATTCACCTAGTGGCAGCAGTTGTGAGGAATGCTACATTTACTGACAAACATTTACAATAGCTAGACTGAAATAGGATTATTTATTTCAGAAGTAATGCATACAACAGTTCATGGAAATGAAATGTTGATCCGGCAATGACATTATGCTAATACGGTGTGGGGTTCTCCTCTATGGCTTGGTTCTTCTCATCTTCTCACAGACAAGGCCACATCCAATAATGATGATGAGTATCATCACAGGGGTGTTGCAACATGGAAAGCATCGCTGTAACACTTGTTGTGTGGCTACTTTGACCTTGTTAATGAGGGCACGGTGATTCTGGGAGACTATGGGATGAAGGTGATTGCTAAGAGTTACATTACTAGCAGTGGTTAGGATTTGCCATGCCCCACTGGGGCTTATTGGATTAATTCCACAACGGGGAACACACCTAAGACTGGTCTACAGCTACAAGAAGAATCCAGCATGATATTAAGGTATTTCCCTTTTTTTCTGGTTGCCACTATAGAATCCCAAATAGACACTGAAAATCGAGAAAACACCGGCCACCGTTTTTTCTTCCTCATCTCTACACTTTATCCTGTAGCCATCAAATGTAGTATATGCTTGTGTGTTCGTTTTTTTCGAAGTAGTTTGCCACATGTCGAGGTCAGGGGTAAAGGCTGTGCGGATTAGAATCTATATCGAGTCAATGAGAAGAGGCCATATGGGCAAATGAGATTCATGTCCATGAAGCACTAATCTGGTGATGTCCTCCGAATGACCAGGGATGGACACTACCCTGAGCAGCTCAAAGGTTTGGGGATTTGAAAGTAGCCTGTGACCTGCTCTACTGTACCCTGTACGTTAGCTCCCTCATCTGACCCTGCATACTCAAGAGAGGAAAGAGCCTGGCTTTAAACATAAAAACAATTAAAAACACTCGTAGACAGAGTGCAACTGTATTGGTCTCATTCATCCAAAATGTACATTATTCACAGTGGGTAAAATGGAGAGATGGTCACAATGTTAAGCATATGTACAAATATGCGTAAATATGAGTGAAATGTGTTTCTTAAACTTTTCAACAATTCTCCCTGTCGTCTTAACTTTACTATTTGTATGTCCTGAAGTCACACACAGGATTCAAGTCAAAGCATCAACAATACAATGACTTGGATACTGTATGCTGTAGATACAGATGTGTTTAAAGGGAAATCAATTTTGTAGAAATAAATATATACAGTTATTAGCCGACTGCTGGATAATATGCTATGTATTTGCCCCACAGCAAGTACAAGTAAAAAAAGATGCATAAATAAAGCAGTAGGAGGTACAGCAAGGGAAGAAAAAAATTAAAGTGGCGATAAAACAAGAAGGAGGGGGTATTTATTAACGATACCGTCCCAGTGATTGGCTGCGAGGCGGGTAGCAGAAGGACAAATGGACAAATCTGAAGAGCTAATAAGAGTGAATACAGAACGGCCCTCATGGGCAAATCTGGCACTAAGATGATAATGAGATTATAAAACCCCACTATATTGCAGCAAATTGTATAAGTGTTTCATTGAACCTTGTTGAACTTTCATTTATGCATGCCAGGCTTTTTCCCGTTTTGTATTTACCCTTTCTTCTCTTCCTCGGGATGATGGGACGAGTAGGAGAAAGGAGTACAGGATAAAATGCTTCCTGGATAGAGTTTACCTAGTGCAGGGGTGAACTGAAGACCACAGACCGGGATTTCCAGACACGCTTCTAGTTAGCATAATCACAATAGCCTAAACTGTAAAGCAATAGTGCTCTGTATGTGAGATGTGATTACAAAATCACACTTCACATCTTGTCAGCATCCTTCATGCCTACCCCGCATAAACCTATTTATTCATAGTATATCTATGCCCAGTAGTTAATGTACTTTAAAGACGAATAATACACTACTGGGGTTGATTCTAATTGTTTTCTTGTCACAAGATATAAATTTTCTGTTTAAAATAAGATGCACTGGTCTCAGATTTGTTCAATCTGTGTATACCACCACATACTGCAAATAAAAATAATAATACATAAAAAATACTATACAACAATTTTTCGAACTGCAGCTGTTAATATAAATGCAATATTTAAATTGTTAACTAAAGCAATATCCTCACATAGATCAAAAGACTTGTAAAGATAAGCTAATGCAAGAGTCATCATTTCATGAACCTCACATCACTGCTGAAGAATTATATCGTGTGGTAACTTTGACAAGCTCGTACAATTATTAGCTTGATGTATTGATCTCCGTCATTTCCTCTCGTTTGTCAGTTAAGACAAACAAATGGCAAAACCCTTGTCTTGGACCTGTAACAAGGGCTTGTCTATTGACTATGTCGGCATATCTTTGATTCTGATCTGGGTGAAGATTCATGTCGGAACGAAAGCAAAGAGCTGGAATAGATCAATAAACACGGACAGTCCTTGAGAATTGAATCAAAGAATTGAATCAACGTGGTCAAGTCTTTGATTCAAAGGAAATGTCCCTGAGAGACGGCAACCTACATGACAGAACAGATTGCCCTGTCACCATGTAACAATACTGTGACCTGTGAATGGACTGGGGGCAGTGTTGTGTCCAAGACACAAAGTGATGATTTGGGGGAGGAATCTATCAAGGTTGGTTCAGATGTTGATGTTCAAATCTGCAGAGGAAACTTAATATTTCTGTCATGGCTTGAGCCATTTCATATAACCACCTGATCAAAAATGAATGCACACTTGAGGCCAAAGTGAAATGTATATGATATTGTAATCCATATTCTCTTCAAGAAGATGTTTGCATCTCAAGCTTCATCTCCGATGTCATTCTTCATTTATGCTGTACTGTTGTGTATAAATGTGTTTCCACATGAATAAAGAATCACATTCACACATCTTTAATCAGAGCTGTGATCAATTTTGCGAAGGAACCCTTAAGTTGACAAACAGATTGTGCCTTTCTCCCAGCTGTCATGACCAAAAACTACTTCTAAATCTGCAACCTTTCAATGACTCCAATTCAGATGTCAAAAAAATCCATACAAATAAAAAGTAAAGTAAAAGACAAAGAAACCTCAGAGGGAAGATATTCTGTGTAGTTAACTCTCTCTGTTGCTCATATCTTGTTTATCTTATATACCAGACTCTTGATAATGAGCCAAGGTACCACTCCAGCCAAGGCAGCTGAGAGTTAAATACATTAAAATCTGTTCCACTTCACAGGTGCTTCACCATATAACAGATCCGATATATTTGCCAATTTATGTTCCCCAGCATTCGGTATCCTGGCACTGATGGCAACAACATTCAGACATCGCAAACCACATTTTGCCTTTGTTTGGTTTTTACAAAAGTGGATGTTTTAACACTCCCCCTACCCCCTCTTATTCCCTTGCTATTGCTAACTATCTTTCCATGGCTGCACCATTCCAGTAAAGGAAAATATACGAGATGTGTCATGCATTTTTTATGCTTTTAAATGTCTGCTCTGTTAAGCACTTTGTGATAGTACTGTCTGTGAAAAGCGCTATATAAATAAAATTCATTCATTCATTCATGCCGTCTTACTTATTTCCCCAAAATTCAGCCAAACACATTTGGTAACTTTGGATAGTTGGAATATCCAGTATAATTACATTTTTGAATGCTTTGGATTGTACACGCAGGTTGGGATGTTGTATGGGCCTGCTTGTGGATGCCAAGTTAAGGTTTGACAGCCATTTATACAGAAGCTATCATGTGGAATTAGCTGGTTCGTGCTTATTGGCTCAACAACTACATGCAAATTTCAGAAGTTCTCTGCCTGTGCTCATGGAACTCTAGTTATGATGCATAACATTCATTTTTACTTAAACTTAACTGAAAAACACAGTTATCCAGGACCAAACAAGTTACCTATTCCTCAGCATACCATAAATGTTCCACGTCAAATGCCAAATTGTCTTTAAATAAAAACACCAGCTGTGCATGACTCAAAACTATTTCTGATATGTCTTATTTATCAGTATAATCAGTGTTCGAAGAACAGGATAGTAATCCTGACATTTTCTTCCTGCAAAAACATCAGACGATAAGGCTTTTCAATGATAAACATATTTGTTAGCCTGTCAAAACAGGTTTAATTCCTTGAAAAAAGTTTGCAGATTATGATCCACAGCCGAAGAGATTTTCCCGCTCTATTACGACGTAAATCTTTTCCGGTGATTCTAAAACTGTCTCTTTTCTGGTGTCAAATCAGGGTATCCATAGAATAGAATAAAAAATAGAAAACATCTGGCGGAGAACTCTAATGAACTCTAATAAAACTCGAATGAAGATTGTGTTTCCTAGGTAACATTATGGCATAAAGGTTCTGCACCCAACCTGGCCCTTCAGAGTCTCCAAAAAGTTCACACAAGATGGAAAAAAGAGAATACATCAAAAAGATCCCTGCACAGCTTCGATATAGCCTCCACACCAACCATTCATCGCTGGCACAACTTTTGTTCTCTTTTTCAACTCAGTACCCTCACTAATGCTGCGTTCACACCGGTCGCGTTTATTTTTTGACGCGCGTCGAGATTACATACAAAGTCTATGCACAGATGCGATGAGACTGGC
Organism: Melanostigma gelatinosum; assembly: GCF_949748355.1. Lineage (NCBI taxonomy): Eukaryota > Metazoa > Chordata > Actinopteri > Perciformes > Zoarcidae > Melanostigma > Melanostigma gelatinosum. Next base: position 13,798,381 of record NC_136639.1, on the reverse strand, counting down.
GCGCCGCCAGGTGAACGGCTTCCAGGCTTCCAGGATGATAAACCACGCCCCCTCTCCGGCACGGAGCGATTTTGCGGCGTTTGGTGTGAACACGACCGGCGGTGCGTTGGACACGATTTTGCAGTGCGTCAAAAAATCAACGCGACCAGTGTGAACGCAGCATTAGGCCATATCCACACTACTCTGTTTCCATTTGAAAACGCATATGTTTTGCTTCGTTTATACTGAGCGTCCACACTACGCCGGGTTGCGTTTTCGTGTGGACGGTCGAAAACGGATACATTTAGAAACGACGCCCACACCTGCGGTCGCTATTTGATTGGTTTCTTAGCAGTCATGACGTGTCCTTCCCTGATTCGTCACACTCCTATCACGTGACCCTTACCCGGAAGCTCACAAACAACAACATTGATTACCGATCGACTACCAGGTTAATTTAACATGGACAACTGATTAGAGGTGTTGCTGACCATGTTGTCTTTAGCAGCTGTTGTCCAGTTAAAGTCTGCATTTTATAATTCTACTACTGCCGACATGTGGAGGAAGCAGCTGTTATTGGAGCGATCAGCGAGCGGCGTGACCAGCGGCGTTATCAGCCCTATGGCGCGGATGTCTGAAGTCACGGTTAGCGGCTTTAGGGAGGGTGATGGACACAAAACGGAGAACTTTCCTTTTCTTATTAATACTTATTTTGTTCTGCACATCTATTGTGAAGTCCGCAGATAAAATGTAAAAGGAACAAAAGCAGTAAATGCTATTCAGTAGAACAGATAGTTAAGCCACCAGCAGAACTACGAGTGAGAACAGACACAATGAAACCGAGGAAACGAGTGAGAGACGTGTGTTGACCACATTTATGGACCCATAATCTAGTAAACCTTTACTTGTAAGTGTTGATTTTAAAGTAAATTTGATATGTGAGAGAGATAGAGCAAGACCTGAAGCGTTGTAACTAAGTCTGAAAAATAAAACTTTGAAAACTTTCCACTAACTGTCTGTTTGAGTTTATAGAGGAAGATTTTAGAGAAGATCTTAAGTGTCAAACACGACCTTTCATTATTAAAGACTACTTTATTACTCTGTTGTATTTTTTTAAACTACGCAACCAATCTACTTCCTGTTTACACCGACAACCACGCGCATGCCCAGTGCACGTGAAGAGTCACGTGATATTCATTTTCAGGCGTTTTAGTCTGGACGGAGATCAACTTGAAAACGATGCTGAAACGGCGTGTGGACGGAGATCGTTTTTGTTTAAAAACGGAGGAGTATGGATGTAGCCTAAGACCCTATCACGGTTGCCTCTAGTTTGAGGTTGGTAAACTGGTGCAATTGGCCAATCACCACCAGGGAAGTCTGAGATTTAATCAGGCACTAAAGAAAAATAAATTGTCAGAGATTGTCATTGTTTGACGGCTGGGTATCAAAAGGAAATATTACATAGATGACAACAATACAATGATTGCATCACTGCTGAACTAAAATAAATCCATTAGAAATTGGTATTCTGATCATATGGTTGTAGTTTATGATATCAAAGTATAATCACAAATCAAACCAAATTGTTCTTCTTATTCATTCTTGTTCTCAGCATTTTCCACATCCTTATGATGTGATCTGTCACAAATGTGACCCAGACAATAGCCTGACCCAACCTCAGTGAATCCAGGTCAAGGGTTAGGGTCCAGTTCACCAGAGTTTACTTGTCTATTTCCTGCAAAACTAGCGCAACGTGTGCCGGTCAAGCTAACAAAACATTGAAACACATAAGTGAAAACACAGGCAAAAACACATACACATCTGCATGTGATCTTCTATCGAGGCAGCGGACTTCCATTTTACCAAGCTGGAAAAACAGTGGTTGGAGGAGGTGAGGTTAATTTCAGTGGGCCTGAGTTTCCTCTCAAAGTGTTAAGTCACACAAACATCAATCAGATGATGTGTGTGGTGTGGTTGATTGTGTGTGTGTGTGGTGAAGGTGCAGACAGCTAGAGGTGTTCCACAGTCAGCAATGCGTGGATCAGGGGGGGTGAAGGTTGCAGGCAAGTCAATTCTATAGCAGGACATGGCATATTCATAATAAGAGCCTGACAATTTGTGTGTGTGCTCCGTATCAGCATTTATTCCCAGGCACTCTTTCGTGTCTCCGTGGTATCTTGGCACATTAATAACACTGCGCCACAGAGGTATGAGCCTTAGGTAAAGAAGAAAGGCAGTGACCTCCCATGTCATTGCACAGGAATTATTTCTCATGTCTTTAACAATGTTGCATCACTTTTACAGCCAACTCCCCGCTATTTTCATTCAAGATGAAACAAAACAACTGAGAAATCCTTTCAACACAATCCTCACTTTTTTAATTATGGAAAACCTAATAGAAAAGGAAGAAAGGTGGGCGCATCAAAAAATGACATAGAGTAGCGTATTTATATTGCGAAAGAAAATGAAAGTGAGTCTCTTACTGCAGTCCATTAGGGTTAATTACAGCCTTGTGTTGGGATGCTTGTAGCAGAGCAGGGTTGGTAATTAAAGAACAGGTAAGACATTAACTTACTTTTGTTAGCCATTAATCAGTGTTTACCTTCAGAGAGGTCTCCCTTTGTAATTAATAATCAGCTTGGACAATGAGTAATCACCCAAGAGGAAGTTGTGTGTACATGTGTCTGTGTGCTTAAGTATGTGTGTGTTATCAACAAAGGCGGTTTTCCCACCTTTGAAATCTTTACTGATCAAACAACTGATCATCCATCTCACAAGAAAAACTAAGCAGAACTAAGCAAAACTAAGCAGCAAAAACAAAGGAGCCATTACCAGAAAAAATGACTGTACGACTGGGATTGTCCTGTGTTTTTGTCCATCTTTTTCTCCTCACCCTCATTCTCTCTCATCTTGTATTCATCCTTGTCCTGGCATCTAAACGGCATTGTAGGTTTGGAATGATTACATCTTGGGAAGGCCCCCCCACTTAAACAGCGCCCCACTCACAGACTTATTTCTCTCTCGTCCTTGTAGTTACTCCACACACACACACACACACACCTACACACACACACACACACACACACACACACACACACCTACACACACACACACACACACACACACACACACACACACACACACACACACACACACACACACACACACACACACACACACACACACACACACACACACACACAAACACACACACACACACACAACACAAACACACACATCCAAAGGGAGCTTTTCCAGCAGGAGCTTGGTTCCACTCTATCTGCATATTTTGCCCGTGTTCAGCATGCTCCTAACTGATAAAATTCTGCTAGTGTGCCAGGCCACTGCCAAACGCCAGAGCAATGACCTTCTTGGGAGAACAAATTCCTTTTGCAAGATGGAAAAAAAATAATGTAGTGAAAGGGAGAAAGATTAAGACACAATTAAACAAAACAAAAAAAAAGGGTAGGGAAGCTGGCCAGTCAAATACAAAGGGAGTGGTTCCAGGTTTTATCAAATTTAAAAACAAGAATTGGAGACCTTAGCGGACACCCCTCCTTCCCTCTCTGGGTCTTTCCAGCCCAGTCACCAGCCATGCTGGTGTACTGACGTTGCTTCACAGATGATAAGGAATAACAGACCAGCTCTGCCTCCACTTCTCCCTACCTCCTTCTGCCAAGAGTCTACCAGCATGGAAACACAATCATCATATCATGCTCCACACAGGGAGGCAGAACGCAAGTGGAGGACGGGAGATGTATGGAGAGTGTCAGATGCAGAAGAAGAGTAAGGAGAGAGAGAGAAGAACAGAAGTAGAGACAGAAAGAGAGCAACAGCAAGACTCCTTCAACCAGTTCTCCCATCAGACTACCTGACCAGTCCCAGTGCCCACATTTAAACACGCTTCCAACACGCTTTGTTAGCCTTCATACATCTTATTGCGTGTGTCCGATCACATGCCATTCCCCACAGCAGCAGAGTCACCTGGCGCAGTCTGGCTTCACACAAGAGCGGTGGTTCACACTGTGATGTGTGTGTCTGCATATGAGCGTGTGCACTTGCATGTGCGTGCATGACCACAAAGACTCACAGGTCTGTTCCTTGTTGCTGAAATGCTTTATGGTCAACCCTGATTACTAAATCACACGCCTGTACCATAGCAACTCAAACAACAGCAGTCATGGTAGCAGAAGAGGTAACTGTTGGGTCCATTGAAGTGCTAGGCCACGCTGCCCTGACAGCCTTCCTTCAACCTTCACCTCTGTTGCTCTGCTGTGACTCTTACCACAATGGCGGCTGCCTATGAAGCTGCCAGGCTGCCAAGGACACAAAGACGCCTGAGACAACCTTTGACATCAGAAGCTGCCACCAAAAGACCAGATACAAGAAGAATTGGCAGCTCTGTTAACAGGCCAGAGACTCAGATCTATTCAGCTGGGTTAAAGTAGCAACAGTCAATAGAACACAAGTCAATAGTGCATACACACAGATGGACGCTGTGTCAAACAGGTCCGTGATAGGACAATGCCAGGCATGCCAACAGTTTCAAAAAGTAGACTTTAAGGTTGCTGCCTTTTGACCGACAGCAGTCACTGAAAAGAGACGTGAAAAATCAAGGTAAAATGTGACATTTGAAGATGAAATACAGTATGAGTTTTCTATTGAAGGCCAGATGACATTTCAAGAAGCTGATTCACTGGTAGATGTTAAGGCCACCCACGCACACAGCTCCATGTGGAACATGGTGTTTTAGTTGCCAAGATGAGATAGCAGTGTTGGAGATGTATTCAGTAACACGTGGAGCATGTGTAAGATGACCTATACATTCACCATGGTGTCACAGAGGGGCTTTGAAGAGAATAAAATCACAGATCAGGATTGCTGGAGTGATGATGGAAATGAGTGATGAGACAAGGATGTGTTTGTATTTGTGTGCTACATGTAATAATTGCTACTTACATATACATAGAGTATGACGGATATGATATGTTATTTCTTGATACGATTTTCCTTTTGCTTTTCTGTGTGTGTGTGCGCCTGTGCGTGCCTGCCCACATGTGTGTCACTCTTCAAACAACACTGCAATCATCATCTCTTATCAACGGTCATGTTGAGGATTACAGCTTTCATCCCTAATCCTACATTAAGGACACATTCTCATGATGGCCATGACATCATCAAGGCCAGTCCACCACTGAGAGGGCACAGGGACAGGAAGCCAACCACCACGGGAGAGGATTAATGAACATAGGAGACAGAGTAGTTGATGAAAAAAGAAAGAAGGAGCGACAAAGAGGACGAAAATAGAAACAAAATCAATGTGTGAGACAAGCTACTGCGTGTATTTGTGTTTCAAGATAATCTACCACTGCTTCAGTTTCTCTGACAATGATCCTTCTCAATCCTACTAAGACCTCACACACACACACACACACACACACACACACACACACACACAGAAGAAATACTGTCAACATACCCACAACCACGCACCTATTGCACCCTGTTATCGGCACTGCTATATCCCACTGATGAACACATACAGTACAGAGGTAAAACAAACACTGAGGAATGTATTACTATTTGCATATCTGTCATTTAAGCAGACTTCTTTTAAGATAATTTCACTGAATTTAGAAACATATCCCCCATCTTTAGGCAACATTTAAGAGAAATGTAGTGATGATTTATGACCGTTTCATGGATTTTTCAATATATAACCCACTATTTTAATAATTTCTTTGTGGTTGTGAGCCTCTGGTAATGCGAGCAACTACAGCAACCAACTTTACTTCTCACAGTGCAAACCAATTTTTCACCTTTGACTGTAGAATAAACGCTTGGCTTAGCTAACATTGACATAGCACCTATTGCCTACATGTGAAGCTCTGTTACATGTTGACCTACTATACAAAGACTGTTTGATACCTGCAGAGACTCGGGGGCAGTCTGGCAGCATGGGATCCAGTGGTGTGTCCAGGGGCTCTGGACTCGACACCCAGTTACAACAGTGCTGTAGGGAGAGACGGGAAAAAAAAGAAAGTAAATTGACAATTGAAAACAACGAGGGCAAATTTCTCATCCACTTATGACATGTGGAAGGTTTGGAAAATGAATAAGTGGCAACCAGTATTCTCCACAATCACTCCCACATACACAGAAATAAATGCTGAAATAAAATAATAAAATAAAAGTCTAATAAAATAAGGGAAGGGATTTGACGTACAAATGTAAGTCTTTCTTGGTGATTAAAACATTTACTTTATGGAAATAAAGTGAAATACTGCAAGTTTAATTGAAATTGGATGAGATATTGGAATACAAAAAAACATTTTTGGAGAATAAAAAGGGAGGGAAAATAGGGAGTCAAGGGAGACAAAGAAAAGGGGGACAGGTGCAGAGGAAAAGGGGAGATACGATGATCGAGAAAGAGGTATGTGCATGGTTGAGCGAGGTGGAGAGAGAGAAAGAGAGAGAGACGGGAACAAGCAATTAAAAGCTCTGTGACATGTTGCTCAGACAGCTTGCCGTTTGTTTGTGGTTGAGAGCTGAGGCCTTCTACCATGGTGGATCAGTGGGTGCCCTTGGGGAGGGTGTCTGCCCAGCTTGCTGACCCATAACCCCCTGCAAACACCCCAAGTCCTCTCAAACCCCCTGTGGTTGACAAGTCTACTGTCAGAAAGAGGAGAAGACCTCTTTATCTGTTTTTTGCTGTCTTAATCTGTCTGTATGGCGGGCCCTCTTTCTACCTACTAGGTTGTTTCAAACACATTAGGGTTAAACAAACCTAAGGTACAATTAATAATGAACTGCATCAAAGCCCAACTTCAAAACAACTTCATAGTCCCATGCTTTGAGGTTTTCATTCTCTGGGTCAGATGACAACATATCAAAGTATGTTTTCCCCTTTGACCATGCGATGTGGATTGGTATGCTGTGGTTTGTAAGGTTAGTACAAAAACAAGGGAAAAGGGAGAGCGGGACAGAGGGAGTCTGAGAAGGAATGCTTAGAGAAGACGCTCTCCAGATAAGATAAAAGTTAAATAGAAGAAAGAGAAAATGTAAAGAGATTAGAATGTGCAGCTGGCGTCCTTCTGAATCACTGCTTATCTTCCCTTGTTTACTTTCACCCTGGCCCCCTGACAGCCATTACAGTGTTGCACATGCTTGTGTGTGCCTGTGTGTGGGTCAGTGATTGCATTACAGGGGGTCTCCCACGAAGTTGTGTAGCGTTGTGAACCATTCAAACTCAAATACACACACAGAGGAACACATGCTTTTGCATTTTTGCCCTCAGCAACCCTGACTCTTAAGGCCCTCACACTTATACTCAGCTGTCATCCCTGACGTTAACCACACACTAACGCACCCTTCTCCCAGGCATGTTGATGTTTTTTTTTTTTTATGTGTGAATATCTAAAAGGTACACCAGGACACTGAATATACTTGATGCCTAATTTAGGCCGATATAGTCGTATAAGGGGTATAACATAAGAGGAGCCAAAGAGCGTTGAACTGAGATCGGCAGAGAGATGAGGGGAGGAGGATAGGGGTGGGGGTGGTGGGGTATTAGTGTTGGGAAAAGATGACAAGTCATCTTGGTAAACAGTGGCATATTGTGTATTTTTAGATCCTTTGTTTTGCCCTAGATGTGCTCTCCTCTGAGCCTGGGCTTGCGGGCAGAGCGGTGTAGAGCGGCACAGAAGCAGTGGGGCTCCTTGACTGCTACATCAAGTGTCTCATTGTATCTCCTTTAATTCATTCAGTCTGTCTGGAAGAAGATGTCAGCTGGGCTGTGGAGCAGTGGGCTGAAGGCGGCTGGAGAGAAGGGAAGGAGGGGAGTCTTTCAAAGGGCCCTCCTCCTTCACCTCCACCATCACCGCCAATGGAGGCAGGGAGGCCGGGGTTTGAATAGATTTGTCAAGGCAACAACACATGTGCACACAAACTCTTGCATAAATGCACACACACACACACACACAAACATTGCACACAGCCCCAGTGCTGTGGGAGACCGCAGGCATAACAGCAGTCACATAAAGGCAAGGCCTGCTGGCTGGGATTAGAGGAGGGCGACTTGAAAAAAGGATGGCACATCACATCGGTTGCCTTTGACACATAGCATCATCACTTCAAGCGGCTCGTCCGCCGATCAATGGCGCCTTTGAACTAAAGGCAGACAGTGAAACAAACATGGAAACAGATTTGACTCTCCCCCCACTCTAAGTGTGTGTTTTGGTTTGTGCTGGATATGCGCACATGCATGTACCCATTTGTACACAACACAAGATATATTGTTGCAGAATGCATTTTGTTTCGCTTAAATTCCATCACTAACATTATGGAGGAACAAAGTCCGAAAAAGATCCTTTATCGTGTTGAGTTAGAGGCTGAAGCTAAGTGCTGAAGCTAACTATTAAGCGAAAAGTATGCTCTGAGGGAGTAAATGACAAGCAGGTGTCAGCTCTACCACTCTACCTGTGAGAGGTGCTTTTGATCCTTATTTGTCATGTGTGTGTGTGTGTGTGTGTGTATGTGTGTCTGTGTGTGTCTGTGTGTGCATGCGAGATCCACCACCTGCTTCCTTCTGCAAGTCACAGTGGAAGCCAGCCTGCTTCTTTCACATACACAACAAACACCCATGCTGCACACACACACTTTGAGAGTAATGGACACAAAACACTGCATTCAGCTGATGGCAGAGAGATCTGATGGAGTCTGCACGAGGACCAAATAGGTCTCTGTTAGGTCTCCATATCCACTACACAGTAAGTGTCACAGGAATACACACACATCACCTTGAAATGAGGATGTGTAGGCTACTCTTTCCAAAGACAGAACACACTATAAACTCAGGTTTGGTCACAATACATGCACACTTGCAAAAAAGTATAAAACATAAAATATAAAAAGGGTGATCCGATGATCAAATACATGACAAAATTATCTTTTGGATCTTTTTGGAAACTACCCTCAATGCAAATATTGAATAAAATACGTGTAGTATGTAAATGTGCAATTGTGAACAGTCGGTTTAATTAAATGGTAAACCAGTATCTCTACCTTTTCTTTCTCAAAGCACACAGGACTTTGACATGAAAGAAAACTCTGTGCTGTACAAAAGTCTCCCAAACCATAACACACATGACAGCCTGCAACCTAAATTCTCCGAAAGTAGTCCTGAGTATCAATTTTTGCTCACTCTCTCTGTGGCCGTCTCTCTCCCACCTCCTCCCGTTGCTGTGTAATCTCTATGGATTAGAATGGTTTATTCATGACCGTAGTGTACTCTGTATGTGTGTATGTATGTGAGCTCTGGGCAGGCCACTAGAGTGTGACAGCAGGCCAGTACAGTGACAGGAGACACCTTGGAGACTGTGACAGGCTGCCAGCTGTACACCATCATTCGCATTTCTCTCTATCTCACTCACTTCTTCTCACTATGCTACTCATCTATCTCCACATACATCTCTTCATCTCCTCTCCTCCATCTGGATTCACTCCATTCATATCCTACCTGTCTTTTTGTTTTTCTTTTCCACAGCTCTAACCTGTGCTGCCTCTGAGCCAGTCAACGGGATCTAAATAATTGAACGTTTCTCATACTTTATTTCCTTCTGTCTCAGCCAGCGGATGGAGTTTTTCTAGCTCAGCCTCTGCTTTTTCCCTGCCTTTTTCTTTTATTTTACCATCACTCTGTATTTTGTCTCCTGGTTGTGACATCGGTTGCCCCTCGTCTGACCCATTTGGTCCATATAACCTGGCCCAGCAGGCGCTGATCTCTAAATCCCATCTCCTCTCTTTTACTCTCTGCTTCTCATCGCTCCATCCCACCGTCCAGTGACCTCTTGAACCCCGGAGGGAGGGAATTATCTCTGTCCGATGAGAACAGAGCAGTGCACTGCTGGGGTGCCCCGACCTCACATGCATCCACTCGTACGGGCACCCGCGTTTATACATCACTACGTCTGTGGGCACTGCAACAACTGCATGTACTTGTAGTGTGTGTGTGTGTGTATCGTGTGATCATTCAAAGCCAAACATCAGAAAACTGAGCCAATGTTCGAAATCCCTAAAATTTGAATATTGGATGGAGCAAAAAGGCACTCTGACCTTTTAGTGGAACCACTGCAAATACACAGTATTGGTTTCTAATGTAAATGACTAGGGACAGAGTCCATTTTGGATTCACCTCAATCCTCATGCCGACCCATGGCTCGTTAACTGGCACTGTCATCCATGCACAGAAGCCAGGGATGTGATGAAATACTGAATTTGAGCAAAACCACTGACTGTATTAGTTTTGAAAATATAACATATCAATTTTGCCCCCCCCCCCCCCAATATCAATCAAATGTTAACATATCCCAAAAATAATGTATATCTGCCAGCAGTGATCTGCAGTATTTATCATTCATTTGAGTTAATTTGAGTTGTTGGTTGGGTTACAGTTGATGTAATAATTGACAGTCATTTTAATGATCCCTGAGAGAAATACAGAGTATAAACATTTCTTTAGAATTAGCAACAAGTAGTACCTCTTTTAGAAACAAATAGCACAAAACTGCAATGGTAAGGCAGAAAATTAAGAATTTAAGGAAAAGGGGAAGACAAAAACATAAGGCTGAACGCAAAGGAAATCAAGAGTATGTGAAATCTATTGGCTTTATATGTTGCATCCTTCAGAAGGGCATATAGGTTTGTTTCCTGAAGAAAAATCCCCTTTAATTAGGAGGGCTCATCTCTTGATTCAGCCAAAAATGGACCGTGTGTTAATGAGTACGAGAGAGAGTGAATCCTTGCCTGTCCCTTTACTCCGACCGGACAAAGAAGGTTATTTCAGATTTATTGTTCCGGTGAATCATCACAAATAGAAAATCACTTAACATTCCAATTACGCTGTGTCCCAAACATCCCTTAGATGAATCAAAAATAGGAAATTCCAGACAAGGAGAATGGGCCAGTGCAACCTTGAAACCACCACTCAAACCAACATGCATACACATTCACCGACAAGTAACACACGCAAGATGGGAGATGACAGAAACAGCAAAAACAAAAGGCAAGGGACATAAAAGAGGAAGGAATAGAAATAAAAGGTATGGTGTGTGTGTGTGTGTGTGTGCGTGCATGACATTTGCATCTCCGGCTCTCAAGCAGCTCTGGTCTTGGCTGGTCCTCATCTGTATGTGCATACTGAGTGAGCCCAGGTGCTGCGCATGGCGCAGAGGTCACACCAGAAAGGGCAAGTGCTAAAATGAAGCTAACACAAATGCACATGTGCACGTGCATTCTATCTCACACGCTTGCCCAAAAGCACATATAAACACATGCATGGCTAGCCGCACACACGCACCAGCGAGGGTCGACTGTCTTAGTTATTCATTGACATGCACCCAGGAAGAAAAAAGTGGGGGCTGCTTCTTTTTTCAATTTTTTTTTAAAGACAGCGAGAGAAAACATTCAAACAATGGTTCTCTATGACTTCTAAATCTAGCTGTTGGTCCGGGGTACCTGTGAGGGTCAGCAGGGTTGTGCAGGGAGAAATCAGAGAGGAGCAAAATCTAAGACACCTCAGCTCACTGCCTGGTGAATTTACATGATGAGATGGGAGCACAGGAATAGACCCCTGCACAGTTTGCAGTGTCTTTTTTTTGGCCTTCAGTTTGTACATTTGTGGTTATTTTACCTGCTGCATCCAGTCCTGTGTGCCTTTGCTGGTCTCCTGCAGCCAGATGTTGTGAGCCGAGTCAGTCAGAGCCACAGCGCACGCTCTGTTCTTCACCTGCATTTCCCTCTGATTCATCTGCCACAAAAGCAAATCAAAATCGTGTTGGTCACCCTATCAGCATGTTATCGACAAAGTCACTGTTGAGGAGGATACGGTTTGTTTCAGACATTTGAACAACAAAGAGACCTTATGCTGTAAGACATAGCCTCTTTAGAAAGAAAAGAATATAACATAACCATTGTGTTAGTAGATACTTGCCTCATCAAATGTTTAGTCCCTGTCTAACATACACTGTCTGCCTACTCCCTGAACCAGGATAGCACAGGCCCACTGGACAGCGAAGACAGATTCAACCTGGTGCATGGCATAATGTTAAAAAAAGAAATATGAAAGAGCTGCTCCAGCATAGCGTGTCCTTGTCACGTTCTGTGCAAATGTCCCTTTGCTGTGCACGTTCATATACCTCTGTCCCCATTCTCAATAACCTTTCCCTTCACATGTCAGAGACAACGTGGCTTCCGCAAGCCCGTCTTCATATTCCCCTCTGAATGTCAACGCCAAGTAAAATGTCACGCAAAGGACTTGTTACCGCACTACAATAGACTTCCCACACCGCTGGTCCCACCCCAAGGAGTACTGCAGGCCTTGGGACGAGCCGTTTCACCGTGCTTGGCTTTAAGATAACACGGGAAGAAAAGAGAACAGGACTTGCAACAATAGGTTCACGATCATGTATTGCACACGTTTAGTGAAGCTGGGAAAGAAACTGGTGGACTGGGGATGGACATAGCCTGTGGAATACAACTAAGTATGGCGATTCCCAGGCCATCTACATATGGCACTAAGGCCAAACACACCAAGAGCAAACTAGTTTAAAGCTCCATCTTAAGTGTCCTTATTAGGAATGACAAATCTGTAAACGTCCTGAACTACTGGCTTGAAATGCCGATGGTGTTTGTGGCTTGGCGCTTGAGAATAAGACAAGGACTTCAGTGGCAATGTTAAAGCTAAGGCAGGGATTGGAATATCAGGGATAGGTTGGTGCCTGCATGTAAGAATAGGATAAATATTAGTCTGTAATAGCGTGGTGTAATAAAACAAAATATTGCTGAGGCGTGTTCAAAGCTACAAGTTGGGAGGGTATAGAAGGTTAAGGCTGTTGCTAATATGAATCTTAGTCTGACACTCAGATGGAGGCTGAAGAAATTACCCATTTGATACACATTCACAGTGGGGAACACGACCCATTTTCAGCCAGCTAGATTGGCTGGTCGTTGGCTGTACATCAAAATGACGGTGGGCATTTGAATACATCCTGCCTCGCCCAGCCAAATTAAAGTGGGAGTGTATAGAGATAAATGGAATCTATTAAGGCACTAAGGACTCATACATCATGGAGCTGATAAGGCTTCCACGGTAGCGTCTTAATCAGGGTGGAGGGTAGAGCAGGCTGAGCGGGGACGTACAACTCCAAGCATACAAATAAGTACACAATCGTAGCGATAGACAACAAAAAGAAGACAGACGCTGCACATGGAAATGAACAGACACATTCACTCACTCACACAAAATTCATACAATCACACACAGACGCACACTCCTCTCTGTACTCCCTCTTCATCCACGCTTGGTTGAAAAGCTTTCCTCTGGCAGAACTGGGCCCGTGGGAGAAGCAAAGTCAACCTTTTAAAACTGGAGGTGTCAGTCAATGTCCTGTTTTCTGGCGCTAGCCAAAACGGGCCAGTCCCTGAGTATAGGGGCTGCTAGCAGAGGCCAGGAAACAGGAGACACTGGACTGACTGTCCATGGGAAACACAAAGGACATGACTTCAAACCAGTCAAAAACATTTCCCAAGTCTGGGCAGAAAACTGAACATTTTGTCCACATTCCAAGTGGCTACATAGGTCTCTATTCCTATTGTATGCCCCTTAAACCATCTGAGAAGTGTGAGTGTGTGTGTGTGTGTGTGTGCATGTCTGCATGTGCAGTATGTGTGGGTACACGCTTGGACATATGCATATTCGTGTTGGAATGAATGTGAGCAGATTGGAGGGCACCGCTCTGTGTTCAAGGGCAGTTTTGTGGAGAAGCAAGTGAATGACAGACAGCGGTTAGACAGACATAAAGGTATGTGTAAAGAAAGAGTGTAGATGGAGCTGGATGGATACGTCTAGATCTTAAATACTGGACTTAAGTATTTAGAGAGTGCATGTTTAATCTTGCATAGACAGACTGTCTCATCAAGCAGACAAGTAACTTGTTTTTTTTTTTATGAACGGGATAACAAAACCTTTGGAAGTCCAAAAGCACACATTCAAAATGAATATATTTAGCACCTCTGGATGCTTTGGAAGTTCTTTCTCTCTAAATTTGATTGGTGTGAAATACAAAGAAAAACAACTTTTCTCGAACAAACTTTTGTGATCTGTGATTTGCTATTCGAAGATACTCACACAGATTTGTACATTTGCTGAAATGAGGAGGCATAATAAATCAGCGACTCTCAACAAAAGAGCCGGTTTTCCCGACGATGGCTCAACCGAAGATTAAAGAGCAGAGAACTCCATCCCCCAGCACGGGCTATATCAATCACTTGTTCTGACAGCTCTCATTGCCGCATTGCTTACACACATATGTTTGGCTGTGGTAACAGTTGGTGTAATAGGTTGACAAATAATGACTCCTGGAGAGAGTGCGCTATGCAGTGTGGCCTTCAACCACAATGATTTTAACACCATTAGGTCCCATGTTTTACAAGCCGCAATGACAACTGTGGTCGGCCGCATGTTGAAAGCAAAATCCAGGCATGTCTGTGTCTTCTGCTAGGTGCGTGATACTCATGGATAAGTTACAAACCAGTTACTATAAAGCTACATGCTCCCAAGTGGGTAGCGATGTAGAGCGGTCTGATCACGTTATGATTTGTACACCATGTTAGCCTGTGAGTTAGTGCGAGCTATCTTTATCCAGAGCGTTAAATGTGCTCATCCACTATGTAACCGCAGACTGCAGCTTGAACAAGGAAACAGGCCAGCTGTTGTGATCAGTCTCGTATCGGACAGGGAAAAAGGAAGAGAAACATGTGGAACTACTTGTTGAGCTAAAACCAGCACACAGATGTTAAGACATTTGCCGCCTCTCTGCTGGCCTTTCCTTTAACGCTAAAGCAGCTGGATATGCAGAGTAAAAGTTCAGGTGGGGGTTGAACGTGGGAGGCTTGCTTTTGAAAAAAGATGAAGAAACTGGGAACGTAAAGGCAGAACGTTATAAGAGGAAGCTGATTAGCTATCAAAAGCAGTATAACAGGAGGACTAAAGAGGGAATGAGAGGAAAAAGCAAGACAGATGAGATACAGACAGAGGCAGATGAGCACAAAGAATACTTATGAATGCTTTATTGACCCCATGGGGAAAATTATCTTTTCCCTTGGCCTATACTTCACAGGGAGATCAGACCACAGGGTCAGCTTCAGAATAGCATCCCTAAAGCAAATGGGCTTTCACTTTCGTCTTTAAAACATAAGCAGAAGCTTTAGCGTAAGTGGAAACGATGCACAGATCACAGGGGTCTAAAGCAGAGTCCTCAGCTTGAAGGACGGCAACCGTACTCACGAGAGCACTTTCATGAAATGTTTATCACCAGCTTGATGTACTTCACCCATCGTCTGCATAGTACAGGCATATAAGGCGTAGTCTGTAAAATTATCAAAGTCACTTTGATTTCACATTTTAGTGTGTCACAAAAAAATAAATGTCCTAACCTATTTGTGACATGCTGTTTTTGGATTTGGATTTAATTTGACTGGACCTATCACATGTGAACCGTTATAACAAAGCTGAGTCACAACTGATGAGTTCACCCCCACCCGAAATACATTTAAACTCTGTATGAACGATGAAATCCTTCTCCCTCTTTTCACTCCCTCACTGTTTCTTCCTCAAAAAAACATTTATTTTCTGACTTCTGTGCAGAGGGCCCGGTTGCTATAGAGACCCACAAACATCACAGATTTCTGACCCCCTGGTTTGCAAAATTCGACTAAATCCAGCTTTTCACAAGTTGAAATAGCAACCCCCCCACACACACACACATTTGGAGCCACTCTGACACCAACACAGAGAGAGACTTGTCTCTAACCCCCGTATCCTGTACCTGACCTCACATGGCTCTCAGCAGAGTACAGTGTTTCGGGCTTTAAGCTGCTTCCTGCTACTAAGCCAGCTAATTCCTAGACTTTTTGTTGAGCATAATCTTATTTTCACCACTGACGAAGAATGTGATATGCGATGGGTGTGTGTGTGTGTGGGAGCATGGAGTGTGCGTATGAAGGAGAGATGGAGGAATATTAATCATGTTTATTTATCTGGACGAGGAGTTGAAATAAGCGACGAGACATCATTTAACAGCATGCTAAGGTCATCTCTGGTCGAGATGAATACTTCATTTCTCTCCTCTCCCCGTGACGCTCCCATGCCTGCGACTGCTCCGCTGAAGCTACATCTAACCACCGGCAATAATAAAGACAATTATTTAGGCCTTTGATAATTATGTGTCAAAGGCAGCGAAAGCCACTAGATAATTGGAAGTAAACTGAATGGTAATCCACAATGGAGATCCCCCTATGGGAGACAGGCAGACTTATCCCTAGAAAGAATGCAGAGCGAGAGAAAAGAGAGAAACAGCCAAAGACATAAAGATGAGAGCTCTTTAAGGGGCCTTGCTTACTGTCAGATAGTCAATGTGAAAAGCCACAATTACACATTGAGAGTGAGTGCGAATAGAGAGCAGCGAACAAGAGAAAGGAACACAAGAGATGGAGAGAGAGAATGACAGAAAGTGAGTGAGAATAAAAAAAGAGAACGGAATGTTGCGCACTAGTGGGAGTGAGCAAAGACTGAGCAGAGGCCAAGGGGAAGGAGGAGGGAGGGAGGGAGAGAGAGAGAGAGAGAGACGGAGAAGCGCCCAGTGACGATGCCAGTCAGAGACGAGGCTTATAATGTGGCATGCACTGCCAACAGCCGCAGATAATCTAGGACTACCCACTGAGCACTGAAGCACTGCTTAAATATTTGATTGATTAACTGTCCTGTTGCTGCCAGAGAGTTAAGAGGAGAGCAGCAGAGAAGCCAGGGCGAACACAGAAAAAACAAACAAACATGTATGCGCACATCCGGAAGTTGGAAAACACATGGCGCAGACACACTAACACATACTCCCCCATAAATCCCTACACGCCAACATTGGAACAGGAGCGCAAACACAAACACACACAGACATGTACACATTGCGAGCATGTGAAGAGTCAGCAAAGACAGTGGCAAGGGCTGGAAAACCAAACATAAAGGCTGACAGATGCTCTGGCAGTGATTTCCTTCCATCATAAATCAATGAGGACAATAGAGTTAAAGATAAACAGTGCTGAAGTTGACGATCTTCATCTGGATTTGGCTTTCAGTGGCCGCGGGATTCACCACAGGGATGTTAGTGTGCTATCTCTCTTATTGCTACAGTACCGGTGTATGACTATGTTGCTCGCAATTGATCTCAGGTCATAGAGGGTGGATAGGAGTGTGAATGCAACGTGGTCATCTGCTACACTGTCCGTGACACACACACACACACACACACACATCCCTGTTCGTCCCTGGCTGTGAAAACACAGGCAGCTGGCCCCCCACGCTCCAACACCCTCCACAGGAAGAGACAACACCAGCGCTTCCTGTGGCTTTGAAGCAGCGGCCCCAGGTCCCCTGTCGGTCCCCAGCTTCCTTTGTCTTAACCGCAGGAAGGAAGCCCTCTCTAGCACGAGGCCACAGGGCCCTAGGGAGCCAGAGGGAGTGTGTTTGTGTGTGTGCACCTTTCAGTGTTGTGGGAGTGTGCTCACTGAGGTCACATGCATTTACAGGGTTTTTTCCCCTTTGACTCTCCAGAGCCTGAACTCTGGTTATGGCGAGTGTGTAGAGTAGGAGAGAGCAGGAGAAAACTGCAATAACTTCCTGCTCTCTTTCCTCTTTCCTGTCACGGCTGTTCGCCACATACATGATGAAGGGAAGATGAGGGAGAGAGTGAGAGAGAGACAGACAGGGAGGATGGTGGGCGGAGAGACAGGGTGAGATTTGAAAGGGTGAGGAGTGGGCATTGCCGAATTGTGTGAGTGACAGCACCGGCCGCAGGGTAGTGGGAGGTGGTGTGTGTCTGTGTACGTGTTGGGGAGGATTCTATCTGTGTGTGTATAACCGTGCAAACCACACACGCACACACACACACATATATGTACAGCGGACAGAAACACACCAACAAGTGGGGGCGGTGAGGAAAAGGAAGGCCACTAAATATTTACTGACACAGCAGAAGTGGAGAATGGTTGTCCACTGGTGGAAACAAAAGGCAGAGGATGAGGAGCGGCGTGCCAGGAAACCTGCCGGCTGCGGGCGCTGCGCCCCGCTTGTGCCCGCATGGAAAACAAGAAAGAGGAAGACGGGAAGGGAGGATGGAGGAGAGAGAGAGAGAGAGAGAGAGAGAGGGGGCAGAATGAGGGAGAGGACGAACAGGGCTGTGGGTAATGGGGGTGCTCATAAACAACAACAAGCAACTGTTACTTAACAAAAGATTTAGTTTCTTCAAGATGAGGTTTAGTGAGTTTTAATTTGTGCGGGCGTTGGTTTGTGCATGTGAGTATGTATATGTTTGTGTTAAAAAATAATATTTTGTAATAAACTTCAAACTTCTGTATGCCTCTCTGCCCAATTGACCAAATAATCAGAATAACTCACCGAGGGATCTTCTACATGAGTGTTTTTATTCCTGCTGGTGACATATAATTCGATAAAATGATGAGTTCCTGAAACATTCCTGTTGGTTTTCACTTGAAAGACAACTCTTTTCAAATCATTCAGACCCAATAACCCAAACAGATGCTCAAATGTTAAGTATCATTTTATATTCTATATTTACCCAAACATAATTCAATTAATTTCTAATTAACATCTGCACAGTGGTAAGTGTTAATGAGATTAACTCCCAACAGTTTGATCAATTTACATTTCTGCCAAAATGAAAAGACTGGTAGCTGATGCTCGAGTTGCTCGAGCTGTATTGACAATACCCCTATAATGTTCACATTCAAATGATATTGACACAATTAAGAAAGTGGACAGTGGAAGTTTCGTAACATTAGTAGTTCGGGATGTTCATATATTGTTTGGCGACAGCAATTACAGAAATGGTAATTACTAATTAGGCAGCATTCCTTAACGAAGTGAAATTACGGCACGGCGACAAATTAAAGTCTTGTGTTAATTAGAATATATCTTTGTTAAGAAAACCAGCATAAGGTACGGTGGGCAACGTCTTCATCATTCCCAAATCAACTGGCCACATTAACAGCTTTGGTCTACAGAGTGAAATGAGAAAGTTACTTTTGCGCATTGAATACAGACTCGGCCTCATCATCTCCACTTGCCTTTTCTCTCCCTCTCTCTCTCTCGCTCGAACAGTGCTTTTTTCTTGTCGTTCTCCCTGTCTCCCAACCCTCCGGCAATGCTGTAAAATAGAAACCTAACCTCAATATTTTCCCTCACGGTGCTGGGACTTGCTGGCCCATTAAATTCCCCTTCCCATGTGTCAGCTTGCACATTTCCACCATGAAATTTTCATACAATTAAACTTTCTTAATGATTTATAAGCTATAATAATAGCCGTAAGTATTTCAGAGCAGGTTAAAGGGACAGCTTTTAAGTGCACGCAGGGGGATGACCCTGTTTTAACATAGTTTCGGATGGGTGACTCTCGGCTGGAGACCACGATGGATAGGGCGAGGGAGAATGGGATTGACGGAGGGAGGGAGTGAGCGAGCGGGCCTAACAAGGGTGGGTGGAGGAGGAGGCTGAGACCTTTGTGTCGTAACTCAGGGTGATACTGTCATCGAGGAGAACCAAGGGCTCCCTGAACCCTGGCAGGGAGGAGACAGCTTACCACTGACAGACAGAGAAAGACACATGCATGCATAGAAGGCAAACGCAGCAACAAAGGCTGAGAAACTGACAGAAGGAAAATGCTGGATGCAGAAAGGTTACTGAGAAAACTGTAGTTGGATGAAGTAAGTCACAAAGAAAAACAGTCAAAATAATTACTTAAGAAAAAGAATACAGATTCTATTAAATAAAGTCAAATAAATAAATATTATAAGGCACATTATTTAAATAAAAAAGCTAAATTAGCTCACCTAATCCCGGTGAATCAAATCCCTAATAAACAGGCAACGTTTACTGTAAAGCAGTGCTGGAGTCAATGTCTATAGGATGTGCACAGTTTGCATGCATGTTCTGGGGCGCGCACACACACACAGATGTTTGCTCTCTGCTGCCTCTTTGATGGCGAGGCTGATATGATTGCCACTTAGGAAATCAGTGTGTTTTCACACCACTCTCAGCTCTGCCAAAACTAATGTGTTAAATATCCATCGGGTACTGCTGTCCATTTCTGAGACACACACAGACACACACACACAGCCTTAGGGGCTGATAAACATTGATTCCTTGTACTAACTGAGCCCACAGTTGGTATCCACCCAAGCCAACATTTTCTAAATTGGGGTGCAGTGAGAAAATTTCAACAAGCTATGATGTGAAAGTTCTTCTAAATTTGTCGTGAGGGGGTTTAAGTCGAGCTAAATTTGAACTATTGTGTGACTTTTTTTCACTTTTCTTGTTATCAAGAAATGCCAAATTTGTTTTAAAATACATCATTGTTGTAGAAAAATTCACTTTCATGCTGCACAAATCAACAATGCACAAAACAACACATGAAATCCAGCTACTGTAAGTGTTTTGGAAAGGTGGAGTCTGCTAATGGCAAAATCTACCAAATATCTCCGTGGACGGTTTTTCACCTTAGCTGTGAATGGGGGAGGAGGAAGAGAAGGAAAATGAAACAAAAACAACAAATCTGGAGGCGCCTGCTGCTCTACACATTACTGGCAAATCAGGTGTGTGTGCGTGTGTGTGTGTGCTTGTGTGTGTCCCTTCAGGGCAGCAGGAGTTGAATTCTAAAGGGAGGTGTTTTGTTGAAACTTCCAGTGCCACTCGAAGTCGCTCATGGACTAACTGAGGGGGAAGAAAAAGTTAGGGGGAAAAAAAAGAATGGGAGGAGAGGTACCGTAAATGTGGTAAAAGCTAATGAAAGTGACAAAGAGAGAGTCCCTCCTTTCAGTTATCATCCTCTACTCCTTCATATTTCCTCGTCTCCTGCGCTGTGGGGCAAGGGAGGAAGAGAGAGAAGGGGGGGGGAAAAGAAGAAAAAAAAACATGCTCTGTGATCCCCTTTACTCAAAGGAAGGACAGAGTGAGAGAGGGAAAACTATAAAAGGCCAACTGAAATTAATGGAAATATGTAACAATCTTGAAATTAACTTCTCATTGCCACTAGCCATGATTTAAAACAGCTTTTTAACGAGAGGAAAGATGAGTCAGAAAAGAAAGAGAGGGAGAAGGGGTTGAGGCCATATTACAAATTGGACAGGCTGGAGGAAGCTACAAGTTAATTTGCCCCATCATTTGAAAACTTTGCAGTTCTCAAGGCACACTCACTTAAATTATTATTTTTATGTCCAAATTAATCAAGACATAAGACTAAAGGATAAAAAAATACTGATGTAGGGTAGAAGGAAATACAAAGTAATTCAATGAGCCATTTAAACAGGCAGAGTAAAGAAAAAGGAAAACATATTTCAAGTATCTGAACTGTATCACGATGTTCCGATGGGCCATATTTAACAGCAAAAACATTTCTGCTTCTAACTTTAAATACAAAATATTTTTTTAATGAATAAATACATGAATAATAATATCTAAATTAATGAGATACTGCACAATGATATTGAAATATAATACCCGTACTAATGAATTGTCATTATTAATATGATCATTATTATTATGCCGTTGTTTACTATATTTTGAATAAAACACAAGAACACTGCCATATATAAATGATTTACTTTTGTTTATTTTCTGTTATTGTTTGCAACATTTGACACCGTAGTATATTTAAATAATGTGCCCAATAACCAGAGCAATGTACGTTTGAGCACATAATAAAATCAACACAACGATTCGCTTAATGAATTAAATGTAAAATCTACAAAAAGCAGTACACCAGTTGAAGTGCTTTTCAAGTGATATTATTGATTAAAAACAAAGCCTGAGAGAAGGGTGAGGAACACAAACACGCACACAAACACATACAGGCCATTTACACACACACACACACACAATTTAGTGTAAAGTATATTATTAATCTTGTGAAAAAAAGCAATTAAATCGAAGTGGAATATAGAGCCTGAAGCTATGAGGACTGTCAATTCTGCTGGAAATGCCACAGAAGATTACAGTTGGGTTTGTGGATTCCATGAACCCTTTTTTGATTAGGGAGTCAATTATTTCTCATTACTGAAGATGCTATTTCGGAAAAAGACCTTGTCAGTCAATCATGCAAAAAGTCCTCGAAAAGCGTGAATAAACCATTAAAGAGAGAGGCGGGTGGGGGGGGGGGGGGGGCTGTGGGGGAAAGCACACTGACCCTTTCCCACACCCAAACTCCTACTTGTAGTCAAATTACCTTTTTAACTATTACACCTCTGTCAGGTCTTTGTCAGCGTATGGTAATTAGGGCCTTCAGTGGAGAACATTTGAAAAGAAAACAGTATATTTATTAGTTTATCGCAGAGAAAGGCATTTACCCAGAGCTGAAGGTAAGTTTGAATGTGGTGATTATCTTGTCATTTTCAGATTGTTTGTCTAAGAGTGTGCATGTGTGCGTTAGTGTGCGTGTGTGAGTGCATGTCAGCGCGAGTGAACGCTGTGTGTGTGACTCCAGGTAATGTGCTGTTGTGTGGATGGCACACACATGTGCATTCACACACACACACACACACACACACACACACACACACACACACCTACACACACGTATACATATTATATATATATATATTTTTTTGTATTTATTTATACGTGTGCGTGTGTGTGTATGTATGTGTGTGTGTGTGTACGTAAGCTGCTTTCAGCACACTGATAGGCGAGCACAGCACATTTCTCCCGTCCTCTTTGTTCTGTGTTGGGTTTGACACCTCTAAACAATAGCAGCGCTTCACTTCGCCCAGCCCCAACCCACCACCAACCACACACTGCATGGACGGGAGCTGCCAATTAGCACTATCAAAACACCCCTCATCAGCTGTCTGCCTACCACAAAAAGAAGAAAAAAATCCCCAAACAAATCAATAATTCAGAATTTCCCTCAAAAACAATCACATTCATCAGTGGACTTAAGGACACAAGAGAGAAGTGACCATGATCACGAACCGTATAGTATGGATTGTGTGTATAGAAAAGATGCACAGAAAACAACTGGAGTACCGCTCATGTGACCACATGAAGTGGAGGGTCACAACAAGCACTTGACCAGCCGAGTAGAAACAAAGGTCTGCGTCCTCTCACGTCTCATCCTTTCCACTCTGGCGTCTAGAGCTGATCTATATTTTGGTTGCCGACAGTTCCTCGACCCGACCCGAATGCAACCGCTGTCCCCTATCTACATCCAGTAGTAGTAGCAGTTGCTCCCATCCATTCTCTTCTTCCTCACACGCATACATTTTCCTCCACTCAAGAAAAGCCCCACACTCTCTTTTAGTTTATCTACCTTTGTCTAATGCCACGCTGGGTGAGCTGCGTTTGGCGGCCTCCGAACTGCCAGACGACGTGTTGTGACCCAGGGGAAGGAGGGCCGACGTGGGGAGAGAGGAGTGGAGAGGGGGGCCTGTCATGGAGAAAGGGTCTCAGAGGGCCGGAGGTGAGCAGAGGTGTCTGGGAGATGACTGTCGTTCCTCTCGGTGGTCCAAGACCTTTTCATTAACTTACACCCCAGGGTTCACCAAACAGAAACAGGGGGTGGGAGTGGGGACAGGGGGGGGGTGCAGACGGGTGCAAAGCACTAGCCCTTGTGACCACCAGGGACCTGCTGCCTTCCTGTCTGTCTGAATGCAGATCTGTGTCATCCATTATGGACAAGGGACTGCTTTTTAACAAAATACAAACACAAACAGGACCACATGCACACAGGCACAACACATGCACACAAAAATACACATACATCAACGCCTGCTAAGGGAAAGAGAAGGGTAACAAAGGACAGGCAGTGCCCCCTAGTGTTATCATCAAAGAGAAATCAGACCAAATCAACCAACCATCACCTCAACCAAAGCCAGAAAAACAGATACAGGAAGAAGAGAGGGGGGGGGGGAGCAGCAGAAATCATGAGAGAAGTGGTATTGCATGTGGAAGGCCCAGGGTTGGGAGTGGGTGAGTAAGGTGAAGGGAGCAAGACGCTGGGGGAAGGCAGGAGAGGGATGGAGGGAGAAAGGGATTGAAAGTTAGGGAGTGAGTATGGGGGGGTGGGGGGGTGTATTGTACATAATAGCTGCTTGGTGGCGGAGGGGGTTAAAAGATGTCTTGCCACGTCCAAGATGTTTTTAATGTTCGAGGCCGAGAGAGCGAGAAAGTGAGAGGGGGAGAAGGAAAGGGAGAGAGGCAGGCAGGCCATGCATGAAAGCCGATGTCAGAGAAGTCCAGAGGAATCGTCGGGTGTGAAGCCATCTAATAGGAAAGCAGAATATATATCAGACACACATACACACACACATGCTGACTGTGAATTACTGAGCCACCCAATGTGGCCTGGTAACTGATCTGAACATGAACCACAAACTAATGAGTGACATGACGGGAGGAGATGAAACCCTATCTTACTTGGACAACAAAAAAGCCTTTGGAGCAAAATGCACACTTATGCTTAAAAGATAAAAACGTGTGCATTAAAAAAATAATAATCTGTGCAAATGTTTTTTCTTCTTTCTTTTACTCGGACAGCACATCCAGCTTCATATTCCCACCATGAAACAAGGCCTACCCTTCAGTGAGTTCCACATTCAGCTCTAAGACATCAAAGGCTGCTCCACACCAGGAGTCTCTCGCTCGCTCTCTTTCTCCCTTCCTCTCTCTCCCTTCCTTTTGCTCTTTCATAACCCCCATCGTATTTCACAGCACATAAAGCCTTAAAATGGCACATAAAACAGTTCATCTCTTTTCACTGTCAGCTTTCCAGGCTTAAAAAATTAAATATGTTTTACCGCAGGTACATAACTAAAACACATCGATGGAATAAATTGCCATAAAGGATTCAAACTCAGCTTTCTATAAGTCTCTGAGGCTATATAGTTGGGTATAGATCAGCTGAATAGCCAATATAGGGTGTTTCAAGCTTAAAGTGCAGAAAAAATGAAGTCAGTGAAACTGTGGAATTGCCTGTTTTTCCTTTGCCACCAATGCCATCGTTCTGTTTTCCGTTTAAACACTTGAGATATGTCTGCAGATGATGCACTGACACTGAAAGTGTCTTTACTAACACCAAAAGAATGCTGTGACCCTGGTGCTGAGGGTTTGAAGGGGGCAAGGCGAAAACACCACAGAATACCAACACAGCATTCAATGAAATTTAAAAGCATGTGAAAGGCAGAGAGCAGAGAGTGAAGGAGGTGGGTGTGGATGGAGATGTAGAGTTTGAAGGAAAAAGCGAAGGAGAGAGAAGATGAACACAAACAGACGGGAGAAAGGATTTAAACGTCAACCCTGGAGTCACTGAGTTCACTGACATTTGCACCAGGATCCGCCTAGCTGCTCCTCGCAGATTTTCAGAAACGACACTTTCCTTTCAATTCCTAAGACTTATTCTTCCTACATTCGCTGCAGAATGAGACCATTCACAAGCTTGGGGGAAGAGACAAAAAAACAAAACAAAAAACATAGAAAAGCAAACTGAATTGAATGTGTTGAATTCAAGTGATGCCCATGTGACAATTTGCTACCCCGTATGTCCTCAAGATTCCTCTTGTATATTGTATGCATTCTTATGGACGAATTAGCGAGGGGGAAGGGAAAAAATGACATGTGACAAGCGATTCATTTGAGCTGTCAACATGTCATCTTCAGCACATTCAAAGCTCACATCAACCGCTCGTATTCCCTCTCTGGTGAAGGTGACCTAGGTCGTAACCAGCTGACACACCCAGACAGCAGGTGAATGCAGTGGGAACAGCGAGTGTGTGAGATTGGCAAGAATGAAGGCAAGTTAGAGCAAAAGGACAAAGAGGAAACAGTGACTAAATGTGAGATCTACTTGGAAAAGGAAACAAATGAGGACACATTTTTAAAGAATTGAGAGCATCTGGAATTTTCAGGTGAAAAAACTAAATAAAACACAGACAGATAATTCCACATTTGAGGTTATATTAAATAAAACCTTCAGATTAAGATAACCATGAAGAGGTTTTACACAAAATAAGTAAACAACACTCAGACAGAGACAGAGATCTTGGACAGAGATGTTTGTCAAAAATGGCAAAATATAAAAAAAAACACTGTGAGACAGATGTCAGTCTCAAGTGAAGGATCGGAGTGAGACGGCAGAGAATGAAGAAGCAAGGCCGATGTGAAGTTGAGGTTAAGAGAGGGAAGGGAAAATGAAAGTGAGTGAATCGGAAGCAAAGAGGAAGCGCAAAGAAGAGGCGTAAGACCACATACACCGGGGCACGAGATAAAAGGAAGAAAACGAGAAGAGGCAAGTTTACAGATAAACGGTAAGAGAGAGTAGGAGGATGACCAAAGAAGCTCAGAGGAGTGCAAGAGACACACAATAAAAAGAACGGTAGCAGGGAGTGGTTTGGCGTTTTTAAAAGCAAGGGCAAGTGGCAAAGAATAAAATGAGCGAGAGAAGGAGCTTTTTGTTTTGCAAATTAAGAAGGAAGGTACAAGACAGCGAACGACGGAGAGAGGAGCGAAACAAGTGGACAGCAGTGCCCAATGGGTATTAAAGAGTGAATGAAAGAGCGAGAGACGTGTGAGGCAGAGGAGAGGGAAGAGAGCGAGACCTTGCCTCGGAGGCAACGAGCCGAAAGCAACGAGAGGCAGACAAAGCCGCGCACTGCTCTCACACAGCAGAACAAAGAGAGGAGGTGCATCATGGGAGTCTGAGCCTTGTGCCGCCACTGACGCCATGCTGGATAAACACGCAATGGCACATGCAAAAAATCTAACCGCAAACACATAAGCGTTCATGTAATGATCAGTGATGAGTGAAGACTTTAGACCAAATTTTTTAGTGAATTTGGTTTTGGTTTAAATTCTTTAAGAAGTAAAGGGTCAGTTTTCCTACTTTAATGTTGTAGCTCCTCAACCTTCATAAAACGCAACTACATCAACTATTGTGCATATCATGTGGAAGCGTACAAGTACACTAAAGCAGATGCATAAAGAACAGGAGTCCGTCTGTCGTAAACTTGACAAAAGAACAATACGGAAAACTTTTTATAATAGTGACTTTAGCGTAGCATAAAAATATGGTAGAGAGCAAGGAAACGCTGAGTAAATCAAAACAGCATCTTCACTGAGGGAAGACGCACTCTGATATATGCAGACCTGGATTAAAGCAGAGGGTGAGGATACACAGGAAGGGAGGAGGGCTGTTCAATTTTAGGAGCAATTCAGGTATGAGTGGAAATGCAAATATCCGTCTGTGTGTTTCATTGTAAATCTGATTCGGTGCATGTATGTGTGGTAAAAGCAGTGGATACTTCTCAGGCAGCTCGCTCAGGGAAACACAAGAAGGAGAAAGGAGTAAAGTCACATGGGTGACAGGTTAAAACTGTGGTTTACTTTCTCAGCTATGTCAGAAATCAAAGGAAAAGTATGCACAATTATTAAGATGTCGGCTCTAAAGTTTTCCATCTACACCCTCTGACTCCTGCTTCTCCCTCTCTTGTGATCTCTCATCCTCTTTCTCTGTTAGTCTCTCTTCCTCCGGCAGGTCTGATGTGTTGGGAGCTGCAGCTGAACTCTGAGTAGCACTGTCTCCAGGAAAAAACAAAGTGATCAATGTGAGAAGGCACGGGGCGCTCATGGACAGGCCAATCAATGGTGCAAAGAACCTTGCCCAGGGCCTTATGCAAATGGAAGCACGTCCCGTAACCTCGGGAGTGAACATGCGCACTAGATCAATGGGGTGAGGGTAGAACCTTACAGCAAGATCAGCCTCAGCCAGTAAATATGTAACGATGAATCCCTCAAGATTTAACTGAACTCAAATGAACTTCAACTAGCTGGGCTTCTTATATCACCAAGTGGCAAGAAAGACCCCGTGTTTAAGGGGTAGGGTATGGGGTGGGTGGCGCAGGACGAGGGAGATTAAAAAGAGCGTTTGCACAATGATGCACTGAGGCCAGATGGGTCCTTCACAGCAAGACAAAAAAGGTGAGAGGAGACTTATGAATAGTCACCTCAACAATACTTGTTTGAGGTGTAATGATTTTTCAATTACGTCACCCTGGCAACATCCGTGTGTTTTGAGGGAGGAAAGAGAAGAGTGGGTAACCGTGACGACCTGGTGGGATCATGCTCGACCTGCTTAAAACTGTCGAGAGTCAGACCGAGGACTGGATAACACAAACTATTCACAACCAACAGCGGACATTTACTAAAGCCGAGTCTGAAATTGGGATCATTTAAACGCTATCACAGACCAATCAGAAGTAGTGCGTGACTTACTTAAGTACAAGGTAACCATTGTGATCCACAGACTGATGACTTTTTTCAAACTACTATCATACACAAAAAGAGAAGGAGAAAGATGGAGATAGTGTAAAAGCAGTCAAAGACAAAGAGGGATTCTTCAACTGACGATGTAAACCAAGGGGTATGGAAGGGATCCAGTGAGTGCATTGAGCGCTCCTGCGTCAGAGCCTAAGGTAAGAGCAACAGCTCCATGTCTGCCTCCGGGCTGTTGAGAACACTGTAGGAGAGTTTGATCAAAACAAGGCTCATACAGGATATCAACAAGACTTTTACGTAGTGGGGACATTAAAGTTATGCCTTGAATTGCCCTTGGTTGTTGGCTAAGTCTCAGATGACCTTTCTAAACCTGGCCCACAAAAGTTCAGGAAAACTAGAAAAAAAACGTTTTGTAACATATTGGTGTTTTATCTCGCTATACCTGCAAGTGCACCCCTGAAACAAAGTTCAGGGAAACAGCGGTTAAAACGCTGAACACATGGTGAATCACTTCCCTCACAACCTCTCTTGACAGCCTACCTGTTCTGTGGTCTAACAGCCCTGCAGGAGCATCTGTCCTAATCCCCTGACTGAATATAGAAAGTAAAGTGATCACAGAAAAGTTATCTGGTTGTGGGTGTGATGGTATGTATGGTACCAAACTGGAGAGAAATAAAAGGACGTGCATTTTTCTTGTAAAAAGAGAGTCCCTGATATTATAGATATACTGTAAATCCTTTTGAAATCCATTTTGTTTGTTGATGAGAATAAAATCAGAGGGAAGGAAAATACTCGCAGCAAATAGGAAACTATTTCAGAACAGCACGACAGATTCCTGCCAACTATAACAATGTTGTGTTGCATCCTTTGTTTAACTGAGACTTTACAAAGCAACGGACTGAAATATTCAAGTAGTTTATGTATGATTGAAAGAGGAATGTATGACAAATCAACCAACAATATTGTGTTCATGTTCTAAGACCTCGATTGTCTTACAGATAATATAAAAACAAGACAGAATTAATAATGACGGACATCAAAAAATGCAGCAAACAAACAACAAACAACAAAATTGGAATCTCACACAAAATCAATTCCCCTTGATATTAAAGGAACAGCACAAGAGAGACAAGAGGTGCGTAAAGTATTACCAACCCCCTGCTCCTCACCAACACCACAAATGTAATCTAGAAACCAAAGATGCTCCTGAAACAGAGAGAAACACCAACAAAGGTGAGAATAATGGCGACGTATTGAAGGGAATACTTCACAAAGCCTATTGTGTGAGTATCCTTTTCAGACAGCAAACCCGCTGTAATTTGGTCTGCGTCATCTGCCTCTAGTCACAATGCAGCACTACAGCTTTGAAATGGATGGCAAATGAAGGCCATTTGTACATAATCACAGCAGATAGAAGAATTCAGAAGCCCTACAATGTGTTGTTGAGGTGTAAAGAAAGACCTTGGTCTATCTGTGGCAGCCAGCGCAGCAAAGGTTTGGCAAGGGAGGTCTTTTTTTCCTCCAGAAACAAGCCAATCAATTGAAATCAAATCAGTTTGCTAGCGGTGACATTTAAACAGTTCAATTTACATCCCTATGTTAAGAGGAGAGCCGCTCTCTAAGATGCCTATTCATTCACAAAGAAACTAGACGTCTATATGTCAGCTGCTTAATAGAGCAAATATACTGAAGCTGTACCGAGGAAGAAACCGTGTCTTATCATGGTGTACAAAGGGCTAGTCATTGTCTGCCATTACGAGCAGAGCACAGAGAGGGATAATACACATAATATAGACAGGACTGGAAAACAGCACCATGCATGATATGCATGCATTACCACATACACACACGCAAGTGCGTACCAACACACGTGCAAATGCACACACACACTTTCTCAGTGGCGATGGTGTATGTCCTGAGGGCTGCGGTCCTGCTGTGCAGGCTGGCAGGCACTTTTGTCATGGTGGTCCTTTTGTTTCACATCAAACAAACCGCCACAGCTTTGCATACGGCTCCACTAATTTCTGCTAGTGTGCCCCAGCCATTTATCACCGCCTCTCACCCTCTCCTCCTCTCCTCCCTTTATCGTGGCTCTGATAGCTGCTCTCCACCAAGCTGTTCTGCTCAGGACGATACAAGCTTCTCCAGGCTAGGGCTGACACACACACAGCCGTGCACATATCCATATGTGCGCACACACACACACACACACACACACATACACTAGACCCATAGAATATGTGTGAACCCACTTGCAGGCATAGACATACACACACATGCACACAGAGACAGACATACACACAGGAAACTGCACTACTACTGCACCGCTTGCAAGCCCGCCAGCTATGGAGAACCTTGAGAAAATAACAAACCTTCTCTTCATCCCCTCCAGAAGCAATAGACAGGCTAGCACTCGGAGGTTTCGGAGGCGGCCGAGACGTGCATACAACATGAGACGAGGGGATTTGCAGAGCCTGTGTGTGGACGGCTTCACAGCT
This sequence comes from Melanostigma gelatinosum, assembly GCF_949748355.1. Classification (NCBI taxonomy): domain Eukaryota; kingdom Metazoa; phylum Chordata; class Actinopteri; order Perciformes; family Zoarcidae; genus Melanostigma; species Melanostigma gelatinosum. Next base: position 13,767,517 of record NC_136639.1, on the reverse strand, counting down.
GGGATGATTTTGTCAACAAATTGCTTGTGTGGTGATGAACTCAGGTGAAGGTTGCACTGGTCCTTGAAGAGTATTTCAGATAGATACAAAGTGGAACTTAGTTTGACACAGTTTAAAGAAATACATTTTAGGGAAATCATCTTGTTTGCGGTGTGACTGGGAGTTAGAATCCATCAAAAGATCATATCAATTGTATGTCTGTGCATTCAGTAGAGATTGGTCCGGGACCGGTTTAGTCTAGGAAAGCTCAAACACTGGAGGCAGGGTGGAAAAGCTAACTTCCAACAAAAGAGACAACTTCCAACAACTTCTAACGTGTCTTTTTTACATTTTGTGTTGCGTTTGTTGGCAGGCTAGCCACCAATCCATCCAAGAATCAGCTGGGCTTTGTTAAGACTGAGGGAATTGTATACGACAGCAACTGTGCAATGAGGATATGACTCCTAAGAGGCTGCTTGTCCCTTCTCCCTGCAGTTGATCATATAAATACCTCCGATGCAGAAGTTAACTTGAATCACCTTAAGCACATGAAACCACAATGTCTAGTTTTCTATTTCGACGGATTAAACACAGAAATATGAAAACTAAATTACAGTGAGAGAATGTGAATAAGTATATTCCTTTAAAACCATGGAAGTTGACAATAAACATTACATGACATTTTAAAATATTAATTTAGAAAGAAAGATGTGTCAAAATACACCAGGTATAGACACTTAAAGGTGCTACATTTAAAATTCAGAGCATATCCAGTGTCTCTCCACGGCTCTCAACATGGCGACAGCTGACCCACGAGCGCCCGGAATGGCTGTACAAACAAAGCACTTAGAAGCTCAGAATGAAACACACACACACACACACACACACACACAGGAAGAGCATCTTCATTCTCTGCTCAGGTAGCATGACGCCACTATATCTTTACATTTAGAATATGTAAATACATAGTTGTGTGCTGCTATATTTATGTACTGAATGTCCTATAGAGAACCTTTAAAGTAGTATCAGTAAAAATAAGAATAAGGTACAATAACAACACTTTATATAATGAATTGTAATATTGATATATGTGCATTTTTTTTTATTTTCCAGAGGCATTCTGCAAAAAGGCTGAGGACTAGGAACCGAAGTGTTTGCACCGCGCCATGTGTTCAGTGGGCTGTTACCATGCCAGTCATGAAGCTGTACAGACCACTGCCAGACCCAGAGTCCTGCACAGAGGGCATAGTTGGCACCACAGCTGCCCAGACGGTCACCACGACTGGGAGAGAAGGAATTAAGGAGGACGAAGACAATGAGGACACAGTACAGGACATAAAGCAGAGTGGATTTTGGAATGGCAAATAGTGTGGTGAAAGGGTGTAGTACATATAGTAACACAGATTGAAGTGAGAAAGTTAAGGACGACTATGCGAACAAAGTAATACAAAATAAAAAAACAGTTGCATTGCACAGATAAATGGGAAAGAGATTGTTTGGAAAACTGCCTTGTGGTAAATGAATAGGAAATCTTAAAAGAGACAGAAAATACAAGAGTAACTACTTTTTCTTTCTTTTAATTCAACTTGAGAGTCTGATTATATTTTTTTTGCATCTTGCTATACCACTTAAAAACCTCTCATTTAGTGTGAGGATGCCATATCAGGAAAATGCAATCACTTTTTAAACTCCGAGCTATGTAAAACTAACTTCTCCGACTTAGACTGATTCACCCGGCAGTGTTTCATCTTTCTCATCCTCCACACACTGGTATGGCGATGAAGTCCACAAGGAGTGAAGAAATCCTTCATATCTTCCGATCTTACCTCAAGCATCTCTTCCCACATCCAACTCCAAAACACACACACACTTGCACACACATGCATCCAAGGACAGCAGAGAGAGAACTAAGGTATATTCATTATAGATTGAAACAGATGGCTCGGGACAGAAAGTGTAAGGAAGGTATCCTGCAAGCATGTACTGTATATATGTGGCGTGTTCATATAGGACACTTAAAATCTGTAATCATGTTCTTGAGGGGCTGTTGTGGCGGCTGGCTTGTTGTCTGGTTGGCACCCACACATTTGTGCACTCGGAAACAGATGCATTCTTACATAAGACCTTATATAATGCTGCCCTGTCCTACCCAATAAGAGCGCTCCTTTTTTGCTCGGAAGGTTAGTGCTGGTTAGACAACCCCTCCTCATCACAATCTATAATTAGTCAGTACACACTGTGAAGTGTTTTAAAAGAAATCAAATTGCAATGAAACACTCGAGCGCTCCAAACAGGGGCTAACATGCTTCGGAGCATGGGGAGCGAGCAGGAGAAATGAATGCTGTGCCTTTTTGATGTGCTTGATCAGAAATGTATTTATTAACTGCAAAGCGGAGCAGTAATTAACCCACACACAGCTTGTTTTCTCTGGGTCTTCTCGCGTGTCAAACGGTTCACCCCGCAAGGCTCCACTCTCGACTCGCCGGCTCATGCGCACACACCTCCCACCACGTCCCGCTGGACCACTTTCTCCTCAATTAAGTAGACGGTGAGCACATGTATGTGCATGAGTGTGTGAGGGAGTGCAGAAAAACAGCAATAAAAAGTAAGAAATGTATCTTTATATGGTATTCCTGTAAAATGCAAGTAGTCTGAATGTATATGGATAAAAAGCCAAATAGCCTGGAGTATAATACTTAACATGAACAATGCACCGAAACAGAATAATAAATTATAATAACACAAAATACTCTCTTCAAAACCAGCATGATTGGCTTGGACAAGTTGGCACGGTAGGTACGGGTGGGTAACCGAGGGTGGCTAATAAAGAATATGAATGTGTATATGTGTTTGTGTCAGTTTGTAAAGAGGTGAAGGAGTTTCGACACTAATAGACAACTGAAGCTGGGATGGCCTCAAGGGAAACCTGACAATGGCATACTCGAAAACCCTGTCACTTAAGTGAACACAATGACGTTTCAAGTCTCTGTTTTGATGTTACCTTCTCCATACTGCATCTGCTATATGCTATGTATTTATATATGCACATACTGTACATGAGTAATTTAAAGACGGTTTTCACATGACAAGGACATCACATAAAAGAATGCAGTTAAAAACCTGGTTGAGTCCTTTACGCAGAGAGGGAGTCTGACTGAAGGAAACACAGAGAGACGGAAAGAGACAAATAGAGGGAATGGCTAGTCTTCGTCACACAGCCAGAAAGCCCAGGAGATTGTGAGGCTGTCACGGACAAAACACTGCATGAATATTTAGCAGCCAAATTAAAATGACAAAATATGAAACAAAAAAAAGAGGAGGTGAAAGAGAAAGAAAAGAAAATATTCCTGAAAACACCAGTGGGACAAGTGCCCACCTTTAATCCCCCACTAGCCGTATCCTCACAGTGCCACCTCCCCTTTCCTAAGCTTAAGACAGTGAAGTCCTTCCTATTTTAAATGCGGCTAGCACAGTATGTCTGCAACAAGCCTGGCACTGAGCCAAGATAGCTACATACACGCATTTCTTGAAATTTCAAAAGCCGCAAATACAACTGAACTAGACTTTTAGGTTTTCTTTTGCTTCCCATTATCAAGCTGCAGAGAGCTACGGCATGCTGGAATTCATATGAGGAAGTGTGCAAAGATGTTTTAAAGGTGATTTATCGGTTGGATTACTATAGTTTAAAATACGATGACTAATCAGGTATTGTTAGCTGAGAGCCGCCGGCTCAGTCTTCGCCATGTTGAGAGCCGTGTGGAGGCAGTAGATATGCTCTGTATTTCTTATGGAGCACCTTTTAAGTTACTGTATAAGGATTTTAAGATCAAAACATTGTTGTAAATTAAACGGCACGAAAGAGCTCGAAGCCATGGTGAGGTTTTATCCTTTTTGTTCGACATTAACTACACGGTGCATGTTTTTGTTGCTGTATACGGTATGTCACTAGTAGTATACACATTAGACTAAGATTAGATGATAAGTCAAACAGCAAGTAGCAGAGTTCCAGGGAATAAACAAACCTCCCCACCATTAACCATGACTCCTAAATGCTACTCCGACCTGGTAAATAACTTGCCATGATGGTATTAGCGACCTACACCCTGAAGCTCTCTTGTTAATATGTAACTCTTGTCGTTAAAACACCAACAGACGAGAAAGTGATGATCAATATGTGATGCAGAGTCCCACAAGGATATCGCAGTAAACCAAAGACCAAAAAAATAAAGAATGGACCTCAGCCTTCATGTAACCCACTAAAGACACACTGTTACACCCGTTTAGCTGAAGGGTGCGGTTACAAGAGGCTGGCCGAACTTTTACTTTCACCCTCCCCTGTGCACCATTCATTTCTTCAAATCCACTTCCCTCCCACCATCTTTCCACCTATCCTCTGTCTCTCTTAAGGCTGGGAGATCTGCATGCTCTGCAGCAGATCTGGTTTAACAGTAACACAGTTGTTGCATTGCCAGAACTACATTTCTTTATCCAGCCCTCTTCATCCCCCTGTTTTCCTCCTGTTCTTGATGTGTAGAGGCGGTGGATAGTGCCCAAGGACAAGGATGAACCAGATTGTTTACAGAGGCAGTACTTTTTCAAAACTAAATGCGATTTATTTTGAATCGTTCCACCAGGTTTTACACATTTTCACTCTGGTGCCTGTCTCCCTGAGGTGGCCAGTGTGAATACTCTTCTTCTTGTTTCCATATATATGTGTGTTCAACAATATGGAGTTGATTTGCACGTCTGCATGTATGGGTGTTGCAAACTTAAATTTGAGTTCATGCAACGGTTTATATGGAATATGCAGCTCTTCCAGCACGAACATGTATGTAAGTGATTGTACTGACAGGAGTGCATTTTGTTTCAGTGCGTCTCTTTGTCGGTGGGAGGTAAAAAGGACACGCGGAAAACTAAAACACTCACCAGCTCAACGAAAGACAGCCCTCCGTAGCTGTGGGCCATGATGAAAACATTCTTGGCTGCGGCTTTGGACACAAAGTGGTCCCACACGTACAGCACGTGTTCCTCCGAGGAACCATTTTCCTGCAACACAAAAACTCTAACGTTATATCACCAACAAAAAACACTGATGGAAATCACATGAGCTTGAAGGCTGTCAACTTACTCAGTTGTGCAACGACAAATATACAAATATGTCTCCATCCAGTAAGACTGGAGCATCAATAGAGTTATCAAACTCTTTTAATTCAATGCTACAGCATCGAAACATGCACCTCTGGGCCAGCCAGAAAGTAAAGGTATGAAAGAGAAACAAAAAGTGGTGGTGGCCGGAGGGGATTCTATAAAGAGCCACACTTTGGTAAATCAATAAGTCTTGCATATTGCAAATGCCCTAAATGTAAAACTCAATAGTCTGGGTGACGTAACGTTTAAATCTTAATTTGTGGCCCGCTGCTGAATCGATGGCCCATCTATACACCAGTAGAGGCATAATGGGAAGACACCAGGGGAAGGTCAAAGGAAAAAAAACAAGGAGGACGTATACACATGCATAAACAAAACAGCACAGTTTCGCACCAGCGAGGACAATCACAAACCCTCACGTATGTTCCCACTCTCATCTGCATGCACACGATCACACACACACACACACACGCACACCCACACACACACACACACACGCACACACACACACACGCAGGTCTACGCACACACAACCAGAAGGCATGTTTAATTAACCAGAGACGTAGGCGATTATCCAGGGCTGGAAAGAACAATAGTAAAAGTACAGGCGAGAAAAGGGCATCCATTAATGAACTTGTGACATTGATTTGACACTTTGATTTCCTATCAAACTGTCTGGTTCACAATAGAAATCAACAATACATTCCCACAAGAGGTTGCGCCACACATGGAGCTTTGTCGACTAGACACACCTGTATCCTTAGATCACAACGCCACGCTGTATTTAAGATAGCACAATGCTGGATGCAAACACGCTATTCACACACAATCCTTTTAATAAGCATCTATATACAAATACAAAATGAAACAAACACATGGCCTACACAGAGAATGAAAACTCATCTGTTAATTGAGTGTCAAACTGTTCCATGCGACTCCAAAACAAATAATTATGGATGTGAGGTGAAGGACAGAGGTGTCTTAAGAGACTCTCTTGTTAGTTTCCATAAATGTGTTTGCATTTCAAAGAAAGATAATGACTTCAACATTCCCATTTCTAAAGCTGGTAATTGAGGAGATGGTGTAGTAGAACGAACACGCTACATACAATATGGTTGAAACTTTACCTTACATAGAAAGTAAGGTAGCTTGTGATTTGATGAGATGTTTTTGCTTGTGTGTATCTGTGTGTACAAATATTTGTGCAAGTGTGTGTGTGTGTGTGTGCGTGTGCTTCCACTATTTGATGATGTGCTGCTGTGTGTTTTTGTTGCTGTGTTTGTCTAGAGGTAAATTAACCTGTCAGAGTGTTTGTATTTACTGCTAGATTAGCATGAGGGGGTTGTAGTGTCAGCACCCACCTCAATTCACAGAGTGTGATGCAAGAGCAGGCAACTCCGCTCTGCCCTGCCCTTCTGCCATCAGTGCGCCCCGAGTGTGAGTGTGTGTGTGAGTGTGTGTGTGTGTGTGTGTTATCCTACATGCACGGAGATGCTGGCTGAAGCAGAGTTGTCTGTCTGAAAGGCTGTGACATCAAAGTCCTTTGAAGTCTCTCCTCTGCCATGTCACCCTTCATCTGTGATGCCCATCTCATTAGCCTCCCTCACTCCCTCCCTCACCCCTTCCCTCTCTTCTACCTTCTTCTTCTCCTCCGCTGTTCCCACCTGCTCTCCTTTACACTCCTCCGTCTCCCGTTTTGCCCACCTCTCCACCCACCCTTTAGTAACAATGCCCGACATGGAGACATTAGGCAGGGTTTGCTTCTGTACATAGCACCTCATGTGTGTGTGTGTGTGTGTGTGAGAGTGAGAGAGTGAGAGTGAGAGAGAGAGAGAGAGAGAGAGATTTTCTTCCTTAATAATCCTGCTGACATCAACTGATTGCAGACAAATTGTGTCAATGAGTGATAACTTACATAATGAAGAGAAAGGAGGAGCGTTTTATATTTATCCATATACTTTCAATACAAATAATTAAAAGACGCATATTGCATAGCTGATGTCTTAATGGTGGCAAATTAGTCTCCCCATGCTCCTGACTCCATCACCCAACAACACACAATATTTGCCTCCACCCTCAGTGGCAGGCAACAGAGTGACTGACTACCTGGCATGGCAGTGTAGTGAATTATCTAAACAGCATTTGCATATTGTTGCAATTATTTCCTGGGGTTAATTAGCTGCAGTGGAGCGCACCGCCCTGCGAGACCGGCTTCCTGTCACCAGCTCTCACACAGTATCTTAGCTTATTTATTTATTTCCACAGTTTCTCCTCGCACTGTGTATGTACGTGTGTGTGCGTGTGTGTGTGTGTGTGTGTATCTGCCAGCACTGTCAGAATAGCATCCCAACTGCACACCTGTTGCCAACATCTTTCAGCCATGACTGTCAAGGGACATATGAGGGTGTGTGCAGTTTGTGTGTGTGTTTACCAAATATATGGTGATCCATACTGTCCCCTCAGAGAATATAAAATACGAATCTGCGTACTAGACAGTCTCAGGACCAGAAAGTCGCCAGATGCTGACAGCTAACTATTATGAAAAATAAATAAAATGGCAGAGAGAGCGAGAGAAAAGGAGAAAGTAGAGAGAGAGAGAGAGAGAGAGAGAGAGAGAGAGAGAGAGAGAGAGAGAGAGAGAGAGAGAGAGAGAGAGAGAGAGAGAGAGAGTCATAGCTCTCAGCTCTGGACCTGGAATTCATAAACATGGAACAAAAAAGCTGAAATATAAAAAAATACTGAAGCTGAGTATATTCCACACAGAAATGGTCCGAACAATATCACTGGAACCTTTTTAGAAGTTGCAAGAAATAATTGGATTTCAAGCAGGTGAGTGACAGATGCCGGCAATATAACAATCACTCATTCAAAGAGAGAATTTTCTGAGGAGGTCAGAGAGAAGAGCAGCAAGTCCATCTCCAGACCTTGATGTCCCTGTGTCCACCGTGCGCAATGTTATCAAGAGGTTTAAGGCCACGGTGCTGTCGCCAACCTCCCTGGAAGAGGACGCTAGAGAAAACCTGCTTAAAGATTGCAGCATAAAGATGTATGAAGATTGTTCAAATGGTGGAGGATGGACCTCGGACAACTGCAGAACAGATTCAAGCTGATCTCCAGACACAAGGTACAGTACCACGACTTCAACTCAGACAATCCATCACCAACTCAACTCGCAGGAGAACCAGGAGGACCCCACTACTGAGAGAGACACACAAGAAAGCCAGGCTAAAGTTTTCCTCCGGTTCTGAAGAGTGAAGCCAATGCAGAAGTGCCTTGTGAGATATGAGCTTTTTGGTAAAAGCGCAAAAACTCCATGTTTACAGAAGCCCTCAAAGAAAATAACACTGTATATAAAGATATATATCTATATATATATATATCTATATTAGGGGGTGTAACGGTACGCGTATTCGTATTGAACCGTTCGGTACGAGGCTCACGGTTCGGTACGCATGACGAACCGAATACGTTTGGGAAAAAAAAAAAAAAAAAAAAAGAATTTATTTTTCTTTTTTTTTTTTAAACCTTTATTTAACCAGGTAGTCCCATTGAGATTAAAAATCTCTTTTGCAAGATGTAAGTAACAATACTACATAACACTTTATGATGTTAGTTGTAATGAATAAATATATTTTAAAATCAAGTACATTTCTCTGGCATTTATAGTTTTCTACTGTACCGAAACATACCGAACCGTGGCTCCACTGTATCGTACCGAACCGTGAGTTTTGTGAACCGTTACACCCCTAATATATATATATACAAAAATGTGGTTTTAGCCAAGTGCCTGCTAGCCAAAGCGACACACTTCTGATTATGCATTTCACTTGAGTCATCATAAAAACTGCCAGCTAGACAACCTGCTACACGACATTGAGCATGATTATCTACCCCACTTTTAGTCCGTAAGTAGTTCCAACTGTTACTCCTTTGTTGAATGTGTTTGCCTTCCAATTGTCTAGTTTCAAGAATTTGTTCAATTTAGCTCTCTCCATTACTTACACAATAACAACTCACACTCCGTTCCTAAACCACAAATAATTGCATGCACACAGATGCAAACTTGTGCACACACTGAAAAGTGGTCCACTACTTGCCCTGTGTTTATTCACTGTAATGAGAAGCAGGGAGAGGGGAGAGAGGAGCGCGCTGCAGCCAGAATAACAGCCCCAACGCCAACACAAACGCAGTGTCTGACCAACACAGGAAGCAATGAATCTAACAACATCAACACACTCTGACAAACAACCACTTCAGACCTCCCTGCACCTCCCTTCTCCTCCTCCTCCTCCTCCTCATCCAAAACACAAAAGACTTCAGAACACTTCGGAGGAAGCTGGAATTTCAGGTTGGGAGATGGTGAGCAGTGTGGACCGGAAGGAATTTAGTGGGTAAGAGCCATTATACTTCTTACTCTCAAACTGTTCAGTGGGAGCCAGAAGTGTCAGGACAGTGTCACGGGATCCCTAAACAACTTTATCGGGTTTGGACTCTTTGGCTTGGGCAGTACTGGTTTTAATCTTGCAAAAATGATATCAAGGGGTTAGAGTGAGAGCTGAAGTAAAATTACAAGTACGACAAACACACAACAATACCATGAGAGAGTTGCTTCCTGCATGAGAAAAGTAGAAACAAATTTCTCAAATGACACCAGACACACACACACACACACACACACTGACTGGCTGAACGATCTCTCTCAATCTCTCAGTCCGCTCTTGCTCTCAGGCCACAGTAAACCTAACTGCAGCCCCAGTAATTATACTGTTAAATATATCCTGATCAAAACAGGATTGTTTTCATTTGGCCTAATGATTCAATATTAAATAAGCAATGTACATAATTGCATGTTTGGTGTTAGCAGAGAGGTTATTAGAGTAAGTTAGTCTGTGTGTGCGTGATTGCGTACATGACTCTGCGCACACAATTAAAAAGTGGGCCTCAACGACACCTGTTTGGAATTGCATTCTAATCAATGTCTGGGACGTGTACTCCTTCGCCGTCTCTTTTCCTTTTTTTTCCGTTCCCTCTCGTCTTTTCCTCCTTTACTCCCTTTACTTTTAAGGCCGACAGAGAGCTGAAGTTAGCTAGAAGCTGTCTGGGAGCTGATGGGTCTGCTAGAGTGGGGGAAAGAAAGGTATGGAGCAAATTAGTGGCAGAGATGGGAAAATAATGACTGTGGCATTGTGGGTAATTAGCAAGTATCGTACCTATGGAGAGTTGGGAATATAATGATGTGAGAAAGAGACAGAGAAAAGTGAGAACGAGGTGAAAAACGTGTGCAAGACTAACAAGAGGGGGAAAACTGTGTGCGCGGGTGTATGAGAGTGCAGAGCGAGAGAGAGGAAATGTGTAGGTGTGTTATTCGACGAATATACAGTATGAGGAGAGAGAAAGTGAGGGAGCGAGAGGGACGGAGGGAGATGGAGCCAGAGAAAAACTATAGCGTCCATGTCGTCCCACGTGCAGATTAGCGGGCTCAGACTGTATACAATGAAATAGCATGACCTAGGTGAGGTCAGTCTGCTCTGACAATATTTGCCTGGGCATTGTTTCAAATCAATAACTCATTAACAAAGTACAAAGGAAGTTGCTGTGGGTTTGCGAGAGTCTTTATTAGAAAAGAGCAGCTGCAGGCCAGAAAGGTCATCGCTGTGACATCTCTTCTAGCCTCGCGCTGCCGCCCGGATTGTCAGGTGAAATTACTGCGAGCCATTAATTGACATAAGCAAAGGAGAGCGGGCAGGCAGACAAGGCTGTGTTTGTTCCAGGATGACCCTGAGGTGCTGTGTTTGTGTTTGTGTGCATGCGCATGCGTGTGTGTGGTGTGTCTGTGTATGTCTTTATTCGGGTCAGCCTGTATCCACAATGGGGTTGTGTGCACAGAGAGAGAGCGAGAGAGAGAGAGAGAGAGAGAGAGAGAGAGAGAGAGAGAGAGAGAGAGAGAGAGAGAGAGAGAGAGAGAGAGAGAGAGAGAGAGAGAGAGAGAGAGAGAGAGAGAGAGAGAGAGAGAGAGAGAGAGAGAGAGAGAGAGAGAGAGAGAGAGAGAGAGAGACCTCAGTGGGTGGGGAGGTGTGAAGGAAGCAGGATGGATGTGTTTGATGGTTGACCTGACTAGAAGATTGGGAGCAGGGATCTGAGACCACTACACTGGTTCTGCCTTGAGCAAACACACAAACACAAAAGGTATGTGTTCTCACATACAGATGTTATGTACTACACACAACACTAACAAGCACAAAATCTAACTCCCCTTTAAAACTTTGAGAAGTAAAACGCATTCACCGTTACACTTATTTTCAAACACAATAAGATACATCTGAATGTATGTCCACACACACACACACACACACACACACACACACACACACACACACACACACACACACACTTGTACTGTGGCCTTAACATGAAAACGTAGCTCATAAAGACAGATACACGTGCACACAGTTCAAAGCTTTCTCCTCTACCACACTCACACAGATACAAAGATGGCATCCAGCCAATTTGCTCTCTGCAGCAAGCAGGTGAGCTGCCCTCTAGCCCTGGTTATTGACCTCTCCTCTGACCAAGTTCAGAGGTTAATCAAGTCCCTACCTGTCCTTGGATATGCTGAGCCTTACTTCTCAGCACAACCACCGGGCAAAGGTCAAATAAACCCTGTCTGTATAATTGCTTGTGGGCCACAGAATGGGGCAATGGGGTGAAGGTGACAATGAGCATGAACCCAGTCCCATAGAGAAACACTGCAGCACCATGTCAAATACAATTACCAGTGTGTGTTCTTGTGTGTCCATGTCCTAATGTTTATAATCAAGTTTTGGTGTGTAAGTGTAAGCATGGTGTGTGTGCGTCAGCGACTCCTCGGGACGTTTTGTAGTACAGCGTGAACATGGGGAAACAGGACGTCATCTGCTAAACACAGAGAAGGACAAGGATCTCAGTCTGCCACTGTGGACAGCTGCAGCTGGTAATAATGGGGGTCTTGGAGAGGCACGACCTAAATAATGGATGCCCCTTCCTTTAGGAAGCACACTCTGAACAATCCACATCAATCAGATAAGTTGAGACAGTAAAAGACATCCGTCAAAACTCGTATTTCCTCACTTTAGGAGAAGGTCTTACATCTACTATAACCAGAGTGAGAGGTAAAAAAAAAGAAGCTTAAACACAAGGTAATTAAATGATGCCTTGAGTGGAAACACCAGCACACTGAAGGGCCCCAATATGTGCTTTGATTGTGAAAAAGGAATACTTGTAGAGAAAAGGTCGGGAATGTCATAGTGAAAGCATTCAACGCCCACCAATCTCAAATCATACAGATATCTCATTTTTGAAGTTGCACTGAAGCTGAATTTAGTGGGAGAAAAAACAAACAAGGAATAGCCTCAATCCACGAGGTCAAAATGCTGCTGGAGCGAGGGCCTCTCTGTCTATCTCTCGCTGCACAACCTCCAATCTGAGATCCTAAAAGGAAAAGCATTAAAAAAAACAACTAAGGGAGAAAGAGAGAAAAGTATTCCAGTCATTTATAAAAATAAGTGGTGCTTAAAGGAAGGCGAAGCTCTGTTTTTTGTCCCCTTTGCTCTTTTTTTCTCCTTCTTCCTTCCAGGGCCTGCTGGCCTAATCCCAGCCAGCCAGCCTTGGGTGAACTCTTTGGAAGCTTCTTAAGCCCATGAATGTGCCTTTTGTTCCTGCCATTCCTCCGCTTGGCTGACAGAAAATAGCTAACTGGATTACTGCTAAAATTCAGAGTAAAGTGAACTCCCAAACTTCTATAAGGCAAAGTGCTAACCCCCTCCCCGCCCCTCCACTATCCTCATCAGCATCCCTCCGATCAGACTTTCTATCCTTCCATCCCTCCTTATGTCCTCTCTTTCTCTCTCCCGCCTCCACCATCATCCCCCTAAACATGGCCCAGTGGTGTGTGATCTGGAGGAGAGGAGAGGGATTAGATAAGGTTGAGAGGTTGCACACTATGAACCCAAGGCTAAAAAGTAAGAATCCTAAAAGCAGTTAAGAGCTTATTAATGTGTGTAAGGAAGCGTATTAATCAACTCAACTCTATAAGGGAGCTTGCGTGCGTGTGCGTGTGTCAGTCTTTGTGAGTCAATGTAGTAAAAAAAGAAAAAAGCACAATGCAAGTATTATAGGTATAAATACAGAGCAAGACGGGTGGTAATTCAAGTATGGTTTATGGTATTTCTGTTATATTTCATTATATTACAAAAGAGTGGAGGTATATGTTTGAGTGTGTGTGTGTGTGTTTGTTTCTGAATGGCTGTGTGCAGGTGGTCTGGCAGCTCAGCGGGAGTTAGAGTGAGAGTTTTAGTGAATAAAAAAGGTGTGTGTTTGTGTGTGTATCCCTCTCCTTCACCTCCGTTAGTCGGAGTGGGTGGTGGATCAAATCAAACCTCTTTAGCAGGGCTGTTTTCATCTTTTTGAACAGCACCCACCCAAGACACGGGCCCTCTCACACACACACACACACACACACACACACACGTCAAATCCTTAGTTCTTTTTCCACCTCCTTTACTCTTTTGTCTGTCGGTATGTGTGTGCCCATGCATTACTGCGTGTGTGTTTTCTGTGTGTGTGTGCGTGTGTGTCATGAGTGTGTGTGCATGTGTGTGACAGCTTACTCTGGGGTGGACAGAGGCAGAGCAGGGGAAAGTGAAGCAGTGCAGGAGGAGGCGTGGACGGTAGAGGAGAGGTCATACACACTAGCATCCTGCTGACTTCTGGGTCAAAGGTCAAAATTCAAGGGGCACCAACACAGAGCCAACCTGCTAACTCATTAATCTTTATCCCGAGTCTTGCAATCCCTGCATCTAAGGAAAAGTGAATTTGGCTTGAAAGTCTAAACCTCCTACATGACCCCTACTTTTCTGGCTTATGAGGATCATTTTGAATTAACCCGCTTGTCTGAAAAAAACATAGAGAAAGCATTTTTTTTTTTTTTTAACCAAATCTTCAAAAGTGCCGCAACGCTGGATACTGCACTATTATAGGCTGCTAAATCAATTATCAATGTGCGAACTTATATTAAGCAGAAAAGGAACTTGACGTGACACTGGGCCAGTGTGTAACAGTCTTCAGTTACTCATTATGATGTCTGTCCACCTCATGAAGAAAAGCCAAGACTGTTAAACTTCACAGTCTTTCCGAGACACTGCAGTCTCAAAAAGACACGCCACTGCTGCATACCTGCCTCAATGCATCTGACCCTGTCCGGCATGCATTAAGCAGGCATGGGGAAAGCAAGCTGAGCCCAATATCAAGATGTGGATAATATTGCATGCTTCCTCAGTGGATAGGGGAACCTTGGTTGGGACAGTGTTAACGATCGCACAATGCTAACGTTACTGAGTGTTATAGATTTAAGGCGCGAGGTAGGGAGTAAGAGTCGAAGAGAAATATATCTATATGGAGAAAAAAAATCAATCAAGTTACACTTTCAAAAGAAAACAATTGAATACACACTCCTATCGACGTAAGTAGAACTAAATGTAGATGGCAACACATGGACATATTGACACACGCGCACGCACGCACGCACGCACACACACACACACACACACACACACACAACTAGGATATGATATAACAAGCTCACATGAAATAAGTGATGGACTTTGACTATTGATTTTTGGTGTAAAGTGAAAAAACATATAAGTTAGTTTGACTGCATGAAAAACATGGAGTGTTTACCAGAAGAGTTTCATGTCAGTTTCACGTCAGACTGTTCACCAGCGCACAAGCAAAGAAGTGTGATAGAGTACGATAGAACTGCAGCTAATTATCCCGTATTAAGAGTGTGTGTAAAGGTGGTGCTATAGGGGTGAGAGGAAAAAAAGCCTGCGTTGACAGATCACACATCGCCCGCTAGTCCCAAAACATCCCGAACTCTTGTCAGACACCAGAGACTGACGCATTTCTCACACACACACACACACACACACACACACACACACACACACACACACACACACACACACAC
The DNA here is from genome assembly GCF_949748355.1 of Melanostigma gelatinosum. Taxonomy (NCBI): domain Eukaryota; kingdom Metazoa; phylum Chordata; class Actinopteri; order Perciformes; family Zoarcidae; genus Melanostigma; species Melanostigma gelatinosum. Next base: position 13,752,387 of record NC_136639.1, on the reverse strand, counting down.
ACACACACACACACACACACACACACACACACACACACACACACACACACACACACACACACACAGGTACATGCACTGCTGTGACGCTACCGCCATCAACAAGAGTAAGACACAGATAATTGACGAGGGCACTTGTCGAATATGAAATCCTGTGATGGGAAAAACCCAAGCTTATTGTGCCCTTAATCTTCAAAATCTTACTGAATGAGCGCTTTGAAGAGAGTTAAAATGGCTAGACCCCATTGAGGAGGCAAATTATGTGAATTCTGTTGACAGGGGTAAAACAAAAGACATCTATGCAGAGGACAACATCGTTTTAATTTCTCATCACTTATACCATATTTATTTAAATGGTTGCTTCCTTTGTTTGGCCACAAGGTAAACTGGCGGAATCAAGTGTATGTGCAAAGCATAAATGTGTGTGTGTGTGTGTGTGTAATTAGGGGGTGTACAGTCAGTGTAGCATGATAAGAATGTTGCAGTGTGTTTGCAGAGTGTGTGTTGGGGAGATAATAATCCCAGCGGTCAACAAGAGTGAAGGGCCAGAGCTACACTGACCAGCCCACCATCTGAGAGAGAAAAAGAGAGGGAAAGAGGGCGAGGATGAGGGAGAGAGGGAGGTAGCCATGTGGTTAACACTTGCTCACTGAGAGGCGACTGGCGCACGGCCAACCTCTTCACACACAGGCTGACCACACAAGAGCCTTCTTTCTCCCTCTGCCTCCCATCATCCCTTGTTACCTAACATTTCCTTCCCTAGCTTCCTCAGCTAGCTGCCTCCCACCTTCCTTGTCCCCGCACCTTCTTCCCACTTTTATCTCCAAACTTGCCCAAATTCCTCCCTCCCATTTTCTCACCTGTCTCTTCTCCTACCTCCTTCCATGACCCGAAACTGTCGGTCTGTCCACCTCCCCCATCGTGTCTGCTTTTGACAAACATCTATTCTTCTGTCCCTCCACTGCGGCTTTCCAGCACTTCCTTCCTGCCTTCCTTTTTTTTCTCTCCTCCCTCCTTCCCTCCCTCTCAGACTTACCCGTACAGGGATCCGTTCGGTCTCTGTCTCCTTCTGTGGGTTACGGTACTTCTCATAAAATTCCCTCTTCTTTTTGCCCTCTTTATCATCTTTGCGTTCCCTCTTTTCAGCGGGTTCGTCGGAGGGTTCAGTGGGAGAGGGCAGGGGGGAGAACATGGCTGGCTTCTCGACCTCCAGGTAGTTCTCATTGGGGTTGAGCACCATCACACCGTAGCCCTCCTAAAAAACAGATAAAAAGCCAAAAAAATCCGAATCATGTTTCATGTTGCAGTTAGTATTTATAATATTTGATATATTCATTGCTTTCATTGATGTATAGTATAATACAACAAACTGTAAATGTATAGACCTTATATTATAACAAAGTGCTGTATAATATAATATATAATATAAAACTAGACAAAAAAATACAGACTCTATACAGACTCTATACTGTATATGAAATATAGTAAATATATCTTCGGCAAAAATAATGACGAGTGTGTGTGTTGTGTGTGTGTCAGAGAGAAAAGGAGATCTGTAGAAAATTCACATTAAACAGGCACCAATGATGATTGCGTATTTTTATTCCTTTGTAATTCCCAAAATTAAATAAAAAAAAGAATTACATTTGAAATGCAGAAATATGCTTTATTAAACCTAAAATGTAATGTTTACAAAACAGTGTAGTTAATTGTTTGTTACTAACAGAAAGAGACTGTATTAATTTGGTCAAACCTACTGAGGAAAGCTGATACAACACTGCGTGATAATCTCCGCTACATTGAAGCTTAAACACTTTCCTGCTCAGTCGAGGTCTGATAGGGGCTCAAGTTTAAGAAAGAGCTTGGTCGTGGATATCTATGAGGAAATAATAACATAACAACACGCAGATTGTGAGACGACTGGGGTAATAACGCAAATCCAGACTGAAAGAAATGCTCGAGAAAGAGACAGAGGAGAGTGTGTCACTGCAGGGACAAGCCTGGGAAGTAACTGGGGGATTGAAATTCAGCGCCGGTGGTTTCAGTCGGTGAGTAGCATTTAGTGACTCCAAAGGCCATGTGTCACTTAATATCAAACCCAATCGATCCCACCATCACTCAACAAAAGAGTTAGCCACAATACGTATCTGTGCATGTTCATGTTCTTCTGTGTACAGGACTTCAAACCTGTCAGAACGTCTACAAATGTTGCAATAGATGTGAAAGTTTTCACAAGGAAATTATATGTGAATTAATAATTATATGTGAATTAAAAAAAGAGAAAAAAAGAAAAGAAACGCAAGTGGTTATAAAAACAAAGGATGACAGAAGTGAAACGCATTGCGGAGAAAAGGAAGTTTTCTAGCAGCCTTTGGTGACTGCTTCAACTCTGAAGTCATTTTAATTAACTGTTTATTGTCAAAAGCACTCTGAAACTAAAGCAGGAAATGGATGGATTCCTGTTACACTTTTCACCCACAACCCCCATTGTCACACACACACACACACACACACACCCCCCCAATACGTATGGGTATACGCCTGTGCAGACACACATACACACAAAAAGAAACACACTAAGGAGTACCAAAGACATCAGGGCTGAAAAAAAGAAGTGTAGGAGATGTGAAAAGGAGTTAAGAGAGGCAGTGTCGCTCAACTTCCTCCGCAAATCGCCATCACACACACACACACACACACACACACACACACACACACACACTGTCCTCTCAAGGCGGTATGTCTCCTCTTCCGTAATAAGTGTTAACATGCTTGTCTTCCGTTGGCGCAGCATGAGTGTGTGTGTGTCTCTCCTGTGCCTATCAACATCAAACCTGCCACACACCCCTTCCCTTAGCACCTGCCGTGTGTTGACAACGGCAAAATGACACGTTCTCACTTATTCAGATTATAAAATTTGTTTGATTCTCGCTCCCTTTCAAATTCAGACAAGGCTCTCCTCCCCTCGCTGGACATATTTGTGAGACGTATGAATATAAAGATCAGAAACTTAAGACAGCATTTTCAAGCCAGGAGAAAATTGGACATGATCAAATTGCAAATGATTACATTTTGGAATTAAAATCTAAAATTATTTTACTATTCCATTAGCTTTTACTTAAAATTCAACATATGTGTTTTGAAATTCTAATTCCACTTTAAAAAAGATCCATGCTGCAGAACCGCATCTGCGTGATGATGGAATGAAGTTTTGTATTTTACTCCAAGGTACAGCAAGTCTAATGGTAATTTAGCAAGTGATTTATGACTTGAAAAAACGACATGTCCACTTTATAGTGTGTATGCAAATTCTACGTCGATGATGTTTCTTCAAACGTGGATTTTTTACAAGTCTGTGTGTACATATGTACAAAGGGAAAAGTGAAGTTGGAGAGGAAAGAGATGAGGATCTATTAGTGAGACTTGACTCAGCCTGCAGACATCACTGAGACATTTGCACACAAAATGCAGAAGTTCAGACGCACAAGCACACATTCAGACAGATGGATCGCCCGATGACAAAGAACAGAGGAAGACAGAGAGGAAAGAAAGAGTGAGAAGCAGAGAGGAAGGATATAGATTGATGGATAGATAAAATGATAAGACAAAGATGAATCGAGAAGGAAAGGAGAGACAGGGAGATGTAGTACAACCAGATCGACACCAGCTTTGTGCCACTGCCCACTGGTGGCAGCCTGATAAAATAACTGACGAGACAAGTTTAACCCAAGGCAGCAACATCATGAAAACAAGATCAAATTTGAAATCAATAAATGATTAAACTCAATACTGATCAGTGCAAATATTTATGAAAAACTAAAATATGACTAAATGAATGCAGAGCGCGCTGCCAAAATATGTCCTGTAAAAGAACGACAGAGAGAAAAAATAACAAGAAACACTTAACCACCATCACATAACTTTGTGTGCATTTCTCCTTTCCCCTAATCCTGGTTCACAGGGCCAAGAGTTAATAGTTTAGCAACACTGGCCCACATGTTCTAATGCTAGCCCTGAGTGGCCTACGACCATGTTTAGTCTCCAGTGATCTTACTGGTCAATAACCCTTTCTGGCCTTGAGCAGACTATTGGTAACCTCAAGTGGCCCGGTTCCTAGCCTTTAGCGTCCTCTTGCTAACCCTGAGTGGCCTGTAGCCCGTGGCCTTTCTTATGAAGAGGCGAACACACCTAACCGAGCTAACAGTGCTAACCCTTTCAGCTGTCCAGTCACCCAGAAGGACATCGCTGTAAAGGCGACTAGTGTTGTCGTACTTAGTGTGGAGATGACATCACCTCTATGTCGGAAACCATCATTTATTTGAACACAGAGGTCGAAAGCACTGCTGTCCCTGTCCAGACACTTCCTACGCTTATTCTTCTCTCCATCAACCAAATATACAACCGAGTCTAGGCTGATGGACTGAGCACGCAAGCTATTGTGGAAAAATGTATACATATTTGAACTTCAATTTAAATAATTCTCAATTATAAATGTAAATCTTATATCTTTTTTATGTAAAATAATAAATTAATAAAATTGTATTACTTACTAGTGTGATTGTCTAATTGTACCAACCTATCTACAAAATATCAGGATTTAGAAGTAAATATATGATAATCAAATTAAACAGCACAATGTCAACCCTAACCCCAAAATCCCACAGAACTAATTTCTCCCACAGAGCTAATGTTCATCATCCTAGTCTTTGCTAAATCTCTCCATACACCATTGTAGAGTTAGGTCATTCGGTCTTTGTGTTTCTAGCTAACTGCTAAGTCTCTCCCACAAACGCACACACACACACACACACACACACTGGTTACACCTGCTAAATCTGATCTTTGTGTTGTGATGTGCTGTCAAAGTGTGAATCTTACACAAATGCACACTGCAAACCTTGGGTCATCCTGCTTTTTATCCCGCTAAATCTCTCTCTCACACATTGCTAACATCGGGTCATTTTGCCTTTGTCCTATACACACACACCGTCTCAAATGAAACACATACACACGGTCCTCAAGCGTTGGGTCAGTCTCGTCTTTCTGCTGCAGTATGCAGGCTAAGTCTCTTCCCATGCCCTGTGGGTGCCCCTGTGCCACCACCACACTGCGTTCCTGCCCTGGGGCCAGCGGTCAAGAGGGTCGCCCCGACCCCTTTAGGGGGGTGGGGGCATCCCACCCCCATCACCCCGGTCCGGACGCTCCTTAGCTCCTTTGTCGGCCTGTCCCGCACCAGATAGCACAACAAAGGCTGTCGCTGCTAAGGAAACCAGGGCTCGTCTCATCATCGTGATGAAACCCTTCCTCCATCGTCGTGCGATCTTCCCACATGCAGCATTGTGTAGGTCTCTGAACAGCCAAATGCTCGTCACTATCTCCATGGTATTGAGAAAAACAGTAATTGAATTAAAGAAAACATAAGAAGCTGCAATATAAATATTATATGAAGTATTATTTGTCATTTATGATGACATAACTGAAGTCACTGTCTTCACAGTGTTGTCAATACTCTTTGATGACAATGATGTGCCCTTTGTATGGTCAAATTAGATGCCGCTTGTCCACTAGAACTTTGATGGTAACAGATCATTATTTTCCCTTTCAGTCACATTACTTGAAAAGAAAGCGGATAGTGTGTGTGTGTGTGTCTCCGTGTGTGAGTCCACATGTAAGTGAGTGCACAAGTGCGAGAGAGAGAGAGTAAATAAGATGTCCCTTTAAGACAGCGGCACCTCTATTTTTCCAGTGCCGTTGCAATGAAATGAAATGTGTCTAATGTGCGGGATCGGGGAGAGAGGCGGCCGGAGTGAGAGGGTGTTTCATCTGTGCATGCGGAGCTCAGCGAAGCTTTGATGTGAGAGCTCTCATGTAGTGAGCAGGGCTTTGGGCACAGGGAAAAGGACAGCACTTGACAGGTACAAAGCATGGCTGATAGCGGTCACGGGTGCGTGCGGTGAGGAAAGTGGATGGTATGGTCGCATGAATTTGAGGTTGTATGTGTGGCTGTTTGCTGAATAGAAGCATATAAATGCTCTTCTTCGCATTGCACTTGCATTTTAGTGCATTTATGTATCTGTGCATATGCATCTTACATCTTGAGAATCAGCGTGCAGTCTGTAGGTTTCCATTGAAATTGGATCTCGGGCAGCTTACTTTATTAGTTTTCTGTCGGGGGGGCTGTTAGGATTGAGGCAAACGGCGCTCCCTTTTCTCAACAGCCTTTGCTCCACTTCCTTGTTTCAGCAACACGCCGCTCCCGATTCGCTGCTCAGGCTTGACTGACAAGGGAGAAAGGGTCACCCTGCATGGCATATCCAATAAGATGAGGAGGAGGGGAGGCATGTCTGCAGGCTACAGTCTGGTTCGAGATCTAAACGAGGCACAATGGCCGACCGGGAAGAAATGCTCAGTTGGAGAATAAGCGAGAGCAAAGCATTGGCATCATCATTTGTTTCCATTTCAGTTGCTAAATTGACATCAAATACAAGTACAAAACTCCTAACAGATATCAAAAACACAGACTGTTCCTCAATAAAGAGACATGAAGGAGCTGAGAGGGGAGGTAAATACTGTAATAACAAGTACACTCTCACTCTCCCTCCCTGTCAGGGCCACCCTGCTCTGTGTGACCTTGCCTGTCTCCGTCTCTACGTGAGCTTTTTCTTTTTTCTTTGCATGCAGGGTCCCCTTTATCCATCAGTTCCCCCTCTTTTCTCTCTCTCTATTTTTCCCACTCCTCCTCTCCCTGAGGCTGAGATACCACACAGATCGCACAGTAATGTCAGATTAAGTCACGGTGCCCCCTTTCTCATTTTAACAGAGCACCAGTCTGGAGACCCCCCATACCCAAGCAAACACACAGCGACGCTTCTCTGAGAGCAGCAGGGTGGGACAGCACTTACTGTACCAGTGGGGCTATGAAAAGACGTGTGTGGATCTTTGGTGATGTGAGAGCGGATGAGACGGGATTGTCATCAGCCTGTCAGCACAAAATCAATCATCCTGTTGATAACTAGCAATACCCAGGGGCCATGCGAGTACTTGCGGAGAAGACCTAAAATATTAGTATCATAGTTTCCTTAAAAAAAGACAGCATAATGTAACAATTGATAACAAGAGAACGGGCTTAAATTACACCTAAATTGGGTGGCATAAAATGCAATACATACACATGAGATACGTGAGCTAAACTCTATATGTGATGCTCTGTTCAACCCATGTATGTTTAAGCAATCAATGGAAAAGCCAACACAAATGTTGACATGAGAAAAGTAAGACAAACTGAAGCTTCATCTCCCCATCTGCCCCCTGAGTTAATTTCAAACAAATTGCCCACTGCTTGGGTTTCTCCTCTTGTAAAGAGTACACATTTAATTAAGATTCTAAATTAAACTTTTCACTTCAAGTTCAAAGACTGCGTTCGGTGTTGGCTTCCACTAATGTAGTCGCACACTAATTTGGTCAAAGTAAATAAGACTCTGTGGTAATGATTATCTTTTTCTTGATCTTAATGAGCACAAATAGTTTAGGTCAGAATAAGAGGCCAACCTTTTGAGTTAGTCAAGTAGTTTTGTCTGAAACAAGCAGCAGAGTTTTTAACCTTGGCATGGATGTCTGGGCTCATTTGGATATTGTTTATATGTAGAGCTGAATATTTATAAATGAGTTCAAAGAGGAGCGGTGGGGTGGAGGAAGTGAAGAGAATAGCACAGCTTCAGATCCCCGATGCCTCAGTTGCTTTTCATGCTCGCATTTACATTTCTTTCTCTCCGTTTCACTTTCTATTTCTCTCTTCCTGTCTCGCTCCTCCCGACCTGTCTATTTTCAGCACCTTAGTGAAAGGATAGACATAAAGACACTCAAGCAGACACTGTGGAGTAACTCACTCAATGCAATGCCAAAGCCAGTTTATGCGTCAATTATTTGCCATGCTCGACGTCTGTGGATCTGTGAATTTGTTCAGTCACTATCCCTGCTCAATGGTTGATCAAGCATCCGAGCGTCTGGACAGACAGTGCCACATAAATACACACACAAACACACCCACACACACACGTACACTGACACGCACATCGTTCGGAGGCCTGATTCATCTGCTCTCAGCACGACACACACACAGAGGGAGGTGCAGGGTTGGGGCTGGGGGTTGTTAGATTGGGGGTGGATGTAACATTAATCACCTTCCAGGTGGAAATTGTCAGAGCTATCGATTGTGCAAGTAAATGTTACACAAGTCATTTGTCAAATTATTTATTTATTTATTTGTTTTTTTTTACAGAAGACCAGCGTGTCATTCGCAGAGACACAACTGTGAATATTAACTCAGCAACACTGATATTTTAAAGCTGTCTCACCATGATGAAAGTTTGATTCGATCTTTTTACATTAAAACCTTATACAATTAGACAAAATGAAACAAAAAAATCCCAAAATGAAATGTTATGATAAGCAATGTCTCAGCCAGCAATGTCGCTTGGGCAGATGATCAAATCACCTGCATAATAAACAAACAATATTTCCAGTGTACTTTAATATTAGAGTGTCAAACATGTGCTTGCCACATACACAGCAAAGGAAATACAGTACGCAGGAAGAGTCCTCTTCCCTCAGAGGGAACGCTATGGGGAAATAAATACAGGAGGCTTATTCTGATGCCGTTAGCATTTTGATTTATATTTTCTATATTGTCTCCCCTAAGCATACACATGTATTTTTAATGAGGGCACAGAGAGATATAGATCATGGAATGATAGGTGCCTCCATACCCTCCTGCCTAACTATTTAATGTATGAATCAGAGAGAGAGAGAGGAGAGCAGAGAGGGGGGAAACTACAAAAAGAGGAAAGGTGGGAGGAGAGGAAAGCATCCCAGGAGCAACCGTGTCCTGAAGGCCACTAATAACTGTCCACGGAAGGAAGGAGGAACGGCAAAGCCTGAGTTCAATGAGCCTAGGAAGGAAGGAACGATGATGATCATCGTGATGATGGGTATGAAAGACAAAGTATCTGGCTGCTTTTCAAAATCTCATTGATGAACGAGACAAAAATAAGGCATCTGACCTCTGCAATGAAATGTCCATCTATGTTGATCAAGATAACACTGAAACTAAATGACACCAAAAAGGAGTCTGCCGTTCAGTTCGACTGAAGTAAAGAAATTCCACCACCATGTGAAATTCTTGAAGAGCACCGACAATGAATGTTTCTACTTCACCATCTGGACAGGTAGTTAGCGCGTCAACACACACGAACACACGCACACACACACACACACGGTGGGTGCGAGACGCATGGCCATATGTACAGACTGAGCTGGTCGGGGTCAATGGCAGGACACATCTAAACACTGTAGACTCATGAACATATGTATACATGCATGCACAGGCCTCAGCACATACAAATCTCCATGGCAGAAGAAGTCCATGTGTGTATTGTTGTGGAATATTTCTATGAATAGTCGGGAGAAGAGTGTCAAAGTTTTCAATTAATATAAAATAAAACAGAGTCTGGATGAACGATCAAAGTTTGTAAAGTCAATATATTTGCTTGCAAGCAAAGAGAACAGTCTCACAGATACATCACCGTCATCTGCAAGAGGTGCTCTGACAACACAGTCAAATGCATGGACATTCATGCTCAGCCAGCATGCCGTTATCTTGCTTCGCAAACAAGAATAAACAAAGAAGACAGAAGAAGAAAACAAGTCACGGCAGATGTTTTCCTTTGAAGCATACTGTCCTGTCTTTACGATAACCTGAAGGCGCTTTATGGCCTGTTTACAAATCCCTTTGTTCTTAGTTTGCCCCACAATGAACCATGGATACACCCAGCCAGGTGCTTCCCTTGATGTCACTGTGACCTGGTCAAAGAGTTAAGTCACAGTATTGCGGAGACGGAATAAACCTGTTTTACCATCACACATCATATATGCCTGCAGAGGGTCATGCCCTTCAGTTAATGCTCA